>NC_141101.1:14801503-15401503 GCF_041138505.1 Cibotium barometz
ACAGCAAGAGCATCAATTTGATGATTTGATTAAGGAGCATTATGAAACACTACTCTATGTTTTTTCCAGAGTTATCTCACTTCTTGATTCACCAGACTGTTTGCCATCGATTGCCGCAGTTCAGTTGGAAAGGGCAGCCAGTGACCTGGTGAGTTTCACTTCAGCTCTGCAATGGAGCTTATGCTTGGATGCACTCTGTAAGGCAGATCCTTCCTACATTTTTCTTGAAAACTGGACAGCAAGCCAAAACAGTGTAGACTACAGCAGAATGGGTAAGGAGAACTCTGATATGAATTATGAGAATGCTCTTTCACGGGTTCTAGACTTTGCAAACAGTTTCTCAGATGAAACCTTCAAGCCTAAAGCAATAAAATATGCCATCCTAGCAGCTCCTACAGGTCTGAAGCTATTCAAGTCCATACGCACTCTATACTGCGGCAATGTGTTGTCCAAAACTGCCACAGATGAAGAGGTGGAGGAATCCCTTTCCACTGCGTATGGACGTGCCCTGATTCACCAATTTGAATGGCTAACCGAATCAGAGACTCCCCAAAGTATGGCTAGATTGCTCTTAGAAGAGCTCAAAACAGATAACAAAAACATGAATAGAGTTCTGAGGATCTTAACTACAGTTTTCCTCAAATGTCAAATCTTCTCATCTGCCAAAAACCATCTTGCCCACACTTCAGCTCAAGAGATCAAGCAAGGTATCTGGGAGTATTTGGTCCATATCCTCACATGCCCTCACACATTCACTGTCCCATTGTTAATTGGAGAGACCATTTTCATGCATGACCTGGCATGCCGTGGCCCTCTTGATCTGGCAGCACATGTTATCCTCAAACTTGTCAAACACGTGGAAGCTGTTCAAGAAAATCATGAGATTGTGGTGCTTTTGAGGACCTGGCTGCAGAAAGTGTGCATGAGGGCTGTAGCAACATCAGGAGGAATCAATGTTCAAGCACCCATGACACCCTATGCACTATACAGCAAGGTGACAAAGCTGTTTGAGAAAGGTCTGCAGTCTGCAGGATTTCTGGCAGACACCATTGCTGAGGTTGTTCAAACGTTGTTGCAACAATGTTGTGGTCTACAAATGGTCCTTCAAGATGCTGGAAAAATATGTCACTTACACTGTATAGGCATCAGCTTCCGATACCATTCATTTGCTGAACATGCCCTTCTCAAGCATTTGAAATCAGACAGTAAAGAACACAATGATAAAACATTGGACCGAAAGGCTGAGGAGCTTCTCCAATGGCTTTGCACAAGATTGAAGGACGGGATTTCACTGGACGGCTGGTATGCTTCTGCTTGTTAATTAATCATTAGTGAGATGGTTTGTTTCAGTATACAGGATACAGGAAGAGCTTGTCCACTTTTCATTGTTAGGATGTAATGTATGATTCAGATACTAACATGTAAGATGCCATGATCTTCACCAGGATACAGGAAGAGCTTTGCATTGCTCTTTTGGATGCCTTGGTTGACTTAAGTGCAGACCACACTTCAGTATCCAGTGGCACACTGGTGGAATCTAAATTTATGCTCTCGCTTCTGCAAGTTGAAGATGTACCACTGAGAGTGCAAGAACACATCTTGTATGTATCAGCGTCAATGGCATGGGCTGATCTTCAGAAGAAATTGGAAGGAGGGAGCCTGTCAGTGGACATGGTCAGCAAAGTCATGAGTTATCAAACAGAAGAGTGGCAAAGTTTATCTCAGTCATCCTATCATGTTGAAAATCTTAGCATCTTGTTGCATGGAGTCACTCAGGGTGACATTGAGCCAGAAGTTGACCTAGCAGATAAGTTTTTTGGCTCTGGGCAAGAGGAAGCGCAATGGGAATCCCAATTGACCATCACGGCACTAAGGGCTTGGGTGAACTTGCAGGAAAAGGGTTTTTTAATAGCACCGCTGCTTAAAGTTGAAAGCATGTTCAGCATCGTCAGGGATGACAGGAGAATCTTACACACTCTGCAAAGCTTGTGTACCTCTTGCATTCATGGTACTTTAGGAGACTTTTTAGTGCTCTACAACCAAAACATTGAAGTCATAGATTACTTCTCAACCAAGGAAGGTTTGATCTTGAAGCAGCTTGCACAATCAGAGCAGCTCATATGTTTCTTGAAGGAGAATTCAGATGATGATCTTCGGGTGTTAACTGATGCTATAGAGGAGCAAGCCGAAGATGCCCTTGTTGATGAGGCAACTGTGTCAGATCTCATCCACATAGACAAGGTGTTTCGCCCGCTGCTACAGAGAGCCAGCTTCAAAATGGCAGATTTGAAAGTGGCTATGGAGGTGGAAATCAAAGATTCTGATGCAGCAGCAGCTCAATTGAGTACAAAACTGAGCTACTGCAATACCAATATTTTTAGAATCCGTCACTTTGTTGCCTCTCTAGCTGATCGCTCTTATGTATTAAAGGACAACATGCATAGGATCATACAATCAGGTGTGTACACCTTTGCTATCACAAGCCAGTCCAATGGATCTAACTTTGATGTCTGTAGATTCTCTCTCAAGACAGACCAGCCTTTTTTTTCAGCCACATCCAGCCAGAGTTCAAGAAAACATTTCACTCTATCAGATTTGAAAGATCTGAGAAGCCGAGCAAGAATGCTGTTAAGTAGGAGGAAGATCAAACATGATGTATCACCTAATCTGACTGAAGAGAGCACACCATCAGCTGGAAGCAAGTCTGATACTAATCAAGCATTGAGGGAGTTTGTGAAGCATGTAAACCTTGCTGAGAAGCTCTTTGAGCAGATATGTACCATCCACAAGTCTGGTCACTTATCATTCGACATGTTTGAGTGGAGTGGAAGTGGACTAAATTGCCTCAAGGAAAAGGTGGAATGGATGGATGGCCACATAGCTAGTTGGAATGCAGCTCTTGAAAGAGCACGCCTGCAATTCAACTGTCTCAACTTCTTTAAAGGCATTGAGTTGCGGTTGATACATCACTGTTTTAGCAAAAAGGCAACTTCTGATCAGCTGCGTTTATGCTATGAGCTGCTTGAATGGGCCCAGCCTGGGTTGGACAAAGACCTAGTAGTAAAATGTATGCAGAGTTGCACTTGCAATAAGGGGAAAAAGACAATCCACCCGCCTGCTTGGGAGGTAAATGAAACACAACTTTATGAGTGCTTGCAAAGCTTATCTAACACAATGCAAGGCATCTTTGCAAGTGCTGAACTCAAAGCACCAGTTAGCAGAACTGCCCAGAATTCTGTTCTTCTGGTATCAGTTGAAGATCAGCACCGTGAACTGAATGTGGTGGTGGAGATTTTTCATAGGAATTGTGGTCACCTCCGCAATAACAAGAACAATCTTCTTCTTTGCTCTTCAACAAGAAGTTGGGAGGAAATTCATCTTTTAATACTTCGGTATTTGGCTTCAGATGGAAAAGATGATGGTTCTCATGTTTTTGTAATAGCTTTCATTGAGAGGTTGAGTTTTGAGTGCCAATTGCAGCTCATGGCTAAATTGCAGCATGTCTCACTGGTCCCTTTGGAACAGCCAACAAAGCACCGACTGGCTCTAGTGTGCTGCACGAGAAGCCAAGTTCTTCAAGGAATCTCACATCATCTTAAAGTTCCCATTCAGTTCATGAATGGGTTTGCAATTGAGAGCATACACCAGCATCTTCCAAGAGAATGTCGGCAAATGAAAGTGGTGACATCAGAACTTAGTGGCATGGGAAAATCGACGAGTATCAGAGCTCAAGGTTCAAGTATCACACTTACTATCTGTGGAGAAGTCTCAAAAGAATCCCTCATTTTGAAGCTGAAGGGCATGGGAATCACTGCTCATAACTATCTGCACATAGACATAACAGCAGAGGAAGGTCATGAAAACTTGAATGGTCTTCTTTTCGAGCTTCTCATTTGTGGAGCTCTCAAGTCAAGCCATGTTGGAGTCTACAGACTAGAGACGAATGATGTATATGTGGAGCTTGCCAACACCCTTGGGAATCGTCTAGAAGCCAATCTGTCTGTCTGCTCCTGGCTACCCCAGCAACATTTTATTTGGGAGCTCGACTCCTTGCAGGTTTCTGAAGATTTGGAAAGTGATGAACAAGTAGTTTGTGTGTATTTGGATGCAATGGCAACAAATAAGCTGGACATGGTGAACATCGTGATGTCTGGTATCAACAGAAATGTATCAGCATTGCCTGAATGCCGATGCAGGGAACTGCTCCATCAGTATTTCATCAAAGACTCAAGGCAAATGTCATACTCTGTGTTATGTGGATTCTTGAAAACTCTTGCATTTCAGCTAAGAAAATTGAGTGCAACTGACTTTTATAGTATAGAAACTCTTTGTTGGATTTTAGGAGAAACTAATCCTGGAAAATTCCGGTCAATTTTGGTCGCCTCATTGGTAGAAGCTGCAAAAGAGCTTTCATTGCGGTCAGTAAAACCATGGCTCCATGGGGAGCAGCACCAGATAACAAAACAAGACATGGGCACAAGCATGCATGACAGGATGAGTTCCTTGCTTCAGTGGTCTGAAAGTAATCACGTCATGATATTCTTTGATGTGAATGGACCCATCACAGTTCTGTATCAGGATAAAGAACTCATTCCTGAAGCAATCAAAACAATAATGTCCATCCAGGCGGAGGTGATGGGTATGCAGCTCCGAGATTACTCTAGTCTGTCCTCTGAGGAGCTGTGGCAAATTCTGTGGCCACTCTTATGCAAGGATAATCCTGTATTTGATCCAAATTATGCTCTCACACCTGACAACTTCCTAAAAATGGCCTTGGTATCTCTTCGAGTCAACACTCATAATCCTGTGATAATAATGGGAGAGACAGGATGTGGAAAGACTAGCCTCTTGAGGGCTCTGGCAACTATCAGCAATGCAAGCTTCTCCTGTCTCACACTGCATGCAGGATCAACAGAGCAAGATATAGAATTGTTTATTAACATTGCCGAGACTCATGCTTTATCTAACAATACACAGGTTTGCATAGCTGAGTACTCTTGACTGATTCATTCAATTCTGCACTGTGCCTTATGCCATGGTAATAAAATGAATGATGTGCTAACCCTCTCCTCCTTGTTCATGTGTCCTAGGTGTGGGCCTTTCTTGATGAGATCAATGCCTGCCATCATTTAGGGTTCCTGAATGGGATTATTTGTCACCACACCATTCATGGAAGATCATTACCCCCAAACCTTGTAATCCTTGCTGCCTGTAATCCTTACCGACTACAAGACCCCGAAAGTGATATTGTTGGTTTGCATTCAAGCAATGTGGATACATGGAAAATCAAGAATTGGCATACAAGGTCCAGCCCTTGCCTGAGGCAATGCTGGACTATGTGTGGGACTATGGTATCCTCAGTGACAGTGATGAGCGGACATATATAGCAGCTATGGTTGGTCACAGAAGCATGGATATCATAGATCTGCTCAGTAACTCACAAAAATTCATGAGAACACACTTGGGGGTAGCCAGCGTGAGTTTAAGGGATATACAGCGGTGGATTTCTCTTTATGACTGGCTCCAAGTCGATATAACAGCACGCTTGAAGCTAAACAAAAGGCTAAAGCGAAAAAATGTGGATGGAAGAGCTAAAATTCTGGCATGTTCACTGTGTTATCACTGTCGTTTTCCTGGGAAAGAGTTGAGAAAACTATATAGAGAAATGTGCTGCTCCTTCCTTGAGTTTAAGTTGAAAACCGTTACAACCTCTGAAATTTGTCAAGTAAACAGAATATCGGAAGCCAGGTACCTTCAAATTTTGCAGGAAGAAGAGATGGACATCCTGAACCGTATGGAGATCCCTCCTGGCATTGCTACAAACTCTTCACTGTTGGAGAATGTGTTTGTTGTGTTAGTTTGCCTTTTGAACCACATACCAGTTTTTGTTGTGGGGAAACCAGGGTCTGGTAAAACACTGGCCCTCCAGATCATTTACAGGTAGTTATTCATCATCTCTTCATTTGTCTCTTACTTAGTCTAAATATAGATGTCAATTCCCCTTCTAGTGCTTTCTTCACCTCCAAACATGATTAATCTTGCATCATCATAGATTCAATTGTTTGAGCTAATTTGCAGCAACTTAAGAAGTACAGACTCAAAAGATGAGTATTTCCAAAAGCTTCCACGGATTCTGCTTCTCTCTTACCAAGGGTCTCAAAACTCTACCTCAGAAGGAATCCTTAAGGTAGCTATCAATCAATTGTCTAATGTTTTCATAAACTGTGAGTCATCCTTGCTTGGCTACTCCTCCATGTCTTATATGCAATGCAGGTGTTCGACAAAGCAAAGCGTTATGTCCACAGCAACAGGGAAAGAGATATACTGGTTGTCGTAGTGTTGGATGAAGTTGGTCTTGCTGAAACCTCCTGCCATAACCCCCTAAAGGTGATGCATATGGTGTCCTAATCTGCTTTGTACTTCACGAGGACGTCCATCATCTGAACTGTGCTGTGGCTGATATTGGACCATTTCAATAGGTCCTTCATCCATTACTGGAACCCGCTGTGCGAGAAATAGCGGTTGTTGGCATTAGCAACTGGTCACTTGATGCAGCCAAGATGAACCGAGGAATACATCTTTCACAATCAGATCCTGGAGAGGACGACCTGTATGAAACTAGTGTGGCAATATTTGAAAGCTACAAGGATGCCAGCAGTCTCTTGTTGAGAGATAAGCTTCGCAGTCTGGCCACTGCTTACCACAAGTACCATGCCCAACAAGCCAGACCTGATTTTCATGGCCTCCGAGATTTCTACTCTTTAATAAAGTCCCTTCGCCTCTGCAGCACAATATTAAGTCAGGATCAGTTGGCACATTCTTTGTGGAGAAACTTTGGTGGAGGATCTCCGGCAGACATAACAACCTTTTTCTCAGATGTGGAAGAATTGCTAGGTTGCGATGGACTCTCAAGTCAACCTCCTCCAGTTATGGATCTTATCAAGAGCAACTTACAAGACCCCGAAGCACGGCACCTTTTACTCGTCACTAAAGTATGGACATTCTTTGTAAACAATTGAATCCGTTTGACATAACGAAGTGCTTTACAGACAGATCCCCCATCCATCAGGCAGGTAGGGTTTGGACAGGGGAGATCCCCCGCCCATGAGGGACGGGTGGGTGGGATCTTCCCCTTACAGGGATGGGTATTCTGTCTGTTAAGACCCTGAACTAGATTGATTTACACATTGTATTTTCGTCAGACATAAAACTGGTCAAGAATAATGCATGCCTTGTGATTGATAGACAAGGTAACTACATGCTTTGTGGTTGGTAGACGTTCTCATTATGGAATATGGTGCTGCAGGGAGATTCAGCATCAAGCATCCTTCAGCACATGCTTCGGCAAGAGGATGAATTCGCTGTCATCTGCGGTAGTACTTACAATGATGACAAAAATGAAGAGTACTGCTACCTGATGCTTAGTGATATCATTCTTCAAATGGAAATGGGAAGGTATGCTATTTACTCACCCAAAGTCCTGAACCCTTGCTAGTATAACATTTTCAAGCTAGGCTGTGTCTGTATGCACATGCAGCCTATGAGTAAGATGTTGGGAATCTTAAAAGTCCATACATCACTCCTACCTTTCAGGTGTATTCTTTTGGAGAATGCTGCTCAAATCTGGTCATCACTATATGACATGCTCAATCAACATTACACAGTTGTTGGAGGACGCAGAAACTGCCGTATTGCACTGGGAGTTTATAGCAACCCTATGTGCTACGTACATGACACTTTTAGATGCATTGTCGTTGTTGACAATAGCCAGATCCCTTACATGGATCCTCCCTTTTTAAACCGTTTTGAGAAGCAAACTTTGACATATGAAAGCATCTTAGATGATTCACAAAGGAGTGCAGTTGAATCCATCAGATCTTGGGCTCATGAGCTAGCCGCCAAGTCAATGTATTCTGGCAGTTACAATGGTAATTCAGAACCTCGCGAAAGTCGGCTGTTTGCTGGCTATTACGAGGACAGTGTGCCATCCTTGGTGATGCTCCACTGGAGCAAACTCGAGGAAAAAGATCCTTCGGCTATTGATCCTTACTTTCTACAAAGGTATGGCTTTGGGGATAATCACTGCACTTTCTTCTGTCAAAATACCGTGGTATTAAGCTTGTGACGAACACGCATTCCCCTCCAACTGATCAATCAGGATGTTTCTGTGCAGGTGCCAAATTGACATATTACAAACGGCTTATGTGGATGCCATTGCTCGAGCCCATCTGTTGGGAAGCTCTGATTCAGGGGAATCGAATCACTGGACAGGATTGTATCTCTCCTGGCGTGCAGTCCAATGTCTAGAAGAATCTATCAAGGCAAATGTATGATCTACACAATTTTCACATCCTCCAGCATGTATCTTTGAGCCAATGAGTACACTGTTTGTCTTAGAATTCCATATCCTTCTACTCTTAACATCTTAGAATTCCATATCCTTCTACTCTTAACATAATGGTAGGTGCATGCAGATTGCAAACATTGAAAATTGGACAGATAGCATTGGGGTGAAGCTCATCATAACAACGTGCACTCCTCTACAATGGAGCATTCAGCGAGACATAGAAAGTATAGCAGCAGGTTCCCATTTGAAGGTAAAAACATGAGTATCTAGTTGACCCACCGCTGCCCACAGAGCCATCAGAGCAATCTTCTTACTTGATGCTCTCCTATGGTCATTATATTGCAGGTGCATTGCATGCGACTGGGGGACTTCAGTTGTGAGAAGCAACTGCAGGCACATATACAGAAGTTCTGGAGTGACAACCATACAAACATGCTCGTTTTGCAAGCCGATGATATATTGGACAAAGATCACATTTCCCTTGCCAAGTTCCACATAGACAAGGCCAGAAGAACCATACTCTGTCAGAGCAGAACCATTGGAAAACATGTGGTCCTTATTATACATGTACAACAAGGCGTACAGAGATTCTCAAGCTTCAGCTTTTTGTGTGGGTGGAAACAGCTCACAATAAATCGGCTCAAGAGAGAACCCATTGATATAAGGTATGAAAGAAAAAGTTCAACAAAAGCATTTGCCAATGCATACCTTAGCATAGGAATTTCCTGGGCTGAATTTGCATGCATGTGCAGGGTTTATTTGGACAGAACCATAACAGGGATTCTTGAGCATGAGGCCATGCCTATCAAGCGCATCATGGCTAGAGTGCTCGCATGGAGTTACCTGTGCATCAAGTACAATGACGAGAACATTCCTGCATCATATCCACAAGAAATGGTACAAAACATTTGCAAGGATGAATCACTCATCACTTGCTTGAAACAAAGGGCGCTGATGTGGGTTTTGTCAAAGAATGAAAGCTTGTGGCAGTTGGCTGTCCTGAACAACCAAAAGCTTCTATCAACTTCAGCAAGTGTTCACGATGCTTTTGTGCAATATCTAGAAGAGCGATTTCGTGAAGCTGTTGCCAGACTTATATATCTTTTGGAGAAAACATCCTCTCTAAAATCATACTTTTCTTATGATATCAACAAACAGCACATTTGGAGACAGCTATTGATGATGTCAGATGTTTTGGATTGTGACATGGCACCTGCTCCTTGTTACCCAGAGGGTTATGTAATACCAAGACCATTGGAGTTACACCTTCCTTTTAGTTCTCTTTATGCAGCTCACTTGCACAGGACTTTCAAACAGCCTTTCCTAGAAATTATTTCCAGAAAGAA
Organism: Cibotium barometz; assembly: GCF_041138505.1. Classification (NCBI taxonomy): domain Eukaryota; kingdom Viridiplantae; phylum Streptophyta; class Polypodiopsida; order Cyatheales; family Cibotiaceae; genus Cibotium; species Cibotium barometz. The sequence continues at coordinate 14,811,197 of NC_141101.1, forward strand.
AGACTTGAATAAGCAAAAACCGAGTGGTGACCTGGTTGATTGTTGTTGCCAATCCAGCAGTATCCACAGAGATATTGAGGCATCCCTCAGCCCCCCTCTTGCTATCATCAAGACCAGCATCCACTTCGATCTTGATAGCTACATAGCAGATTTTTCTAGAATTTATACTAGTGAGGTGTTTGGGGATAAGAATACCGATTCTCAGGCTTTTGAGTGGATTTTCAGAGAGGGTTTCGAATCAAGCATTCAGCATCCTTCTGATCTTCATACTCTCTGCTGGAAAAGAGAAGGAGAGTTAAAAGCTCAGGTTTCTTTGGCCTTACTGTGCTTGTCAAAACTAGAAATAAACCAAGAAGTCAATGCATTGAAGGCAGGACGGCCGCCAAATATGAGTTTCAATGAGGACCTTGCCTTGAGGTGCTGCTCAAGACTAATGCCAACAAAAGCCTTTCTAGAAGAAGTTGGAGGGACCAAGGCCTGGCTACAAAAGTTTAAGGGTTTATTAAAACTTCTACCTCCAGTTGGAAGTGTAGGCTTGGTGTTCATGTTGCAAACTCTGCATGATCTTGCCCTTTTTGTGATTCTACCTTTGCAATTGGACAGCGAGCCACTGAGTTCACTGGCTACCTGGTTTCAGGAGGAATCAAAAGAGGTAGGCCTTCCTACCATATTAGCAAAAGTACTGGCATGTCTTCCAAATATGAACAGGCTTGGTAATGAACATGAATGTAAGTGCTGGGTTGACTTCTTGTGTTCTGTGCTCAAGAGGTATCCTGATCTTGCAAGTCTCCCAAAAACTGATACGGGGAAAATTTTACACATACTGATGACTTCTCCAAGCCCATCTTGCATGATGGGTCATGTCATGTTTCAGCTCTTGGACAGCTGCTGCTTATCGACAGCTAGGGTACCGCAAAGGAAGGGTCCTGCTTTCGTGAATCTGCTCCTAAAGAGTACTGAGGCACTGATCGATGAAGACTGGGGTGACAAGATGAACCATGCAGGTCACATCGTTCTTTCTGACCAGTTATATCATAACTTGAGAGAAACAATAACACCAGTGCTGTTGGGCAGAGAAGCTGCAGAGAAATGGGATTGTGCAGCCTTTGATAAATGCCTATGTTTGGCATTAGAAGCTTGTGAAGATGATGTGCCATTTTCACTCAGGAAAATTGCAGCATTAGCTTTCATGAAAAGTTTCCTTTATTCAGCAGCTTCTGTTCTAAATCATGCATACATGAGGAGGGCTCAGGAGGATGGTAAGCATCACTACAAGTCCGTGCATTTGCCTGCATCTATTGGCATTTTATCAAGCATATCTTCAACCCTCAGACATGCAATTCAAGTGTTTTTCATGAAGATATTGCACTGGGACTTTGGGCTAGCAGCAAGTGACATTGCCAATTTACTGAACTACTGTGAAAACGAAGAGCTATTTCTTAGTGTGTCATGTTTGCTAGACCATCCACTTCTTAGAAATGTCAGAAATCGATTGGGATTCAACCCATTCACAGGCTCTTCAAATGCATACATGACTGCAGATCTGGCATTGAAGAAGTTAGTGTCTGGCAATGAAGGGCAAACAAGGTCTTTCTTTAAAAACACAGATCAAGAGAAACTGAAATATTTCTTCAGAAACGCAGGACAAGAGGACCAGATAGCATGCATAGCTGTCATCGCATCCAATCTCTTTGTAATGAAGTCTGGTGGGCCTTTGTCTGATGCAGAATGGGATGCCATGAAATGGTTGAGAGAGACACTAAACAAGTCAAACAACTGGGATCCTCTACTTAAGCAAAGCTTGAGGCATCTGATGACAAATGAGCCAGGTGGTCTTTGGCATTACTATGAGAATCTATCCAGTGACAAATTAAGATTCCAGTGCCTAGCTTTAGATATCTTGGTGAAAGTAGCAGCTCTGCCAGCTGGATCACCTCTTCGAGGCTACAGTATGTTGGATCCCTTGCATTTTATTGGGGCATATGTGGTAGCAGAGCCAGATAATGCTCTCCAAAGAGTTGATGGCATGGGTTCATTTCGTGAATTTGTTTGTGAATGCGGTTACATCTACATTATTGGTGACTGCACTAAGCCAAATCAAGTAGGTACCTGCCCACAATGCCAGAAAAGCATTGGAGGGACTCAATATAGACTCCTTCCTGGTAACACTCCTTTAAAAACTTCCAATTCTGGTGAGTAAAAATATCATCTCTACTCGTATTAAAGATAGCTATTCTACTTGTTGTCAGGCGAGAATGATGAGTATTATGACTATTGCCTCTAACGCATGACCTGCAGGGAGGGTCGTAGACAGCTCAGTTGCAGGAAAGGCTACATTCACAATCCGAATACAGCCAAGGAGTTATCGATTGCTTCGTGTCTTGGTCCACCACTGCCTCCTTATAGGTGTTATTACTGGTGGGGACACAGCACAGCTGGCTGTTTTTTTGGAACAACAAAATGATAAGGGGAATATAATGCGCATGTTAACCGACTCCATAGAAGCAGACATGCTCTTGCTTGACAAACTACTTGCCTGTCAGCGTGAAAGGACATACCTGTATATTCACAGCATTCTACAGTCACTTCCTCAAGTTACACTTCAGGGACCACTACAGACTGTACATGAAAGAGATCAGTGGGAACTGGCTTTCGAGAAAATAGTTGAGAGCCGACCGACCCTTGAAGTTATTTCTGAGTATCTTCGTTCTAAAGGAACGGATGGGCTCAACAATCTGCTTCAGGAAAGAAGTCCTTGCCCTCCAACCTCACTCCAAAGTCATTTCAAGATGACAAGAATACCTTGCTTTTCCGACTATGAGACTATGTTTGTACAGAACAAAGAAAAAGCAGCTCAGTACCCTTGTATTACCTCCGTGCTGGCTCATGCAAGACATCTCAGTAGCCTAACATTCCTGTTGCCCATTGTGGAGTTCAGCGCAACTCTACACCAGATGTTGGGTCACAATATAACTCGACATGCGGCAGCTGTGACAACTGTACAAGAGATTCTGCAGGGCAGAGGGTAGGGTCCAGGCAGCCAACCCCCTCAAACCTTTTAATGTTTTAAAAAGATCCATTGTTTTTTTACTGACTTGACCATGCTTGATCTATAATGTGCAGTGATCTGGAGGAAAAATATGATGCCTTTGAAGCATGCTGGAACTTTATACGGCTTGATGTAGAAGGATATGAATGTCGGCAATTCAGAGAGCCAATCCCAGTGATGCACAAAAATCAACCAGTAGCATTATGCCTCCTTGAGAGAAAAGACCAGGGCATCTACCTTACTGCTATCCTGGAGCTATTGAGGACTCGTCAGAATGCTTTCTTAGAGGATATAACAACTGGTCTTATTGAATGTGGTTCTGCAAAACTTAAGCTATTTGATGCAGCGGACATCAGATGCATGCCTTCTGTGCTTGTCCAGTTCTGCAAGGTTAGGCTAACATAAGCACGATTCAAAAAAGTGCTTGCAAGAAGTTGTCTACTGTTGCTAACCTTTTACTCTTGACAGGCTGAACAGATAGTCATTTTTGAAGAGCCATGGGCCAATGCTCTGGTCAATGAGCTTGGTATGTGCAATCAAACATATGGGAACGGTACCCAAGTGCAGTATGATGATTTCCATATCGAGCTTGAGATGTACCGCAGGTTAATTCAAGGGAAAGCACTTCTCAAGGGGGTAAGAATACTCATACTCATACTCTTTCCTGACACATGCAAAAAGACCATCTCACTTTCTGTTCGCTTTCTTACTGTAGAAAACTTTCTAAGACATGAAAATGTTTTACAGGACTATGTTGAGTTTCCATATCAGCAAGAATCCTTTCAGAGGCATGCAACACTGATCTCCGACGTGGCGGAACTTGTAGCCCAGGAGGCATTGCCTTTAGAGAAACTTTGCAGCATAAGCAGAGAGCTTACTGTGGAAGGCTTGGGAGCTGGACAGCTGCTGGGGATCCTCGAGCTTTGCCTCGGGTTTTTGCACAGGACAAATGCCAACCCCTCCGAGCTGCTGAGAGAGTACTGCAACAGGTGGCTGGACAGAGAAGCTCATCCCATTTTCAGCAAGGCGGTCTTCAATGAAGTCGAGGTGAGGCATGTTGTGAGCTTGTATGAGGGGCTGGAGGAGGCAGCGAGCTCAGTGGTGGAAGACATGCTGATGACGAGCTACCGGGCGGATTTGGATGCCGAAACACGAGCTGATTTGAGGGCATGTGTGGTGGTGAAGAAACCAGGATGGGCTAGCATGGGTGTACCGGGAAGCAGCAAGGCGAAGCTCGGAGCAGAGGCATTCAGGGATGTGCTGAGGAGGTTCATGTTCCGGTATCTAACGGCAGAGACATTCAAGCCCAATGAGGAGCTCTCACTCTACCTCACGGACCAACGGCTGGTGGCATGGCCAGCTGAGGATGTGGACACAGGGACTCTGGATGAGATCTTTCCAAGCAGCTTTCAGCTGAGGCATGCACGGGCCCTCTACTTGGCTCTGAAAGAGGTAAGACCCTCGTCCAGCATCATCGTCATCACCATCAACGGTGTTGAGATCTGGAAGCGAAGCTTGATACTGTGCACATTTCTCACCTTTTGATGCTTGTTGTTGCAGATATGTGGCTGATGACTCGCAGCGATGGTGCAGACCCTCCCCACGATCTTCCATTTTTTGGTCCTCTGCTACCCCTTCCCAAATTTGGTCCCTGCGAATTAAATCGCTTCCTCTTTATCTTTTTTTTAAAAAAACACATTTTTGTATTTCTTCCTTGTAAAACTAATTCCCACTATTTAAAAGTATATGAGTTGTTTCAAAGTGAAAATCAGAGAGAGAAGTATATGAGTTGTTTCAAAGTGAAAATTAGAGAGTTTTCTTTACTTGTTACATGTTATTTGTGTCATGTTGATTATTATTGCATTTATATGTTATACTTTTTTGTAATACTAATAGAGAAGCCAAGATTTTGATCTTTTAAAAACGCAAATTCCAAAATTACGTTTTTAAATTTTTTATATACTGAGGGCAGTTCAGAATCAGTCTAAATCTTTTTCTTTCATTCTGTAACAAAGTGTCCTAATGGTGCACATGCACATGGGGATGGGCCTAAACACATGGGGTTAGGGTCCATTTACACATGTGGGACACATGGAGCCCTAGGGGTATAAATAGGAGATTACTATCATGTACTAGGATCTTTTACTCACTTTATGACATTTGGTCATCTATTCTCTTTGGAACATGTGTTCCTATGAATATGGTGCAAACTCCCACGAGTGCTCTAGGTATTGCTCCTTATGATGAGCTTCCTCTAGATGAGAGATTAACACACCACACTTCCTAGTTGCTTGCATTGGTATCAGAGCTCTTGGCTTAGATCTTTGTTTAAGAAGTGATTAATGTTAATCATTTTTAAAATTGATTTTCATACAGTTTTTAATTTGCTAATTTTTTGTTTGATAAGATTAGCAAATAGATTTTTGTTAATCATTTTTAAAATTTACACTAAACACTATTTTTAAACCCGGTTTAAAAATAGTGTTTAGTGTAAATTTTAAAATTGATTTTCATACAGTTTTTAATTTGCTAATTTTTTGTTTGATAAGATTAGCAAATAGATTTTTGTTAATCATTTTTAAAATTTACACTAAACACTATTTTTAAACCCGGTTTACTATTTGATTTCTTTAACTTCTTGATCTTGATTTTTGAATTAGGGTTTACAAAGATTTTTGCTACCAAAATTGAGAGATTTTCTTGCATTATCTTGTTTAGAGAGCTTACATTTTCAATTATTAACCTTTATCGTTGTCCTATTTTCCAAAATCTTAGAGTTCTTGGATCAAATTTACAAGAAGCTTGGTTGCTTAAGTAATTTTGTAAAAATTTCATTTCGATTTTCAAAGACTGATGCAAAATGTGCATAATATTCAGATTACAAAGTTTATGCAGAGTACAGTTTGCTGTGCAATTTTCATATTTCTGTGCAAAGTACAGATTGCTGTGCAGAACAGAGTTCTAGTATAGATTATTATAACAGTTATAGATTTAGTACAAAAAATTAAAGATTACTCCAGTTCATTGAAGTCTGCAGTTTCTTGAAGTTTGTGCAAAGTTTTATGTAGTTGTGCAGACTTACTTGAAACAGTGATAGTTAGTACAAAGATTATGAAGAAAATCCATAAAGATTATCAAGAAACAATACAAAGTGAAGAACTTAAGTGTTTTAAGCAAGATTGGTGCAATACTTTACATCATCAGTAAGTGATCTTTATCCTAAACTTCATTCTATTCTTAATTTTCTTGTTTCTATGCAAGAAAAAAAGTGCTCAACAAGTTGATCTTTACAAAAAAAGTTCAAAGGTATAACAATCCCACTCAAAATTGAATGGTTATCATTGACAAGCCAATGTGTTACCATTTACACCAAGGGAATCTATTGTTATACATCAGAGTTGCAGGAATTGACAGATCTTGCAGGAATTGACAAATCTTGCTAGATATCTAGCAAACAAGCCAAGCAGTTGTGAATCTTTCTGCAATCAAGGCAGTTGCAAGCAAATCTTGATTAATGTCTAGTAAGAATGGTTTGAATCAATCCAAGATTGACAAATTTACAAATAGTTTGAATGCGTGCATGAAGAAATGTGTAGACAATTACATGTATGCATGGAAAGGCTGATGAAAGGGCATTTATCCTACTGTTAGAAGTTGCTGAAGACATAGCCTTGAACATTCTAATCAAAACTGCATATCCATGAAACATATGATGTTGGGGCTGTTTGGAGCTCACTTTGGAGAAAGAAAAGAGGATGAGTAGTGACATAAAAGACTTGTCTGACGAAGTGGACAAACTTTCCAATGCAAGGGTGAAGGAGACATCCGTGTATTCCAATTAGAAAGTGCTTGGATGACAGCAAAGGCTTGATCATAGTTGAGACTAGTGTGAGCACAAATGTCCTTAAACAGCCAATCGAGTCCAGTGTGACAAAATCACCCCTGTGGAGACAACCACACCAAGTCATTCTCAGCCACCAACTCCTACTACTGCAAAAAGCTTTGTGGCAAGTAATGATGATGTGCTGAGCATGCCACCTATTATTGTGCGACCACTTGAGATATCTAAGCCTGCAGACAGCTGGAACTTTAGCTATGCTACTCAAACAATTGGTTGAGATGTGGAATTTAGATTCCATGTTACTCCAGATCCCCTTTGAGAGTCTGCAGAAATCTTGGAGTTCACCTCCTCTATGAGACTCTGCAGCTTCGACACAACCATGACTGCACCATGATCTACCTTTAGCTCTTAGAGAAAAACAAGCAACTGCTTGGCAACCGTGCTGAGCGCGCTAGGATGTGTAGGGCAACGCTGCATGTGCCATGGCGACGGGTTTCCTCCAGTCAGAAGTATGGGGTGTGTACCCTTATTGAGAAAAACAATCAGCGGCTTGCACATGCTGCTTGTGAGCTCTTTCACTGCTCTGTTGCAGTGACTTAAGGAGCGTAGGTGGAAGAAGGTGAGGCTTAGGAGCTCAACGCTCAGCCAGCGCACTGCTGGTGAGCGTAGTAACCAGCTCAGCAGCTTCATCGTCTCTGTGAGGCTCAGCAAACATCAATCGCACAACCAGCTCAGCCAACGCTTCTTGCTTTTAAGATCAGCATCAAGCGCAGCAGCTCAGCCACCAACGTTTCTTGCTTCTAACGCTTCAGGGTTCATCGCCTCTGTGAGGCTCAGCACACAAGTGGAAGAAGGCGCACATCAAGCACAACCGACGTTTTGCTCGCATCTGCACAGCAACCAGCCATATCAAGTACACGTTTTTTTTTTACAACAACCAATAATAAAAATATATACATATAAATTTTCTTGCCATCATTGCTCAAAGAGCTAGGCTGTGCTTTGCTTAAGCTCAATAGAGGAGGAGCTCAGCAGAAGACAAGAGCTCAACAGAAGACAGGAGGCACCAATGTGAGAGGGAGAAGTAGAGGAGAAAAAAAAATGTGTGAAGTCTAACGTTTAGGTTTTCTTTTCTTTCTTTCTCTCTTTGCCTTTTCACACCCCTATACTTTGTTTTACCTTGGATCCTTTGGCCATTTTCTATTTCCATTCATTTTGTCCAACCCACACCCTATTCTTTTCTTTCTTGCTCTCTTAGTCTTTTCACACCCTAATACTTTGTTTTACCTTGGATCCTTTGGCCATTTCCTATTCTCATTCATTTTGTCCAACCCACACACCCTAGGCTTTTGATCACTTAGCCCGTTTTGCAGCTTATTCTCACTCATTTTTACATCTCCCATTTATCGATTGGCCATTTCCACACCCGACCCTTACTTGTGCTAGTGGTGGTTCCCACGCATCATAAGCATGCATTGAGTTAGGGGTGTTCACATGCGGTGATGGAGTTTGTCCTCATGCCTTAAGTTTGTGGAGGTAGTTCGTGTGTAGTGTGGGCATACTGAGTGATTGTTCACACATGTGAGGTGTGTCACACGTGTTGATATTTTATTTGAGGTTGTTCACATGTTTTAAGCCTCGTGGAGGTGGTTAGTGTGCTGTGTGGTCGATTTGGTACATTTTGGGCATTACGTGCACACTTTGGGCCATTTAGTGTATTTTGGGCATTCACATGTGCATCTTAGTCCTTGTTCATGCACGGGTGGTCATTCTGAGCATTTTAGTCATTGTTTTGGCTTTTGTTCACGTTCGAGTGACCATTTGAGCATATTGGTGCCTTTCCACATGCAGTGTGGGATTCTTGAGCACATTTAGAGGTGTTTCCACACTTTCGGGCTTTGGCAAGACGACATGAGTTTCCATTACTACTTCTACCCTGCCTACGATCGTCGTGCTACCCACCATCTTCGTCGTCGACATCACTATGTTTCCATCCCAGACGCTGATCGTGCGACATCTGCTCGTATCCTATTACTCTGGCTTTATGGCCGTCATCTTGATTTGCCATTTCAAGTGAGGAGTTACATATCATTGGCCGAGTTCATATATACATTTGGCACATCGCAGCTTCGACCTCTATATCCTTCTTCACCGACATCATGCTATGATGCCACATATTCATGTCACATATGGATGTTTGAGCTTCAGATGTTATTACCTAGCTAGTTTAGACACTTATTTGATGAGGAGAATGTTTGTGCTAGATGGTCTAGACATTCTACACATGGTGATTTTATTAAGAATCTATGTGGTTATCTTTACGTGGATGGTTCGGCATTGATTGCATGGGAGGATGTATGTAGGGATTTGATTAAGTGCCATACGTTTGTGAGCAGAGATAACTATATACCTGAGGATGGGTATCATTATGACATGCATTCAGTGGATGATGATGTGGATAATGATGATGATCATCGTGTTGATGATGATATTGATATTGATACATGTACACATGGTGATGGTCATATACATACATGTGATGACATTGATGTATCACACCCACATACCTATGATGATGTATCGTGCACACACACACATGATGATATTGATGTATCACACACATACACATGATGATAATGATACACATGCAGATCATGTGGGCATGATCTTGATGGGAGGGATGTGTTGAAATATACAAGTGAATAGGGTGTGTGCGGGAACAAGCCCTTAGCAAGAGGCTGTAAAAGAGAATCTGTAAATGAGAGAGAAGCTGTGAAAAGGTGAGAGGTATCTGGCTGTGAAAAGATGAGAGGTATCTACTGGGAGAGAATAAAGGGTAACATGAGAAGATTTAGGATGTGTGGAGATATTCTGGGAGAGGTGGAGAGAATCAAGCAAAAGAGGTGGAGTGAATCTAGGAGGGATCAGTGGGATTAGATGCTTGGATGTAAACTCTATAAATTGAGGCATTGGCCTGATGAGAATTTGCTGGTTTCTGATTATCCATGCCTACATTAAGCTATCAGTTAATTGCTCACTAATCGCATCTTAATCATCATCTAATCTCTTTGTTAATCATATTGATTCTTGCATTTGATCCACCATAGCTCATCACATTGCTGCAAATTTAACATGGTATCAGAGCCTAGCTTAGAATCCAGTAAATCTATGAGCTCATTATCTTGCTAATCACCTAGTTGATTAGGATTAGAAAATAATCAAGTTTTTAGCACTTTTTTTTCAATAGCCTCTGTACCCCTAGCTGGTGGAGGGGCTTGATCTCCCTCTTGCCACAACATTAGCCCAAACCCTTCTAGCCACACATAGTCATACTTCCCACGCACCAGCCTATCTACTCAAATCGTCAAACCACCGCTACAGATTTTTTATGATTTTTCAAGCGCCTTCTTTGTGAAAGCAAAACTGAGATCTTCTCAACACCAGAAGAAATTGGTCTAAATCCTCTTGGCCCCAGGGGTTTCAACGGTGCTCTACATGCTGGTGATGTTAGATTTGTTAAATTCCTCAAGGAGGAGTGGAATCAAGCTCTGCATCAAATCTGCAGAGCAGGTGACTTTGGTAAAATAGAGATTAAGCATTCAATCTTTGGTCAAATCTTGTGTTTATTGGCTTAATCCTCTACTAGACTAACTGCTGTTGATGGCTTTGAAAGGAGTTGAGCTCATTTGAACTCTAAGGCCCCAGATCTGGCCTCCCCGCATACTATGTTTTCTGCACACAAAACATAGGATTATTTTGCTAATCAATGATTAATCAACATTAATCACTATATTTTGGTACAATTGAGGGTTCAAATTAACCATTGGGTATCTGATACAGATCCCTATAACTTCATATTACAATTCGGAGATGGTTTGATACTCCAACCATTCAGTACAGATTTGTTACCCTTGGCTTTATGTAATTTCTGGTGAATTTATGCTGATAAATCTGTTAATCATCACCTAAACACCAAATTGAGTTGTAAAAGGGTATACACTACCCTTGAATCTTAAAATTGAATCAAGAGGTAAGACCCCCTTCACATTATCATGAGCACGGCGGCACAAGAGATAGCCAAATTTAATGGGGAGCAGTTTTAAACATGGCAAACAAAAACCATGTATTTGCTCATGAGGAAAAATCTGTGGGGACTAGTCGAGGGAAGAGATGAATGCCCAGAGGTGAGTGGGAAAAATGAGTGGAAGAGTAGGAATGAGAAAGCATGAGGACTCATCGCACTCAGTTTAAATGATGAAATCATCATCACATCACAGGGATACAATGGGCAAAAAATGAGTGGAAGAGTAGGAATGAGAAAGCATGAGGACTCATCGCACTCAGTTTAAATGATGAAATCATTCATCACATCATAGGGATACAATGGGCAAAAAATGCATGGGATGAACTCGATAAATTATTTCGCACTCAAGCAAAAAATTCAAAGATAAATCTGTTAATGCAATTCTACAAACTTGATATGAAGGAAAGTGAATCTTTAATCACACACTTGAACAAATACAAAAGCATTAAGCAACAAAAACTGGCAGCCATTGGCAAGAAGGTAGAAGATGATGAGGCACTAGCAGTGCTTCTGAAGAGTGTGGACAAAGGTGAATATGAAAACATTGTAGCAACCTTAAAGAATATACTTGAATTGAAGCTGCATGAGATAGAAGGAGCTCTACTAGAGCAAGAGACCAAGGTCAAAGAGAAGAAATGGCTAGACTCAACAACTGGAGAGGAAAAAGCATTCTTCACCCGAGGAGGATTCTCACAAGGACGAGGATGAGGAAGAGAGGCAGAGTAGGAGGAAGGATCTTCACTTGCCACAACTGTGGGAAGCCAGGACACATGTGGCAAGAGACTACTACAGCAAACCCAGTGGAGAAGGAACGACATCGGCAAACTTCATGGAGGCTCCTAAGGAAGTGGATTCAGATCATCTTTTCTGAGAGAGAGAGAGAGAGAGAGAGAGAGAGAGAGAGAGAGAGAGAGAGAAACCCCACAACCCAATGTAGTCTACCCCAACAGAGTAAAACCACCTCTCTGAGCCACCGATGATGTAGGCCATGTAGTAGATGTATGTGTGAGCACTTTAGTCAAGGTCATAGGCACTTGTAGTAGCCTTGGACACATAGAGAGAGAGAGTGTGTCAAGGACTATGAGTTTAGGGACTTGAGGCACTGCTCGCGGGCTACCAAGTAAGAGGGAAACTTGGTATAGGGTCCAAGTGTGCTAGGATTATTCACTTGAGGGGAGGTGTTTAAATATACAAGTGAATAGGGTGTGTGGGGGAACAAGCCCTTAGCAAGAGGTTATAAAAGAGAATCTATAAATGAGAGAGAAGCCGTGAAAAGGTGAGAGGTATCTTCTAGGAGAGAGGTATCTACTGGGAGAGAATAAAGGGTAGCATGAGAAGATTTAGGATGTGTGGAGATATTCTGGGAAGAGGTGGAGAGAATCAAGCAAAAGAGGTGGAGTGAATCAGGAAGAGATCAGTGGGATTAGTATATGCTTGGATGTAAACTCTATAAATTGAGGCATTGGCCTAATGAGAATTTGCTGGTTTTTTATTATCCATGCCTACATTAAGCTATCAGTTAATTTCTCACTAATTGCATCTTAATCATCATCTAATCTCTTTGTTAATCATGTTGATTCTTGTATTTGATGCACCATAGCTCATCACATTGCTTCAAATTTAATAGGATAGCACATCGAGCATTACGTGTATCATAGAGTTACCTATCTCTATTCCTAGTGATCACAGGGATACATTAGATGACCATAGTGATGCATTCCATGATCTTGATGGGCATTTAACTAGTCATGATCATTCAACTATTCATACATCTTCAGTCACACATGGGATTGACACTTCACATGTCGGTAAGCACATCATAGACCATGAGGAGCATAGACCCGAGGTTCTAGTATTAGATGTATTGGGCTACTCCTCTAGATTTGTTACATGTGGAGAGATTTCAGATACGACCACTACTCCTAGTTTTCATAGCATTCGAGTGGATCGAGTTGTTGTGATTGAGCAGTCAGGGGATAGTGCATGAGAGTAGTGATGATGAGTTCATAGAGGTGAGACATCATAGGAGTATGCATATCGATCATATTTTTAACATATCCTATGACATTGACTTTGAAAGTTTTATAGTTGATCTAGGTATTTCCTTAGATCCAGTACTATTGGAGATTGATCTATCATGGTATTTAGATCATATAGGGACACTAGTGATGGAGTTGGTTTATACCTTGGGGATGACCTTAGTGGCCTTGGAGATTCCATTGATAGTGAGTTGACTGATACCACTTATACCTCTTGTGTAGACACTTGGTCAGTGCTTAGTGATACCACTTATACCACTTATACCTCTTGTGTAGACACTTGGTCAGTGCTTAGTGATGATGATCTTTATGATGATCCAACTTATATTCTAGAGGGACACACATATAGAGTGTCTTACACATGGAGATATTGTGCATGGGTCGGATCGTACTTATACATACATAGATATGGTGGATCATGCTTTCGACTTCTTGAGTGGTGCTACATATGATAGAGACATGAGTTCTCATTTGACTCTACATGAGGCCGACCTTGAGCTATGTTCATTTGGCTTCTTCAGATGTCGACACGATCATGTGTTCTTTAGAGTTAGGACATTTTTCTTTGGATGCATTCTTTGCTATTTGAGGAGCATTGATTCGACATTAAGGTGCATCTATGACATATTCCAGTCTTGGCCTACACGATGATTCTTTTGTGCTAGGACCACTTGACATTCCGGCCAGGAGTTTCGAGCTTCTTCGGCGGGCAGATACCTTTCATGCCAAATTCATAGTGTGGTCGTGAGGATGGGCTTATAAGTTATTCTTTTGACCCTGGGGCTACTATCTCTTTGGATTCAAGCTTTCCTTTTGATCTAGGAGCTACTACCATTCCAGCTTCGATGGTTCGGGGTGTATACCGTACATATACCTTTGATCCTGGAGGATACTTGACTAGATTCGTCACATCGACAGTGGTTCCTTATCTACTCCACTTGCACCAGATTATCATGGGGCCATTTCCTTGGATTTTGCATACCTCGGATTTCCTTTTGATCCAGGAAGTTGCATAGATAGCCCCATCATCGAATGGGAGCCCTCTATCCTTTCCATTTAACCCAGGGGGTCATATGATTCATACACGGGTCTTCCGCTACATTCAGTCATGGATGTGATTATTTTTTGCTTTTGTACATAGCCTCTTGTATATGTTTTATGCACGACCACCCTTTGATTTTGAGGACAAAATCATTGTAAGAGGGGATGGTTTGTTAACAAAGTGTCCTAGTGGTGCACATGCACATGAGGATGGGGATGGACCTAGGCACATGGGGTTAGGGTCCATTTACACATGGGGCACATGGGGCCCTAGGGGTATAAATAGGAGATTACTATCATGTACTAGGATCTTTTACTCACTTTATGACATTTGGTCATCTATTCTCCTTGGAACATGTGTTCCCATGAATATGGTGCAAACTCCCATGAGTGCTCTAGGTATTGCTCCCTATGATGAGCTTCCTCTAAGTGAGAGGCTAGCACACCACACTTCCTAGTTGCTTGCACATTCACTTGTCAAAAATTCTATCATACATCAAAATCTATCATCTAACAACTTGAATCTTTGTTAATCAAGGTTGATTAGTTAATTAATCACACAAAAGCATTTTAGACTAATCTTATTTTTTTTAAATAATTGGGTTATGTACTTCTATAAAGAGTTGGATGTACGATGTACTATGTAATGTAAAGACCACTAAATGTGACTCTCTACAACTTGTGAGCTAGTCACTAAGTTCTTGTATTATCAAGCGAGATGCTCGGCACCCATCAAGGTCATTAATGATGTGAAAATGCATGGTGGCAAAGCCCCACACATTGGGGCAAGCTCAAAAAACAAAAAGGAATCCTCCCCTCAAGCTCCCCCATAAATTAAAGTACAAGATCTACCCTCTTCCTTATTTTGCTCTTGTGTTACAACTCTTAACTCTCAAGCTCTAGCTAGTGTCATAGTGTGTGGGTTGATAGAGAACTCTCAAGCTCTAGCTACTAGTGTCATAGTGTGTGGGTTGATAGAGGGAATGCCTTGCTTGTGTAAGAGAGATCATTGTCTTCTTCATTTCTCTGCTTTATGTTGCTTGGGTGGGCAAGCAAGGTAGTGTGTAAGAGAGAGAGCCCACATGCTTCTTCTGCATGCCCAATAGATAAAGGACAACCATAGAACGATAACAAAGCAGAATTATATTGCAAATATATTCTACCATTAGGAAGTTGAGCAATCAGCAAAGGATCGAGTACTCAATAACCATTATACTTAAAGGTATTTTTAGGACACATGCATAGAAGTAGAGGAAGTACCTTGATCATTAGAGGGAGAAAATTTTTATCTTGGAATGAGATGATTCTTTAACGCAACCATATTAAAGTACAAATCATGATGGAACTTATAGTTAGAATAATGGACATAAAAATGTAGTTTTAGCCAAATAGACACAAAGAGTATATGCTTAGACTTGGTGTCGTTAGTCAATTTGAAAATCGTTTATTTGCCAAGGATTAACCAATCCATAGGTTAACATGGTTTCACCCGCCCGACCTACGATAAGATGCTTGCCATCTTACTTGCTTGAACGAGCACTTACCTTTGGTAAGACAGTGCTGGAACATATAAAGTGGCCTCAAACAAGGAAAGTCTACAGACTCTGTATACATGCTTGCTTCCTTAAGAGTAGTCACAGAGGCTAGGCCATTTTTAAGTTTGGTCGAGCTAGTGTGAAAACTAGTCACTTGTATATAAGTCTATTTTGAAAATAAGTAATAAATGATCATTCCCTTGCAGTAGAATACTCGTGAGCTCTCCTTTTCCCTCTTCTTGCTTTCTTGTATGTTATTGGATTCATGCATGTGCTCGATGGATGCTTGCTTGAATAGGTTTGTTTGTAGGTTGTCTTCTTGCATTAGCTTCCCCTTCATTCCCTGCCTCCATCATGAAGGAGGCAAGTTGTCTTCTTGCATTAGCTTCCCCTTCATTCCCTGCCTCCATCATGAAGGACCATCTCATTTTGCGTCCATCTAGGCATAGACAGCTATCCCTTTATCCCATTGGCAAGGAACATTCAGGTGTGACAATGACAGAGTGAAGATGCAACAGATAAGCTAGTGCACCCACATACGGAAGTTGCATTTGTGGCTCTAAGATGAGACCCAATGACACATGCTTTGTCAAGGCTAAGATAAGCTTTTGACTTCAACACATATGGCACCACTACCACGGACTAGACTAGCGCTTAGCTCCATCCATCCATCCATTCCAAGCTATTGGATCACCCCAATATTATTTGATGTTGATTAGGAGGTCACACTCCGAAAAACATGCAATTTTGGAATCATTGAATGTTTTTAGTTGTTGTGTTTGAATTTGATTTGAAGTTTATTTGTATTAGAACATCTATTAGATTATACTTGTCAAATCATCAGATGTAACTTTTTCAATCGACAATCGTTACTTCTCCAATCACCTGATTAGTGTTCTTCCAATCGTGTGATCGGTAATCTCTAATCATGATGTGGAATTTTCAATCAACCGATTGTACCCCTCCAATCATCTGATCTTATAGTTCAATCAATGATTCACCTTGTCTGATCATTTAATCCAATCGTTCGATTTCACATTCTCTAATCGGTAATTCTTCATCTCCGATCGTCTGATCAGAGACTACAATCAGAGACTACAATCAGCGATCTGACTGAGATTTTTTAGAGCAACATCAGCGTAGCTCATCAGCGTAGCTACTACTGCTAACTTCAATTCAAGATTTATTTAAACATCTTTCCTTCTTCAATTCTCCAGTGGTTAGGTATGGCAAATAACTCTACAAATGATTTGTTTGGTATACTTTTTAAAGAGGATAAATTAGATGGGTCAAATTACTCCCTATGGAGTTTTATGGCCAGAAATGTCCTTGTTGTTGTAAATGGCTTATGGGTCATGTCAATGGAGGCACATTTGTTCCTACTACTCCACAAAGGGGTCAAGGCCAACAAATCTAATAACAAGTTCCTTAAATAACTGTCAACCAAAGATGGGATTCTCATGATGTGCTCAAGCTTTGGCATTGATTGCCTTATCAGTTAAAAAGGTCTATTATTCCACATATTTACCCTTGTAGAACCTCCATGCTTGGTTGGAACACTCTAGAAGTTATGAGAAGACAACTTGACATTAAAAATATGCAAGAAAAGGGGTCCATGAATGAACATTTAATAGACTTGAGAGAACAACTTCTCAATATTAATAGTCATTCTTGAAAAGGATATGATTAACGTCACCCTTAATTATTTACATGAATCTTATCTAGATTTCAATACTTCCCTCCTTTTTTCATTGAGAGATAATGCAGCCCCTCTTACATATTAGGAGCTTGTAAGGTTACTAGTGCAGGAGGAACATTTAATAGACTTGAGAGAACAACTTCTCAATATTAATAGTCATTCTTGAAAAGGATATGATTAACGTCACCCTTAATTATTTACATGAATCTTATCTAGATTTCAATACTTCCCTCCTTTTTTCATTGAGAGATAATGCAGCCCCTCTTACATATTAGGAGCTTGTAAGGTTACTAGTGCAGGAGGAATAGTCCCGAAAAAATGTTTATGAGAGTTCCAGCATTGATCATGCTTTATCAATCAAGGATAAGGGCAAGAAATCTCAGCGGAAGACCAATTCCAACAAAATTTTTGAGGCTAAGAGTGGTTCCAAATAGCCAAAGAAGGTTACTAGTCGATATTACAAAAAACCTAGCCATATAATTAAAAATTATTTTAAATGTCAAAATAAAGATAAGAAGGAGAAGGAATCCAATACGGGTTCTCATAGTTATGCCTCCGATGCGATAATAGTTTTAAGAAAGATAACTCAGCTAATATTGATTGTTATCCATCAAGACTTCTCACTTATGGAAATTAGCAGTTATAATCCTAAACACGATGTATGTTTTAATGCAATTGTTATTGACAGTTAGTTTCTTGATAGTAGTACTTCTAAGCACATAACTTCTCAACAATGCAATTGTTATTGACAGTTAGTTTCTTGATAGTAGTACTTCTAAGCACATAACTTCTCAACAAAGAGGTTTGATCAAACATATGGAGAATACGCAAAGTGGTCACACTGTTACATGTGCCAATAGTGTCTCTTACCCTATTAAAGGTATTGGTGAGATTGTTCTCAAGAAGTGCTACTATTAGTGGTGAGGATCTTTGTCTTGAAATTTTAAATTTTGTTCCAAGTACTCACAAAAATATCATTTCCGTGTCCACTCTAGCAAGGGGGGTCTTAATGTTGAATTTGCAAATGATACATGCATTATTCGTGATAGAGAACAAGATAAAGAGATTGTGCTTACTAGATATTTTACCACAAGTGGTTTGTACAAATTAGATATGTATGACAAGTTTGATGTTGCTTCTCACTTCTAATGAAATAAAATATGCCCAATTGTGGCATGTTTGGTTTGGCCATACTTCTATTAGTGGTTTGATGCTTTTACAGTAACATGGGATCTTCCTCTCACCTTAATCCACCACCAAGATATGTTTATGAAGGATGGCAAACTTGCTCTCACCAACCTTCTCCAAAGAAATGCAGTAGATTGAGTTGATCACAAAAATTGCAATCCATATACAATGATGTGTGTGGTCCTCAATGAGGACTACCTCTTTGGGAAGAAATGTATATTTTATTACATGCGTTGATGATTATAGCAAATTTAGTTGTAGCTTACATACAATTGATCACAAATTGTAGCTCATATATAGTGATGAGTGTGGTCCAACAAGGACTACTTCTTTGGGAGGAAATGTATATTTTATTACATGCATTGATGATTACATATCAAATTCGGTCGGTCTTATCCCATGAAAGAAAAATCTGAGGCTGTATCACTACTATCCAATTTATTATTGCTTTGGCATCCCATCATGGATGGAAAGAGCACCAACTAGATATCAAAACAGCATTCTAAAATGGTGACTTATTAGAAGAAGTTTATGTGAGTCAACCAACTAGATTAAATTGGTCAAGAACTGAAGGTATGCAAGCTTAATAAAGCTTTATATGAAACAAGCTCCCATAGCTTAGTACTAGAAGATTCATGCCTATTTGACGAGACAAGAATTTCAAAATAGTCCTACGAAAAGCATTTTATATGTGAAAAAGGACAAGCAGGATTTGCTTGTTGTCATTCTCTATGTAGATAGTGACATGTTAGTGATAAGCACCAAATGAGGATTTCATTACAGCCTTCAAGACTGACCTTGCCTCAAATTTTGAGATGTTAGATCTTGGGCCTTTGTGCTACTATTTGGGTATACAATCTTTATCTCAAGATGATGGTATGGTCATTAAGAAGTCAAAGTACATCAAGGCACTGCTCATCAAGAGGTTCAACATGGAAAGTTACAAAGCCATTTCTACACCAATGGAACCTGGTGTAAAGCTTAGTCTATAGGTGTTATGGGTTTCCCAAACCCTCGTCGTCGAAACACATCCAACGAGAAGATTCCCTGGTGAACCGCACCTGTCATGGGAATCTTTTCGATGGCCGAGCAGCTCGTAACCCTTGAGGTCTCCAAACTCCACAACTCCTTGAGAAGCAATTCTATCATAGCCTCGTGTGCATTGTCACACCGCTGCGTTGCACTACGCGTACTCGTCTCTCCTCTCATCTCACTTCCCTCACACGCACTCACTAGCATGGACTAGAGAGAGATTAGCAAGAGCAAGAGTCTATTGCACAATGGGAGAGTTCTTTGTATTATGAGAGATTTTAACTCATATACATGGCCATAAGTGTTTACACTCACTTAAACTGTTTGGCTGGCCGAGCACTTTAGGCTCATAAGAGGCCTAATGCTATTACAATGACTACTCTCATAGGAGGCCTGATGCTATTACAATGACTACTCTCATAAGAGGCCCGATGCTATTACAATGACTACTCTCATAATATATCCATGAAGTACATCACTTGGGACTTCATCCTAACTTGCTACCACATGCTCTTGAAGCAAAAATCACCATAAGAATTTCGTCAGACCATTATGAGTGCCCGTCCAAGTTGTAGATTTGGACATTGTTGCTTATTCATATCTTGAATGTATGACCCTTCGGTGTGTCTACCTTAACTCCTTGATGTAAGGTAATGGCAATAGCTCTTGTTAACCCTAGAAACGGGTTAACATTTTCCACTTCCTGATGCCGATCGCGTCCTCGTGATCACGTTAAAGACCTTTATGTGGGGAGAAGTGACAAGATTTGTTGTTGGCTTTTGATGTTGAGTGACGTTTAATGGTCCTTGTTCCTCTAGAAGGAATAAGAAAGGCTAGCTCTAGTAAATGAAAAGGTTAGAGATTAGTGGGAATCCCTAACGGGGTGGGGGTGGTGGGGGTTTTTGTGAGTGATTACATTTTTATATTTTATGAGCTATTTTTGGTATATTTTTTGTTCTTTGTTTTTGGCAATTATAAGCATAGTTACATGTTATTTGTGTTTGTAGACAATTATGATACACGATAGTCCACATCTGGAAATTATTTCTTTCTTGCAATTCATGCATATCTTGGCTAAGCAAGAAACAACCAATTGTGACAATATCGTCCTGTGAAGCTGAATACAAAGCTTCATTCACTATGATAGGTAAATGTGTATGGTTGTCTAAGCAAGAAACAACCAATTGTGACAATATCGTCCTGTGAAGCTGAATACAAAGCTTCATTCACTATGACAAGTAAATGTGTATGGTTGAGAACTTGATAGAGGATCTTTGTGTCCCTCCTAACACCCGTATTCCTATTCTTATAATCAAAGTGCAATGGTAGTTGCCAAGAATCATGTCTTTCAAACCAGGACCAAGCACACTGAAGTGAATTATCTATGTCAGAGAGAGACTCCATGCTAGAGAGATCATACTAGGACTAAGCACATAAAATTACATTATCACTATGTTAGAGAGAGACTCCATGCTAGAGAGATCAATCTGTTCTATTGCAGTACACATGAAAATGGGGCATATCTTTTCACTAATAAAGCCTTATCATGTGAAAAGTTTGAGGCCTTCTACAAAGCTTTAGGCCTCTTCCCTTTTAGAGAGTGATCTGTAATCTCTGTAAACTTACATTTGTACTACCAAGGAGTTTGTTAGATATTTGGTAATATTACACCGTGAGGTCATGCACTTATGCCATGGGCACTTTTATCCCACTGGGGTTTTTCCCATGGCCATCTAGGTGTGAATGGGCACCTTAGGGTTAGCTAGTATATAAGCAACCTCGTCCTCAATTTAGGGTTTCTTTTCATTTTTGTACTTCATTGTAACTTGAGCTATTGGTCCAAGTGAACTAGCCTTCTACACTCTCTCTCCCCTGTATGTTCTCTTTAATCTGTGAACATATCCCTTAAGTACAGCCATAAAAATGATTACTTTCATGGTTACCATCCTAGCAACCAAGCTGAATGTATCCTCATAGTCAATGCCATATGTATGTGTACATCCCTTGGCAACCAATCACTAACCACCATATGACACATCAGAATGCCTGACATTCTACCTTAACTTACCTGCTGCTAACCAAGACCCATTGCTTAAAACTCTCATAGTCCACTAAGTGCATATGATCATTGCTCAACATTTAAGCACCCAATTAATTATTCGCTTTAGCCTATATAGAATCCTTCACTGATATATACCATCTACTCATTTCATAAAAATCAACATCCCTACTTACTTGCTCATAGTGGGGTTATAGCATCTATAACCAATTTGCTCACAAGAGAGTAACTAATAAATATACATTTTTTTGCCTTGGGATCCAACTTACTTCTCACCTCATCTAACACATGTATATAAGCAATGCACCCTTTCAAATGTGCCAATTTCTGGTAGTAAACTTTTATTCATGTGTCATGCATGAACTACTGTAATAGGCCTCCTATTCATGATATAAACTATATTTACTACTTGCTTCAGCCCAAAAACAATAAGGCATCCCTAAAATGCCTCTTTAATCCATGCTCTCTTAAATTCATTGGAGAAATATTTTCCCCCACCATTTGATATTTATCCCATGCTCTCTAAAATAGTCACTGAATTCATTGGAGAAATATTATCTACACCGTTTGACCTTAGACAAAGGCATTTTATGTGTAAGCCTTTGTCTTTTTCTACCATAGGTTTGAAGCTCTCGAAGTGAGTAACCACTTCACTTTTCTCTTTCATGCATCCACACTATGGTTATCCAATGAAAGATACATAATAATGGCATTGTGAGACCCCTACCCCTCTATTTATACGATAATATCATAGTGGAATCACACTAAGGATAAAGCAACTCACTTTGGGCCTCCTATCACAATATCCTAATGTTTGGCTCTATCAGCTCCTCTTAGTCTAACTAGAATAATCCTTATGCAAGGAAAGGTGAATTATTCCTCCATTGTTTTCCCCTTCATACTCACACCAAGCGACTCCCCAAGGCTCAACAAGATGTCATGGGTCCTCGTTTATGAAGGAAACTTCTCTATCCTTAATTATGATTACTAGACTAAAACTAGTCGTCCCAAGTTTCTCGTTTCTGAAAATGCAATCTTTGTTTTGTTCAAGAAAGTATATGTAACTTGAGTCCACCCGACGGCCCACTTTCTAGTATTTGATCCTTTTCTACTTAAACTAGATTCATAGGCTCAACCTAACCCCTTCCAATCCCATGGGTCTATCCGTCCACCCTCCACTAGACCTATGGAGCTAGTGTGAACTCACACACCCCTAATTAAAATTACCACTTTACTCACACACACCACTTAAGATAAGTTCACATATACACTCCTTTGAAAACAATCCTCTAATAAAAGAAAAACATACATTATACAATTCGTTTCTTAAAAGAAAAACATACATATACACTCCTTTGAAAACAATCCTCTAATAAAAGAAAAACATACATTATACAGTTCGTTTCTTAAAAGAAAAACATACAGTATATATTTATTTTCAAATCATGAATATTCCATATGTCCATATCACGTATCATAAGTAACACATCAGTGTCCTCATTAACATGAATCTCCTTACACCACGACCATGATCCTTAGACTAGGATGGTATGCACTAATGACCTCAAACTCTCCACTATGATGATCGGAGGAGCCATGCATTCTCACATCAAATAATCCTAGGAGTTGCTTGTATCGATCGTCACACCTATAAGTACCAATATTATGAGCCACATATGTCTAGTATCAACACACATACTTACCCACCACTAGGCACTACCCTACCTGTTTCACTTCGGAGTCACTTCCTTGTCCATCACATTAATCGTGCCAAGAGCATATCCACATTTGACCAACAAGAATCAAGGTCTCAACCAACCGCCTTTATGTGATGAACCCCTTGGATGACACCACATGGCAATCCATAAACATGTGTGGTACCTTCACAAGCTTCAACAAGTAAACACACATGCATCACATGAATACAACATCCAAATAATAATTTTAATACATAATGCAAGCAATATATTTTTGTCTGAAATAGAGTAAGCCATTATAAGCTTGATGAGATATCAGAGCTCTCCAGTCAAAACTCCGAGTAATTTAGAACCGCTTAAATACTAGCAAGGCATTGCTTTCCTTGGTGCTACTCCCAAGTTCTTTAGGAGATTACGACTCCTTAGTTGCATCCCTTCCAGTTTAGAGTCCAAAGAGGGTCTTTCTAAGGTCATTTATTTACTTCTCTTATTTGGGTCTTATCTTGATGTTTAAAATCCTTAAGAGTCTTTCTGTCATGCTTTAGTGTATAGTTATGCACCTAGAGTTAAGGTCCTTTTATCTCTCGTAGAGTTTTTAAAATATGTCGACTAATCCCAACCTTGGTTTTTTCTCTTAATTGGATTCATTCCTTTTTATTAATGGGATGTCAATTCCTCTATAAGTTTAAGGACTTTGCCTTTTTAATATGGATACTTCTAGTCCTTGCCTTCCCTAGCTTTAATCTTATTCTTCGAGTTCCCACTCTAGGACTTTAATCTAATTCTAAGAGTCGTTTAAAATTTTCACATTATTTAACATAAAGTCTTTCTTTGATAACATTTCCTTCCAAAAATTTAGAATATAGCTTTGCGCTTGATTGGGTAAATAAGGTGCTTCCATTATCCTTGATTTGGGGGTCAATCATGAATTTCTCTCTCTAAAAAATATTATCCTTGAAGGGATTTATTCAAGCTATCCTCCCTTCCACAATTTAGCTTAAAATTTAAAAACCTAGGGTCTTTGGATTTACCTTACACTTAAAATTATCTATGCACGTTTATGTATGCAAACAATTACTTTCTCTCTCTAGAATTCTACCCTAGCTTTGCACCTTAAATTTTTATATAAAGAAAATATAAATTTCAAGTCTAAGAGTCCTTGATTTCTTCCAACATATTTGGGTGATATCTCAACTTTCTTCTATATTTCTCTCTCTATACCTTTAACTCTACTTTCTCTCTCTAGACATGGGGTATCTCTTATATTTTTTAATCTATCTTTCTAATTAATTATTTAACCTAAGGTTACCGTTAAATTATTTAATTATTAATTTTTCTTAGGTTTAGGGTTAGTCTATCCTAGTCCTTTATTTTTCTATAGTTCTATTACTTAATTTTTTAAAGGTTTAGGGTTAGTTTATCCTAGTCCTTGATTTTTCTATAGCAATAAGAAGTACACGCCTTTATTTTAAAGGATCCTAAGGTGCTTGTAAAGTCCCCAATTATCCATACTTTAAGCCCTTTTTTTAAAAGGATCCTAAGGTGCTTGTAAAACCCCCAATTATCACTCCTTTAATGTAAACATATGACCAAAGGACAAGTGCAACACTGAAAACTTTGCAAAAAGTACTCTCTCCCTTTAAGATAAAAATTTGTGGATTTCTCATGATGAGAAGGGAGCTCTTTATATAGTTGAAAATGACTGTTGGCTACTTTACATGCACCCTTAGTTCACTTAAGGTTGCAACTCAACCTTATACTTCATGCATCCATTCATTTTCCATGCACTTAACCGCATCCATCTAGTTAACTCTTGCATTTATACACGGTTAGAGTTATCTATTAGTCTCTATGCCTATCTCCACCTTAATTATTTATTTCACTACCCAAAAATTACCCTTAAGATTTTACACTACCTTTCAACCTTAGATTTTATCCCATTTAGCATGGTTTAATTAAAATGTGCTCTCTTGTGTATTTATCACTTTTTTGCCAAAGCTAAGCATTAGGACATTTTGGAGGTCATTTGTAGGGCCTTGTAAGAAAATCGTCGATTCTTATTTTCTCTCTCTAGAAAAAATCTTGAAATGTTAAATTAAAGAGAACGTAAAAGTCGTAAAAGTGGTCTCTGAGCTAGAGAGGTAAATCTTCTCCTAGGCGGCCGTCTAAAGTTCGTTTGAAATGATACATTCAAAATTGTAAGAATAAAGTTAGTTTAGGAGGATGTTATTGCACGGAAGACAGTTTGGAAGGAATGAGAACCTTCATCTCCAATTTCAAAAGACAAATGCAAGCCTTCTCTCACCATAGCGAGTCATATTCTTTCACTCTACCTCATATCCAACTTACTCATTTCTAGAACACTTAAATGGAGAACAACCATGTACATAATCATTCTATTGAAGAGTCTAATCATGAAAGCATTAAGAGAAAGTACCATCTGCACATTGATCTAGATAGTGAGTATGCACCCATTCAAAAACGCAGTGGTCAACTATTGCTCTCATCAGATGTCAAAGATCATATGAGGTTGTCGGGAAAGCAACACATAGATCTTTGGTGTGATGGCTCCATCTATCCTATTGACCCCCGTACTGCTTCACATCCTCCCTTTTCAAATCCCACAACTCTCTTACGTTTTGCACGTGATGGCGCTAATGGCTTACTAGGATATATTGTAAGTCAATTTCTTACATGCAAGAAAGAGAGGGGCATTATTCACAACATTTAGCAAAACTGAGCTTCTTGGCTTGTCTGTTGAATGCAAGACACAAAAAGTTAGATTGGAAGAACAAGAGTGTCAAATCAACAAACTAAGAAGTGACCTCCGCAAAATATAGAGAAAAAGACACAAGCATTGGACCGCACATACGAAGAAGAAAGCTCAAAAACGTCAAGAACTTGAGGCTCGGCTCTGGAGGCCTGAAGAAGAGAATACAAGCCATAAGGTAAGATTGCACTCAATGCATTCTCATTCACATGTCTTTTATGTTAGCAATTAATATTATTTTATTTACGGGGCTGCTTTGTGATTTACATGTTCTCTATGTTAGTAATGAGTAGTGTTGTATTTGTAGGGTTGTCATACATCCTGATAAAGAGAATATCAATCCCAATCTTAATTCAGCAAAGCAATTGAAATCATTAGTAACATCAAGAATGGCAAGAGAAGTGATAAAGGAGAAGAAGTTCAAGGTGGTTCAATGAGATATAGTGGATGAATTTGTAACCAACAATATAGTTTCGGCTGTGGATATTCAATCCGCTATGGATTCAAGTGGAGTCAGTCGTGAGGGTTATAGTGCCATCCAGAAGTTAGTGTCATCAGTACTTGAGGCCAAAGGCAATAAAGCAAAGCGACTTCCAACACCTACAAAAGTTTGGAGACATAGGGAGGAATTAAACACAAAACAGCCTCACTATGTTGGTCACTCATACCACATTGTAGGAGAGTTATTGTAGGAGAGTTTAAGGAAGAAGGTGGCAGCATATTCTACAATGAACACAACAATATATTCATGGACTTGGAGCTCTTGCAAAAGAGAATGGTGGAGTTCTATGATATTACATTTGAGGAGACAGGAGGTGTACTTCAATTTGTCATCAAGCTTGATGAGTGCGAGATTATCAAGGAGAAAAAGATGGAAAGGGTCACAATAACACTTATGAATAGGGCTCTTTCTAATTGCAATAGGGATGATCCAAAGTATTTTAGTGTGCAGTCTGAGACAAACATCTAGTGGCTAGGTTCATTTGAGGTTAAGAGAAAGAGGACCATGAATCCTTGTTTTGGGTATTTCATCATACACATATCCCCAATCTCATAAAAGAACAGATGAATGCAAGGGAGGATGCTTCATGTAGAGAAAAGGGGGGACTTTCAAGTTCAATGGCATCTTGCGGGTGACTTGAAGACTCTCAAGTGCTTATTTAATTGTAGAGCAAAGGATCCAATGCAAAGTCTCCGTGCCTTTATTGCATGGACTCCGCAAGGGTGATGGACTCTAAGTGGTGGAGACGACCACCAAACAAACAAATTTTGGATGAGAACTTTAACCAGTGTTTGAGATTCCTCTTTCTAATGTGCATATATGCACGCTTCATGCTTTGTGTCGTATTATAGAGAAACGGGTATATCTCTACATTGGCTTTGCTTGGAAGATCAAGAATGTAGCAGAGAGGAAAGAAGCCATCCGTGCATTGGAGAAGGTGCTATCTGAAATTGGACTACATGGAGGTAATGTCCAGATTCTGAAGGACACTAAAAAGTCATCTAATGAAAAGGAAGTTCCAATATGAAGCCCTCTATTGGAGGTGTTAAGGCAATAAGATTTCTTTCCAAGCCAATGAATAATCAGCAACACAAACCCACAAAGTTAGGAAAGCAATATACAACAACCTATACAAGCAGAATCGAATACCAATAGTGGAAAAAGCTGCATAATACAGTGAAAGACCATGAAGGTGCTTCAAGGAATGTCAAAGCAAATGTTCGGCGTTCTATTGATACTCTGTTCCAAATGTGTGAGATAGTCAACTACTCCCAGCAAGGTAAAAAGAGCTTTCAAGACAACTTACAAGCATTCAGAGCTGCTTGGATTGACACCAACATTACACACTACATGGTATGTTTCTAGCTTACTCTTATTTCCTAGCCCTCGATACAACTTACATTGTATGTTTTCTTATGCAACATATTCTCTACAACCACATGCCTTACTTTATCAAAACAAATATGGAGATCCTAGCATTTGGAACACACAAGGGCTTGAGAAATCACACTATATGGCTCAAAACGCATATTTCAGGCACACACAACATGGTGGTGGAAAAAGTAAGGCAAACAGCCTACAAGAAGTGTCCCAACGGTTCTATAAAAGGATACTGCAACAACTACACAAAAAAGAAACCTTAAGGTTATCCAAACTGATGCACACTCAGAGATATGGAAAGGAAGAGATTGAAGCATTCCGAAGCATTTAAAAACTCAGATGCCATACAAGCACAAAACAAATGGAGAGAACAAAAGATTTTTGTTAATCATCATTGGACAGATAGATGTAACACATAAGTCTTTTACAATGTATCTTTCCATTCTAATGACTTTTGTAATTCCCGTGGTTCTAGCTTTCGTTTATACCTTAGCAAACGGTGTTTGCCATACTCTTCTAGTTCCTATGGGTTCTCTATGCCTAGAGACAATGCTACTACAGCATAGGTATGAAAGTAACCCCTTCGGGGTGCTGGGCATAACTAGGGTAGCATCCAAAAATTTCTAAGGAAGTGGACTTCTCTATCAAAATAATATTCTCATAACTTTTAGGAATAATTGTTCCACCTAGAAACAGGGACAATGTCTTGAATAAAAAATTTACAACTCTCCCTTCCTGGCTCATGGCATTGTGGTAGATTATCATCTTTGCCTTAGACAATTTAGGTAGGTAGTGAGAGAGAGGTGCATCTCGGCCACAGTACTCCCTTTTATCCCGTTGCAAGAATTCGTCATTGACTTCAAACGTACTCTGCAAAATAAAATAATTAAGGAAACATAAATCTACATATCACTTCTTCACACACACATGTATGTATGGATATATATATATATATATATATATATATATATAGAGAGAGAGAGAGAGAGAGAGAGAGAGAGAGAACCTGAGTCTCATCTATCACAAACAATTGGTCTTGCCAAAGGTTGATAAAACTTTTGCTATCTTCTCCTACTCTGTTCATCCACTCCTTTGTGGAGTCATTCAACTTATCATAGCCATATTTGGCCTAAAGCTCCATGAAGGTCCTATCGTCTGGTACAAAGCCATCATCTTTGAACTTCTATACTTTGCTCAAACATATGCTGAGATACTCTTTACTATTATAATTCTCCTCCAATGCTGAGTCATCACTGTCATCTTCTGAGACAAAACCACTGCTCTCTTCCTGAAATTTGGCAATAGCACATAGAGAAAAATCTTCCCTTAAGACTGAAAATATTCTGAATGTCAGATAAGAGTACATAACATTTGTTATCCAACACAATGAATTCTGGTAGTACTGGCAATATTAGACCACACTGGTCCACTTTATAGAGCTTTACATCCAACGGTCTTTGTATGATGCACATCTTAAGAGCAACAATGTCCATAGACTTGGCCTCCTCTTCCTCTGGTACTAATTGTATCTCTTCCTCCTGTACTAATTGTATCTCTTCCTCAACTTCTGCATTTTGAGAAGGTAACTCATCTTCTTAGGGAATCTCATCTTCAATAGTACCTTCACATAGCAGTTCTTCACCCCTACATCCAACGGTCTTTGTATGATGCATGTCTTAAGAGCAACAATTTCCATAGACTTGGCCTCCTCTTCCTCTTGTACTAATTGAAGGTAACTCATCTTCTTGGGGAATCTCATCTTCAATAGTATCTTCACATAGCAGTTCTTCACCCCTTTCAGGAAGCTCTCTATAGGGGCAGTGCAAGTAGCAAAGGAATCCCAATGGCTCATACAGCAGCCTACAACAACTCATGTGTGTGGTACACCAAGTAGGCTTGTAGGAAGATGGGAGCTGTTGGTACTTCTTGTATAAAAAATGGTTTGTCTTCTTGGTTGGTGCACAATCTAGCAAGTGCACATAAGCCTTATTCCTTAGCAGCAGCAGCCTTCCTATGGATACTGCTTTTTTGAAATCGTCCCTCTACTTTGACAGGTACTCTGCATGCTGGTCCAAAATTGACTCTACTAGCAAAGGCTTGATAAACATCTCAGCAATTATGTGAAAGTCATCAGCAGCTCCAGCATTACAAACAAAATCAAAAAGTCTCTCATCAATTAAGGCAAGATCATTGCTCTCAACAATTTCCTCCTTCTTGTCCTTCATGTCTAAGAACTTGCTTCTTCTTCTTCTTCTTCTTCTTCTGCATCTCTGTGTCACCAGTTGGCCCTTTCTCCTCCTTAGCCTCCATTGAGAAATTGAAATCCCTCTTGATAGAGGGCCTCTAGCAAAAGCAAGTCATTTGGAAAGTGACACCAGACTGAGAACATTGACTTTCTCCTGTTCATCTTCATCTGCCCCATATCTTGGTCTTCTGAATAGGGTTCCTCATCATTATGCTGCTTAATTAACAAAGTAAAGGGGGGAACTGGATTCTCTCGGCTCCACAACTAGAAATCCTTGCTCCTATGTCTGTCCTCTCACAAGCTGTGGCTCCTCTATCCATGCCATAACCTCCTCAGGGTCGTCAGTATAATGAAGTCAATAGACCTTTTCTTTGTGGTCCTCAATAGCTTTTTGGAGCCTTCATCCACACATCACTCCTCCCCACAGCACTAAATTCTGCATCCAGTGCCGTGGCTTCCCACTTAAGCCTTCTCTGTTTTGATCAGTAAAACACTTAGAGGAATTAAAACCTGAGCAGTAAAACACTTAGAGGAATCTATATTTGTGTAGTTTCGCGCGATAGCGCACTTCCATTCCTCTTGCAAGCGCCATATCACGCCAAACCGCACAAACCACTCTCTCTCTCTCTCTCTCTCTCTCTCTCTCTCTCTCTCTCTCTCTCTCTCTCTCTCTCTCTCTCTCTCTTTGTGGATGTAATGTATGTGTGTGTATGTGTTGTATATGTTTCTGTGTGTGTGTGTGTGTGTGTGTGTGTGTGTGTGTGTGTGTGTGTGTGTGTGTGTGTGTATGTTTCAGTGTGTGTGTGTGTGTGTGAAAGATTGTGTGTGTATGTTTGTGCATGCATGTATGTGTGTGTGTGTGTGTGTGTGTGAGAGAGAGAGAGAGGGAAAGCATGCAGCAATGGCAAGCAAACTTACCTGTTGCCATTGCTGCCTGCTTTCCCTCTCTCTCTCTCTCTCTCTCTCTCTCTCTCTCTCTCTCTCTCTCTCTCTCTCTCTCAAACAAGAACCGTTAAAGAAAAGGATCAACAAGTGAATAGACCCCCAGTGAGTCTACAAGAACAATACATCAAAGAAATAGAAGAGTTGGAAGCATCCAACCTGGAGATGCTAAGGAGCTTTAAGAGGGGTGTGTTTGTCTTTCTGGCAATAGAAGAGGCAATTCTCCCTTGACCCGGTGGATCTCAGGACTCTGATGGATAGGATAGCACAGATCTCAGACACTATCTTATATGTGTGCCTAAAGTAAGTATGCGAATTGCCTTTACTGATGATATGGTCCTTTTCTCTTTAGGTTTTTTCCTTTTTCCTCAATAAGCTACCCTTGTTTTTGCAGTTTAATAAAGTGCCAGATTCCTCGAGAAGAGAGCCATTCTGAGGTGTTTATTCTAAACTCACAGCTGGCACCATTGCTAAGAAAAAAGAGCACTTCCCAACAAGAGATGCAAAAGTGGTTCACATATTTGAACATGCTCGAGGTTACAGTAGTAATTCTTCCATATGAATCAGGGTATGTTACTACTCTATCTTGTTAGTCATATGCATCTAATAGATAGGGGATACCTTAGTTTTAGACATTTCTGCTTTTGCAGGAACCATTGGAGCATTACGTGTATAGAATTGGATAAGAGAATTGTGTGGACCCTTAATTCAATACCAAGATCACATCCTTAGTTAAGACTATAAGTAAACATCCAAATAACCTTTCTTTAGTATCTTAGAGTGCTTGAAGTTGGCCGTGTATCTTATTGTGAAAGCTTATTTGTTATGTAGGTGTATAAAAAGGCTTCTTGCTGTTCTTAGTGCCCAATATGGAGACTATGAATTGTACAAGTCAGAGATCAAGCAGGTTCAAGTGCCCAAACAAGGAGACTCACACTCCTGGTTGGAGAATGATGATCCATGCAGAATATATTCTCCAGAACCTCTTCTCCATGTATCCCTTCATGTCCAAGGTAAGTGGAAGAATCATCGGGGTGGACATTGATTTAGCTAGATTAGTTTGACATTGTGAATTTTGTGTATTTCAAACCGCCTTACAGAACTATGATAGCAACTATGTGGAGCGCTATAGAGTGACCATGGTACATTTAATACTAATGAATGCCACGGAGATGACTAAGAACAACCAGCCGGACTTCCCTGATGCTGCAGATATTGAGATGCTTCTTCAGGATGAAGGGGGGGAGCCAAAGCCTTTTGAGCACATAGAGGCAAATGCTGAAGGAAAGACAGAGCCAAAGCCTGAAGATAAGACAGAGCCAAGGCCTGATGAGGAGGTGAACAATGAAGAATCCAAGACTATTGAGGCAAACCAAGCTGAAGAGACAGAGCCAAGGCCTGATGAGGAGGTGAACAATGAAGAATCCAAGACTATTGAGGCAAACCAAGCTGAAGAGACAGAGCCAAAGCCTGAAGAGAAGACAGAGGCAAAGCAAAACTGAAGAGACAGAGCCAAGGCCTGATGAGGAGGTGAACAATGAAGAACCTAAGGCTGATGAGGATCCCAAGGCTAGTGAGGATCCCAAGCCTGATGAAGATCCCAAGACTAATGTACCTGATGTAATGTAACCAACTCAATTTTAAAAATTGTTTTTATTAAGTGCTTCTTGTCCCTTAACAATGATTATAAGTTTCAATCATATTAACACTAATTAGAAGTATGAATCACGTTAATAATGGTTCCAAACGCTGAGGAGGCTTATCATCTTGGATGTGAATGGATTACTGCTCAAAAGACAGCCCAAGAGATTTGGACAAGTGTTGTAGAGAATTACAAAGTCGGGGGCATGCATGTCATGCTAAGGCCCAAACTGTGTATCAATTCATCAACTTGGTAACTAAGCACGTTAGATTGGCCATCTGGTCCTCAATGATGATGCATAATTTGAGGCCTCTTATCACGCTAGTTTTGAGAGAATCTAAGATTGAGGAGACAGAATTGTATTTTGTATATGACCAAAGGCATTGTTATCTTGACCCGGGTGTTTGTCATCCCGACAAACCTAGGGTGCTATTGCATATGAAGTGCTACGAGGATATCCAACATCCCTATGATCCCACAAATACATTATTAATTGATGATACCCCTGAAAAGGCAATGTATAATCCCATTGGAACATGGATATCACCCCTTCCTTTCGAAGGTAACCCAGATGATGTTTATTTGGAAGAACAATTGATTCCAGATTTAGATGAATTGTACAAATCAAAAGACTCTGTACAAGATTATGTAATGAGAAACCCATTATTGTAATGTAATGTCTTCAATTGTCCTATTCTCATTGAAGTAATGTGTCCTAAAAAATAGTATACATTGTCTTGTTTTTTGAAAATAAAAGTCAAACAAAAGGCTCTTGATTAATTACGTTAAAAAAGTACATTCAAATGGGTAATGTCACAAGTAGGAGTGTCATTAACAAGATAGACTTGATTAATTGTGTGAAAAGAGTACATTGAAATGGGTAGAGTCAAGTAGGAATGATCTTGATTATGCTACCCAATTCTTTACATTGTATTAGTCACTCCCTTCTAAGGAGGACCTTTCTTCCATTGTGAATGAAAGTAAAGCGTGCCAGCATGTCTTGCAAGGATTCTTCGAAAATATCCTTCCTTAGCTGTTGTAGATTGCATTTCTCTTGTATAGAAACAATTGTCACCAGTGTTGAAGCTTCATCAATCACTTCAATGTCTATTACACTTGCGGCTTCCTGATCCATTGGCACCAACTCTCCAGTGATGTAACGGGACCTGCTATACCAAAAGAACAAGATAAAAGTTTAAGTTGCAATCATGTACTTTGCAACTATTGTCTCCAATGCAATGTTACAATGGATATCGTCAAAAACTTTACTCTGCCATCCCTCACCAATAAGTCTTGCTCTACGAGGAATGTATCCAAGTCTTTGCAAACGAGCATGGTTCTTGCTATCTTCACCTGGAATAAGCTAAAAAGCTCCACAAACACAATAATTGGTAGATAAACCACAATTTTCACTACACGAGTGGAATGCTCCCTCGTAGAGAGCATTCCAAAAAACTTTACCATGCGATCTCTCATCAAGAAGTCTTGCTACGAGGAATGTATCCAAATCTTTGTAGACGAGCATGGTTCTTGCTATTTTCACTTGGAAAATAAGCTAAAAAGCTCCACAAACACAATAATTGGTAGGTAAAGCACAAGTTTCACCACATGAGTTGGAATGCTCCCTTGTAGAGAGCGTTGCACATCCTTGAAGAGCTTGCTCCTTTTGCTGACTCCGTTACTGAGGAGTCTGGGGGTGGGATAGGCCAATCCATGTAGTTCCACTCAGCTTGCAATTGTGTTTCTTGTTTACCAAACTGTAGAAATGATCATAGAAAAAGATACCTGCATCTACAAGGCTTTTGTTTCTCCTCCCCTCATACTGTAGTCGACCAATGTGTGCATGAACCACATTCATAATTCCAATGATGCACTCAACTGGCTCTCACTCCTCAAAGGATGAGGGATATGCATCTGCAACCATAGAGATGGAGAGTTTACATAGTTCATGAGACCATTATGAGAAAATGGAAGATTGACAACAAGTGATAGATTAACTTACAGTTTGGTCTATGCGAGAGAAAAGATATGTCATCATCTTGACTCTCAAGCACAAGCTCATTATGCATATATACATGCTGCACTAGGACCTCCTTAATGGTTGTCCTTCCAGCCTCTATCTTGAAGTCTTTCACTCTTCCTTTCCATGACGCCCTGAAGATATTCTTGTTGTTTGTCTTTCTTCTCTTCCTTGGCTGCATAAGGACCCAGGTGCCCTTGGTGATTAGCACTTCAGTCCACTGATTTTGCGCATTGAGAGAGTTGGATACAAGTATGGCAAACACTGATGATCTTGGTCTCCTTGCCCTAGGAATTGAATAATCTATAATGGCATTAGTGGGGCAAAATCGGGATGA
This sequence comes from Cibotium barometz, assembly GCF_041138505.1. NCBI lineage: Eukaryota > Viridiplantae > Streptophyta > Polypodiopsida > Cyatheales > Cibotiaceae > Cibotium > Cibotium barometz. The sequence continues at coordinate 14,846,299 of NC_141101.1, forward strand.
TATAAAACGAGATTTGCTACCCATCGTTTCAAGAGGAAATGAAGTGCAGAAGGTTGAAGCTTGGGGAAATGGAGAAGACTAAGACGAAAACATACAGATGCTCACTTTAGATTTCTTACATCAATTGATTGAAAGTAGTATTAGTTAATCTAAATGGCATTATTGTGAACTCATAATGTCCATATCGGGTATTAAAGTCATCTTAGGAATATCATGCTCCTTAGTCCTAATCTGGTAGTACAAGCATCTTTGATGAATAGTTATTTTTATAAATAACCCATTTATTTTCTTTAAAAAATCTAATATTATTTTTTCTCTTTTCAACTCTAATGTGCAGGGGATGCACATGTGCACATAAAAACCTTAACTAATTTATGCACATGGTAACTTGGTCATCAATCTTAAATATTTATTTTCTAATTTTTCAATTACTTAGACTTCCAAATCTCTTATTAAAAATGCACACCTTATTTAAATATTTCATACTCTCTCACTAGAAAGTGCACCTTAGAAAATAATATCTTAGTTTCATTAGGATAAGGGAAGAGAGAAGAGGGATCTTACATGTATCCTTTGATTGATGTCATCTTTGTTGGCTCCCAAACAATAGAATGCATCACATCTAAAGGTCTTTGACTTAAATGCTTATCATGCAAAAATGCATGATAAACCTACTTGCCTAATTGGATGGCATGCTTCACAGACTTTGTGCATTCCATTCACTTTGAACTTTGGTAAACTTGTAACAATACTTTGGGCCTGCATATTCTTTAGTCTCTAAATATATACATGTCCAATGCGTTTATGCCAACAAATATCAAAGTTTGCAATCTGTATCATATGCAAACATTATAGTCGTCACTTAAGGCATGCTTACATCCAATGTATACATTATGCCAACTCTGTTTCCCTTTTTGCAACCAAGTGGCATTGGTTATTGAAATCTTCTACATGACATCCATGAGGGTTAAACATCATTTGCAAACCCCGCTTAATCATTTTCCTAATAGAAGCCAAGTTCTCTATTATGTTCGGCACATGAAACACATCAACAAGTTACTTCGTTTTTCCATCCCACATAGACAAAGGGAGTTCCCAATATGCATAATAGGATGCGCTATATACATAACCTGAATTTTCCAAATCCCTTAATGTTATAGGTATATATTTTATCACATTTTTTATGCATAATAATCATAGAAAGATATGCTTAATTAAATGTGTGTAGAAACCAGCTTTTAATAAATGGAATGTGTGAATGTGCACAAGGTCATTATATGTGCGAATGTGCATAAGGTTATTTTATGAGTTATTTTTGTTGGCCACGTGTCAAATGTTTGTAAAAATTATTTATGCACACTTGTGCATGGCATTGCCATATTCCTAGCACATATGTTAGAAGAGTTTTGGTTATTTACACTTAGTGTGTGAACAAGCTCCAGTGCTTAGGCTATTTTTATAAAAGTGAAAAAGCAAGCCCAACTTTGTACGCACAACTATTAATAGCTCCTTGGGCTATATATATACAATTCTCAAAATACTCATGTCATGGAACTGGACTACAGGGAGATTGCACCCAATAGTGCCTTGATAGTGATGTTGTTCTATTTCTCTTGTTTTATGCTTTACTATGCTCTAACATATCAATTTGATTCAAGACAATATTTTAATCTTTGATGTATTTGTGAGTTTTTTTTTTGGAGTACATAAGGTCGATCCAGTGGTAGCTATGGGTACTTGGAATTGAAGAACAGGAAGAAGCTCACAAAAATCAAGAGGATAAAGAAGACAAAAGCTTGAGGATAAAGAAGACAAAAGCTTAAGAACTCAGAGGATAAAGAAAAAAAAAAAGCAAGCTTACTGACTCTTGGAGAAATCTTGGGAGGTGCATAGAGAGATCTTGGGAGCTGCATGGGAATTTTTGGACCCCTCCATTGCATGGGAATGTTTTGGACCCCTCCATGGGAATTTTTTTGACCCATGAATGGAGATTTAGATGAAGGATTGAGGTTTAAAGCCACCTTCATGTATAAAACCACTTTTCTTGAACTGAAACCACCCTTCTTCTCCCAAAAACCACCTTCCTCAATTCTAATCTTCTCCATAATCCATCCGTATGGATGAAATCAGCTCATTGGGGTGATCTTTGGTCTAGCTTCAGAATTGCTAAGCAATTCTGAAGGGGAGAAGAAAAGTTAAGAGCCTTCCAATATACAAATTGAGCTCAATTTGTATAATGGAGGGCTCTTAACTTTTCTTCTCCCCTTCTCCAAAATCGCCATGCATTGGTGATTTTTTTTTTAAGAACAAAGACAATACTTTTTCAGTATAATTTCCCAATTTAATTTTTCCTTCCCGCCTTTCTCTCCATAATTCGGCCGACGGGTAGCACAAGTTTACTGAATTTCTTTTTTATATATAAATTTCTTCTTCTCCAACGGCTGCACAACAGCGCCAACAGGCCGGGTTCTTCTCTTTTCGATTATGGGCTACGCAGCTTCCTTTGCTGAAGGGAATCATCTTTAGTTAAAAGCTTTGTAAGCTTTATTAAAAGCTTACATTATAAGCTTATAAACATTACGAAGCTTATAATATTGATAAGCTTATACAAGCCTTATACTTCTTATGCTCAAAAGCTTTCAAAGATCTCAAAGAAGAAAGAGAGTTCAACTATTGGGAAAAAATAAGATTTTAAGGTTTGCAGAGAATTTGCATAAAATTACCGAAAGGTCTTCATTTCTTTTTCAAAAAATTGGAAGCCTCTTACAATTAAATTTTGGGCATTATTTTTCGACAAAATTTTTGAAATTTTTTCGAAGCGATTTTGAACGGGCTTCTTTCCAAATTGTCGACATCAAGGACTCTTTGATAATTTACATTCTTGCATCAAGCAACACTTCTAACAAACACGAATCAAGACTTCTTCAATGTGTTATTACTTGGGTTTATTTCGGCACGTCAAGAAGTTCTTATGCTAGTTATCTTCCATTAATGGATTTGTTTTTGGGTAATATTATTAAGTCTTTTGAAGATTTCCAAAACCATGGCTATTTGTTGATTATTCAACATCAACAAAATTCTTTCTGCTATTTATGTTTCGACATACAAGCTCTAGTTTGAATGTTTTGTGACAACTCCTCAAATTTAAGAATATTGGTAACACTTTATTACTTGATCGCACATCGGATGAGTTAAGGATTATTATTTCAGTAAATTTTCTTTTCTATATTTAAAAAAATTCATCCTTTATTTTTTCCACATCTCTCTTTCATCATGAATCCTCTACCCCCTACCATTTAAGAGCAACTTCAACACTCCAAAATCAGATAAGTTTGTTACTTTTGCATTTTTTAAATTATCGCCATACAAATTATTTTGTAATTAAAAAAATACTAAAATTTAATGATGAAGAAGACTTCTACTACAATGACTACTCCAATTCTTGAGGTAACATATTTATATTCATTTGATTATAAGTTTATTTAAGACTTTTTGTAAATTTCAAGGAGAGTCAAAAGTAGAACTTCTTGGAGGAACTGGCCCTTCCATCTTGAACTATACTTTATGAATTTTTCACTATGTATTAGTCTTGTGGTATGGGGCATGAGATTAATCCTGTGTGAAGTATTTTGATGCATACTTATCTCTAGATTTGTGTGGGATAATTTCTAGTGATATGGTACACTAGGATTTATTACGCATAGAAGTCATTGATACAATGTCGCTTTTACATGTCTGTGAGACGAATGCTTAGTGATATTTATGTGCAACGGATAACTTATCACAATTAAGTATTGAGACGAATTCTATAAGTGAACTGATATTCTATCTTGACTGTTGGCTATCTTGGGTGACCCAAGTGTGATTAAAGAATTAATTGTAAGAGTGATTCTGATTAATTCTTGAGAGGGTGACCCGAGTATGGTATAAGAATTAAGAGTGAATCTGATTAATTGACCCAAGTTGATTGTGAGTGAATCCAACCAGTTGTGACACGTGAGACGTGTGGTAGGAGTTTGATCAACTATGTGAAAACGTGCGAAGCGTATGAAGACATTGTGAGTGAATCCAATGTGGGAGTTTGATTGTGAGTGAATCCAATCGACTCTAAGATACGTGCAATGAAAGACATTGTGAGTGAATCCAATGTGGAAACAATTAATATGTTTAATTAGCCATGTGAGCTAATATTTACAATCGAGAATGGTTGTATTCTCAACCGGGAGGATTGTTACAGGTATATATTTTATCATATTTTTGATGCATAATAATCATAGAAAAGTGTGCTTGATTAAATGGGTGTAGAAACCAACTTAATAAATGGAATGTGCGAATGTGCACGAGGTTATTATATGTGCAAATGTGCACAAGGTTATTTTATGAGTTATTTTCGTTGGCCACATGCCAAATGTTTGTACAAATTATTTATGCACACTTATGCATAACGTTGCTATATTCCTAGCACATATGTTAGAAGAGTTTTGATTATTTACACTTAGTGTGTGAACAAGCTCTAATGCTTGAGCTATTTTTGTAAAAGTGGAAAAGCAAGCCTAATTTTGTATCGGAAAACCATTAATAGCTCCTCGGGCTATATATTGAATACAATTTTCAAAATACTCATGTCGTGGAAGTGGAGCTACACGCATGAGGGGGAAGATTGCACCCTGTCTTGATGGTGATGTTGTTCTATTTCTCTTATTTTATGCTATGCTATGCTCTATCATATCAGTTTGATTCAAGTCTATGTTTTAATCTTTGATGTATTTGTGAGTTTTTAAATATTCCTTCAAGAAGTACATAAGGTCCCGTGACACTTTATTCTCTGAACCACTTATCCAAATCAACATACCAATTATCTCTTAAATTCAATGCATCTACATGGTCGCGTTGAACACCTAAGCATATGCTTCATCCACAAAAAGTTACTCGCTTCTATCTTAAGCCTTCTTACTTGTTGTCAATGCATAGTTCCCTTGCTGGCAACTTCCCACTTTTTATGTCATTCTACTTTTTATAAGAGTCCTTTGCTATATGCCTTGGTTTGCCATGGTAATAGCACTTTATGCTCTTTTCACTTTGATTTCTTTGCCATCCACCTTAGCCTCTCTGGCTTCCCCCTACCTTTAGAGTGACCTCTTCCGCTTTTTTGCATATTGGAATTACTGTCCATGATTCATGTTTCCATATCGGCTCTAGCACCTCGGCCTCTAGATGAGCTTCAACATTTACCTATGCATGTGTAAAAGGCATACTCATGCATATTATTGGAGAATGATTTATTCTCAACATTCATCTCCTCACTGAGTAAAAGGGCTACAAGGTCCTGAAAGTTTGGGAAATTTTCTTGAGTTCGGATAGATTTCTTAAATTGATCATAGTCTTTTCCAAGCCCATTCAAAGTGATTAACACTAAGTCATCATCATCAACTAGTACTTTAATGGAAGTGAGGACATTTGCAAGCCCTTTAATCTTGAATGAGTAATCATTGATACATAGCTTATTCTTTTGCACATTATGCAGCTCTTGCTTTAATTACATCTTCTTAGCCTTGGTACTTGTGCTATACAGCTTAACCAAGGTATCCCTCACATCTCTTAGGTGCCACTGCATCCTATATATGACCAATCATAGAATCATACACACTAATAGAGAGCCAATACATAATCTTGCTGGCCCTCTCATGCTATGCCTTAAAGGCCTGTGCCTATTGTGGAGTGGGATTTTCTTCTAGAAGCTCGGGTTCCTTCCTATCACATGTAATAAACTCCCAATATCCTTTTCCCATGGGGAAGTTTATCATCCCTATACTACCATGCTATGAAGTTATTCTTGTCTAGCTTCTTATTCACAATGCTTGGAAGTTGTTCCTGGCTAGCTTCTCATTCATAATCTTAAATTGTTTGACATTGTTATTACGATAAATTTCACCTATACCAACTATGGTATTATGTAGGCCAAATAGAACTTGTAGTAACTTCTTCGCTCACAACACTCATGCAATCTCCAATAATGTGTATGATAGATACACACACAATTACCATAAACTTGTTATGCAACCACTTTATACGAACCAATCATGTTAACATACATCTGGAATACATGTTAACTTGTTATGCAACCACTTTATACGAACCAATCATGTTAACATACATCTGGAATACATGTGTAGATCCCAAAATCTATGTAGGCACTTTAAATCAACCACTATGCATAACAGTCTATTCAAAACATGCATAGTTGTGTAGTACACCGCACAACTAAAAACTATCATTGTCGGTACTTTTGCGTAGAGTGTTTGCGAAAACTTTGCTGGCCCAAAATGGGGTCTGAAATAACTCCAAATGGCCAAAATAATGATAGTGAGGCCCCTTGTTAGTAGGTGAACACATTACAATTTTGTTTCACCAAATAGGGCTCCCCAAGATATAATAGTGCCCCCCTCCTACTACCCTTACCCGTGTTTGCCTCTTGAGCTCGTTACACGAATTGTCGCTCTTATACTATGAAAAGAATCTAAGGGTTCCATTTTCTTCTTTCTTCTTACCTATTTACCACCATAACATAAAGATAAGAATACATACTATGAGGGAAAGTACTTTGCTACTAAAACATACAAGGTCCATAGTGTGAACTCGACTATATAAGTTGGCACTATAACTATGCCATAACTCTAGTAACCAAAGTGGCTGTCATCGTAGAGCCAGTAAACCAATGGCAACGTCACCAACCATGCCACTGGCATAAGTGCAGAGGTGTCATCATCCTAGCGTGTCATTTATATTCGCAGTTGAGCTCGATATCTCAATACCTATATGACTACCCTACATACTCTACAACCTATATGACTACCCTACATACTCTACAACCTATTAGGTAAACCTCTCTCGGGGCTCTAATATGTCTTTGAGTGGAAGATGATGTCGTGAGCAATAAGGGTCTTGAAAAATCCTCCTAGATTTGACTATATGGTACCATTACAGTTCCAAGTGGCTATTTGTAGAACTGAAGTGGTCCCACAGACCCCAATACCTCTATTTAGGGAGATGCTCATCATCAATGACTATGTGGACTGTAATTGATTGCGCCCAATTTTGAGCTTCCATAATCAAAACCATCCTAGCTTTCTTGTGCTCCACCTATAGGGGTGTGAGGTCATCTCTAAGGTATATTTGGTAGTTCAGAGGGTGACTCTCTTCTTTAAGAAGGTATATTTGTGGTTTAGAGGGTGACCCTCTTCTTTAAGAAGGCCAAATGGGACTCCACATCCTTGAACTTAAGGAGGAGATCCTTGTCAAATCCTTTCCCACTTGCCACACATCTATAAATGGGGTGTTTGTGATACCCATTTGCCTGCATAAAGTCTCACCATCCTCTTTTGGTGAGTCCGCTTGCAAGCTCATCACTCTCACGTGTATAGTGACACTTCTCTTCCTCAAGCATGATTGTTAGGATGGTGTTGGCATGTAGGGTGTGAACCGGTTTCAAAGGCAGAGAAAGCAGTAAAATTGGGTTCGAAGAGAGAAGTAGGCAACATGAGGAGAGAGAAAGCCTGGCATTACTTCTTAAGCATTGGCTACTAGTAGCAAATTAGGGTTTTAGCATGCTACATGGCTTCATGCCATGTGTGTGTGTGTGTGTGTGTGTGTGTGAGAGAGAGAGAGAGAGAGAGAGAGAGAGAGAGAGAGGTCGTGCCACCCCTTACAAGGACTTTCATATGTGGATCGGAATTATTAGTTGTGCCTCTTGGCACCTTTGTAAACAAGTGAAGCCCGTTAATCAAATAATGGAGATTAAGTTTTGAGAATAAAATCTTGTGCCATGTTGTGTGTGCAATCAATGTCATTTGGTGCATTTGAGAGGAGGCGTTGACATTAGTGAGACATTAGTTTGATCTTTTCTTTGGTCAATACTCTTACATGTTGACCTTGCAGAACCTATCGTGTTGCTTTAGTATTCACACTCTTCTCATGGATTGACATTTATTCAATCTTCATAGTTGTTGAGCCCTTGCCCACCATCAATTTTTGGTCTCGAAATTTGTTAGTTCGACAATCAACTAATTAATTCAATGCCTCCCTAGCCTTCACTAGCATTGTCCCTTTTTTAATCTCGTTTGCCTCGAGGTTGGAGATGATTCACAAACAAACATAAAAGATCACTCTTTGACGTGTGGCCATTTTACTAACATTGATGATGCTATACCCCTGAATGAACTCTCTGATTACTTAGGGGCTTTTCTTGTGAGCCTATTTAACTTGGCAAATGCAAATGGAATCCCATATTCGGGCTATTGCCCAAATTCATTAATTAGTGCCCGCAAGTGGGCGCTAATTAAGGAATTATCTAAGGTCACAAACCTTATATAATCACCAATGCGCTATTTTATTTAATTATTGCCTGATCTAAATTAATAAAAGAAAATTCGAGTGTGATCGTCCAAATCACAGGGATCGTCCCTCTCTCTCTCTCTCTCTCTCTCTCTTTGTGGATTGAAACTAGATCGTCCCTCTCTCTCTCTCTCTGTGTGTGTGTGTGTGTGTGTGTGTGTGTGGATTGAAACTAGATCGTCCTTCTCTCTCTCTCTCTCTCTCTCTCTCTAGATTGAAACTGCAGACATCGTCTCTCTCTGTCTCTCCCTCTCTGTCTCTCTCTCTCGCATTGAAATGGCCCTCATCGGACTTATAAAGCTTTCATCGAAGCATCCAGAAAAGAAAGCTCGAGAATGCTCGCGAAACGTCAAATTTTTTAAAAAATTTTGTACATCCGCCCAAGACTTTCCACTCTAAGGTTGCTACAAAATTTTAACTAAGTGCCAATTTCGGCACAATTGGAAATCTTTTGCAGAACTTGGCCAGGTTGCATTAAATGGCCTTGTGGGAATGTGAGGAAAAGGGCCGAATTATAATATCATCTCTCATTGATTATAAAGACTATACATAAACATGACTATGTTGGCTTTTCACACACGTATGTTGCCTGAGCTAATGTCCGCACCATTTGGAAACGTCTCTAAAACCCACACATACGCGCGCGAAGGCTTTCTCCCTGCGTTCAGAGTTTAGCTGCCATGGCGGCCAAGCAAAAGAATTCCGCAAAGAGAAAGGGCCGTGCGGCAGCATTGGCATCTTCTTTTTCTGCTGCTGCAGCAGCGAAGCGAGCACGGGCGGGCGCGCCGGAATCTGTGGCTATCGCGAAGGGCAAGGGCAAGGGCAAGGGTGGGGGCGACTCTAGCCTGTTTGAGAGCCGGTGGACCAAGCGCAAGTTCGATGTCATCGGCAAAAAACGCACAGTTGAAGGGCGCCGTGTTGGCCTCTCTCGCTCCGCTGCCATCGAGAAGGTAGGGTCGCTCTGTTTTTTAGGTTATCCATGTCCGAAGCGCGCATGTCAAACACCAGAGCTATGTTCATTCAGAGATTTCTGCAAGAAAATGACTCACTGAATCCACTCTGCTTATTTCGTTGTTCTTTTCCAGCGGAAGAAGACCATCCTGCAAGAGTTCAAAAGCAGAGGCAAAGCTAACGTTTTCCTGGATCATCGTTTCGGTGAAGACGACGAAGCGCTTGCTGAGGAAGACAAGGCTATTTTGCGGTTCCAGAGAGAAAGACAGGCATGCCCATATTTTAGAAATTTGACTTGCTTTTTGAGCCGTTAAGTTTTCTGCATCTTACAACTGGTTGGAGTGGCATATCCCGGGATTATCATTGTCAAGGGGTTGTGCGAGTGCATCTTAACTCACAAATAGCATAGGTTGTACTTTCAAGGAGATTCATGGTACCAACCATAATCGAGGATCATGCATATGTTCATGCATGCAATGTGCTTGCATACATACATATAGGATGAACAGAAATTGATATGTACGTGTCTGTGTATATACATGTATATATTGTGTCGTAAAGCTCAAAACTGACTATAACAGGATGAAATGTATTGTAGGCTGTCAATGATAAAGAAGACAGACTTGCAAGATGGAAAAACAATACTGATACTAAAAGCATAACAAAATCAAGGACAAATCTCAAACATGGAAGCACTGCATAACAACATTGCTGATCAAGACTTAGATAATGCAAAGGGGGCTTTTTTACCACGACCAATAATACAAAATGATAAGCAAGAGGGATGCCACGTGATCCACTCCTCCAAATACATGTGCACATGCCTCTATGTGCTAGATAGGCTTTAGTGGGAGCTCTAATGAGGGGAGGAAAGGTGGATGGGGGGCACGTGGCAAGCTGATTTGGCAGTTGGATTCTGTGGACAAAATGTAAGATGACAAGTGCAATGAAAGTGTGAAGAGATTGATTGTAGGGGATTTCTTCATGGCATTGAGCCATGGAAGGACTTTCTCATGCAGCAGGTTATGAGGTGTAGTCCGGTTAGGGGACGTGACTGGATATACAGCCTACGCTTTATCTTTGAAGGAGGGAGAGCATCGTCCCCCATCCTCCCCTTTGGTTAATCCCTTCTTTGGGCTTGGGATTGCATGAGAAGGCTCTTGGTTCACATACCTCTGCGGTCAGTTGCTGAGGAGTCTAATAGATAACCCATGGTATATGGGAGACATTTCTTAGAGCTGGGAGCTTCACATGGTCTAACGGGATGTCGCTTTGGCTCTCCTCCGATGCTCTCACCTCCCTCCTTACTTAGGAGGTACCAATACCGTGGATTACTTGATGGGATCTTTGGCTTTGGCACACCTTCTTTCCGACTTCTCTATCTCGCCACCCCCCTTTGAAGCTGACAATGCCTACCTCTCTTTCACTCTTACTTGCACACCACCCATTCCCCTGCCACCACTCCCCATCTCACATTACACCTAGGTCTGTTTTGATCACGAGCTTGACCCTGTTTACTCCAATTACATCTATCGCCAACTCCAGGATGTCAATCCTATTGTCCCCCTACCTGCCCTCACATCACAGCTCACCACCATTCTCTATACATTTGCCACCACTTCTTTCATTTGCATGTGGCGGTCTACTGCCAAGCCACCTTGCGGTTCCATACCCCAGAACTGTTGGTATGGTGATGAATGCCAAGCCACAGGGTCCCATCTTAAGCATGAGGTACAAATTGGGTAAATCACAAAGCACCAAGCGCAACAGATTTCTCAATGCCTCACCCAACCTTAAGAAATAGGAGTTCTACGCTCGAAAGAGGATGAATTATTCCGACTCTTCCTAGGACCGAGTTGCGAAGAGGCTTGGAGGAAACTCCAAGAACATTGCCTTTCCACACCTGGCACTCTTATGCACGCTCCTTCTATCATATCCCCCATTAGCCACCTCTACCCCCACCACCAGATTCCCGCCCCACTACCTCCACCTTCTCCACAAAGAGCATGGTTCTCAAGGCCATCCGTAGACTACGTAATGGATAGGCCCAAGATCACGAGGGATTCATGGTCGAGTACATCTCACATGCCGATGATATTTTGGTGCCCCTACTAGCCTACATGCTCAATAGAGCCCTTTGTAAAGAATTTCCGCCCTTTTTGTCCGCTAACACCTGTCAGAATGCACAGCAAAAATAAGAGAATTGCAGTAGAGAACAAAACGCGGAAGAGAGAGGGAGTATAAACTCTGCTCTATACACAAGATCCAGTACTGAAAAGTGTGGGGGGCCAAGGGTGATATTTATATCACCCCTCAGTGCTGGTCAGCGAGCCTAAAAGCAACTGACAGCACCCTGCATGTCCACAACTGCCAAAAATAGCAAGTCGGCTAGGACAGAAAACAGTCGGCCAGCACACTACTGCCCCACGACAATAAAAACAGGGAAAAATACATGGAAAAATGGAAAAAAATGAGAAAACACTCTGGGCAGGCACACCCACAACAAAGGCCCTCTGTGAGCACTATGGTACAGATAGGAGATGATTGCTAACACCCCCTTTCAGCTCCTAGATGTGGAACCAACCCCAGGGAGCTGGAGTGTTGCCGGAACATAGCCTGAGGTAGAGACTTTGTGAAGAGGTCCACCACATTGTTCTTTGTCGAACAATAAACAAGCAAGATGTCATGAGCCAAAATCTTCTCACGAACAAAGTGACAGTGTATTTCTATCTGCTTGGTCCGGGCATGGAAGACCGGGTTCCGAGCAATAGCCATACAGCTCTGGTTATTGCACTGGATGACCGTGGGTTCCTTCTACGGAAACCCAATCTCGCCAAGCAACTTCCGCAGCCACACAACCTTGCAAGGAGCCCGGTACTCTGCCTCTGTAGACGACAAGGCAATAGTTGGCTGCCTCTTACTGCTCCAGGAAATAGCTCATGAGCCAAGGGTAAATTCGTAGCCTGATGTAGATCTCGTGTTTGGATCTCCTCCCCAATCTGAGTCACTCCAACCGTGGAGGCTGACTCTATCCGTCGTTCCCCCTCTAGTGTCATAGAAGAGTCCAAGATCCTTCGTACCCTGCAGATACCGCAAGATCCACAATCCTGCGTCCCAACGAGTCTTTCAAGGCATTTGAATGAATGAGCTCAACAGCCCCACCGGGGAGCTCAAGTCCAATCTGGTGTTCAGCAACCAAATCAATGAACCAAACCGCTTCCGATACAACCTGCTCACAAGAATAATCAACTGTAACTTTGGTATGCCAAGTCCTGGGAACTTGCCGAAGACCATTCAAGGCCTTCCGGAGCTTGTAAACCACCCCCTCTGATCCCTGAACCTCAAAGCCTGGAGGTTACTCAACAGACACCTCCTCCCGCAAGTCACCATCTACCACTTGCATGGCTTTCCTACAAGTCTCTTGGGAAAGAGCTTCCTCAATTGTAGTAGGCTCTTTGTCCCGAATGATATGAGACATCAAAGCATAGTTTACCTGTAAAGGCTCCTCTGATGACTGACGAACGCAAGAACTGGAATGTTCCTGCCTACGCCATCATCTGGCAAGCCATCCACCATGTGGTTGTTAGAAGTCATCTCCCACCATGTGGTTGTTAGAAGTCATCTCCTATCTATATTTATACACCAGGGCCTCTGTTGTGGGTGTGCCCGCCTTGTATAGGTGTTTTATCATTTTTCCTCACTCCCCGTATTTTTTCCCTATTTTTTCCATTTTTTCCATGGTGTGGATGGATGCCAGATGGTTGGCAGGAGCACATGGTGCTGGCCGACTGCACCTCATGGCTGGCTGACCTGTTTTACACTGTCGTGGAGATGCTCATGGCTGGCCGACGTGGTTTCTTCAGTCGTGGAGGTATTCATTGCTGGCCGACTGCTTTATGCAATCGTGGAGAGCCTCTAGCGTAGGCCGACTGCATGCCATGCTCCTTACCATTGTATCATTCAGTATTTTGCGGGATCTTGTGCATAGAGAAGAGTTTACACACCTATTTCTCTGTGTCTCTTGTGCTGTCTATTTTCTGCATTCTACTTGCTCTTGTCAACCCAAGTTTGGTTATCATTTCCGCTGCATATTCTGACATGGTCAAATGAGTAGATCAATGGCTGTGCCTGATTTTGATTAGGAAAAAAGTGTTGATTTCCTCAAATGATTAGATCAATGACTGTGCTTGATTACGGTTAGGAAAAAAGCGTTGATTTCTTCAAGTTAAGTTAGTAATAGTTTTCCTTCTATCTGGTTTAATCAGGTGAAGGATAGTTTAGTCTCTTGCCCCCGTTAGAAAATTCATTAAGAAAATCGTCTCCGTATTTCGGGCAAGGGAAATTTTCCCGGTTTCAGTTTCGGAATGACCATTAGATTAGTCTCGTGTCCGGACATTCGAGGGCGAGGCCCCAAGCGGGAAACCCTGCCCCGCACGCAAGAGGAAGCTACTTCCGCTCTGCTAGTAGCAACCGGGAATCCGGTGCACAGAGGGGGCAGAGGGGTCACACAGCTGGTATATCAGAGCCCTAGGCTTGTGATAGATCTTGGGAGTTTTATGAGCAAGAGGGGGATCGTTAGGTTGCTGATTGGTGGACTGTTTTGGACTGTTTGGAAAGAGAAGTTGGAAGAGGAAGGCAGGCTAAGGTGCTGGACAGCCACTTGTAGGTTTTAGAGATTTTTTTTCCCACCCACCCACCCTTTTCAGTTTAATCCCCGTGATGGCAGATTTACTAGAGATGGTTGAGAAGCACGTGAAGATTTCGACTCTCCCCACGTTCCCAGTGGACCGTCAGTTGGACGGGTCCAATTACGGCATCTGGAAGGTCATGATGGAGTCTGTGCTGGAGTCATATGACCTTGCTGATTTCATCATCGGGGTTCCACGGCCAGAAGCAGAGGAAGGGGAGTTATTGTCGATGAAGGAGGATCGAGAGGCACAGGCACACATGTGGGATCGTGTCAACGCCAGGGTCCGGTCATTTATTTTCCTCAACTGCACACCACAAGTGATCAATCATGTAAAGCACATGACGCTGGCGAGAGGCATATGGGAGCACTTGGCTTCTCTTTATAACAAGGTATTATCCATGAAACGGATCTCCTTGGAAGTGCAGATGCGGGTTATGAACCCTGCAAAGTCCTCGACGATGCGGGAACACATTAACAAGCTGCAGGCCCTTCAGTAGGAAGTCCTACAAGCTGGGAAAGAGATATCATCCGAAGACATGGCCATCACTTTGCTGTCCCACTTGCCTGCTCAGTATTCTGTTTTCTACTCGTCGTTGATTACGAGTGGCAGGCTCAGCACCATCACCTGGGAGGAGCTTGTGCCAATGGTCTAGGACGAGGAGGAACGTTTCACGAACCCTCCTCACAGCGGCGGTTCGGAGGCCTTAAGTGGCCAACGGTCGAAAGGCCGGAATAACAACAAGGGCAAAGGGAAGGCTTCACCAGAGGTCTTCTGAGAAGAAGCCTGACTTAGAACGAGAGAAGCTGAAGGCCGAAAGATCCTGCAATGATTGTGGCGAGAAAGGCCACTATTGGAGGAAGTGTCCTAAGCGGACAGGAAGAGTGCTGATTCCTCAGCCTCAGCTGCAAAGACTCCGGCATTTGTGCACTTAGAGACGATGGACTCCGACGCTTCATCATCTTCGAGCGAGGAGGCACAGTTGGCTTCACCGCGAAGGATACCCGGGAATGGATTCTTGACAGTGGTGCTTCCAGGCACATGACTCCTTCCCGTGACTTCTTTCTGGATCTAAAACGGCAGTTAGGTCGCATCTTTATTGGCGACAACTCCACTATTCCGATACATAGTGAGGGCCGGATGGAGATTATTCCCGACGGCAAGGGGGGCAAGCATGCTTCCCGTGTTCTTTATGTCCCTGCTCTGGGTTTTCATCTTTTGTCAGTGCATGAAGTATGCAAGACTGGCTTTCGGGTGGAATTTGAGGAGCATTCAGTTGCTCTACGGGACCGTGAGACTGGCCAGGTTGTTTGGGAAGGCGGTGTGGAGAATGGTATCTACAAGCTCTCTGCACTCTCCTCCTTGACAGGTTCTCAGGTCGGAGACTTGTGGCACTTTCGTTTTGGCTACTTAAATGTGGATGCTTTGAGGCAAACTTTCCGAGACTAGATGGTGGTTGGCTTGCCAGATGTTGTTAGTAGGCAAGGGCGTTGCAGTTCTTGCATACGTGGTAAGCATTCACACTGACTTGTGTGGACCTCAGCAGACACCATCCTTGGGAGGATCTCTCTACTTTATGCTGCTTGTTGATGATTGTACCAGATTCACGTGGGTCTACTTTCTTTCCCAAAAGGACCAAGCTTTGCACGGTTCAAGGATTGGCACGTGATGGTGGAGAAAGAGTCTAGATTTCAGGTCAAGACTCTCGGGGCTGATAAAGGAGGTGAATTCTCCTCGACTGTATTTCTCAGATTTTGTGCAGATCATGGCATCAAAAGGGAACTGGCCAATACAGGATTGCCTTCGGAGAATGGAGTTGTTGAACGCAAGAACAGGACTGTGGTGGAGATGGCGAGGACCATGCTGGAGCATCGTGATCTTCCTCGTCCACTTTGGGGAGAGGCTGTGGCAACGGCTGTCCATACCCTCAACTGATCTCCGACGACTTCAGTACCCCATATGACTCCATTTGAGGCATACTTTGGCGATGTCTCGCACTTTGGGAGTGACGCGTATGTACATATTCCGAAGAAGCAGAGGGGGAAGCTTGACTCCAAGTCCCGCAAGCTTGTATTTGTGGGGTATAATTCTCTTTCCAAGGGATACAGATTGTATGATCCAGACAGGAACGAGATTGTTGTTAGCCGGGATGTGGTCTTTGACGAGCATGTTCCTGTTAGAAGTCATCTCCTGTCTAGTTTTATACACCAGGGCCTTTGTTGTGGGTGTGCCCGCCCTTATGAGGTGTTTTATCATTTTTCCTCACTCCCCGTATTTTTTCCCTATTTTTTCCCATTTTCCAGTGGTGTGGAGGGATGCCAGAGGTTGGCAGGAGCACTGAGTGGCTGGCCGACTGGCCCATCAGCGGACATGTGACTGGCCGACTGCCCAACAGCAGTCGTGGACCTCTGTACTGCTGGCTGACTGGATGTATGCAGTCGTGGGCCTCATTTATTGCTGGCCGACCGATGATGCAGTCGTGGAGTGCCTTTTTCAGCAGGCCGATTGCTCATATGGGGGCATATAAATAGGCCCCCAGCCCCCATACCATTTGTGTATCATACCCGGGATTTTCTTGTGTATATAGAGCAGAGTTACACGCCTCTATCTCTCTCTCTTGTGCTGTATTTCATTTCATTTCTCTCTCTTGTGCTGTATTTTTCTGCATGTGTTTTGCTCTTGTGTTCCCAGATCTGGTCATCATCTCCGTTGCGTATTCTGACATGGTATCAGAGCCCTAGGCTCTAGATAGTTCTTGGGATTTGTGTGAGCAAAAGGGGGACTGTTGTGTGGCTGATTGGTGGATTGTTTTGGACTGCTCGGGAAGAGGAGAAGCAAGAGGACGGCGGGCTGATTTGCTGGACAGCCACTTGCAGGTATTAGTTCTTCTTTGTTCCCACCCACCCACCCACCCACCCTTTTCAGAGTACATCCCCGCGATGGCAGATTTACTAGAGATGGCTGAGAGGCATGTGAAGATCCCGATGTTAAATATAGTATCTCATGTGACATTGAGTCGTAACAAAGGAGTCGGCCATTTCACTTGTGAGGGTATATATACCCATGCCCACCCATTGTATTATTCAATCTATTCATTGCTAATATCAAAGCTGTTCGTCAACTTTACTCTCTCTCTCTCTCTCTCTGCGTCAACTTCTCTCTCCTTCTCTCTACGTGTGTATGAGTGTGGCTTCCGCATGCACTAACTCTGACATGGTATCAGAGCTGAGGCTCTAGGGTCCTTGGACAAGCGCATAGAGAGGTGGAGAAGAGGAAGAGAGTGCGGTTTGCTGCCGATGTCGTGGAGCCTGCAGGTGACGTCCGAGAGTACAGGCTCCGGTTCGATGCTAGGAAGAGGCTAACGGGGAGACCCCTGCGTTTTTTGTTCCAGTAGCGCTTGGTGGCGCAAGGTTGCACACCACAAGCGACTGCAGCGAGCAAGAGCTTCAGTGCTGCGTTTTCGTGGGCTTGCGTTTTCCTGCCCTGTTGCTGGTCGGCCAGTTTTTTAGAGCACTTTGGAGGCTGGTTTTGCTTTGAGAAGCATCATAGCAGGCCAGGAGGGCACCGGTGACGCAAGGGTGGAGCCTCGGGAGTGGAATCCAAGACGCGGCCAAGACTTGCAGGTCAAAGTGCTCGAGGACTCGGGACGAGATTTCAACTGTGTTGACTGTTACAAGAGGGCGTTGGCTACGGAGAGGAGGTTTGGATCGACTGAGAAGATCTTGGACGGAGTTTATGAGATGGGTCTCCCGTGTTCAAGCAAGGACGACAAACTGAATGGCGACAACTATGCGCATTGGAACTTGATCATGAGGCTATGGTTTAGCAGAAAAGGCTTATGGGACATTGTTGATGGCTCGGAGGAACGTCCCCGAAGGGATAGCAATCGGTTCACACGTCTTCAGGAGGAGGAGTTTCTCAAATCTCTTGTGGATTGGGATGCTCACAATGCGAAGGCGATGTCGGCGATTGCAGAATCTCTCACCAAGGAAATTTCCCCTGCCATTCAGACTTTAAAGAGACTGCCAAGGAAATGTGGTCAAAGCTTGCAGGACTGTTTGATCGAGACTCAACAATGCGAGCAGTAATCCTTCTCGGCCAGTTGTTTTCCATCAAGTTTGAAACCGGGACCTCTATGCAGTCACTTCTAATGAAGGCAAAGGTTATCCATGATCAGTTATCGGCTATGAATAGTGCATTAACTAGTGCCCAGTTAGCTGCCTTGGTTCTTACGAAGTTGCCTGAGGAGTACGAGATGGTCTCGAGGGCATTACGCTTACAAGTCACGAAGGAAAAGCTGGAATTTGATGATCTCAGCTCTTTTCTCATTGAGGAGGAAGCAGTGCTCATTTCCCAAGGCAAGATTCGGGTTCCGAAGGATGTAGAATCGGCACATGCTGCATCGGAATCCAATAAGAAGTCTAGGAGCCGTTGTTATAAGTGCGGAAAGCGAGGGCATTTGGCTCGGGATTGCAAATCCAAAGCTAAAGCTCAAGGCTCGACGAATGACAAAGGCAAAGGCAAAGCTGACGAGGATGACAGTGACAGTGATTCTACTAGGGATGCTACGGCGTCTGCCGGTGTGGCGAGGACTACACTGGCACATGCTCCAGCATTCTAGCTTGGTGGATGGATGCTACCATGTGCTTCAGCCAGAGAGAGGCATGTGAGTGGCAGAGAGGGGCAGTCTGTGCTCCCGTTTTGGTGATTTGGACCCGTGTGTCGGAGTTCAAGGCACATGCATCTGGCATGGAACAGCTTGACAAATCTATGGACGTGATGTGTTCGTAGTTCATTGGTAGTAGACTATGGATGGGATGAGTTCCTAGTTCATTGTGTAGCAGAATTTTGGGCGTCGTGTGTGACAGTTCAAGCATTCAGAGATTTTTTGGACGTGATGTGTTCGCAGTTCAACGAATGGGGGATCATGAATGTGGAGTTGTCTGCAATTCATTATTCTATGTGGCAGCTAAAGCTCAAAATGGCATTTTCTTGTGGAGACAGGTTGATTGGTGCATTATCCGAGGTGTACCTAGCAAAGGCCATGCTAGGGTGTCATCGACTTGGTTTCTTCATCTATGCCCACTATGAGCTACAGAGAGGGTGTTAAATATAGTATCTCATGTGACATTGAGTCGTAACAAAGGAGTCGGCCATTTCACTTGTGAGGGTATATATACCCATGCCCACCCATTGTATTATTCAATCTATTCATTGCTAATATCAAAGCTGTTCGTCAACTTTACTCTCTCTCTCTCTCTCTCTGCGTCAACTTCTCTCTCTTTCTCTCTACGTGTGTATGAGTGTGGCTTCCGCATGCACTAACTCTGACACCCGACACTCCCCACGTTCCTGGTTGACCGTCAGTTGGACGGGAGCAACTACGGCATATGGAAGGTTATGATGGAATCTGTTCTGGAGTCTTACAACCTCGTAGATTTCGTCGTTGTTGGTATTCCACGGCCGGAAGTAGAGGAAGGGGAGTTACCGTCAACCCGAAAGGACCGGGAGGCTCAGACACAGTTGTGGGATTGTGTCAACGCCAGGGTCCGTTCGTTTATATTTCTCAACTGCACACCGCGCAGGTAATCAATCATGTAAAGCACATGACGCTGGCCAGAGGTATATGGCAGCATTTGGCCTCTCATTACAACAGGGTATCGCCCATGAAGAGGATCTCCTTGGAAGTGCAGATGCGGGTTATGAACCCTGCAAAGTCGTCGACGATGCGGGAGCATATTAACAAGCTGCAGGCTCTTCAGCAGGAAGTTCTTCAGGTTGGGAAGGAGATATCGTCAGAGGACATGGCCATAACGTTGCTGTCACATTTGCCCTCTTCGTACTCAGCATTTTACTCGTCTTTGATTACCAGTGGCAGGCTCAGCACCATCACGTGGGAGGAGCTTGTGCCCATGGTCCTGGACCAGGAGGAACGATTCACGAACCCTCCTCAGGGTGGAGGTTCGGAGGCCTTAACTGGCCAACGGTCGAAAGGCCATAACACGGGCAAAGGGAAGGCTTCGTCGGAGAAGTCTTCTGAGAAGAAGTCCGTTTACTGACCGCGAGAAACTAAAGGCAGAGAGGACATGTAATGATTGTGGCGAGAAAGGCCACTATTGGAGGCAGTGTCCCAAGCGGAAGACTGAGAAGGGTGAAGATTCCTCAGCAACAATCATGAAGACTCCGGCTTTTGTGCACCTGGAGGTGGTGGACACTGATGTTTCATTTTCTTCAGGCAGGGAGGAGATTGGAGGACTCTCCGCAACAGATACTCGGGAGTGGATTCTAGACAGCGGTGCTTCCAGGCACATGACTCCTTCCCGCTCTGGTTTACAGGATCTGTGCAGGCTTTTTGGTCACATTCTTACTGGGGATACATCCACTATCCTAGTTCACAGTGAGGGTAGGATGGAGATAGTTCCCGATGGCAGAGGGGGGAAGCATTCCTCCCAGGTGTTGTATGTTCCGTCACTTGGTTTTCATCTGTTGTCAGTGCATCAAGTTTGCAAGACTGGCGTACGGGTGGAGTTTGATGAGCATTTTGTTGCTCTCCGGGACAAAGCAACAGGTCAGGTGGTTTGGGAAGGCGGAGTGGAGAATGGAGTTTACAAGCTTTCAGCACTCTCTCTCCAAGGTCCTCAAGTTTGTGATGAGTGGCAGTCTGGTAATTGCCACTTAAGTGTGGATACGTTGCAGGTGCAGGCTTTTCGGGACCAGATGGTGGATAGCTTGCCAGTAGATGGCAACAGTTGGCAGGAACTTTCCAGTACTGATGTTGGTAGTTCCTGTGTTCATCAGTCAGAGGAAACTGAACAGGTAACTTATGCTCTGATGTCTCGTCGTATTCGGGACAAAGAACCTCCAGTAGATGAGGATGTTCTTTCCACTGACAGGTGATTACTTGCAGAAGGAGGTGGTTTCTCCAGGCTTTGTGGTTCCGAACTCAGAGGGGGTGGTTGACAGGTTTTAGAAGGCCTTGTATGGTCTTCATCAGGTTTCCAGGACTTGTTTGTACACCGTAACAGGTGTTGATCCTTGTGAGCAGTGTGATGTCTCTTTGACTCAGAAGCTGTATGGTTCATTGATTTGGTTGATGGACACCAGATTGGACGGGAGCTTCCTGATGAGGCAATTGAGCTCATGGTTGCCGATGACTCTTTGGAAGGCAGTATTGCGTTTCCTGTGGTTTCTGCGGCATGCGAAGGATCATGGACTCTTGTACACAGGAGGGGGATTGTTGAATGGGGTCCGACTCCACGGATGGAGTGACTCGGTTTGGGGAGGAGATCCGGACACGAGGAGATCTACTTCAGGCCTAGGAGAAGTTCTACGGAGCAGTAAGAGGCAGTCATCTTTTGCCTTGTCGCGGATTGAGGCAGAGTATCGGGCTGCTTGTGATGCTGCTTGTGAGGTGGTGAGGCTGCAGAGGTTGCATTGCAGGTTTCGGCTTCCACTGGAGGAACCCATGGTCATCCAGAGGCACTTTGTTCGTGAACAGATCGTTGCTGATGACATCTTGCTAGAGTTTTGTTCGACCGAGGACAGTACTGTGGACCTCTTCACGAAGTCGCTTTCTCAAGATTTGCTCTGGCGGCATCCCAGCTCCCTGTGGTTGGTTTCACAGCCAGGAGCTGAGAGGGGGTGTTAGAAGTCATCTTTTGTCTAGTTTTATACACCAGGGCCTTTGTTGTGGGTGTGCCTGCCCTTATGAGGTGTTTTATCATTTTTCCTCACTCCCCGTATTTTTTCCCTATTTTTTCCCATTTTCCAGTGGTGTGGAGGGATGCCAGAGGTTGGCAGGAGCACTGAGTGGCTGGCCGACTGGCCCATCAGCAGTCATGTGACTGGCCGACTGCCCAACAGCAGTCGTGGACCTCTGTACTGCTGGCCGACTGGATGTATGCAGTCGTGGGCCTCATTTATTGCTGGCTGACTGATGATATAGTCGTGGAGTGCCTTTTTCAGCAGGCCGATTGCTCATATGGGGGCATATAAATAGGCCCCCAGCCCCCATACCATTTGTGTATCATACCCGGGATTTTCTTGTGTATATAGAGCAGAGTTACACGCCTCTATCTCTCTCTCTCTTGTGCTGTATTTTTCTGCATGCGTTTTGCTCTTGTGTTCCCAGATCTGGTCATCATCTCCGCTGCGTATTCTGACAGTTCTAGTGTACATTGTCGAGGAGCCGCCACTTCTTGGAGATCCAGAGGAGTATGATGATGATTCCAAGACCATCATTCCAGTTGATCAACCTCAATCAGTACAGGAGGTTGAGCCCGCAGCTGGAGTAGAGCCCCCGCGATCACAAGAGGCTCCACGATCTGTTCGAGTACCTAGGTGGTTGTTAGACACCCTTCGGGAGTCAGGTGTCATGGAGTTACCCTCCGAATGGACCACGGAGGACGGCCCTCGAAGATCACACAGAGTCTGAGATAAAAGCAATACAGCGGAGCTTCTTCAAGTGAACTATGCTTTGATGTCTCGTATTATGCGGGACAAAGAGCCCACTTCCGTGAAGGAAGCCCTTTCACAAGATACTTGAAGGCAAGCCATGCAGGTGGAACTTGATGCCATCGAGAAGAACAACACTTGGGAGTTGGTTCCAAGGCCGTCAAAGCGGTCAGTCATTGGTGTCAAATGGGTCTTTAAGACCAAATATGCATCTGATGGGTCAGTGGGGACAAACACAAAGCCAAACTTGTGGCTAAAGGTTATGCTCAGCGGCCAGGCATCGACTACGAGGATACCTTTGCACCGACAGCACGGATGTCCACGTTTTGGACCGTTCTTGCCCTTGCTTCTTTTTAGAGGTGGCCCGTATATCAAATGGATGTAAAATCTGCGTTCCTTAATGGTGACCTGCAGGAGGAGGTGTATGTTGAGGAGCCTCCAGGCTTTACTGTTCCAGGATTTGAAGGGATGGTTTACAGGTTAGGTAAGGCCTTGTATGGTCTTAAGCAGGCTCCCCGGGCTTGGAACCAGAAGATTGATTCCTTCTTTGTTCGGACTGGATTTCAGAGATCGGTTGTAGATCCAAACCTGTATCTCTTTCGGGAACGCGGCATGGTCACGATTATCATCCTTTATGTGGATGATCTCATTCTTACTGGCAGTCATGTGGAGCACATTGGAGTGACGAAGGCTCCCTTGTCAAAGGAGTTTGAGATGACCGACTTAGGCTTACTCCACTTCTTTTTGGGATTGGAGATCTGGCAGACCTAGAGGGGGTTTTTCGTCTCTCAGCAGCGGTATGTTCATGAGTTGCTTGAGGCCTTTGGGATGGAGAACTGCAAGCCTATTACTTCGCTGATGGACCCGAACACAAAGTTAACCGTTACTGATCCTTGTGAGCCAGTTGATGCCTCGTAGTATCGGAAGTTGGTTGGTTCATTGATCTGGTTACTGAACACCAGATTGGACTTGAGTTTCTCCGTGGGGCTGTTGAGCTCTTTTATGCAGACGCCATTGAAGTCTCATTGGGACGCAGGATTGCGGATCTTGCGGTATCTGCAGAGTACGAAGGATCTAGGACTCTTTTACACAGGAGGGAATGGAGTCAGGCTCCAAGGTTGGAGTGACTCAAATTGGGGAGGAGATCCAGTGTAACTTGGTTGAACACAATGCTAATCAATACACTTAAATACACTAAGATTTGAAGGACACTTGCTCAAATACAAGAAGTAAATTGCTGAATTGACAAGAGGCACACAATGAGCCGGAACGGCCGACCCCTCCCTTGAGTAAATTGTATTACTATTGGAGAAATTCAATACATAGCTTCACGGGCATTCATTGCCAAATCCTCCATGCCAATGCATATGAAATTCAGCATTTAGAAAACAATGGTATGTCGATGTAGATCACCAAGGAGCTGCCTTGATGCCCGGCCCGACTTCAGTGCCCATATTCTCTACCATTGGCTCTATGTTCTACCAAGCAAGGTAGCAACATCTTCAAGAGCACATAGGACAAGAGAAATACTACACAGGGCGGCTAAACAAGGAGTCCTGCCCTTCTACTGAGTAAGTAATGACAACACATTGTCCAATTAGCTTACCAGTCTTCATAGAAGTTGTTGCAAGCGGAAGCCTTCGCGTTGGAAGCTTTAGAAGTGTTGATATCTTCGATTTGCCGCAATCCTTCGCGACAAAAGTCTTCAAGAGGATGAAGGGAACCTTGGGAAAGCTTCCCCTATGGTTCAACTTGAGAAAGGAAGGCTGAAATTAGGGTTTTCAGCAAAAAGACCAGAAATTACAGCAAAAATGAGAGCTGTTTTGCTGAATTTCAGTCATTGGGAGTGAGTAGGAGAGTGATTAGCACTTGGAAACACTCTTGGAAGCTTGGAAAACACCCTAGCAAGTTGGGTATGGCTATGGAGAGCTTGGAAATGGAGAGAAATGGTGGAAAAACAGAGTTTTCAGCCTCCAAAAATCCTCATGAAGAGAAAACACGAATTTCTCTTAATAAGTAAGTGAATTGGGGTCCAATCAGATGAAGGGACATGGGGAGATGCTCATTTATGAGTAAAAGGGGAGGATCAGGTCCTGGACATTGAGTCTTGTCCGCCTCGGGACTTCAGTGAGTGTGAACTTGGAAGAGGTCATAATTTATAAGTGACTTTTGGGCGCCCAAACTTTAATGAAATGGGAACGCACTCACTTATAAATATTGGCTAAGTCCTAAGGGCTATTTGAGCCTAGATCGGGAAATACTTACCACCTGTTCACATGCCACACAACCATGTCAGCAGACAGTTTCACACGCACGGTTCACGGGCGGGCGTCCCCTTACCCGAAACTACACATAGGTCATGCAGGCATGAAAACAGCATGCAATTTCATTTGCAGGCAAGCACATAAAGATGCTATGCAATGCAGCATTGGCATGAGCAATTCCCGTTCATGAAACCATATAAGACCAGGCGTTTCCAGGCAAGTATATGCGATACCAGACCCAGTGGAAAGCCAATCCTCCATGCGTTTCCGGGCATGTACACAAAGGCACAAGTCCCAGCGGAAAGCCAAGTCCTCCAGGCGTTTCCGGGCATGTACACAAAGGCACAAGTCCCAGCGGAAAGCCAAATCCTCCAGATATTCCGGGCATGATAACATCAAGTCCCAGCGGAATATCATATCCAACTATACAGCATGACACGTGTCAATCACCTGCAGAGGCATATTCCATAAGCCATGGACACCAATCCAATATGTACATAGTGTGAAAGCAAGAGTGAACCATTTGGGTGGCCAAATGGTGACATCCCCCCCCCCGCTTCTAAACAGTTGTCCGCAACTGAAATGCATCCAAATATGTCTGAAGCACATGCGGGCAATCTTTGAAGAACTCTTCATCTACCCATTTAGCATCAATGGGAAGATAGTTCTTAAACTTCACAAGGTAACGCCTCACAACTTTGCCTGCACAGCAAGCTTGCGTTCCTTGTGATACACAATCTGCTCTGGCTGCAAGATCTCCTCAAGCTCATCCACTTCTGGTGGATCCTCAATGGCCATTTCACTGGGCTCCGGCCCTACATACTTGCGAAGGAGACTCACATGAAAAGCATTGTGTATGTGCCAATGACTAGGTAATGCCAATCTGAAAGCCACTTCATTGATCTTCTCGATCACTTGAAAAGGTCCATAGTACCTAGTTGCAAGCTTAGGATATGCACCCTCTTTGCCAGGCCTCTTTGCAAGTCTTGCTTTCTCAAATTTCAGCAATACCCAATCATTCTCTTTAACATCCAATTGCCTTCTATGCTTGTCGGCAGCCTTTTTATGCTTGTCTTGTGACCTTGCAATGGCTGTCCGCACCTGAGCAAAAGCAATATCCAAGTCTCTTACATACTCATCAGCTGCAAATATCTCATCCTTTGTGCGAAGGATGGGTGGCAAAACCACCTTACCATAAACAATCTCAAACGGGGCCTTTCCCGTAGATGCATGCACCGTGTTGTTGTATGCAAATTCCACAAGCGGTAAGTACTTCTCCCAAGAAGACTTCTGATCCGCCACATAACATTTCAAGAGATCCAACACGGCTGAATTTGCAGCCTCACTTTGCCCATCCGTTTGAGGGTGATAAGCTGATGAGAAGTCCAATTTGGTACCCATATTATCAAATAAGGCCCGCCAAAAGAGACTTGTAGTCCTGGGATCTCTATCCCCCACAATGGACTTCGGCATTCCATGATGTTTGAACACTTGTGCAAGATATATTTTAACCATATGCTCAGCTTTGATGGTCTTTTTGACCGGCAAGAAATGAGCTTGCTTGCTAAACCTGTCCACAATTGTCCAAATTGCATCATTACCCTGTTGGGTACGTGGCAAGTCCATAATGAAATCCATTGTAATACTTTCCCATGGCTGCGTGGGAATAGGCAATGGCTGAAGCAAACCTGGTGCCTTTTGCCTATCAAATTTGACCTTTTGACAGGTGATACATGCACGTACTAGGCATTATGCCTCTATGACCAGCATATGGAGGAGCATGGCACTCATCCAAAACCTTTTGCCTCATGTTAGACACCACACATAGGCAATTATCTTTCATGAGATAACCCTCTTTGATCACATATGAGGCATGTGCATGACCAGCCATCAAATCAGCCCAAATAGTGGCAAAATCAGCATCCGTATGATACAAATCACGCATGGTAGACAAGTCCCCATGAGAGGCAACCGAGATAGCTGCTACATACGGCTTTCGTGACAATGCATCGGCCACTACATTCTTCTTTCCCGGGGTGTGCAAGATCTGAAAATGAAACATAGAGAGGAAATTGGCCATCCTCATATGCTTCTCTGACAATTTAGTTTGAGTAAGAAAATATCTCAAACTCTGGTGATCTGTCTTCACAGTGAAATCAGCCCCAAGAAGGTAATGTTTCCATATAGTAAGTGCATGAATTACAGCCAAGAGCTCTTTCTCATAAATGCCAAGAGATAGCTCTCCATCATGCAATCTACGACTCTCATAAGCCACGGCATGTCCCTCTTGATTAAGGACAGCCCCTATGCAATTTCCAGATGCATCACATTCCACACAAAAAGGCTTTTGCAAATCCGGAACGATCAACACTGGACCATGAGTAGTTGCATCTTTCAATGCGAGGAATGCATCTCTTTCTACATTAGTCCATTTGAACACGGCCTTCTTCTTTGTCAAATCATGCAAAGGAGAAGCAATCCATGCAAAGTGCCGAATGAACCTGCGGTAGTAAGAGCATAATCCAAGAAAACTACGGATCTCATGCACTGAACTCAATTCGGGCCAATTCCGAATTGCATCAATCTTTGCAGGATCCATCTGCACTCCATCTTTGGACACAATATGCCCAAGATAATGTATCTCTGACAAGAAGAACTCACTCTTCTTTGCATTTATGAAGAGTTTATGCTTATGGAGCTCTTCAAAAACAATAGCCAAATGAGCTTTATGCTCTTCTTCGGTCTTCGAGAAGACTAGTATGTCATCAAAGAAGACACCTGTAAATTTCCTGTACCCACGGAATATGCGATCCATCATTCTATTGAATGTAGCCGGGGCATTTGTAAGACCAAAAGGCATAACAAGATACTCATAAAGCCCAAATGCTGTCCTGAAAGCAGTTTTGTGTACATCCTGAGGCACTACACGCACTTGATGATATCCACTCTTGAGATCGATTCGGCTAAAGCATGCCGATCCATCCAACTTGTCAAGGATGTCGTCTATGCGTG
Source organism: Cibotium barometz (assembly GCF_041138505.1). Taxonomy (NCBI): domain Eukaryota; kingdom Viridiplantae; phylum Streptophyta; class Polypodiopsida; order Cyatheales; family Cibotiaceae; genus Cibotium; species Cibotium barometz. Next base: position 14,874,059 of record NC_141101.1, read on the forward strand.
GAATCGGAAACCGATTCTTGATGGTAAGCTTATTCAAAGCTCTATAATCCACACACATACGAAAGGATCCATCCTTCTTTTGAACCAAGAGGACGGGTGAACAATATGGAGAAGAGCTTGGCTGAACCAAACCCTTCTCAAGAAGCTCATTCACTTGCTTCATGATCTCCTCTTTTTGGGATGCACTTACACGATAGGCTGGCCTATTAGGTGGTGAGCTACCCGGCACAAGATCAATGCGATGATCTTCCGGTCGTACAGGTGGTAACTCATTTGGTAACTCATCAGCAAAACAATCATTGTGCTCTTGCAAAAATTTCAGCCTATCATTACTAAGAGTGTTTACATGTACATTATTTTTCTCAACATGATCTCGTACAAAAATCAAGTACGCAAAAACACTCTTTTTCATTACTTTCTTAATTTGTACATGAGATACAAGGAGAATGGTATCACCCTCTTCACCAGCATCAATTACATGTTCTCGGCCTTTATGCATGAAGGTGATCCTGTTAGTCTTGTAAGCCTTGCACGGATCAATACGTGTATGCCAAGGCTTTCCAAGCAATACATCACAGCCATTCAAAGGCGCCACAAGAAAATCCTCATGATCCACATAGCCTTGAATGTGTATGCGCAACTTGCCAAAAATAGGCATGACCTGCACTTCTCTACCAACAAAGGCAGCCCCTGCTTCAATTTGAGGACCCATGTCCTCCACTTCAATACCCAAAGCAGCTGCCATCTGAGTGGATATGAAATTCTCCGATGCACAATCATCAAACATGAACAAAGCGGGTTGATCTTTGAGTTGTCCCCAAGCTTTACATACAACCCTATCTTTGCTATCATGTGAAGTGTTGCCTTGCACATCCGGAACCATATGCACATTAGGCTTCGGTACATTAGCATTTTCAGCTTTGTTCTTCTTATTTGGGCATGCTCTTGCCATGTGCTCAGTGCTGCCACAAGTAAAGCATTTGCCTTCACGCATATATTGCTCCTTCTTCTCAGCACTAAGACCAAAGTTTGCCGGCTTATAAGGGCGCTTGTTAGCAAACTTATTTTCAGCTTTTGGACCTGATTTGGCTTGGTTTTGGTCCCTTTTAGGTGGCTGTCCATTATTTTGCAGGTTTTGGACAGCCCTCTCTTTGCCTTGAAATGAGGGTTTAGCCTTATTGGATCGACTCAATTTGAGTTCCAATTGCTCGGTGGCGGTGGCGGCTGCGATTAATTGGTGTAAGGTATGACCAGGATACATTTGTAATCCCGCTTTGTACACGGGTTGCAATCCCGATTGAAACCTTCTCTTCCTTTCCGCCTCGGTGACATGCATAAATGGAGACACCTCCAAGAGCACTTTCCAAAACTTTTGTACATATGCATTTACCGATTCCCCCTCATTTTGCTTTACCCAATCCCACTTCATTGTTATCTCATTCAATGCATTGGGAGGCAAGAATTGAGCATAAAACCTCTCCTTGAACTCTTCCCATGATCTAACGGGATTCGGTGAGAGCTTCTCCGTGAGCCACCAATGGGCAGCAGTGCCTTTCATGAACATGCTTACATGCCGGATCATGGATTTCTGAGTGAAATCCTCATCACTGAAAGCAATATCAAACTGGGCAATAAAAGCAAGTGCCTTTGATGCATCGTATTCCCCATGATATGTGTCAAACTTCACAGATTTGTCTCCGGCTTTGAAGTCACGAGACTTTGATGCATGTGTGTGCATCTCAACATGTTTTCCCCCATGTTTGTCCATTGGGACAGCTCCTGTGACTGGCATCATTTTTGGACCAAAAGGTGATGCATAAGGCATAGATACATGTGCCCTGTAAGCATGAGGCACGGCTGGCCCCTCAACATGCATTGATACATTTTCAGCCATAACTTCTCCCTCACGAGCACACTCGAAGGCATGAGTGGCATGAGAGATACGCGGAATACCTGCACCAACAGAAAATTGCAGCCCATGTTGCATGTGTTGTGCATGTACATTTTCAGCCGGCAATGGCATTTGACATACATTTTGACCACTGCCATAAACATTGTATTCTTCACGGGCTACATGAGGTATTCCTGCATGGCGTGAAGTCACTGATTGTTCCTCTCCCATCGCATGGAGGTTCATCCTCTTAGACATAAGTTCTTGTTCGGGCACCAGTGGGGATTCCAAGACATGTGGGATGGTTGCCTTTTCTGCATAGGCATCCTCGGTACGAGCCAAGTATGCACGTGCTGCATCCCTCGGTTGCATGTGCAACTCTTGAGCAATCATTGCCATTGCATGATCCATATAAGATTCAGCTTTCTTGGCCTTCAAACGATCATGTACCAATGGATCCTCGCGGCGATAGAGATTCAATTCTTCTTGTTGTGCATGGAGAAGAGCCTGCATACGAGTAAGTTCAGCTCTCAAGACTATGGACTCTTCTTCTTGCATCTTCTCTTTGCCACGAGACGGCTGTCCCACATATTCATGTTCCCTATTGTGCACCACATGAGTTTGCTCATCCTGTAAAGCATTGGAGGCATGCATTTCATTGTCCCTGCCACTTGTATTAGCATCTCCAACATTCATTGTATGACTGTCCATAATGTTCTAAGTGTAGAGATAGCTAGTGTTCACGGTGATCGTCTCTCACGATAGAAGTGAAAGAGAACCGTATGCTCTGATACCAATGTAACTTGGTTGAACACAATGCTAATCAATACACTTAAATACACTAAGATTTGAAGGACACTTGCTCAAATACAAGAAGTAAATTGCTGAATTGACAAGAGGCACACAATGAGCCGGAACAGCCGACCCCTCCCTTGAGTAAATTGTATTACTATTGGAGAAATTCAATACATAGCTTCACGGGCATTCATTGCCAAATCCTCCATGCCAATGCATATGAAATTCAGCATTTAGAAAACAATGGTATGTCGATGTAGATCACCAAGGAGCTGCCTTGATGCCCGGCCCGACTTCAGTGCCCATATTCTCTACCATTGGCTCTATGTTCTACCAAGCAAGGTAGCAACATCTTCAAGAGCACATAGGACAAGAGAAATACTACACAGGGCGGCTAAACAAGGAGTCCTGCCCTTCTACTGAGTAAGTAATGACAACACATTGTCCAATTAGCTTACCAGTCTTCATAGAAGTTGTTGCAAGCGGAAGCCTTCGCGTTGGAAGCTTTAGAAGTGTTGATATCTTCGATTTGCCGCAATCCTTCGCGACAAAAGTCTTCAAGAGGATGAAGGGAACCTTGGGAAAGCTTCCCCTATGGTTCAACTTGAGAAAGGAAGGCTGAAATTAGGGTTTTCAGCAAAAAGACCAGAAATTACAGCAAAAATGAGAGCTGTTTTGCTGAATTTCAGTCATTGGGAGTGAGTAGGAGAGTGATTAGCACTTGGAAACACTCTTGGAAGCTTGGAAAACACCCTAGCAAGTTGGGTATGGCTATGGAGAGCTTGGAAATGGAGAGAAATGGTGGAAAAACAGAGTTTTCAGCCTCCAAAAATCCTCATGAAGAGAAAACACGAATTTCTCTTAATAAGTAAGTGAATTGGGGTCCAATCAGATGAAGGGACATGGGGAGATGCTCATTTATGAGTAAAAGGGGAGGATCAGGTCCTGGACATTGAGTCTTGTCCGCCTCGGGACTTCAGTGAGTGTGAACTTGGAAGAGGTCATAATTTATAAGTGACTTTTGGGCGCCCAAACTTTAATGAAATGGGAACGCACTCACTTATAAATATTGGCTAAGTCCTAAGGGCTATTTGAGCCTAGATCGGGAAATACTTACCACCTGTTCACATGCCACACAACCATGTCAGCAGACAGTTTCACACGCACGGTTCACGGGCGGGCGTCCCCTTACCCGGAACTACACATAGGTCATGCAGGCATGAAAACAGCATGCAATTTCATTTGCAGGCAAGCACATAAAGATGCTATGCAATGCAGCATTGGCATGAGCAATTCCCGTTCATGAAACCATATAAGACCAGGCGTTTCCAGGCAAGTATATGCGATACCAGACCCAGTGGAAAGCCAATCCTCCAGGCGTTTCCGGGCATGTACACAAAGGCACACGTCCCAGCGGAAAGCCAAGTCCTCCAGGCGTTTCCGGGCATGTACACAAAGGCACAAGTCCCAGCGGAAAGCCAAATCCTCCAGATATTCCGGGCATGATAACATCAAGTCCCAGCGGAATATCATATCCAACTATACAGCATGATACGTGTCAATCACCTGCATAGGCATATTCCATAAGCCATGGACACCAATCCAATATGTACATAGTGTGAAAGCAAGAGTGAACCATTTGGGTGGCCAAATGGTGACATCCAGACACGAGGAGATCTACTTCAAGATACAGTTTTACCCTCGGCTCAGGAGCAGTTTCTTGAAGCAGCAAGAGGCAACCAACTATTGCCCTCTCTTCGACAGAGGCAGAGTACTGGGTTGCTTGTGGTGCTGCTTGTGAGGTTGTGTGGTTGCGGAGGTTGCTAGGCGAGATTGGGTTTCCATAGAAGGAGCCCACAGTCATCCAGTGCGATAACCAGAGTTGTATAGCTATTGCTCGGAACCCGGTCTTCCATGCCCGGACCAAGCACATAGAGATACAGTATCACTTTGTACGTGAGAAGATCTTGGCTGGTGACATCTTGCTACTTTATTGTTCGACGGAGGACAATGCGGCGGACCTCTTCACGAAGTCTCTACCTCAGGCTACGCTCATGCGGCACTCCAGCTCCCTTGGGTTGATTTCCCAGCCAGGAGCTGAGAGGGGGTGTTAGAAGTCATCTCCTGTCTATATTTATACACCAGGGCCTCTGTTGTGGGTGTGCCCGCCCTGTATAGGTGTTTTATCATTTTTCCTCACTCTCGGTATTTTTTCCCTATTTTTCCCATTTTTTCCATGGTGTGGATGGATGCCAGATGGTTGGCAGGAGCACATGGTGCTGGCCGACTGCACCTCATGGCTGTGCCCAAGTCGTTGGCTTAGGGTTGAGTTCTTCCACCAAAGCAAAGCTTTGCCAGAGAGGAAACCTGCTGCTAACTGGATCTTTTTCCCATCGTCATATGGATGGAAATGAAAATGGACTTGCCACTTATGTAGCCAAGTGTCCACTATCTCCTTGGTACGCTGCTTTTGCTCGCTCCCGAACTGTTCCGGAGTAATGTTGGGGCCTAAAGCAGAGGCCAAGGTATCCTTACCCGAAAGAGTAGATAGGGTAGTGGTCAAAAGAGAGATGGAGTTCTGCAAAGCCTGCATCTACGCGGTGATTTGTGCTTGATGTTCCGAAGAAGAAGCTTCGAGAGCAATCTTAAACTCTTGGAAATCTGATTTTGACACATAATCGTCGAAAAGGTTGGCATCGGTATCTTCCGTAGCCGGCAGGCCTTCGCGTTCGATAAGGGGCTCCAACTCGGATTCTTGGGTCGACATCTTGAAGAGGGCAAGGGGAGAGAAAATTCGATCTTGCACAAGAAAAGTGCTAGAGAACTTGAGAGCTTGAGAGCTTGAGAACTTGAGAGATGTGTGGCAAGAAGCCGGCTTAAGGGGTTTATATAAGCTTCCCCAAAAGCAATCTTGAGCTTTTGCTTTTGTGTTATATATATATATATATATTCTGTTTTCTTTAAAAAAACACCTTTAAGCTTTAAATGGGACTTTAAACTCTTTAATAAGGTTTAATCCATTTTAAAAAAAAGGAAAGCAAGCGTATGTTTTGTTTAAAAAAACAAAATTCTTTCTTTCTTTCTCTCTCTCTCTCTCTTTCTCTTACAACAATAGCCGACTAGCTTTTTTACTTTTTTTTTCTCTCAACAGTTCATATGACTGCAAAACATATCTAACCTTCTTCTTGTTAAGCAAAACAACCCTGCTAAACCACCTACTCTCTCGTCACGGGTTTCTTCAATGAAAAAGCAACATACTAATCTGAAAAACAGCAGTATGCATAGATAAAAAATAGCAAGCTTCTTGAACTCATACCTTTTCTTCGACCTCATCTTCTCTACCTACCGACTTGCTTGTTCACGAGGCATGCTTTGATACCACTGTCAAATCCCCATAGGATCTCCTCGTGGAACGCTCTTGATACGAGACTCGAAACCTGCAAACAAACAAACAACATGGGGGTGCAGGCCTGACTCACCTCCCAACCATGACAGTTGTGGGCAAGCCCATAGTCTTGGCTGTCCCCACCGAGCCACGAGCTGAGCTAACTAGGTTGACGTACCGACCAATCTCCACCTCGCGACGTCCCATACTGCCACGAAGCTACCCTCGCGGGCCTCGAGATTGCTGCCGGCCTCGGTTGCATGAAGCAGGTGCACGTCTGCTCTAGATCCAAGCTCCAGACCATAGAGCTCTCACAAAGTCACGCGAGACTCTATATAACTAATGACTAACCTTGGCCACCCTTTTATAGGCTCTTGGTTGGTCATCGGGCGTCCACACTTGGACGCCTGCCCGTCCATACTTGGGTGCCCGCCCGTTAGTCTATCCCTAACTCAGCTCGCCAATCAGCCTGCCTAGCTCCAAGCTTCCCCAAACCTCGAAACTAGTCTTGTGTGCGTGTAGCACACGGTAGATACACACTGTGCACATGACACCATGATCCTTCACATGCCGTAGAAACCACAGGATACGCAATCCTGCCTCCCAAAGAGTCATCTACAACCATGAGCTCAACGGCCTCATCAGGAAGCTCACGTCCAATCTGGTGTCTATCAACAAGATCAATGAACCATTCTGCTTGAGTCAAAGAGGCATCACACTGCTCACAAGGATCAACACCTGTTACGGTGGAAAACCAAGTCCTAGAAACCTGGAAACCTGTCAACCACCCCCTCTGAATCCGGAACCACAAAGCCTGGGGTATGCACCTCCTTCTGCAAGTAATCAACTGCCACCTGCCTGGCTTTCCGAAAGGTCCCTGTGGAAAGAACATCCTCATCTACAGGAGGTTCTTTGTCCCGAATACTACGAGACATCAGAGCATAAGTGACCTGTTTAGTTTCCTCTGATTGACGAACACAAGAACTACCAACATCAGTACTGGAGAGTTCCTGCCCAACAGCTGCCATCCACTGGCAAGCTATCCACCATCTGGTCCCGGAAAGCCTGTACCTGCAGCGTATCCACACTTAAGTGGCCATTACCAGACTGCCACTCATCACAAACCTGAGGACCTGAGAGAGAGAGTGCTGAAAGCTTGTAAACTCCATTCTCCACTCTGCCTTCCCAAACCACGTGGCTTGTTGCTTTGTCCCGGAGAGCAACAAAATGCTCATCAAACTCCACCCGTACGCCAGTCTTGCAAACCTGATGCACTGACAACAGATGAAAACCAAGTGACGGAACATACAACACCTGGGAGGAATGCTTCCCCCCTCTGCCATCGGGAACTATCTCCAACCTGCTGCCCTCACTGTGATCCTGTCCTCTCTGCCTTTAGTTTCTCGTGGTCAGTAACGGACTTCTTCTCAGAAGACTTCTCCGACGAAGCCTTCCCTTTGCCCGTGTTACGGCCTTTCGACCGTTGGCCAATTAAGGCCTCCGAACCTCCACCCTGAGAAGGGTTCGTCGTGAATCGTTCCTCCTGGTCCAAGACCATGGGCACAAGCTCCTTCCACGTGTGATGGTGCTGAGCCTGCCACTGGTAATCAAAGACGAGTAAAATGCTGAGCACTAAGAGGGCAAGTGTGACAGCAACGTTATGGCCATGTCCTCTGACGATATCTCCTTCCTAGCCTGAAGAACTTCCTGCTGAAGAGCCTGCAGGTTGTTAATATGCTCCCGCATCGTCAACGACTTTGCAGGGCTCATAACCCGCATTTGTACTTCCAAGGAAATCCTCTTCATGGGCGATACCCCGTTGTAAAGAGAAGCCAAATGCTGCCATATACCTCTGGCCAGCGTCATATGCTTTACATGATTGATTACCTACGGTGTGCAGTTGAGAAAGATAAACGAACGGACCCTGGCGTTGACACGATCCCACATCTGTGTCTGAGCCTCCCGGTCCTTTCGGATCGGCGGTAACTCCCCTAAGCCCTTCCTCTACTTCCGGCTGTGGAACCTCAACAACGACGAAATCAACGAGGTCGTAAGACTCCAGAACAGATTCCATCATAACCTTCCATATGCCGTAGTTGCTCCCGTCCAACTGACGATCCACCGGGAGCGTGGGGAGTGTCGGGATCTTCACATGCCTCTCGGCCATCTCAAACAGATCTGCCATTGCGGGGATGTACTCTGAAAAGGGTGGGTCGGTGGGAACAAAGAAGAACTAACACCTGCAAGTGGCTGTCCAGCAAATCAGCCTGCCGTCCTCTTGCTTCTCCTCGTCCCGAACAGTCCACCTATCAGCAACACAACAGTCCCCCTCTTGCTCACACAAATCCCAAGAACTATCTAGAGCCTAGGCTCTGATACCATGTCAAAATACGTAGCAGAAATGATAACCAAACTTGAGACCACAAGAGCAAGTAGAGTGCAGAAAATAGACAGCACAAGAAAGATAGAGAGATAGGCGTGTAAACTCTTCTCTATACACAAGATCCCGAGAAAAACTGAATGATACAAAATGGGATCATGGGGCCTATTTATATGGCCCCATGGATGCAGTCGACCAGCGCATGAAGTGCCACCAGCCCTCCATGACTGGGCAAAGCTAGTCGGCCAGCAGAAAAACACCACGACCTCCTCTCATCAAGTCGGCCAGTCTTCAAGAACACATGAGTGCAGTCGGCCAGCATCAGAGGCTCCTGCCAGCCTGTGGTAGCCACCCACATCATGGAAAAAATGGGGAAAAATACGGGGAGTGAGGAAAAATGAGAAAACACCTAATAAGGGCGGGCACACCCACAACAGAGGCACTGGTGTATAAAAATAGACAGGAGATGACTTCTAACAGGACTCACCGCTAGGGACACTCTGGATTGGATTCTCGATAGTGGTGCTTCCAAGCACATGACTCCTTCCCGAGAGTTATTACAGGATCTTCAAAGGCACACAGGTCACATTCTGATTGGTGACAAGTCCACTATACCTATTCACAGTAAGGGCAAGTTAGAGATCGTTCCCGATGGCAAAGGGGGGAAGCATTCCTCCCAAGTTCTTTTTGTCCCATCTCTTGGTTTTCATCTGTTGTTAGTGCATGAGGTTTGCTAGACTAGTGTACGAGTGGAGTTTGATAAGCATTTTGTTGCTCTCCGGGACAAAGCGACAGGCCAGGTTGTATGAGAAGACAGAGTGGAGAATGGGATCTACAAACTCCCAGCACTCTCTCTTACAGGTTCTCAGTTAGGTGATGTGTGGCAGTTTCGTCATGACCACTTGAATGTGGATACGCTACAGCAAGCTTTCCGGGACCACTGTCAGAATATGCAGCGGAAATGATAACCAAACTTGGGTTGACAAGAGCAAGTAGAATGCAGAAAATAGACAGCACAAGAGACACAGAGAAATAGGTGTGTAAACTCTTCTCTATACACAAGATCCCGCAAAATACTGAATGATACAATGGTGAGGAGCATGGGGCCTATTTATATGCCCCATGCATGCAGTCGGCCTGCGCTAGAGGCTCTCCACGACTGCATAAAGCAGTCGGCCAGCAGTGAATACCTCCACGACTGAAGAAACCAGGTCGGCCAGCCATCCGCACCTCCACGACAGTGTAAGATGTCTTCAAGAAAGAGGATGATTATGATGTTGTTGCCCGGTTTACAGCTTTGACCATGACCTCGCAGCACCTCACTTATGAGGTCTACCTCCAGAAGTTTAGGGACTTGCAAATGAAAGCTACAAAGATGGATCCCACTACTCTTTTGGGGTTCTTCGTAGCTGGTTTACCAGACTCATACCGTTTACAGGGTAAAAATAACAAATGCAAAACATTGGATGACGCCATTCATTCAGCTCGTATCTATGATGATACAATGGTCTCTTCCAAGTCGAAACCCGTTACCGAGCAGGGGAACAAGCATAAAATAAAGTTCTCTGCACCTATGGCTAACACGACTGAAGGAAAGTCTTCGGACCAACCTTCGAAGAATTCAAGTTCGACACCAGCGAAGAAGAAACGACTTCTTAAAGCTTTGAAGCTCAAGGAGGAGGGACGTTGTTTTATCTGCAAAGAAAAAGGACACATGCGTAACGAGTGCCCAAAGCAAAAGGGTGCAAAGACCAACGCAGGACCCAAGCCAAAGGCAGCTAACCAGTTGTCTTTGACAGGTACGTCAGTTACTGTACTTTTCTCGCCCTAGTACATGTTCTGATCGTTTGTTCAACTCTAAAGGTTTTGGCTTGCATGATCTTCTCCGAGTTTATGGAGAAGTGAATGGCCATAAAATTCACATTCTTCTAGATCCTGGCAGCTCACACAACTTGTGCAGAAATTGAGTCTTGATACGACACATACGTAACGAGTGCCCAAAGCAAAAGGGTGCAAAGACCAACGCAAGACCCAGGCCAAAGGCAGCTAACCAGTTGTCTTTGACAAGTACGTCAGTTACGGTACTTTCTCGCCCTAGTACATGTTCTGATTGTTTGTTCAACTCTAAAGTTTTTGGCTTGCATGATCTTCTCCGAGTTTATGGAGAAGTGAATGGCCATAAAATTCACATTCTTCTAGATCCTGGCAGCTCACACAACTTGTGTAGAAATTGAGTCTTGATACGACACCCAGCGATCATACCTATGAGGTACGCCTACCTGCAGGAAGGCAAGTATGGGATCGAAAGGTGGAGATGCTTCCAATCCAGATTCAGGACTACAAAGATACTCTGGAATGCTATGTTATGCATCTAGAAAATGTAGATTTGTTATTAGGGTTTGAGTAGTTTAAGACTCTTCAAGTCCAGATAGATTGGTCTAGTCATATTTTTTCTTTTCAGCATAGGAACATCCAGTATAGTATTTTAGGTGATTGTATTCATCCCTCTCCGGGACCTCTTGTAAATACAGTTAATTTTGGAAATATAATGGATTCTTCTTTGTATACCGCTTTGTGTATTGATTCCACTTTCTTTCTTTCTCATCCCTTCCATGGATGTCAATGAATTAAGTGTGTTTGAAAGCAAAGAATTATAGAAGATACTTGATTCGTTTCAAGATGTATTTCCTAAGGAACTGCTATCGGGCCTACCACTTGAAAGGACAGTAGATCATCGTATTGACCTGATCCGTGGTGCTCATCCTGTTAGTATTCCACCTTACAGGATGAGCCAAGCTGAGGAAGATGAGTTGGCTAAACAACTCGAAGATTATTTGAGAATGGACCAGATCCGTCCAAGTAAATCACCTTGGGGTGCACCTGTGTTGCTTAGGAGAAAGAAGAACAACACCTGGAAAATGTGTATAGATTACAAGAGATTGAACCAGCTGACAATTAAGGCATGTCGAAAGAACCGCCTTTCGGACTAGGTATGGCCATTACGAGTTTCTCGTATTACCTTTTGGGTAACCAATGCTTCAGCCACTTTCCAGCAAATGATGAACGATCTTTTTCGTGAACATTTGGGAAAATTTGTGGTGGTGTTCCTCGATGATATTTTGATATATAGTCGTACTCTTGAGGATCATGTTAGACACCTCACGATTGTCTTATCTATTTTAAGACAGAATCGACTATATGCTAAGTTAAGTAAATGTGAGTTTTTTTATGACAGACATCATTTAATTGGGACACAAGATCACTAGAGATGGATTGAGCATTGACTATGACCGAGTTCAGAAGGTTCTGGACTGGTCTATATCGCGAACAGTGAAACAACTTTGTTCTTTTCTCGGTTTTGTTGTTTTTCTTCGAAAATCTGTGCGGGAGTACTCTCAGCTCACACTACCGATGACCGACTTATTAAAAGGTCGTGGACGTAAGTCAAATCAGCCTATCACTTGGAATAACGATTTGGATATGGCCTTCAGACTTTTGAAAGATAAAGTCAAGGAAGCACCTATCTTAGCATTATCCGATCCTAGTCGGCCTTATGTTCTTGAAACTGATGCCAGTGACTATGCCATCGGGGCTGCTCTATTTCAAGATGGTAGACCGGTTGCTTTTGAAAGTAAAAAGCTAGACGACACTGTGGATGATTCGGAATGGTTTACTATTCCGTAATGACAAAATTTGTGTACCACAGATCCTGGACATTAGGTCTAAGATTCTTAAGGAGTGTCACGACGCCCCTTCTGCTGGACACCCTGGGGTACACAGGACGCTATTGTTAGTGAAACACACTTTTTATTGGCCAAAGATGAAAGGGTATGTAGAAGATTATGTTCTCAAGTGTCAAATTTGTCAGGCAAATAAAGCTGAACGCTTTAGACAGGCTGGGTTGTTGCATCCTTAGCAAATCCCAGGTAATAAATGGGAAAGTATTTCCATGGATTTTATTGCCGGATTGCCAAGAACACATCAAGGCCACGATTCTATTTGGGTTGTGGTAGATCGCTTGACAAAAATGGCTAGATTTTTACCGACTCGGAAGACTATTACAGCTACGCAATTAGCACAGCAGTTTATCGAGCAATTGTTTAGACTGTACGGGTTACCGCAAGACATAGTCAGTGATAGGGACTCTAAGTTTGCGAGTGATTTTTGGAAACTTGTTTTTGAGAATTTGGAAACAACTTTGAATTTGAGTTCCTCAGATCATCCTCAATCTGATGGCTAGACTGAAAGAGTGAATCAGATTTTGGAGGATATGCTTCGAGCATATGTATCCAAAAGATAGAGTTCATGGGAGGATTATCTTCCTATGTTAGAATTTGCATATAACAGTACTAAGCATACGAGTACAGGTTTTACTCCTTTCATGCTTATGTATGGGTTTCAACCTAGATCACCTGTTACAGTGGGATTCTCAGGACTTCAGCATGATGCAGCACGTAATTTTTTGCAAGATATGCAAGAAATGTTACAAGTTGCGAAGGAATCTATTAGAAGTGCTCAAGACCGAGACAAATTTTATTTTAATAGACATCGTTCACCCAGAGAGATTTCTGAAGGAATGATGGTGTATTTGCGAGTTCCGAAAGATTCCGAGACTTTACGGACAGGTCGATCTTCGAAATTATCCCCTAGATATTGTGGACCATTTCATATTACACGACGGATTGGTTCAGTTGCATATGAATTGGATTTGCCTTCTCATGTGAAAGTTCATCCTGTATTTCATGTCCTTAGACTTAAGGAAGTACTGGGTGGAACAGACCAGTTAGTTACTCCTCAAGAAATCATAGATGTCGAAGACATGACATTTGTTCCACACGAACCTGAAAAGATTCTTGGATTTCGTGAAAGAAGATTGTGTAATACGCTTATCACGGTATACAAGATCAAGTGGAAGGATCGTGTTGAGGAGGACGCTACATGGAAGACATTGACTACTCTTTAGAGAGATTACCCTAGCTTTTTAGTGAGCTCAGGAGTGAGCTCTTAGAGTAAGGGGAGTATGTCATGTGCACAGTGTGTATCTACCGTGTGCTACACGCACACAAGGCTAGCTTCGAGGTTTGGGGAAGCTTGGAGCTAGGCAGGTTGATTGGCGAGCTGAGTTAGGGATAGACTAACGGGCGGGCACCCAAGTATGAACGGGCGGGCACCCAAGTGTGGACGTCCGATGACCGGCCAAGAGCCTATAAAAGGGTGGCCAAGGCTAGTCATTAGGGATATAGAGTCTCGCGTGATTTGTGAGAGCTCTATGGTATGGAGCCTGGATCTAGTGCAGACGTGCACTTGCATTATGTAGCCGAGGCCGGCAGCAATCTCGAGGGGCGGTATGGGACGTCGCGAGGTGGAGATTGGTCGGTACGTCAACCTAGTTAGCTCAGCTCGTGGCTCGGTGGGGATAGCCAAGACTGTGGGCTTGCCCACGGCTGTCATGGTTGGGAGGTGAGTCAGGCCTGCACCCCCATGTTTTTTGTTTGTTTGCAGGTTTCGAGTCTTGTATCAGGAGCGTTTCATGAGGAGATCCGGTGGGGATTTGACACATGGACTCTTGTACACAGGAGGGGGATTGATTGATGGAGTCCGACTCCACGGTGGGAGTGACTCAGTTTGGGGAGGAGATCCGGACACGAGGAGATCTACTTCAGGCCCAGGAGCAGTTTTACGGAGCAGTAAGAGGCAGTTATCTTTTGCCTTGTCGAGGACAGAGGCAGAGTACCGGGTTGCTTGTGATGCTGCTTGTGAGGTGGTGAGGATGCAGAGGTTGCATTGCAGGATTGGGGAGGAACCCATGGTCATCCAGAGGCACTTTGTTCGTGAACAGATCATTGCTGATGACATCTTGCTAGGCTGTTCGACGGAGGACAGTGGACCTCTTCATGAAGTCGCTATCTCAAGATTTGCTCAGGTGGCACCCCAGCTCCCTGTGGTTGGTTACACAGCCAGGAGCTGAGAGGGGGTGTTAGAAGTCATCTCCTATCTATTTTTATACACCAGGGCCTCTGTTGTGGGTGTGTACGCCCTTATTAGGTGTTTTCTCATTTTTCCTCACTCCCCGTATTCCTGAAGACTGGCCGACTTGATGAGAGGAGGTCGTGGTGTTTTTCTGCTGGCCGACTAGCTTTGCCCAGTCGTGGAGGGCTGGTGGCACTTCATGCGCTGGTCGACTGCCTATCTCTCTGTCTTTCTTGTGCTGTCTATTTTCTGCACTCTACTTGCTCTTGTGGTCTCAAGTTTGGTTATCATTTCCGTTGCGTATTTTGACAAGTCCAACCGCCTCCTGTCCAACCGCCTCCTTGCTCGAAGAAGATGAAATGCCTGTCCATAATCTCCAAGTGCACAAAAGCTGGAGTCTTCATGGGTACTGTTGAGGAATCTGCACCCTTCTCGGTGCTCCGCTTAGGACATTTCTTCCAATAGTGGCCTTGCTCACCACAATTGTTACAGGTCCTCATTGCCTTCAAGGCGTCACGATCCAAGTCAGGCTCCTACTCGAAAGACTTCTCCTATGAAGACTTCCCTATGCCCTTACTGCGGCCTTGCGATCGCTGGCTAGTCAAGACCTTAGAACCTTTGCCCTAAGGAGGGTTCGTAAAACTCTCTTCCTGGTCCAAGACCATACGCACAAGCTCCTTCCATGTGATGGTGCCGAGCTTGCCACTGGTGATCAAAGAGGAGTAGAAAGCTGAGTACTGAGAGGTCAGATGAGACAACAAAGTGATGGCCATGTCCTCTGAAGATATCTCCTTCCCAACGTGAAGAACCTCTTGCTGAAGAGCCTGCAACTTGTTGATGTGCTCTCACATCATCGAAGACTTTGTAGGATCCATCACCCGCATTTGCACTTCCAAGGAAATACGCACCATGGGTGATACCATGTTATACAGAGAAGCCAAATGCTCTCTAGCCAGCGTCATATGTTTGATATGATTAATCACTTGTGGTGTGCAATTAAGGAAGATGAAAGAACGCACACGGGCATTGACACAATCCCACAACTGTGCCTGAGCCTCCCGTTTTTTCTGACTAGAGGGTAAAAGCTTCCCGTCCTCCAACTCTGGCGGTGGAACACCAACAATAATGAAATCAGCCAAGTCATAATACTCCAATATAGATTCCATCGTAACCTTCTAGATGCCATAGTTGGTCGCGTCCAACTGTCGATCCATTGGGAACGTGGGGAGATTAGGGATCTTCACATGCTTCTCAGCCATCTCAAGCAAGTGTGCCATCTCGGGGGGTTTACTTTGGTCTTGTGAAGGGAGGGTGGGTGGGAAAAAATGAAGAAGAGGCTGCAAGTAATATGCAAGGTGGCTGTCCAATGGTGATGGCTGCCTTCTACCCTATCTCCAAGTCCCGAACAGCCCAAGCAATCTCCAATCAGCACCACAAATCAGCAAACCCTCAAGCTCCCACTATCTCCAAGCGTCAAGCGACTTGGGGCTTTGATACCATGTCAGAATGCACAGTGGAAATAAGAGACAACTATAGTAGAGAACAAAATGCAGAAGAGAGGGAGAGAGAAGTTGTATAAACTCTGCTCTATACACAAGATCCGGTACTGAAAAGTGTGGGGGCCAAGGGTGATATTTATATCACCCCTTAGTGCTGGTCGGCCAGCCTAAAAGCAGCCGACAGCACCCTTCATGTCCACGACTGCCAAAAATAGCAAGTCGGCAAGTATAATCCAGTCGGCTAGGACATAACTCAGTCGGCCAGATCGAAAAACAGCCGGCCAGCACACTACTGCCCCACGACAATAAAATAGGGAAAAATACATGGAAAAATGGGAAAAAATGAGAAATCACTCTGGGCGGGCACACCCACAACAAAGCACTATGGTACAGACAGGAGATGACTGCTAACAACACCATCACCTCCATCATCAAAGGTGGAGATCCACTTGATCCTAATAATTACAGGACGATATGATTGGCCATACATTGGCCAAACTCTATGGATCGGTGCTAGAGGCAGAGTGCAGTTCATTTGCAAAGAAATGAAATGAAATGATATATTAACGTCTCTAAGAGGTGATAATGGCCTATGAGACCAAAACTGAGAGTACATCTGAGGTTGGTGTCTGATCAAAGAGAACAACTAAATGAGACTAAAAAGTACAATAAACTTATTGTCTTACAGTTATAAGAACAGAATTGTAAGACTTCGAGATGATACTGAGTAGAAAATATTGGAAAATATTGGAAAATGTATATCAGGTAGATCCATGTATGCTGATCAGTTGAAGTGTTGCCCTCTCCTTAGATCAAGTATCTCCGCCATGGGGCCATTTAGAATGGAGAGGTCGTAGAAGCGAGGTAGGCGCCTTCGATGCCGAGCAATAATGGCTCTGATCTGGCGATGGTGAGGATGCCGTGGTTGGGATCCTGGTGGGCGTGGCCGACGAGCACGACATAAGATGATTGCTCTATCAGCGGTGACTCCCTGGGAGCGTGGTCTGTGCCCTGATGGCCCAATGGAGGAGGTATCAAGAGGTGTGTGGGCTGGGTTGCTGGTGTTGGTGCCGAAGAAATCTGTCAGGGTCCTTTGTCTAGGTACATCATGGCTCGGTCTCCTGTCTGCCAAGAGGGTCTCTTTGTGTCTCCTGAGCTCAAGTAGGAACAATCCCAGGCATCTTTCATCCTCAAACTCCATGACCCTGTGTAACGGCCCAAAACCCTCTCAGAAGAGGCAGTGATATCTCCCTCGGATCTCATAATAGACTGTACATCGGCAAATGTAGTGCTCCTTTGTCTCTGCCTCTTGGTAGCATAGTTGACAAATGCGGTCATCCTAGATCTGATGCACATATCGCCCTGTCTCAATCCGTAGCTGGTGTGATGAGGTCCGGATCTATCCAATAGCACAACGTATCCCATGTGATAGGTGTACATCCATGTACGCTAGGCGGGTGATAAAATCATATGGTGAGAGGTGTAGAAAATGGCTCTTGTAATGAGCCATTTTCGTGCCTAAGGGCTCAAGGGGGCTAGTCCATGTCCTCTCTGTGTCCACTCTGTGATATCCATCCTGATCATGCGGTTTTGCTCTGAGCGGGTGAGATCCAAAAATGGACAATCCAGACTGTACTGAAAGGGTGGTAGTGCCTCTATCCGCAAACCATGTAGGTCAAACCATGATCTCATCTGAGCGTACCAGCAATGAGTATCTCCATCCTCTGCCAACTGCATGGATGAGGTCAATGCCAATCGGGAGTACCTCTGCTGAGGGAGCTCCCATAGCCGCTGTAAAAAGGTAACTGCCTGGAATAGGGCCTCGGTTACTACCGGTGCGGCACCCAGCTCAGCTCGAACAATCTCATGTGGTATTGATGATTTGCTCCGAATCATGCAGGCAATCATCATAATCAGTGGTCTCTCCATTTGCCTCCATCCCTCATCTGTCCCTCTCTGAGATCTGTGATGTATGCTGGGGCCCCCAAATTGGAGCTCCGTACAGGAGGGTCGGTGTGACAAGCGTATCAAATAGCCACAATTTGGTGCGCGGCTCTTGAAACTGTATGTGTGCACACTGCCTCTCAAGTGTCTCCAAGGCTGCATGCCCTCGAGCTAATCTAGCTATTGCCTCCTTCAGGGAGAAACGCGGTCATGTGAAAGTAACTCCCAAGTAGACATATGACCTGACGTACTCAACCGGCTCCCTTCGGAAAGTGAACCGAGGCTCTGATCTCGTCACCCATGCCTGTGTGATGTTAAACACCATAACCTTCGTTTTCCCAAGGTTCACTGTCAGATCTCTATCCGCAGAGAAAGCCTGTAATGCATCTAGGTGTCTCTGTAATCCCTCCGGAGAGTCTGAGATTAGAACAATATCATTAGCATATAACAAGACGGGTATCAACACCCCTGCTAGGCATATATATATATGCATATCTATCTATCTATCTATCTATCTATCTATATATATATATAGAGAGAGAGAGAGAGAGAGAGAGAGATAGATAGATAGATAGATATGCAGAGCCTTGGGACAAGCGGGCTTTCGGGCCTCTACACCCACTGCACAACGGATCACACCTTCGGAGCTCCCACCGAAGATGTTTTTATATAGAGATCACTTCCTCACGCGGGCTTTCGAGCCTCTACACCCACACTGCACAACGGATCACACCTTCGGAGCTCCCACTGAAGATGTTTTAATATAGAGATCACTTCCTCACGCTCACTGAGGATGGAATTATCCAGTAGCCGGGCTACCTAAGTGTTCACGTGTGTCATGCCATGCGGATTGCGATTGGCTAGATATGGGTTTCATCACACTGCCTCAGAGTGGAGACGTGAAGAGCTGAGCCTGTCTTCAGAGCCAGGGAGCTCATGCGGAGACCCAGGGAGGAGAGGATCGGTTGATTATGCCACAAAGTTTGAGACTAAGGCGCATTACATATGTCGTTGCCCAGTATACTATGAGATCCGCGGGAGGTTTCACTGTCTGTTCCATGAGGGATTTGGCCCACTCTCCAGGATCATTGATGTCTTAGACGAGCGTTGCCTAGGGCTCCTGCTGCTTGAGCTCTGCAGACTCAGGGACACTTTCTTGAGAGAGCTTTGGCCCTCGCCACCTCGACCCCTCTCTTGCCAACCAACCATTATCAGCTTCTTCCAGAATGAAGAGGAGCACACCCATACAGTGGATCTTGTGGACCCACCTCGCCAGAGAGGAGTTACCTCGAATTGGGCCTTCGCATTCCAACATGCCCAACTCCCTCGGTCCCGTGGACATCAGCCATGATCCCCTCATCGACTCTAGATCCAAGACATGCTCCATCGCCATCGAGCTACCTTTCCAGGTGACGTAGTTGAGGGAGACCTCTTGGCCATACTCATTAGCCCCATGCTTGAAATTTTGGAGAGCGGTATACCATCTAATGGGGGTTGATGCTTCTCTCATGTCACGTTCCTCGTATTCCATGAAGAGATTTGTTTCTGTAACGGGAAGCGGACGCGTGTATTGGAATCGTATAAATGTGAACAAGATTCTGAGCACTTAACACTTGAGTATTACAACCACAAAGCTGAAAATGACAGTACACTGCATAAAGGGGCCGATGATAGGCTGACCCCCCCCCTTTAGGTTATATTACCAAAAGAGTCTGCAAAGTACAAGTTTACGGGTGCCTGGGGAGTCACCACCAGCCTGCACCTGATTCTTCCAAATACATCATGAATGAATACATTTCAAACAAGAGAATCTGTAGGTACATCCGCCCTACACACAGGTACATCCACCCTGCACAAGCCTCTTCACAGGTACATCCGCCCTGCACAAGAGTATCACAATCCTCACAGGTACTCCGCCCTGCACAGGATGTAAATGGATCTTTAGGCCCTGTTTCCACGCGAGAAACTGATCCAAAAACCCGTGTTCTCTGTGAGCAAGTGTCCCCAATGCTTGCCCTAAACACCTGTTATTCCAGGAATCCTTGAGACACATCCATGCTCACATATTCCATTGCTGTCCGGCCTGTTTTGTGCAATAACCAGTCCAAAACAGCAACTTTCTATCGCGAGAATTCCACCTGTAAAGGGTCCTACAGCCCTGTGGAGGTCCCTAGAGCTGTCCTGTACTGTCCAAGTTGACTTTGGACACCTGAAACCAGCCCAAAACTCGCAATAACCAGAAATTACAGGTCTGAAATTTACCAAACAGCCCTTTAGAAGAGTGTGGGGATCATTATCCAAGCTTGTGTGAGTCCGGGAAGCAAGCAACCAGCCCTATAGCATCTCCCAAAGCTCCAACCAGCTCTCCAATGTGTTGAATCCTCAATAAAACAGCCCAAAAGGCCTCTTGAAGGAGGCGCCTTTCTCCAGTGCCACCTAAGGGGCTTGGTGGGTACACATACAGGCTGACAAGTGTCCCCATAAGGTGTCCAGGTAGGTGTCCAGCGCATAGTGCTCCATTTGTCCTGTTTGTATAAGTTTAGGTCCAACCAAATGGGAAATGGCCATAAGCTGTCCGGACTTCATTAATTTTGGTCCAACCAAATGCGAACACATTATAAGTTGTCCGGCCACTTACTAATGAGTGTGGACCTGCAGACCAATAAACTTTAGTAGTAAATGAAATAAGTTGTAAATTGAGTGTGGACGCGCAAAACCCATAAGCCCACAATTTTAGGCCCAAACAGGAGTGCACACACGTGTCCACAAGGTGCCCGGGCGTCCCCGGTCCCTCGGACTTCACAAGCCAAAATAACAAGCATTGTCCAGGCAGCAAGACAATGTCACACAAAGTAAAATAAAGTTATGGCATGCATCATTTATGCATTGTGCACATGTAAACTTGGAGAACCACCTATCATCATTCTTGTACTTGAAAATATTCCGCCTGCCATCATAACACACCATATGTGCATGGCCGGAATCCACACGGGCACCGCCCGAAAGTCCACAAATGTCCTGCCATGTCCTTGGACTCATATGCATCCACTCATATGATCCATACACATGCCCAGGTATAATACATACATGCATCCGCATGTTTCTAGGCCTGACACGCATCCGCATGTCCCTAGAATATAGGGATTTGTGACATCCCCCCGGCTTCTAATCAGTTGACCGCAACTGAAAAGCCTCCAGATAGGCCTTCAAAAGATCTGGGTAATCCTCGAAGTAGGCCTCATCCATCCATTTCGCATCCAAAGTTGAATAATTCTTGAACTTCACAAGGTACCTATGAACAAGTTTGCCTCCCGCAAGCTTTCGTTCCTTGTGAAAAACAATCTGTTCAGGTTGAAGAATCTCTTCCAGCTCATCCACCTCGGGTGGGTCTTCCAAAACGGGCTCAAACGGTGTCGGTCCCACATAAGGCCTCAATAGGCTCACATGAAAAGCATTATGCATGTTCCAATGATCTGGGAGTACAAGCCGAAATGCAACATCATTGATCTTCTCCAAGATCTGAAAAGGTCCATAGTACCTGTTGGAAAGCTTAGGGTACTTTCCCTCTTTCCCTGGCCTCTTCCGAAGGCGTGCCTTTTCAAATTCCAGCAAGACCCAATCACCTTGTTTGAATTGTACATCCCTTCTATGCTTATCAGCTGCCTTTTTATTCTTGGTTTGAGACCTCTCTATGGCTATCCGTACCTGTGCAAATGCAGTATCCAAGTCTCTGACGTACTCATCTGCTGCAAAAATTTCATCCTTTGTACGAAGGATGGGTGGTAGTACCATCTTGCCATAGATAATCTCAAAGGGCGCCTTTGCCCGTAGAAGTATGTACCGTATTGTTGTAGGCAAACTCCACAAGCGGTAAATATTTCTCCCAATCCGATTTGCGGTCAGATACATAAGATTTCAGCAAGTTGAGGACGGCTGAATTTGCTATTTCACTTTGCCCATATGTCTGTGGTGGATGGTAAGCTGATGAAAAGTTCAGCTTTGTATCCATATTGTCAAACAATGCGCGCCAAAATAAGCTTGTGGTTCTAGGATCTCTATCCCCCACAATAGATTTAGGCATGCCATGGTGTTTGAATATCTGTGCCAAAAACATCCTAGCCATATGATCTGGCTTTATTGTCTTGCGCACGGGAATGAAATGTGCCTGCTTGCTAAACCTGTCAATAATGGTCCAAATAGCATCATTTCCCTATGGCGTCCTTGGCAAATCCATAATGAAATCCATAGCAATGCTTTCCCATGGTTCATTTGGTATAGGCAAAGGTTGAAGCAATCCAGGTGCTTTATGTCGGTCAAACTTGACCTTTTGACATACCATACATTCACGTACATATGCTTCAATATCCTTGCGAATATGTGGCCAAAAGAAATACCTCTCCAAAGCTTGTGCTGTGGCCAAAATGCCTCTATGACCTGCATATGGAGGAGCATGGCACTCATCCATAACCTTATGACGAAGGTTCTTTACCACACACATACGATTTTGCATCATGAGATATCCATCTCTTATGACATAAGATGGGACAGCAATACCCTCTTGCAAATCAGCCCATACATGTGCAAAATCCTCATCCATATGATAAGTATTACGCATATCCGATAAGTCCTCATGGTATGCAACTGTAATAGCATGAACCTGTGGTCGTCTAGATAAGGCATCCGCCACCACATTCTTTTTCCCTGGAGTATGTAAAATCTGAAAATGAAACATTGAGAGGAAATTTGCCCATCTCATATGCTTCTCTAAGAGCTTACTTTGAGTCAAAAAGTATCTCAAACTTTGATGATCAGTTTTGACCATAAAAATCAGCCCCTAAAAGATAGTGTTTCCAAATAGTAAGGGCATGAATTACAGCCAACAACTCCTTCTCATAAACCTGTAAGTGAAGCTCTGCATGTTGCAAGCGTCTGCTCTCATAGGCAATGGCATGTCCTTCCTGGTTCAAAACAGCCCCTATGCAGTCCCCACTTGCATCACATTCCACGACAAAAGGTTTGTGCAAATTCAGAATAATGAGTACCGGTCTCGAGATGATTGCACTCTTCAACTTTTGAAAGGCATCTCTCTCTTCTTGTGTCCATTTAAAGATTGCTTTCTTCTTCGTTAAATCATGTAACGGAGCGGCAATGAAAGCAAAATGCTTGACGAACCTCCTATAGTAAGCACATAAACCAAGGAAGCTCCTCACTTCATGGACTGATTTCAGCTCTGGCCAATCTTGCATGGCTTGTATCTTTGCGGGATCCATGCGCACACCATCTTTTGATACAATGTGGCCAAGATAGTGAATCTCTGGGAGGAAGAGTTCACTCTTTTTTGCATTTATGTAGAGCTGATTTTCCTTAAGCTCTTTAAACACAATAGCCAGGTGCTCACGATGTTGGGCTTCATTCTTTGAGAATACAATAATGTCATCAAAGAATATACCTGTGAACTTTCTATGCTTTCTGAACACCCTGTCCATCATCCTGTTGAAGGTAGCGGGTGCATTTGTAAGACCAAAAGGCACCACCAAAAACTCATAAAGACCAAAAGCTGTCCTGAATGCAGTCTTGTGTACATCTTGAGGTGCCACTCTCACTTGATGATACCCACTCTTGAGGTCTATTCGGTTGAAACATGCCGAACCTTCAAGCTTGTCCAAGATGTCATCAATGCGCGGAATCGGAAACCGATTCTTGATGGTTATCTTATTGAGGGCACGGTAATCAACACACATCCTGTAAGTACCATCCTTCTTTTGAACAAGAAGTACCGGCGAGCAATATGGCGAGGAACTAGGCCGAATCAAACCCTTTTCCAAAAGTTCATTCACCTGTGCCATAATCTCTTCTTGTTGACTAGCACTCACCCTGTATGGTGGCCTATTGGGTGAAGAGCTACCGGGAATTAGATCTATGCAATGATCTTCCGGCCTCTCTGGTGGCAACCTTGCTGGCAAAGCATTTGCAAAACAATCTTTGAACTCATTCAAAAAGTTAAGCTTGTGTTGATCTAATGCACTAACATCAACACTAGAATGTTCAATAGTATCACGTACAAAAACCAAGTAAGAACAAGCTGATTTCTTTATTGCCTTATTAATTTGTACATGGCTTACAAGAGGTATGGTACTTCCAGTAGTACCAGCATCTATAGAGTGCTCACGGCCTCTATGTACAAAGCTGATTTTCTTCTCTTTGTAAGCCTTAACAGGCTCTAAATGGTGATGCCAGGGCATCCCCAACAAAACATCACAACCTGTAAGAGGAGCCACTAAAAAGCTCTCATGGTCGAGGTAGTCCTGTATTTGTACACGGAGCTTACCAATGACCGGAGTTACATCAACCTGTTTGCCCTCAAAGGCGGCATCTGCATTCATTTGCATTCCCATGTCTTCCACATTGAGACCTATGGCGGCAGCCATCTGTACGGATATAAAGTTATCTGTGGAAGCATCATCAAAAAGAAACAAAGCGGGCTGATCCTTCAGTTTGCCCCAAGCCTTGCATATGACTCTACTCTTGGGCTCATGCCCTGTATTACCCTGCACATCGGGTACAACATTCACAAGAGGTTTTTGCACATTAGGCTCAGCATTTTTAGGATTCTGTGGGCATTTAGGATATATATGATCTTTACTGCCACACTTAAAGCATTTTCCAGCCTTCCTGTACTCTTCCAATTGCTGTTTTGAGAGCCCAAAATTGTGGCGTTTACCCCCCGGCTTCTTTTCAGAGTCATCCTTTGCATCTCGGCCATCTTTGGGAGCATTCTTAGGTGGCTGTCCACCCTTTTTCTGGTCATAACCAGCCCTGAATTTGCTCTTGTTTTGACCTGCAAATGGCTTATTTGTGGGTGCTTTTATGTGCAAATTCTCTGCAATCATGGCTGAGTGTATAAGCTCTTGTATGGTCTTATTTGGGTACACTCCCAAGCTTTGTTGAATGATGTGATGGAGCCCCGATTCAAACTTTCTCTTCTTCTCGTCCTCTCCAATATTCATGAAGGGAGTAACCTTGAGAAGGACTTTCCAAAACTTTGCTATGTATGAAGCAACGAACTCTCCCTCATCTTGGGACAGCCAATCCCACTCCTTGCGTACATCCTTTGCAAAGTTTGGTGGTAGGAATTGATCATAAAACTGAATTTTGAAAGAAGACCAAGTTGGGGCAGCACTTCCATCAAGTATTTTTGCAAGCCACCAATCACTTGCCGTATCCTTGAGATGCATTCCCACATGCATGAGCATAGACTTTTCTGAAAAGTTTTCATTGCAAAAAGCTATCTCAAACTGTCGAATGAAAGCAAGTGCTTTGGTAGAGTCCATCCGTCCCTGAAAGTTTTCAAACTTTACATCCTTGTCACCGGACTTGAACTCTCGAGGCTTCTTCCTTCTATATGCATCCCTATGTACATCCTGTTCATCTGCATGATGATGATGCCGCGATGAAGATTCACGATCCCTCTTCGTTCTCTCTTGAGCCACACTCTCCAAATGAGTGGAAAGCTCAACACGAGAACGGATATGTCTTCTTGGAGCAAAGCGGGAATGAGTAGAGGATCCTTCATCCTTACTCTTCTCTTGACCTGCATCAAGCCTAGCACCAGGGACTCTTGTCCTTTCAGCATTTGGCACTTGCTGTGCTCTTTCTGCTTGTTGTGCATCATGTGCATCACCACGGGCAGCCATGAGGGGTGGCTTCTTGAAAGCCAAACTACCATCTGCTTCAGTGTATACATCACCCTTAACCATTAGGTATGCAAGTGCAAGCTCTCGGGGTTTCTCAACATCCATTCCTTTGCAATTGCTTCAAAAGTGACTTCATGAACCGAAGCCTTTGCCTTCGCAGCCAACACCCTTTGTACATCCGGGTCATTTTTCAATGACCTAAGCTCTTCGGTTTCAGCCCTATAGCGTTGCACTTGACGCCTCAAAGATTCCAAATCAGAATGCATAGTGTCATGAGTACCTGCATCTCCATAGACATCATTGCCTGCAGCATCTCTTGCATCCCTTGTACCATGAAATTCACGGTCCTGTGTGTTCTCCACACTGTCAGAAATGTGACTGTCCATGACACTCAAATCAGGTCACCACTTATGATTCCAAGCCTCAGACCGTTTTCCAATGAGGGGAAAAACTGAGCTCTGATACCAATGTAACGGGAAGCGGACGCGTGTATTGGAATCGTATAAATGTGAACAAGATTCTGAGCACTTAACACTTGAGTATTACAACCACAAAGCTGAAAATGACAGTACACCGCATAAAGGGGCCGATGATAGGCTGACCCCCCCCCTTTAGGTTATATTACCAAAAGAGTCTGCAAAGTACAAGTTTACGGGTGCCTGGGGATTCACCACCAGCCTGCACCTGATTCTTCCAAATACATCATGAATGAATACATTTCAAACAAGAGAATCTGTAGGTACATCCGCCCTACACAGGTACATCCGCCTTGCACAAGCCTCTTCACAGGTACATCCGCCCTGCACAAGAGTATCACAATCCTCACAGGTACTCCGCCCTGCACAGGATGTAAATGGATCTTTAGGCCCTGTTTCCACGCGAGAAACTGATCCAGAAACCTGTGTTCTCCGCGAGCAAGTGTCCCCAATGCTTGCCCTAAACACCTGTTATTCCAGGAATCCTTGAGACACATCCATGCTCACATATTCCATTGCTGTCCGGCCTGTTTTGTGCAATAACCAGTCCAAAACAGCAACTTTCTATCGCGAGAATTCCACCTGTAAAGGGTCCTACAGCCCTGTGGAGGTCCCTAGAGCTGTCCTGTACTGTCCAAGTTGACTTTGGACACCTGAAACCAGCCCAAAACTCGCAATAACCAGAAATTACAGGTCTGAAATTTACCAACCAGCCCTTTAGAAGAGTGTGGGGATCATTATCCAAGCTTGTGTGAGTCCGGGAAGCAAGCA
The DNA here is from genome assembly GCF_041138505.1 of Cibotium barometz. Classification (NCBI taxonomy): domain Eukaryota; kingdom Viridiplantae; phylum Streptophyta; class Polypodiopsida; order Cyatheales; family Cibotiaceae; genus Cibotium; species Cibotium barometz. The sequence continues at coordinate 14,900,864 of NC_141101.1, forward strand.
ACCAGCCCTGTAGCATCTCTCAAAGCTCCAACCAGCTCTCCAATGTGTTGAATCCTCAATAAAACAGCCCAAAAGGCCTCTTGAAGGAGGCGCCTTTCTCCAGTGCCACCTAAGGGGCTTGGTGGGTACACATACAGGCTGACAAGTGTACCCATAAGGTGTCCAGGTAGGTGTCCAGCGCATAGTGCTCCATTTGTCCTGTTTGTATAAGTTTAGGTCCAACCAAATGGGAAATGGCCATAAGCTGTCCGGACTTCATTAATTTTGGTCCAACCAAATGCGAACACATTATAAGTTGTCCGGCCACTTACTAATGAGTGTGGACCTGCAGACCAATAAACTTTAGTAGTAAATGAAATAAGCTGTAAATTGAGTGTGGACGCGCAAAACCCATAAGCCCACAATTTTAGGCCCAAACAGGAGTGCACACACGTGTCCACAAGGTGCCCGGGCGTCCCCGGTCCCTCGGACTTCACAAGCCAAAATAACAAGCATTGTCCAGGCAGCAAGACAATGTCACACAAAGTAAAATAAAGTTATGGCATGCATCATTTATGCATTGTGCACATGTAAACTTGGAGAACCACCTATCATCATTCTTGTACTTGAAAATATTCCGCCGGCCATCATAACACACCATATGTGCATGGCCGGAATCCACACGGGCACCGCCGGAAAGTCCACAAATGTCCTGCCATGTCCTTGGACTCATATGCATCCACTCATATGATCCATACACATGCCCAGGTATAATACATACATGCATCCGCATGTTTCTAGGCCTGACACGCATCCGCATGTCCCTAGAATATAGGGATTTGTGACAGTATCACTCCCATGAGATATTTCTATTCTGTTTCTATTTTATTTTTCGTTCCATGATGAGATATGCCATGGACATAATTGTATCACTTTGGTCTCATAGGCCCATTGGGTCTTTAGTAGACGTTTAATCTCTCTCTCTCTCTCTCTCTCTCTCTCTCTCTTCGCTTCTCTCTCTCTCTCTCTCTATGCCCGTTTCTCTCTGTGTGCCTTCTCTCTCTTCGCTTCTCTCTCTGCCCCCCCGTTTCCCCACCAGAGGCAGGAGACAGAGGATCATGGTATGCACAGGTCACACATTGGTTCTCACAGCATGGCCTAGACATGGATCATCTACCACCATTCCAGTATGACAGGGATGCACCACATATCCGTCTCTCATAGTGAGAGGAACAGAGTATCGAGACAGGACCTATTGCAGCTCTATACACGAGAGACATGGATATCGCCTACACAGCCTCTTCCACTGAAGATGCTATACTACAGAGATCACTTTATGAGTATCACTGATGATGGATTTATAGAGAGGCCTAGATACATGGAGGGCTTTTTACCACACGGCTCCCGAGTGGCTATTGGTCAGCTTAGTGTTTCATCACATCGATTGGAGATTGAGACTGGTAGAGCAGCACGGATCCCCCGAGAGGAGAGGGTATGCAGATTGTGCAGAGAGGAGGTGGAGAGTGAGGAGCATTATGTATGCAGATGCAGAGCATATACAGCCATCAGAGAGAGATATCCCATTTTATTCAGAGAGCCACATTCCCTACGCCAGATCTTTGAGGCAGCAGACCAGCGCATACTAGGGAGATTCATTCTAGACATACAGCGTCACAGAGAGACATCATTACAGGCTCAGACAGCTCCAGAGGGGGGACGACAGACATAGATTACTACATTTTTTCAGAGATCCATCCCACTCCCAGCCCCTACACGACAGGGAATTACTCTTCAGAGAGCAGAGACACTCAGAGCCCGCAGGAGACAGAGGACACCTGGCTTTCGGACACCACGCCTTACCAGAGAGAGATGACAGAGATCAGAGCTCAGTTTCACAGAGGGTGTGCGGAGCGACTAGCTCGCTTCAGAGCACACCCAGGCATGTTCTTCAGGGAGCTGTGGACACCCCCTTCATTGATGTATACCATTTTATATCCCCAGTATGGTACAGGATGGAGCTAGCTAGGTTGCATATCATGATTGTATACTCCATGCATATAGCTTTGCATTCTCCTAGTAGTAGAGCTCCATCCCCTCCTCCACTCATTGTACTTATTGCACACCCAGATTCAGCTTTTTAGTTCAGTACTTTTTCATTTTGTTGCGATGACAGAGGATACCCCATACAGGTACACCGATTTGTCTCATAGGCCGAGTTCGGTCTTTTGGAAGACGTTAATAAAATCTTTCTTTCTTTCTTTCTTTCTCTCTCTCTCTCTACAAGGCCAATACCAACATCTCCTCCTTGCTTGATTAGCATGGTTGTAGGCATGTTTTACACCTTGGAGGGAGATGGTTGATTGAATCACTGCTTTGTGTGAAGAGTTCCGTTGTGGTGCATGGACCATAGACCACGATTTGGATGTCCATGTGATTGGGGCAAGATGGAGGATTCTCCGGTGGACATCTTTAAAAGTTCTACACCCACTATTGGGCATTGATGACATTAGTGGGGATGTCGTAGTATCTAGTCCATACTATGCATGATGGAGTTGATGGTTTATTGTCTTGTGGATAACTACCATGAGGTTATAAATTGCACTTTCTTATAAGGTGAATTTGGGCATGTTCCTGGATTCATCTAGGTATATCTTTATGTTGTATTAGCAGACATGCAAATTTCACATTGTGAAGTTTTCGTCCAAGTTGCAACCAGTTGATATGGTGTTAATTCTTTCTATATTTAGTGGTGCATATGCCCTATCAACTATCTTTTTTGTTGTAATAATTCTTTCTATTTGTTATGATCCTTAGTGCTAGGCTTCATTATGGCTGAATCTGCCCTGTATCTCCTGTGCTCTGACAGAAACTCAGTACACAGACCTTTGTATGAATGTATGCTCTTATGTGTGTGTGTGTGCGTGCGCACGTGGGCTGTGTGTGTGTGGGAGCATATATTGATACCAAGTTCTACACCCACTATTGGGCACTGATGACGTTAGTGGGGATGTAGTATCTAGTCCATACTGTGCATGATGGAGTTGATGGTTTATTGTCTTGTGGATAACTACCATGAGGTTATAAATTGCACTTTCTTATAAGGTGAATTTGGGCATGTTCCTGGATTCATCTAGGTATATCTTTATGCTGTATTAGCGGACATGCAAATTTCACACTGTGAAGTTTTCGTCCAAGTTACAGCCAGTTGATATGGTGTTAATTCTTTTTATCTTTAGTGGTGCATATGTCCTATCAACTTCCTTTTTTATTGTAATAGTTCTTTCTATTTGTTATGATCCTTAGTGCTAGGCGTCATTATGGCTGAGTCTGCTTGTATCTCCGGAGCTTTGACGGAGACTCAGTACACAGACCTTTGTATGAATGTATGCTCTTATGTGTGTGTGCGCACGTGGGGGGGGGGTGTGTGTGTGGGAGCATATATTGATACCAAGTTCTACATCCACTATTGGGCATTGATGACGTTAGTGGGGATGTCGTAGTATCTAATCCATACTATGCATGATGGAGTTGATGGTTTATTGTCTTGTGGATAACTACCATGAGGTTATAAATTGCACTTTCTTATAAGGTGAATTTGGGCATGTTCTTGGATTCATCTAGGTACACAAAGTCCTTGCATGCCGTGCGCAGATGGAAGGCCTTGTGAGTGTGTAGACATTGGAATGACGATTTGTGGCTAGAAAGAGAGTTGGACTTAGCAAGAACTAGACTCCATGAAAAAGACAAAACAAGACAACCGGATCGAAGTTAAGCATGGGGCATGGACGTGGCTTGCTGGAATGGGCCGATGTTGGAGTGTTTAGGTCAAGGGCATGCACGCATGGATTGGTGCCGAATGGACCATAAGGTCGGACTGATCGTTCGGATTGGTGTGCATAAGTGCTGCTGGCGAAATGATGTATGTGAAGAGGGTTGAATGCAAACTAGAAACTGGCAAGGGTTTGTTTGTAAGTGGAAGATGAGTTGGGTTTGGACTTAACAGGATTTGCGTGGGTTGTTTAGCATTTGGACTATTTGGGTGAAGTACTTCTACTCTCCAAGGGGATCACTCTACCCACTCAGTGGGGGGAGCCACAATAAGCAGTAGAAGGAGGGTTTAGAAATTTACTGCACTTGCATGCTTGTCGATGTCGATGGTTGATGGATCACTTGTTGGTCAGTGGTTCACCTAAGGCGGTGTTTGGTAGCTTGTCTTTGAGGTGGGCATGCCGGTTGTGGCGGATTGGCAGTCACGGGTGTTCGTGTGCCGTGCAGCCTTCCTTCTCGGGTTGCTTTTGCTTGGCTGCTGTCGTCCTTCTTGGGCGGCTTTGTGTGCCGTGCGGCCCTCCTCCTACTCTTGGCAGTCCCCTTTGTCTCTAGGTTTCTCTTCTTCGCCGTCGACTTGGTGTTCTGCCTCCCACCCCCCCCCCTCCTCCTCTCTCTCTCTCTCTGTCTCATAGGTAAATGGATGTACCTGATCTGTCCCATAGGTCGGATTCGGCCTCCCGTGGACGTTAATATAACTTTCTTTCTTCTTTCTTTCTTTCTTCTTTCTTCTCTCTCTCTCTCTCTCTCTCTCTCTCTCTCTCGTGGCCGAGATCGGGTGAAACTCTCTCTCTTCCCTCCTCCCTCTCTCCCTCTTACCTTGGCTTGCGGATCTAGCCGGCTTCGCGAGCTGGGCGGCACTGCGAAGGTGGGCATGGCTAGCTTAGCAAGCGTGGTAGGCAGGTAGCATGTTGGCGAACTCTTCAGTAGGCGGAGGTGAACCAAGGTAGTGGTGCTGCGGCATCAAGAAGGCATGTGCGGACTAGGCAGGCATGGCTTCATGGTGTGGTTGATGATGGGGCTACATGGCGGGTGGGGTCGGGCATGGTCGCTGGCGGTGCAAAGTGACGTGCGGAGGTGAAAGGCTGCGTGCCGTCATGAGCCGAGGCCATGGGGCTCAACTCCATGGGCCACATCAACCAGTGAGGCGTGCACAACTCCATGGGCCACATGGACCAGTGAGGCATGCAAGGTAGTGGTGCTGCGGCATCAAGAAGGCATGTGCGGACTAGGCAGGCATGGCTTCATGGTGTGGTTGATGATGGGGCTACATGGCGGGTGGGGTCGGGCATGGTCGCTGGCGGTGCAAAGTGACGTGCGGAGGTGAAAGGCTGCGTGCCGTCATGAGCCGAGGCCATGGGGCTCAACTCCATGGGCCACATCAACCAGTGAGGCGTGCACAACTCCATGGGCCACATGGACCAGTGAGGCATGCAAGGTAGTGGTGCTGCGGCATCAAGAAGGCATGTGCGGACTAGGCAGGCATGGCTTCATGGTGTGGTTGATGATGGGGCTACATGGCGGGTGGGGTTGGGCATGGTCGCTGGCGGTGCAAAGTGACGTGCGGAGGTGAAAGGCTGCGTGCCGTCATGAGCCGAGGCCATGGGGCTCAACTCCATGGGCCACATCAACCAGTGAGGCGTGCACAACTCCATGGGCCACATGGAATAGTGAGGCATGCATGGTGACAACTTTTTGTTAAATAAAAAATGGTCATTTTTTAAAATAAATAAATACACACAACACATATATTCATATTTTGAAAAATAAAAATAAAAATTAAGGGGTTTTTAAATTTTATCTAATAGAAAAATAAAAATAAAGGGGGAGGGGTAAAATTAAAAAAGAGGGGTGAGGGGGGTAAAAATAAAAAAAGGGGGGGGGTCTTATTCATCAAGGAGTTGCGCATCGGTGCCGTATCCAAGACCGGCCAAAGTCCGGGATACGTTCCACTTGCATAGAGGTTGGACAATGCATGGGAGAGTACAGAGATTGGACAATGCACAGGAGGTTATTGCTAGCATTGCAGCTTGGCACAGTTGGAAGGCTAGATGCACTGAGGCCATCGAGGGTAGTTTGGTGTATGATACACAATGTATGTGTATTTGCAAGATTTGGAGTTATATCATCCACACCCTCATGGCCACTTGGGCTGGAATTCAGGGATCTCGAGGGTTGCGGAGAGAAAGCTCGGCCAGTTTATGAGAGAGTGGGATTATGGTATTTTTTTCATTGCCACTCATATGGGACCTTGTTGGCAGCACGTCACCTGATTGGTTGATATACTAGGCTCAGATACTAATTATCAGACTACTAGTGCAATGGAAGTGTGGAAAGGAATGGATGCACAACAGAAGACTTGCAGCCCACACTATTGTTCAAAAGTATCCTACTATAAACTTGTATCATTTTGTGAATAATAAATGTCTAACTGAATGTTCTGATGTACAAAAGGTGATTGATATTGCTACTCTCAGTCAAAGTCGCAGTAGACCCTGCCATCCAATTACAAGCACAGGCTTTTTTCTGGGCTCTTCCAATTGCTCAAATGCTATTTGCTGAAGAGGAGAGCTTGCAGAATATTTGATGATTATGAGGGGGGCTTGGGCACCTTTAAATAGGGTCCCATGGAGCTTACCAGCCTGCTGGAAGGGGGGCTGCCCAACCTTGCTTAACTGACTTGCTGTGCCCTGCCGGATTGGTCCAACCTGCCCGGTTGGCCCTGCGACCATTGGGTTCACACTTGACCGGTCCAGATCCTGCTTCTTGGCTGTGCTGGTTGTCTTGGTTCCCCACGTTGCTACCCAGTTGGCTACCCAGCCGGTTTATCATTTGTAGGTGGGTTGCACAAAGAGAATGCAATTTACACATAGTATGATTGGAGTCACCATATTTGAGGTGGCACCGAAAAAGCATAGCAAGTTTGTGTTCCAACACTAGACAGGTCTCAGCCAAATCAATGCACTGTTTTTTAGTCCATAGGTCACAGAAATTGTAGCACTACCAGAGCCAATTTTCCTTGACAATTTGCACACATGCATTGGTCAGCCCACCAGTTCTTGCGTATATCTGAAAGCTCTTATTAATGCTTGGGCGAATCCGATTGGCAAACAGGACTAGGCTGAGGGCTAACTTCACCAATTGATCTTTATGTTTTGCATTGCAGATCCCTAGGTATGTCCCCTGTTGATTTTCCAATGTCCCGATGTGCCACACAACTGTGCTCCCCTAATCTTGAATTCTATGTGCTACTTTTCTGATGTCTCAAAACTGTGCCAGAGGGACATATAGCATACTGGTTGGGTGTCTGGTTATTAATATACAGGTCTAGTATTCAAATCCCAGTTTGGACGAGTTTACTTTTGAAGCTTATGTTAATGTCTAGCGGAGTTATTAAGAAGGCCTTGCCAAGCACAATGAATCAATAGGAGAAATATAATGGAGCCATTAGATATTGATATATTTATATTTAGTTGAACTTTAGAGAAATGCAATCATGATTCTTGTATATCAATATGATTTTTGTTCTTTGACAGGCTCAATGGCAAAAGAGAAGCAAGTTCACTTTGCCAGATGAAGAAGATGAAGAAGCTGTTCTCACGCATGGAGGCACTGCATTGTCCAACCTTGATGACTTTGAAGACGGCATGTTTGAGGAGGAGGATGAGGACGGGAAGGAGTGTAAGGCAGCTGTATGATGGAATGCTTTTTTCTTTCTGATATGCATGTGAGAAAATCAGTGAACTGAAATGTCTTTTGATGGTGATGTGTAAACAGTGGATGAGGAACTAGTGAGAGAGTTTCACTTTGGCGGAGAATCTGTCGATGGGCATGTTCACGGTGACCAGAATAAAAAGGTGAATACATAACGGGGTGAAGTAGTTTTAATCATGGTGTTGCTTTATTAGCACACATTCATCCCTCCATATAGCAGATTAATCTGCTCTGCTTAATTGATGATTGTTTGCCATTCGACAGATGCCAAAGTCCAAAAAGGAGATCATGGAAGAAATCATTGCAAAAAGCAAGTTTTACAAGGTTTGTTTAACTTGTGTCGATTTCTTTTGCACATGATTAGTCAGGTCTGGTTTGTTGCTGAATTTTCTTCTTGATTCTTCTATTTCTCTTCAGGCACAAAAGGCAAAAGAGCGAGAAGAAGATGCAGAACTTAAGGATCAGTTAGACAAGGATTTTGCGGCACTAGCACAATCTCAGGCTTTGATTTCCCTTGTACGCCCCAAAAAAGTGAATGCTTTAAAGGCGATGGTTGGAAAGGATTCTTTCAGTAAAGGAACTATTGAGGTAGCAGGCGACGGAAGTCATGAAAAGGTACTGTAAAACAATGGCCGTTGCCAGAGGCTGATGATAGGAAGGTCTTTATATGCCTCATCATGTAGCTTGCATGTCTCTTATAATAGGTGCTCTACAGTAATATATCTCCTAGACTTATACCTACCTGTGGTGTTTTTGAAAAGCCTGACGACTTTGACAAGCTTGTTAAGGAGATGGGAATGGAAATGAGAGCCCATGCCTCGGACAGGTTAAAGACAGGTGAGGAGATAGCAGAGGAAGAAAAAGCTCGGCTTGAAGAACTTGAGGTACTTGTTGTTCTGGTTTGATTTATTTTTAGCAAGCTACAAAATGATGCCATAAAAGGTGGTGGTTTTGGGTATTAATGTCTTCTGTAGTTGTAGGTAATGGCAGTTAATTACTTGGCTTGACAACAGGAAAAGCGCAAAAAACGAATGCTTGGTGAAGTGGGTTCTGAGGACAGTGAATTAGAAGAAACAGACCCTGTGCAGGTTTCCAGAAAGATGAAACAGAAAAGGTTAGAAATCTCAGGGGATGATCTAGGTGAGAACTTTCTTATGAATGATGATCAACCTAAGAAGGGGTGGGTGGATGAAGTACTTGCAAGGAATAATGATGAGGAAGAAGATTCTAGCAATGAAGAGGATAATGATACCCCCATGGATGAAGATGGTCTCAGCAGGGAGAGTTCTGGAGATGACGGTGAAGATAGGGACCTTAGTAGCTCTGATGGAGAAGTATCTGAAGAGAGGGGTTCGGATGATGTATTATGGCAGGAAAGCGATGAGGATAATCTGAGAGTTTCACCAGGCAATTTGCAAAGCCAGAATTCTGTCAAAGGAGTTGAAGGCAAGAAACGTCATGTTGATTCTCTGGTTGAAGCAGCTCACAACTTTAAACATTCCAGCAGTGAATCTCAACTTCCTTTTGTGATTGAAGCTCCCAAGAGCTTGGAAGAGCTCAAAAGCTTGGTTGATAACCGATCAATAGACGATCTTCTAGTTGTCATACAGCGGATAAGAACATGCAATTCGATACGCTTGGCTGCTGAGAATCGAAGGAAAATGCAGGTTTACACTCTGCACTGAAGAGCACATGTTAGCTTCTTATTTTTCTCTGCATTATGAATTATGCTAGAGTTTATTTTACTCTAAAGGCTTAATGCGTGAGGTTAATCTCTCATTTCAGGTCTTTTATGGAATTCTGCTGCAATACTTTGCCTCTGTTGCTGGTGGAAAGGCCCCTGCCTTGGACAGGTTGAATGCATTGGTCAAGCCTCTGATAGAGATGACTTCAGAAACACCTTACTTTGCTGCTGTATGTGCACGGGAAAGAATAGTTCACATGCATAAGCAACTCTCAGAGAAACTGAGGAATCCAGGTCTGCCAGACGTATACCAATATATACCAAGCTACAGATAATGTTAGCCACTAGGAAAGTTTTGGGATTTCTTTTCAAGCAATTTCTTTATGCTTTTGCAGGTGTTTATGGACCTTGGCCTTCTCTCAGGTGTTTGGTGCTGTTAAGGCTTTGGTCTATGATTTTTCCGCCATCAGATTTCCGACATGTAGTGATGACGCCTTCCATCTTGCTAATGGCAGAATACTTAACGCGCTGTCCTGTTAGTTATGTACGGGACCTAGCTGTGGGCACGTTCATATGCGCACTACTTTTATCTGTGAGTTGATTGCTTTTCTTCCATTTTTTTTATCATGAGAATACAGTTTTCTCTCTTTTTATTGCCATTGTCCACATCCAATATCTTTGCATAAGATAATCTTACAGAAGGTTCATAACTACTTTAAGTGGTGGAGTCCATTCCTCACCAGAATCAAAGATATTAGTGACCAAATGCTTGAGGATAGGGAGTTCAAGATTGAGCAAAATTGTTAAAATTTTACTGTGTACATGCAGATCATGAGGCCAGCCAGAAGGCTCTGCCCAGAGGCCTTATCTTTCCTGTACGCTGCTCTAGTTTCAGCTCTACCTAAGAAAAACAGCTCTCCAGAAACAGTGAATTGCCATGGAGTAAGTATGGGTGAAAGCTCAGGGAATATCTACTCTCTTTCATGCTTATCACCAATTTTCAAGCAGGCCTCGTTTCCATCTGGTTGAGCTAAGTAATGTATATTGGTATTTTTTTCAAACTAGTGTGGGGCTTTTATGCTGGAGCTTGTAGCATCACAACCCTGGCTACATCTGCAGAGTGACTGTTCTACATCAAGTCATATAGAAGACTTGGAGTTCAATCATGTCATGACAGCAGATAGGGACTCTCCATTTTTTGGTACAGACAGATTTAGGTGATTCTCATTTCACAACTCTGTCCGTGAAGTTGCATTCGTGGATGGTCGTAATTGCTTTATTACCGAATATTTAAAACATGTTTGTTTACTAAACAATGGTTTGTGTTGCAGGATATCAGTTCTGAACTCTCTTTTGGGGACTTTGGAGGGCTTTTGTCACATATATGAAGACATTTCTTGTTATCCCGAACTTTTTGGTCCATTTGTAGCAGTGCTTCAAGACCTCTCTGTAAACAGATTCTTTCCACAGGCTATATGCACATCACTGAATGAATCACTGGGACAAATGAAGGAGAATATCAGTAAACATGAAAGGCTTCGTCAGCCTTTACGTATGCGAGTCAAAAAACCAGCTCCAATCAAGCAGTTCAACCCTAAATTTGAGGAAAAGTAAGCTTATATAAGAAATTTCGTTTTTCCTTTTTCCTTTCCCCCTCTTGAATGTATGTGGTCAGAAGACAATGCTCATATACCTCAGGGGAAAAGAGGGATGTTGGTAACACATGCTAATTTAGGCTGCAATTATGCATCTTTTTAGAAGCTTTACTTGTCACCTACATAGAAGGGCATAGCGTGGTAAGACCACACCCTTGGGTTCCCTGCTCTGGCTCCATTTGTCCATGTTTTACACACTCCCTTCTTGATGAATGCCAGGGATGGGCTGGCTTCTTTACATCGCTATGCTGTGCGCCGTGCTTTCTATTACCACCTTCAAACAATACTATGGACGACAGCTTTAGCCAAGAAGTTGCCCTTTTAGGAGCGCCCTTGGATTTGGCTACCAAGTCCTTAACATCATGCTTCTATGCCTGTGGGGTCTTATCCCTAGTTGAAAATGGCTGAAATGGGTTGAGGATGAAAACCCTCTCACTACAGCGGTAAGAGTTTCTACTTTCTTAGTTTCCATTTGGGAAATTAAGTATGGGGCGAAACCATTCAAGACTCACCTAGGTTGCACAGATATGTTTGGATGCACTTGAGTGTAGAGAAAACTTCACTACTGAAATTCTTGTAGATCCAGCGGTTGAACCTGAACTCAGTGCACTCCATGGCTGTAGTTGGATCGCTGCTGTTTTCGAGGAGGGGCTGCTGTTTTGAGGAGGGGAGGCTCTCAGTGTACAATGGAGTTGGCAGAATGCACGGGGAAGTGGGGCAGGTGTAAGGGCTTCTTGTTTGCCTCTGCTTCCAGTCGGCCCTGGTCGGCCTGCTGCAGATGGTGCATTTGATTATGGTGCCACTCCTATGGGGCCATTTGCAGCCTGTGCGCACCATGTGTGCTGCTTGCTGCTCTACCTGTGCCTCTTGCTGTTGCACAACGTGTGGGTTCTTTTGTATGGTGCCAAATTTAGTGCCTGGCAAGTGCTATGCCTGCCATCTTTCATTTGCCATTGGATCTCCAAGTATATCTTTGTTTGGTGTAAAAACCAGGATCCAGGCCACTTGGCTGCAAGCTTTGGCACTCTCATGAATGGAACCTCAGGGGGGTTGTAAACGAACCTGAACCCAGCCCCCCTTTTTCTCTCTACCTATGGCCACATTCAACCTGAACCCAGGCCCCCTTTTTCTCTCAACCTGTGGCCACCTGAATTTGAACTCACCTGTAAGGCTGGATGCCAAAATCATCCGATTGTGTCTTGACTCCTTGCTAAAAGCCTTTGGGAAGATATTTGCACTGCTTTCTTTTGTGAGGCTGTAGACTACATTGGTTTCTCCATCCGATACAAGGTCACACAGAGTGTGCTCTTCGGTGCACGAGGGTTCAATAAAGCTACTAGTGCTCTGAAGGTGTTAACAGAGATGTCACATGCGGAAGCTCTGGGAGTCTTCTTTCAGCCATAAACACCCTGCAGGAACATGCTTGATGCAAAATGCAAGTAGAAGATGGAGAGAAAAGAGGGAGATAGCTTAGTTTCAGTATATTTTCACTATAGTATGAAAAGGTATACATTCTTAGCAAGTCTTAGGCTGCCCTAGAAAAGGTTGAAAACCCTAGTCTAATCCTTGTCTATGACTCAATCCCAAGGAGGGGACTGAATGCCCTAACAATTCTTGGCGGAGCCCTTTTATAGGCTCTACACATTGCAAGAGACCTGGCCGACCTGGTGTTGGCCAACAGATAAATCCACCCATGTGACCTGCTATCCATAATCCCTGTTGGCCAGCTACAATAGCTACAGACCGATAACCTTCTAGTTTTTCTGGGGTTCTCTTGCACACTCTTGAGCCTGGCTCATGCCCTAAATTTCTATTTATTATGCTGCCCTTAAGGGATTACCTAAGAGATAAGCGTGTACATGTCATGTACATGACATCCCCTTCTACTAGAACTTCTGACCTTAGATGATTATCATCATCCCCTCGTCTCCTCATGGACTCCCAAACTTGTCATCCTTCCCTTCCTGGCAACCTTTTCAATGAAAACTCTGCCCAGTCTTTGACTCCACTCCAAATCTAATGAAGATCTGTGCATCTGTTCCACTTTGTCCCCTTGCCTTCTTGCTGTGTTCCTAATCACTTTCTTTGGTCTTCTTTTTCTGAGTAATGGGTCTGGCACTCTCACTCCACCCCTTGGAGGATCACCCTCCCTTGGAAACGTTGCCTAAAAGCCTTTCTTGGTATGCCCCAAGTGGCATCCGACTCATAGGACTGCCATTCCCCTTGGGTCTTGTGGAACACCACCAACCAGCCTCTTGGAACTTCTTCCATGTCTTGCGTTATTCTCCTTGGACTGTGCACCTTCATCTGGGAGTGACTCAATGTGTAGCCTTGTTGAGCCTGATGCTTTGATACCAATGTCACATGCAGAAGCTTTGGGAGTCTTCTTTCAGCCCTAACACCCTGTAGGAACATGCTTGATGCAAAAGGCAAGTAGAAGATGGAGAGGATAGAGGGAGATAGCTGAGTTTCATTATAGTCGATATAGTACAAAAAGGTGTACATTCTTGGCAAGCCGTAGGCTGCCCTAGAAAAGATTGAAAACCCTAGTCTAATCCTAGTCTATGACTTAATCCCAAGGAGGGGACTGAATGCCCTAATGATTCTTGGTTGAGCCCTTTTATAGGCTCTACACATTGCAAGGGACCTAGCCGACCTACTGTTGGCCAACAGATAAATTCACCCCCACCCACCCGACCTGCTGTCCATAATCCCTGTCGGCCAGCTACAGTGGCTATAGGCCGACAACCTTCTAGTTTTTCCGGGGTTCTTCGGCACACTCTTGAGCTTGGTTCATGCCCTAAACTTCTGTTTATTCTGTTTCCCTTCAGGGATTACCTAAGAGATAAGCGTGTACATGTCATGCACATGACAAGAGAAGAATGAAAAGCGGAGAGTACAAATGATCAATCAGCTAGACGATAAGCCCAAGTTGAGAGCTACCTGATAATTTTTGCCTTAAAATATAGGGTTCACCCTTTCTTGGGCTGCACGGTTGCTGTAGGAGGTTGACTATTTGTCGACTCAATGATATTCTATTGATTGATGACAGTAAAGCTTACACCAAGTACATGCTTTTATAGGCGTAAATGATAAAAGCCTTGTCTTTGACATATCACATACACTAGGGCAATGACACATGGCTAAACATACGACATCACTGGCTATCACACCACATAAAACGGCTATAAGAGGTTGTTCACTGGATTTCCACAAGTCTGTAGTGAGATTCGCACGGAGCTTTTCTACCAAACTCCATGTTCTATACAGTCCATGAATCAGCTCATAAACAGTCCATAAAACAGTGGGTACGGAGCCAAAACAGCCCCAAACTACGTGCCAAAACAAATCCAAATCAGAACCACAAATCAGCCCTAGATAAAAACTCCACACCAGTCCCAAAACAGAGCCACAAGGAACAACTCCATAACAGTCCCAAAACAGAGCCACAAATCAGCCCTAGAAGAGTTCCAAAACAATTCCAGAAGAGTCATCAGATGTGTTGCCAGATGGAGGGCAGTAGAGGGAGACAAAAAGCCTGATAAAGACAAATCGGCTAGCTTGTAGATGATCAGAAGCAAACCGGCCAGCTTTATATCAGCCCAGAAAGAAGACGACCAGCCCTGTCAGGCTCTGGGAGAAAGCGACCAGCTGTGTAGCTTCTCTGAAAGAAGACGACCAGCCTTGTAGAAGCTTTGGAAGAAAGCGACCAGCCCTGTAGGAGCTCTAGAAGAAAACGATCATCCTTGTAGGAGCTCTGCAGCAGGTCGGTCTGCTGAAAAACAGCCTTAGAAGAGATGCGCTAGCTTTTCCATAGAGGAGGAATGTGTGGATCAAGCTAGTTCCCACCAAAAATAACCCTGTCTCCTCAAAAATATCAGTTCTAGCCTTGTTTAGCAACTCGTGTAGCTTTTCTGGCCTTGTCGTGCTTATAATAGCAACTCATGTAGCTTTTCCAAGCATCCAGGCGCCCAAAGTCTGGGTCTTGGCCGGTTATCATTAAAATAGTCGAGTTCTGGTGTGTACTCACTTATAAATTTGGCCGACCAACTTCAGTGAGTGTGGACACATGCTTGCAAACCTTATAAATCCATATGAATGAATAAAAATCCACAAAACTAATGTTCCATGGTCCATCTTTGAACCTGAAAAAGCTGTATAAGCCTTCCAAACATATTCTATGCCAAACTATGGCCTAACACAGGTGTTTGCCACCGTGTGTTCCTTAACAGATCTTCCCTTCATCTGCGGAAATCCCCGTTCACACCTTGAATCTTCATGTGTGGGCTTTTCCCAAATCGTGGGAAAAGGGTCAAATGTTGACAGCACTGGGGTGGGGTTGTTCATGTGAAGTAATGTTGCTGGGAGATATTTTGTGTAGCGTACAGTAGTGCTGTCCTGATGTGGATTTCATATTTTAGCCAAGGTTAACATTTGAAAAAAACCTCACATTTGGGGCAGGGCTAGGGTCAATTGGTCAGGGCCAAAGTGCTTTCAAATGTCTAAAAAAGCTGAAGGATCTGTGTACTGGTTTGGAAGCATGCAGGTTAAATGAGGCTAGTGTTCAAATGCAGGGTAGTGTCATGGATGGGGGATTGATGCAACAGAAGCATAGTTTTTTTTTCGCAAAACAAATGTTTTGTTTTCACTATATACGTCCATTTTGTGTTTGCATTGAGGCATTGTATTCAGAGTTCCATTTCCTTTCATACTGCACTTGCTTTCTCTGCCTGACCAAAAGAAGGGAGGGGTGGGGAGTTGGTGGTTTGTTTACTCATTTTTTCTGATACATAGAGACACCCTTCCATCTATGAAGGCTCTATGTGAGTGTTAATGAGTACTTTTTTTGCAGCTTTGTTCGCGGCAGAAATTATGATCCTGATCGGGAACGATCAGAGGGAAAAAAATTGCAGCGGCTTCTCAAACAGGAAACGAAAGGTGCAGTTAGAGAACTGCGGAAAGACAACTATTTCTTACTGGCAGAGAAGGCCAAAGAGAAGGCTTTTGTTGAGGAGCAGCGAGACGAGAAGTACCGCAAAGCAATGGCATTCTTGCAGGATCAAGAAGCTTCTTTCAAATCTGGGCAGCTTGGGAAAGGACGAAGCAGAAAAAGATAGGCTCCATTCAAAGGCTTTTTTCTACTCTCTGAGCTCAGGAACAGATGCCATATCATGAAGGTTCTGAGACCAGATACAGCAACCCTGCCGAGCGGAAAAGGTTTTCTTTTCCATTATCATTTTTATTTTCTCATCAGCTGCACGTGGGTGCACATTATGAAGGGTCCTTCATCTAACTGAGGTGGTTGGAACTTGGAAGGTTCTCCAGCAGATGGGTTGCTCTTTAGAAATGCTGGTATGATGATCTTTGGAGTGGTAAAATCTTGGTTTTTTCAAGTTGGCAGCTTTTTTTCTGTGCATGCTATCATGCAAGGTGATTTCAAAACAGGCAGCTATGCCTTCCTGCCTAAAGATATAGAAGGTTTGCCTGAGGGGAAAGCAGCAGTTTAGCCACATACAGTTCTGGATGTAGCAATTTTACCACCTGCTGTCAATTGTTTTTAAACAGATCAAAGATGTCATTTATATGAGAAGTATTTATATCCTTTTTTAACAAGGAAAAGAAGAAGAGGCTATACCTGTTTGGGGTTATTAAGTTGCATGTTTACAACTTCTATATTTGTGTGCAAGAATTATTCTTGGAGTAGTCTAGTAGTCTTGCAAGCTCTTTAGTGAGAATGCAAGCTTGGGCTTGGTACACAAAATGAATGGGCCATTTGAGTGCAGTCCGTTTTTGGAGTGTTCTATGCAAAGAAAGATGATCATTCATTGGGAAGATGATGAAGGGAAGGTATTTCCATGCATGGCATTACAATCTTGCTTTGTTGGGGAGCTTTGGTGGTCCAAGAGGTCAGGACTTTGAACCCAGACACTGAGATTTGACAGTCACAACTATGATGCATGATGAGTGAAGCACGGGGATCGTAGCAGTTTGTAGGGTGTGTATCTTTAGGTGTGCATGTATTTCATGGCAGTGCAAGAATGATTTTCGCTACGATTTGTTGCATTTGGACAGTTGGCTTCACCAGTCATGGTGGTAAGATTTTTTCCATTTTTGCTGCATTTGGACGGTCAACTTCCTCTAATAAATACATTTTTTGTAAGGTCTTCAGGTGTGCGTGTATTCAATGATAGTCCAAGGCAGTAAATTGTAAGGATTATGGAGGGGGATTATGAACTGCAGAGTTTTACCACTGTTGCTTTAATTCTATACACAATTACTAATTCATATGATTTCTTCAGAGATGTAGGATTGACTGAATTAACTGGTGCTCGTGGATTGCTTCCCAAAGAAACATTGTATATTTCATTCACAAATTCTGTGCCAAGATTGTGACATTTATAAAATACTCGCGTCTAACTGTCTACCACTAATCAGTAATCACATTGTTGAGAGTAATTGCTGAAGAAAGACTAAAATAGGGACCTACAATGAGTTTTAAAAAAAGGAAATCAATTAATTAATTGAAGAGGAACATTATAAATTGATAAATGTAATTTTGCCAAGGTGTGCATGGTTGAGAAACAGATTACACGGTTTTGTGCCATGTGTTTGCATGCAAGTTTGTGTGAGGATGTGAAAGAGAAGCATGGAGTCTATGTTGGATGGGATTAATTAAAAAATCAAGTAGAAACAAGAGAAGATATTTTAACTTGAGGTTTAGGGAAGGGTTTCATGGTTGAGGAATGCATGTGACTAGAAGGGGGTTTTGTGCCATCTATTTTGAGTCGCATGCAAGTTTGTATGTTGAGGTGGTGCGTGGTGTGACCACATGCAAAGAGCCTCCCAAAGTCTATTGGAGGAGAGGGTTGGTGGCAAGGTCGTTGAGAATAAGGGGTGGGGAGACATGATGTTGGTAGACGTAGACATGAAGAGGCTATTGAAGAAAACAAAGGACATGATTGCCACCAATTTGATCAAGTGAAGCAGGAATTTCTTAGGCACTCCTGGACAAAACCTAGTGGTGAGTTAGCCAATAGCTTGGGCCGACACTCAAGTTTAAGAAAACTCAATGGCTGGACATCAACAATCTGTACAAGAGGAGGGCAAAGGAGTTGGTGAATGAAAAAGTCACATATTTGCTTTTTGTCATGGGAAGTTGTTGATAGAATTCCTTGCTTTGAGTAGTGTCATTTTGTTTTGTATTGCTAAGGTGTTTTCTAAGTTTGATTTAATTTCTTGGTTGGAAAAAGTGGTGCTACAATCTAAGATTGTGTCTCAATATTTTATCTTGAAGTGGCTAATATTGTGATGGTGAAACCCTTTTCTTAGGTCCCCCAAGATGTTAGCTAAAGCACAGTTGTTCATGCTAAGAAACTTCATACATGTGTTACCATGGGACTGTTTGTTTGATGTCAACAAGAATCTCATGGAAGTTTGTCCATTTTGGGTTGAGCTCTTGGATCTCCCCCCCTTGGATTTGGCCAGCTATTGGGGAGGTTGCTAGTCAATTAGGATGACTCCTTTATGTTCCTACAGACCCTTTTATGAGTAGGGCCTCTAATAAGGTGTGCATCTCTTTGAATACTTTCAAAGAAACACCCAAATCAATGATGTTTAATTTAGGGTTCCTTGAGCTTAAGGGGGTGAAACTGCTTTCCTCCAGGTTTGCGTGCTGTGCAGACCACTCCATATGCTACCCTAGCTGCATTCTTCTAATTGAAGTGTGCACCTCCTTGGGACTATGCTTAGTGGATGAATGCGTTGATACCAATGTGCCATGCGCGAAAGCCTTGTTGTATAGCTCCACAGCCCTAAGCTTGATTAAGAACAAGATGCTAAATAAACATGATTAAGATAAAGGACATGAGAAGAGAGAGATAGTTGGTGTCAAGGTTTTCTTTATTATATGGTACCAAAAGGTGACAGAATGACTTTACATATTCAAGGCCCTTGTTTTGCCCCGTAGGGGCAAAACCTCTGGCCTCCTACATCATTATGTTGACTTCTAACTTCTTCAAGGTATTGATTATCTTGAATTCCTTTGTTGAGGTATGCGTTCAATGTCGAAGAAGTTACTATGTCCAGCATCGATGAATAGGAGATGGTTCCTAAGGGGATGAGCCAATGAATGGGATTTTGTGGAATGTCATAGGTCGAAAGGACCAAATAAAGTGGAAGGATTTTGGGTCATGTAGTTGAGAAGAGTCTGGTATGGGCATTTCAAGTACATCACCTTTTTGTGATGGATGCCAAAAAGAAATAACTGCTTCAAAGAAAGGTTAATCTTTAAAGAGGGACTCGAGAAAGGCCATAGTGGGGTCATGAGTCTGGTTCATAGGTGTTTGGAACCATATGTAGTAGTACATCACCCTAAAGGGAGAGCCTTAATCGTTGAAGCTATGATGAGGGATCGGGGGTTTTGGATGGTTAATGTTTTTGGGTGGCATAGAGCCAAGCATAGATAAGTTTGGGGGGGGGGGGGGAATTTGACATGGTGGATGAACATAGAGACATGAGTGGAGGTGATGCTATGTTGAATCATATAGATCCATTGGGACTCCACAAGGGCTATGTTGAATCATATAGATCCATTGGGACTCCACAAGGGCTCGGTTGTTGTTTGGAAGTTGGGAGAATAGTGTTCAAATATGGGACACACCTATTTCAGCTTGCAAAATACCAAATACCTCCTCCATAATTAACAAGGTCTATTTTAGTAGAGACGCAGTGGTTACCTGGTACCTTGAGGGTCTGGGTGGATACTAGCTCACCTATCACATCACCTTATGCTTATATGGGGTCAGAAGGGTGGGGAGAAGGGAATAACGGATTCCATCAGAGGAGATTGATTGTAAAGAACTTAACTTTTCAAGGATAAAAAGTGAAAACTATAAATCTCCTTACTCAAGAAAGAGTTGATCAGAATTGTTGGGGAAATCTTGTTCACAGAATGCAAACAGTGATTAGGTTAGTGGGGAAGACTAGGGTTGTAAAGAGGAGGGCACACCAAGAGGAGGTGGAAAGAGAGTATGAGAGTTTGTTAGAAAAAAGATAAGGAGGGGCATGTCTTGGATGGACAATAATATTTCTTTGCCCCCCTTAGGATGCCAAGGGACACCTTTTTTAAGCAACATCGTTCTCAAATTTGGAAGAAGGTGGTTCATTTGGCAAAATGGAATGGGTCTCGAAGAGCTAATGGCCACTCTGTTGAGCATGCATAAGTGGTGGTCTCTTCTTTTTATGCCTCCTTGGCTCTTGAGGATCCGAGAGGGATCGAATAACAAAAAAACAGCTTAAATTATGGACGTATGGGATGTGTTACAATTTGTCCATTCGTTCTTCTGTGGTTAATTGGGGACGCCTAATTGCCACTGTTCATAGCATGGAACTTGGGTGATTCCAAATATTCCATGTGTAGGACATGAAATTAGGGATGGCTCGAAGTAAGTGTTGGATTTAATACTTATGTGGTGTTGTTTACTTTTAGCATGTGTTGCTAACTTGTAATGTGTTTAAATGGACATGTGTAGGTTGGTGAGATTGATGAGCTTTGTGCTCATAAGCCAGACTGGCTACGTGATGGTGGTGATATGGTGTGAGCTATTATCGAGATGGTTCTCATTTTGGTATTTTGGCCATAGTATCTACTACGAGATTTTGTATCATTGTTGGCCGCCCACTTTTGTTAAACTTGGGCGTGGACTTATTGATTTTTGTTGCATGTGAATTAGCCCTTGGGGTTCCTTATGTAATTTTCCTTTAGTGGCTTAGGTAGGAAGAATTTATCTAAGCTTGTGTTAAAATCAACCTTCGATTTTGTAAAGAGCAAGCCCATGCATAAGTGTGCATCTATTTTTGGGTTATGGGCTATTTTTATTAATAAAGCATAAATACTCAAGAAGTGGGAGGATGCTGACACTTCTTGAGGGGCGATAGATTGCACCCAGTACTCTCTCATGTGTTTATTTTAATTATGGTTTTATGCTATCTTGATCATGGTAATAATTGAAGTTTATATCTTCATCCGTTAGAATAGCAAGTGATGTATCTTTCCAAGATTCAAATTCCTGTCAGTGGTATCAAAGCTTTGGGGGGAGAGAAGGTGGAAAATTTTTAGTACAAGAAGAGAAGGAATTTTTATAAAAAAATTCCAAGGCTTAAAGGGGTTTCACATTCTTCACGTCACCACCAAAAAGGAGGCTGGAAATACAAGTGCAAGGAAGGAAAAAAAGAAAAAGAAAAAAAGAATTCAAATAAGCTTTAACTAAGCCTAAATACAAGGACTAGCACAAGGCTACTCCATAGCTTCTACAAGGTCTACACAAGGCAAAAAGAAAAAGAAAAAAGAAGCTAGTAAAGAAAAACGTAAAAGCACAGCGCCGACCTGCTCTTGAGCTCTAGAAATCTGCAGAAGTCGACGATAGCTAGATCCACTCCATTGAATACGTCTGGAATGGTCTCATGCATAAAAGTTGTACTATATCTGCACTCTTTCATCAAGGATCCAACGATTTGAATTTGCAGTAGTGGTTGTAAGTCTCTAGAAATCTATGGCCTCTATAATTCCCATCTTGTTTTACTCATAAAAAAGCTTCAAAGATAAGAGGAGATTCATGTGTGAATTTCTTTTAAGTTAAAAACCCTTCAAAAATTACCCAAATTCATCGAAATTCGGCCTGGCTTCAAACTGAAGAAATTTTCAACGTTTCACGCTTGTTTTAAATGCAAAATTATAGCAAATCAAAGTTTTTAGAATGTTCAAAATTGGTCACCGTTCACTCTTTCGAAGCGTAAATTCTCTTCTGGTACTCAATATTTTTCCACTGATAGATCTTCCGACATTTCACCGCTACTTTCGGATATTTTGGAGATTGCGTTGGATGACCTCATCACTCTTCTATTTTTATGCGGGTTACATGAACGTCACAATTATTATTAAGAGCGGAAACTACTATAAGTATTTCTAAACTTTTGCTATTTCTCATCATTTATGGCTAGTTTTCCTACATCCTAGTCTATTCAAGAGACTCACTGCTTTGCAAACGCAATTGGTTAATGAACGCACTCATAGAATTGCATTACAAGACCAATTGAAACATCGCAAATGGCACAGGCATGATATTGAAAGCGATAGTAACGAGGATTCTATTCATCGAGCTATCAAGGCAACTTTAGATGCTCAAATGGCTCAAAAAGAATCTTGCATTAGTCGCAAGGCTTTCTCTTTTTAAAATTTTGAAGGAAAGAAGGACGCACGCACTATTTTAGCTTAGCTTAGCCAGTTTGATGACTATTTTTTGGGGGAGAAATTTTATGAGAAAGACATGGTCAACAAGTACGCTGTAAATCATTTGATTTAGAATGCCGCTTTATGGTGGAATGCTACCAAGAATGGGCGACATAAACCTTGTACTTGGAAGGATTTTCAGCATGAAATTAAGAGACACTTTCTACCTCCTTAGTACAAAACCAAAGCCCAGCAACATTGGGACGCTCTTAGACAGTTGAAAGGGGAGGATGCTCAAACTTACATAGAAAATTTGTGGGAATGCAATCCATTGAAAAAGTGCATGAAAAGAAGCTTAAAAGGAAGTTTATTGTAGGGTTGGATCCAAAGATTAGAGCGGAGGTTAACATATTTCGTCCTCATACTCTTGCCTATGCTAAATCTCTTGCTTTGAATTATGAAAAGAAAAATGGTGTGCCCAGGTTCCAACAAGAGAATCATACTTCTAAATTCTCCAAAGCTTCGACATCTTCTGGTGATTTTGACAGGCGTTCTTCATTCAAATGACCTTTTCACAAGGATCAAGATCAAAGAAGCCAGCAATTCAACAACAATAAAGCAAAGATTGGCAACAACAATAATGGAGCAAGTGGCGAACCACAGAAGACATATGTTTCAAATTCGACAAATCGAGATGAAAAAGCGAAGAATATCCGATATTACATTTGCCATCAAAAGGGGCACTATGCTGATAGGTGTCCAAGCAACAACAACAAGCCAATGGCTTGGCTTAACATGGTGAATAGTGATGAAGACATTGGCACTAGAGACGATGTTGATGCTTATGATGACGACTACGAGCTAGAGTTTGATGGTAACGAGTTCAACGGTAAATATGATCAAGAAGATACTTCTAAACCTTGATCCTCATTCTTTTTCACCACACTTTACTTAAAATGAAAGGAAAAATTCAAGATAAAGAAATCACAATCTTGCATGACGATGGTAGTACACATGATTTCATTTTTGAACGTCTTGTGCATGCTCTTCATCTTGACATGATTCCTTCTCATTTTAGAGAAAAGGCTTCTTTTCAAAATCAAAAGTATAATTGCACTAAGAAAGTAAATAATCTTGCTTTTTCTATTGCACAATTCTTCGATGAACGTACTTTCTTAGTGGCACCTTTGCATGGTATTGACATGATTTTGGGAATACCTTTTTAGACATTAGTACACACCACATATTGATTATGCAAAGCACACAATGTCTTTTATGCATCGTGGTAAGAATGTTTGTTTGCAAGGAATTTTTTGAGGCAAGGATCAACCACTTTTGAGCTATACTCAAGCCAACAGGGCTTTGAGGAAGAGGGAGAAAAGTTTCTTAATTTTGGTTAACCAGCTTAGTGCTGAAGCACCATCTCCTAGGGATACACCACATGACTCTTTTCTTTCTAAATTTTATGATTGTTTCCTCAATGAGTTACCTCTTGGGCTACCTAGTGCACATCCTGAGGATCATCAAATAGATATTATTCCTGGAAGTACACCACCTTGTAAAGCACCTTATAGAGTTAACCCTCTTAAGCAAAGAGAAATTCAGACTCAAATCGAGAATTTGCTTTCTTGAGGACTTATTAGACCAAGTAGTTCACCATATGGAGCATCAGTTCTTCTTGTAAAGAAGAAAAATGATACTTATCATGTGGATAGACTACAGGGCTCTCAACAAGAACAATGTCAAGAATAGATTTCCAATTCTTAGAGTTAATGATCTACTCGACAAATTAAGAGGAGCCAGTGTGTTTAGCAAAATTGATCTAAAATATAGATATCATCAAGTAAGAATGGCCGATAGAGATTAGAACCTAGACTAGTCACTTTGAGTTTTTAGTAATGCCATTTGGTCTTACTGATGCTCCTGCGACTTTTAGTCGTACGATGAATAAGATCTTTCTTGGTCATTAAAACTTGTGGTTGTCTTTTTTTTTATGGCATCTTAGTTTTTAGTAAGTCTGAAGAAGAGCACAAACATCACTTGGAAATTGTATTTAATTTGCTCAAGAAAAATGAACTTTATCTTAATCCTAAAAAAAGTATTTTCTTTGAGAGTGAGATTGAGTATTTGGGACTTATAGTTTCTGCTAAGGGAATCCATGTTGATCCCAAGAAAATAGAAACTATTGTATCATGGCTACGACCTAGGGCATTGGTGCTATGTTAATGCAAAATGGTCATCCTATTGCTTTCGAGAGAGTAGGAAATTTCATCCTGCTGATGAAAGTAAGTATAGCAACTATGATAAAGAGTTATCTAATGTAGTCCATGCATTAAAAATTTAGAAACACTATTTGATGGGCTTAGAGTTTCTTATAAAAACTGATCAGCAAAGCATCAAACATTTACTTTCTCAACCACTTATTTCGGATAGATATATTAAATGGGTAGCTTTTATTCAAAGTTTTCAGCCTATTATTCAATACCAACCTAGTAAAGAAAACGTGGTTGTCTTTGAGTAGAAGACCTTCCATACAAAATACATCTGTGATTGAGAGTACATCTTTTGATTCTGTGTGAGACTTATGACCAAGACTCCGACTTTAGTGACATCTGGTCTAGATTTGAGAGTACATCTTTTGATTCTATGTGTGAGACTTATGACCAAGACTCCGACTTTAGTGACATCTGGTCTAGATTGAGAGAAAATCATTGGAACCCTTTTGCTAAGTATTCTTACGATGATGGATACCTTTTCTTTCAGAAAAGATTATGCATCACTCAAGCGTTTAGACATTCTATTCTATATAAATTACATCAATCACCTTATGCAGGGCATCGAGGTGTTTCGTCTACATTCCAGACCATTTCTAGTAACTTTTAATAGCCTAAAATGAAATATAATATAACTAGATTTGTTTCTGAATGTGATGTTTGTCAAAAAGTGAAAAGTTAAAAGAGTAAGAAATTTGGTTTGCTTATGCCTCTTCCAATTTCAAACGCTCCTTGGGAATCGATTTTTATGGACTTTATCATTGGATTTTCCATGACTACAAACCATAATGACATGATTTGGACTATTGTTGATAGATTTAGCAAACAAGCATATTTTCTTCCTTGTAAAAAGACTCTTACTGCACATGAAGCTGCACACTTGTTTGTTAAATAGATTTTCACACATCATGGTTTATAAGTAATTGTTTCTAACAGAGATTCTAAGTTTTGTAGTGATTTTTGGACTACATATTGGACTTTTCCAGTGCATTTCATCTTGAATCTAATGGTCAATCTGAAGTGACAAATAGCATAATATTGGATTTACTTCGTGCATATGTTTCATCACAACCTAAACAATGAAAATGAAATAAGTGTTCATATTTTGCAATTTGCATACAATAACACACCACATTCATCTACTCGAAAAACACCTTTTGTAATTGTATATGGCTACTTCTATCACTCGTTTGTCACACTATTAAAGCTACATATCAATTCACCATTGATTTTACTTCCATTCATGATCCTATTTCTAAAGCACAAGAGCAACACACTAAATAGGCTAATAAGAAAAGAAAACACATGGTTTTTCAAGTAAGTCAATATGTTTTGTTTCGTATTGAAAAGCGACGTCTTAAAAATGTGAAGCCCTGTTGTTAAGTTAGCTCCTTGTTTTTATGGTCCTTTTTAAATTACTCATAAGATTAATGACCTAACATATAGACTTTCACTTTTTTTCTCATTAGAGAATTCATAATTCTTTTTATATTAATCTTTTGAGACCTTATATGAGACCACTTCCTACACATAATGTATATAAGGAAACACCTAGTCTTATTGATTAGATAGAAGAACTTTAACTTGAGGCTATTATTGACCATAAGACCACTACCACTTGCACAAGTACAATGTAAAATAGATATCTTTTTACCATTAAAAATTATCTCCACGAGAATGCTAAATGGATACTTGAGTGATTTTTCCACGCCCATCATAACCTCACCCAATCTTACTTTTCCCACACCATCCTAACCTCACCCAATCTTACTTTCAAACGCGGGTCAATTGATACGACGCAATTAAAAACAAGTGCTATCCCAGACATAAGAGGGATGATACATTTCGTCCGCCTGGCCTTCTCTGGTTAATTGGAAATACCTAATTGCCACTATGTTCGTAGCACCGCACTTAGATGATTCCAAATATTATGATTAGAACTAATGTTATGATTTAACATTTGTGTTGTGTACTTTAACCAAGTGTTGCTAATTTGTAATGTGTTTGAATGGACAACCTGTGTAGATTGGTGAGACTGATGAGCTTTGTGCTGCTCGTAAACCGAAATGGTTGGAACATGTTAGTAGTGATATAGTTATTAATGGGATGGTTCTTATTTTGGTATTTTAGCTGTAGTATTTACTACCGAGATTTTGTATCGTCGTTGGCCACCTACTTTTATTATACTTAAGCATTGACATTGATTTTTGCTGCACGATAATTAACCCTTGGGATTCTCCATGTAATTTTCTTCTAATGGTTTAAACAAGAAGAATTTATCTAAGCTTGTGTTATAAGCATAAGCAACTCCTAGAAAATAAGAGTATGCATAAACATGAAGTTACATGGCTTACATCATTGTCATGGGCGTCTTTGAAAGGGATACCATTAAGGACAATCACATTGTAATTGGTATAAGTTACAATAATACATAAAACACTTTACCATTTTGATAACTTAACCAAAAAAAAACAAAGATAAAAAACATGAATTACAAACAATATTTGATACTACACTACTGCAGGAAGTGCCAAGGTTAGTACTGCAACCCACTGTTGTGGGTAAGCTTCATTCTAGGTTTGCTATTGTGAGCAGTTTTCAAGACCACACAATCGAAACAAAAAGATCATGTGAACTAATTCACATGAACACCAAATGCAATACCGTTAAGCTACAATTTCTGACCTCCATTCAAATACTGAAACAATCCATGGTGGTGACCATAATTGCTTCACTAGCTAATCTCCCTTGGAGTATTCTCTGAGTTGGCATCATCCGGTTAGTCATAAATTGTAATTACCTTTTCAAGTTGACAGACTACAGCTAAATATATTTTCTCCACAACCTCCTAAAATTCTCCACCACATGCCCACTTATAGCAGCCTCCTTAAAGTCTCCTCCCCTTACTGAAACCCTTTCAGCATTGGTACACCAAGTGGTAGGCATGTCCTTCCATATAATTGCTTCCGTGTCCAGAGTCTCTAAAGACATTGCTCTCATACATGACCAGGGCACATTACTGGTCAAGCTGAAAGGACATTGCGTACATGACGAAGGCACTTTGAAGATCAGACCCTCCCTACCATCTTTCATTCCTGAGAAGGGCAAGTCTGGACCGCAATCTCTCTGTCTCCTTTCACTAGGACAACTTCCCACTCCCAGAACTCATTAGTGCAGGATTGATAAACAGCCAATCAAAATACAATATGTTCTCCACATTCATAAAGATGGCACTACTCACTAAAAAGACGAACAATGCACTGCAAAATCTCTTCCCTCACAGGCAACATCTCCACAGTAACAGGGAGGCAGTTCCCTCCAAAAAGACAGATCACTGCCATTAAAATGTCATCCTCCTGGATAATGTCAGAGAGCTGCAATACTGGTTTAAAAATGCACTGCCAAGAAAGTATCATTCTCCGTTCCTAAAAGGGTCCTCCATAAAGGGTCCATGTATGCACTCTAGAAGCATTAAACTCCCTCTGAAAGTTAACAAAATCATGATTTTACATGAGCGCTCATATAGCACATCTTCAATCACCTTTTCCTATGCGTCTTCTACTCATATAACTTTTTTAGAACAAATTAGTTCTAAAGCATTCTTTCTCCACATCCCTTCATCACTATCAAAAGCATTGATTATTATCCAAGCAAATACTATTTTTAAACAAAATTCCAAACTCCTGTCTGGGCCACTTCTGAAATAGCTTGGGCACATGAACCATGAAACTCATTGCAAGGTTGCACATCCATTAAAACAAAAAGCACATACTGTGAAACAATTTTGTGCTGGAATGACTTTCCAATCATACAACCATTTCGGTGATACATGAACCAATTCATCCAAAAACCTTTCAACTACTTTTTACTAAGAGCAACTCCTCTCACAGTTCTTCGAAACTGCAGCTCATTTCTTGGACTTCTTCGAAACCCTGTGCACATCAATGGAGTAATTAAAAACACACGATTCTGGAACATTCATTCAGCATCAACTCAAAGTAGCCTCAATATTAAAAACACTTTTTAGCTCAAAATTGAAAAGCATGATACATACTCAGGGGCAGCGCCAGTTCCGGTTGCACCAGGGGCAGCCTCTGTACCCAGTCCCTGTAACATCAAGGACCATCCATGCTGATCAGCATAATTAAGACAAGGCATTAGGACAATTATTAATGCAGAACAGAAAACAAACCTGTGCCAATCGCTCCTCCCTCCTAGCACTTTTCCTCTCACGAATAGCTTTGCCTTTGGCTCTCCGAGCTTCAAACTGATCAGACAGTGTTTTCTCGCGGGCCTTCTCAGCCTTGGACTTATGAATACTCTCCATTAACACCCGTTTATTCTTGAACACATTACCCTTCACCTTCATGTACATGTCATGATACATGTGTTTGTCAATCTTTTTGGCCTCTCTGTACTTCCTCAATAGGCGACGAAGAACACGCATACGCCTCAGCCACAGCACTTTTGATGGCAGTCTGGCCTCCCTCGTACCGCGTCTCTTACCTACCACAAAAAAAGCACATCTAAGAAACCTGGCTGTAAACTTGCTGAGAAAACTAGTTTTCCAAGAAAAGGTAAGATACCATATCCAGAATGACGGCCTTTCCTTTTGGCTTCAAGAGCACGCCTGGCCCTTGCCCGCGAATGAATCTTGGTTGGCTTCCGAATAACGAATCCATCTTTCACAAGCTTGCGAATGTTTTGCCCTGCCCCATAGAAATCAGAAATTGGATCAAGAAAGAACAGCTGGGGCATTGCGCTTACTACAAAGACAGAATCAGTTACAGTGAACATAATGATCAATCATATACATATACATAACAATAAAAAGTACACACAATGATGTCATTCCTATGGTAATACATCAGATTGTCACAACCCTAAAAACCTTACAAATCACAGGCAGCTATACTCAATGATTGTGAAAAGCCGGTAGGGTCGGCCAAACTGCAATCAGATTAAGCCCGAAAATACAGCACGCACCAAGTTGCTCTAATGACAATCCTTGACCCCAGTTGTGAGTGAGAGATCGAGGACCTTGGTTGGGCTACAGCCCTTGCAGTTTCAAACTGATACAGTGCACACCATGACAACTTTGGCAGCTAGAGAACAGGCATAGAATTTTAGACCTCGTGCACTACAGAGGGGTTTCAAACAGTGCCAAAAGCCTAACTTCACAGTTAAAGAACTTGATGCATCTGATTAAAACATACACGTGAGGGACTGTGTACCCACGTGACAACATCTCATACACAATTGAAATCTGCCTGAGCCGAAAGACGGCTGAATTTTGTGAATAAAGTTTCACATGTGTCCGTGAGCATAAACTGGCAAACGTGGACCAAACTTATTCACATCTCCTTGTCAAAAGGAAGGAGTTATAGGGTGCAGTGTAGCACTGATTGAGAGATCGTATAGAAGTGAACTTCTGAGAAGAATGCAGCTTTGGGATTATTCGAGCTCTGAAATCAATCAGACTAATTAGAGAAACTAAACCAGGCCTACAGCGGAGAAAGCGAAGAAATTACCCTGAAAAGGGGGGGGGGGCAACGCAGTGTAATTTTAAAAGGCTGAAGCTTGAACAAACGCGAATCTAAAGAGATATAATGAAGCACTCCAGTGAGAGCAAGCTAAACAAACCAAACAAATACTCGGAGTGTAGGCAGCATAAAAGAGTCAAAGAAACCCCAAAAGCGAAAGAGCAAAGAGCCCCAGAGTCGACCTAATCAGCTCAGTAAACAGCAGAACAAGCCCTACGAAAGACGGTCTTAGCAAAACGCAGAAACCCGAACTGCGAGCAATCCCGCTCTAATCTCTTGACATGAAGACCAAACACGCCTGCAAAGGACACACCTGCAAAGGCCCTCCACAGAAAACCCTAGCAGACGTAGCACATCCTAATCTCCATAGAACCATGCGGCAAAGCACTTACTTGAATTGGCCATGGAGATTTCGTTGACCTCATTGGGATCTAACCAGACCTTGCGCTTGCCGCACTTGAGCACGCTGGCCGCCAGGCGCTTCTGCAGCTTGAGTGAAACCATCGCCCTCTGCACCAGCGAAAACCCTAATCGTTGAAGAAGGTAAAATGCGAAAACACAAGGGTTCTAATACCATAATACAGGACTCTTTACACCAGGGCCTCCCAGAAAAGTCTCTTCACAAGTTTCTAGCCCCTTTCATACTTGGCCAATATTGCCCGGCCCATGATCACATTAGTTACTCTTTGGGAGATGGACAGGGCAGACTCCTCGCCCACCTAAGTGGCCAGTCATCAAATGGACATGCGGTGGAGGATAACTCATTGTGTGACTTTAGCACTGCTTCTTTGTGAAGAGCTGACATCCCCCTTTTTTATAAGGTCTAGTTACGTAGAGTGAACTACGTATCCTTAGTTCGGATGCAAGGTAAAGTGCTACATTTAATATTTCTGGCCATACATCTAATGGACATGCGGTGGAGGATGACTCGTTGGGTGACTTATCACATTGTTAGCACTGCTTCTTTGTGAAGAGCTTATCACATTGTTAGCACTGCTTCTTTGTGCAGAGCTGACACCCTCTCCCCCCCCCCCTTTTTGAAGAGCTTATCACATTGCTAGCACTGCTTCTTTGTGAAGAGATGACACCCCCTTCTTTAGAAGGTCTAGTTAAGTAGAGTAAACTACGTATCCTTATTTTGTATGGAGAGTATTTTGGATGCAAAGAGTTGCGTTTAGTATTTTTTGCATGCTAGAGTCGTTAAATAAAGCATTCCTTAAGAAGAAAGCTCAATTAGTGGTGTTAGAATTTTACAACTTATAAACTTGGTGTTCAACACCATATCCAAGATACACTTTACGTTATCTAGCTTCTTCCTTCAACATATGGAATATACGAAAAAAGGAAAGATTTTTGAATTTATAGCGCAGTCGTTGGACTGGGCAGCTACCTTAATGAAGAATGGCACGTGTCATCTTGCGATTGGCCCGTGTGAGAAGTGACCGTTTCACGATGTGAAGCATTTTGGACCAGTTCACGGTGTGAACTGTTTTGGATTAGTTCACGGCATGAACCTTTTTAGATTGGTTCACGGCGTGAACCTTTTTGGATCATGAGTGTGCAAGATTGATACCTTCTATTTTTCTTCATGCTCAGTCACTCAAACATGCATATAAAGGAGTGAATGATACCCAGTTTTAAATTGTATCCATTTCGTGAAACTAATGGATACCTTCATCTTTTATTGCCGTGTGAACCAAGGTGACACCTTGGCACTTTTGGGTAGGTGTTGTTGCAGGCGTTTTAGTTCTGTGTAGGAGTGTTTGATTCTTCCCTCCACCTAATTGAAGAGTTTTACTATTGAGCCCTGTGGATTGGGACTTTCATCTGTGTCCATTTGCTGAACTTCTTTTTTTCTCCCTTCAAGGTCCTTGTCCAGCTCCTTGATCAAAGTGGTTTACTGGTATTGTTTTGGCAATATTCAACCCATCTTGTTGAATTGTCTTCTTCCTCCACACGAGTGTTTGTGCAGTGTGAGCATTAGTTTTAGTTGGGAGTTGGTTCCGCATGCTTTTACTACCCTTTCCTTTGTATTCGGAGCTGTTTGCAACGACGGCCATTGGGTGGGGTTTGGGCACCCACACTGTCGCATTGCCTTGGTAGTATCCTTGTGCCAGTAGTAAATTCTTTCGGACCCATTGCTTACGACGAATGCCTTGTGGAGTGTTGATTTGTTTGGAGTACTACTAACCTGCTTGTAAAGGCCATTTTTTATTTTTGACTCCCTCTTGAACCCTTCTTATTGTTTCCTTATGAACCTCCTTCTCCTTTTTGTGGGGCTGGATTCTAAGTTGAACCTTGGACACCCATTGTTGTGTACCTTGTGACTTAGGATGCTTTTTGCTTATGGATTGTGAAATTGCTGCCTTTTTTGCTTCATGAGTTAATGTCACTGTGCTTGGTGTTGCTATCTCCTCAATCATGGCTTGCTTTCCTATGTTTGTCAGGCTTCATAAGGGTACGGATATAACATTGTCGCCCTCGTTCAACAGTGCAGTCCTCTTCTCCCATTGGATATTACAATTGCTGGTGCAAATCCAGGATCGTCCTAGGATCATTTCCTCTTCCATTCATGTAACCTGTAGGCATGACAAACACCTTTCCAACCAAGAAATTATTTCTAATGGAAATGTTAACAATTAAAAATCCCTCAGCTTTCGTAGTTGTCAAGTGCACACTGCGTACTTGTGCATTGGTGGGTTCAAGGTGCGATCTATCTAAGACTACCCATGTCTCATATGAGATCAAGTTATGACTTGATCCCGTATCTATTAGTGCAATGCTTGTTCCATGGCATTTAGCCGTAGAGAGTTCCATCCTGAGTCGTGCTGGCTCAATGTTCAGTTCCTCTTTGCCTAGGAGAGTTAAGGAAGCCATGTTCACGTGCAACATTCTCTTTTGGAGTAATTGTTTAGCTTTGGCCTCCCTTGTCTTAGCTTCTTCTTAAGCTTGCTGGATTTTTTCATTTGCAAGTTGTTTTTGTTGTTTTAAGAGATGTTCTTGCAAGAGCATCTCTTGGGTCAGTGGTCCAAAATATTTTTTGAGTTTGCTCCCATTAACGTAACCCTCCATCTATATGCCATCAATTGTCTCAATTCTAACCGACCCCCCTGAGGTGTGATCTTAGACACTCGGAAGGGTCCTAGGCCTCTATACTTGAGTTTCTTTTTCCTGGTGCTTCCTACACCATACATGAGGACAAGGTCCCCCGTTTCCAGTTCTTTTTGTTTCAAGTTTTTGTCAAACCAATGCTTTTTGCATAGTTTCTCGACTATGAGTCCATGCGATGCAATTAGTATGGTCTCATCAAGCTTCTCTAAATCGATTAGCCTTTCAGCTAATGCATTCTCTATCAGATGTTCTTGCACTGCAATCCTTAAGCTCGGAACTAGGTATTCCATATGCATTACTGCCTCAACACCATAAGCTAGACATAAGGGAGTGTATCCCGTCGCTACCTTATATGATGTTCGATATGCCCATAAAGCTGCTGTTAGCTTATGCTCCCAGTCTGTTCGACTTGCTTCCAAAGTTTTTCGTCAAGATAGTACATAAAATTTTGTTTATACTCTCTACTTGACCATTAGCATGTGGATAATAAGGTGATGATTTCCGATGGACTACTAAGAATCTAGCAACAAGTAAATGATCAATCACCTCATTAATGAAATGTGAGCCGCGATCACTAATTAATTCTAATGGGTAGTCGAATCTCGAGATAATTTGCTCATATAAGAATTTTGCTGTTGTTCGTGCATCAGCTTGCTTCGAGGCTCTGGCTTCTGCCCATTTGGTGAAATAGTCCATGGCCACATGAGCACATATTGGGCTTGTGATGGATGTGCCGCTGGACTAATAGATCCAACAAAATCTATCCCCTATTTCAAAGGGTTGTCTTACAATAACAGGGGTGAGCGACGTCTTGTCCCTCTGTTGTTGGATAGCAAATCGCTGACATTTCTCGCACCTTTTTAGGCCACTATAATCCTACTGAAGTACCTTGCAAGCCGTAATCTCTCCAGCAAAATTTTGTTCAAGGGTGTTTCCTGTGCGAAAAACCATAAGGTAGATAATCCGATATCTCCTCGCTCCATTTGGGCACCATGTCAAGTTTGAACAAACAAGCATCAGGGAGGTCATCACATCAACACCAGGTGTTAGTTCCCCATTTGGAATTCTTGACATATGATCGGCCAATACATGATGTGTCCCTTTCCTTACTGTCTGTAACTGTAAAGTCGAATTCCAATAGTAATAGCAACCAGCATGTGATTCTTCCTGTGGTGCAAGACTTGTTCACCAAGTATAATAAGGCCTCATGGTCCACGAACAATACGAATTTGTTGGCCAATAGGTAATGTTGATACTTCTTGATTGCTAAACCAACCCTTTTTGTTCTGTGGTGGTGTAATTCACCTCTACATCATTTAATTGATGATAGAGCGAAGCAAACTAGATAGTCCAATTTGAACTCGCCGGGCTGCTGTGCTAGCACGCATCCAATAGCAAAGTTTGATGCATCGATATGCACATGAAATATGAGGTCCCCAATTGGGGGGTCTTAGAATCGGAGCGCTATCCAATGCCTGCTTCAATCAATCATATGCTTCATGGCATTCCTTTATCCATTCAAAGACAATAAGTAGCTTGTACAATGGCCTGGCGATTTCATCATAGAAGATTATGAAGCGGCAGTAATACCTAACGTGGCTCATAAATCTTTACACACCTTTGTAATTAGTGGGTGGTGACAGCTCCAATATCAACTTGACCTTGCTGTCATCCGTGGCTATACCGTTCTTTGAGATAATGTGTCCCAATATCACACCATGTTTGACCCAAAATTGGCACTTAAAAGGGTTTAGAGATATATAATATAATCAACATCGCTTAAACACCTTCCTTAAGCAAGCCAAATGGTCTGCCCATCGAGAGTGTGCACACAGATCATCAATGAATATCTCCAACCACTTCTGTAAGTAGTCTTTGAAGGTTGTGCACATCAATCGTTGGAATGTTGTTGGGCATTGGTGAGACCGAAGGGTATGACTTTGTATGCAAACGTCCCCTACATTGTATTGAAAGCTATCTTGTGCTGGTCTTCTGGTGCTATAGACACTTGATTGTAGCCTAAAAATCCGTCCAAGAAACTGTAAGCTTCTTCACCAGCCACTCTCTCCAAAACATGTTCCGTATAGGGGCAATGGATAATGATCTTTCCTAGTAGCTGCATTGACCTTTTTAAGATGGACACATACCCTAAGTTTCCCATTCTTTTTTGGCATTATGTGACAATTGGTGACAACCAATCCGTATGTTCTATCTCATAAATGAAATCTACAGCAATGAGTTTATCTATTTCCTTCTTTACAATTGCCGCATAATTAGGATTCATATGGTATGATTTTTGCCTGGTTAGCCTTAATTCTTCCATGATTTGGATCGTATGTTGCACCACCTTAGGTTGTACACCCTTCATCTTCTTGTAGTTCTAGGAAAAACAATCCTTAAATTCCTTAAGGAGAGTAACGAGCTCATTTTCTTCAGCCGAGGAGGTCAAGTCCTTAGCAATATATACAGCTTTGGCTTCCTCCTTTGGTCTCGCAATATCAACTTCCTTGACTTAACCGAGCCATCGTATAATGTGGACAGCCCATCTTTCTTAACCTTGTTTGCCATTAGTCTTGCCGTCAGTTGGACCACTTTCCGATCGTCTCAATAGTGTAGGTTTTGAAGTGGTCTAGTACTGAAAGCAAGTCTAGTTTATTCTCATTCTCACTTTTTGTTTTAGCCATGACTTTTCTGGCCTCTCGCTCAGCTTTTGCCAAAGCTTTGTTCCATTTTCGATGCCCAGTTGTTATGGGCTACCACACCTCTAAGAGGGAACTCAATGCATTCACCTAAAGGAAGAGCAATAGAACACAATTGTCTCGTAGGGCACTTACTAATGCTTTGAATTTGAGTCCCTTGAGGCTTCCAAGCTCACTTATTAAGCTTCAAACCTCCAAGCATCACCGTAGAGTTGCTCACACCGTCGCATAAGGCAATCACTCTCTCTCACTCTCCCACACAAGTATGAAACATACAAGTATAGAAGAGGCAATCACTCTCTCTCTCTCCCACACAAGTATGAAACATACAAGTATAGAAGAGGCATAAATGCTAGAATACTCTCTCTCAATCTCTCTCAAGATACAAAGAAGAGCCCTCAATAGCATAAAGGGGGATTGTGCCTTTTCATAAGAAAATGCCTTATATACATTTGGCCCTTATTCACACTTGGGTGCCCAAAACTTACTTAACTAAGGCCTTGGGTGGCCAATATCTTAAATGTACAACTTTTATAGTGCCTTTTCATGACACTTATTAGTTTCCTTAATTGGAGGAGCATACTTGCTAATCCAAAATGGGATTAACATCCCCCCTACCTGATGTAGGTTATGTCCTCATAACTTGTTACCGAGGTGAAAAGACCTGGTCACCAAACTCATGATGGTAGAAGTTTTGACGTGATTGAAGCTTTTGAGGGTTCTTCTGAATGCTGAGTGTGAAAGCCAAAACCCTATGTCCACCATGTCCTCGAATGTGACATGCATGTATGTAGGAAGACACCACAGAGGCCATGATAGTACATCATCATACCCCTGTCAGATGGACCTTGATTCATGTTGAATTGCAGTTGTTCAGCTTCATATCCATCATATGGCTCTTTGGGTTGATCAATCAGGACCATGATCAATTTAAAGAATCTAACACTGGCTACAATTGCTGGGTTCACGATACGATGCCATGCATGTATCCAAGTGAGCATCTATTTTCTTTGCTCCCGCATGTCTGTAAAGGTTGCTGGCATGAAGATTGGGAAGTTGTAACAAACATGTGAGTCGCATTGCTTGGTCTCCTGAAACTCCAGTGGAGTCCATCTTCTCTTTAGTGGCATGTACTATGGGTCGACTTGTTGAGTTGGTGGTGCACACATATAGACATGGTTGTATTTTGGAATGTTAAGAATTCCTTTCTCCAGTCCCGGCTGTATTCCAAAATCCTCTAACTTGGGATGTGCATCATCTGTGATGATGCACATCATCCTCTAACTTGGGGCCATCTGCTGCGTTTTTTCTTGTGTGGCCTGACTGACAGTGGCTTCTTGTAGTGTCAGTACTTCCTGGTATGATTTAATCTCTTGTGCCAGCTTAGCCTCTATCCTTTGTGATTCTTCAGCCACGTCGGGAATGATGCCCCTCATCTTTCTTTCTGTTTTCTTTTTCCTCCCTTTCTTTATCTCCTTCATTATGGCTTGTGTTTCCATGAGGACAGCTTGGCCTTCTTGCATCTCTACTGCAGCTGTCAACATTGGTTGCTCTTGAAGTAGTGCCAACTGCATTTGCTCTGCTGGTTTGGGTTTTGGAAGGGTCCTCTTCCCACATGGTTTAGGACCTGTGTTAGCAAGTATGGGTTGCATATCTTGGACTGATGGGCTTTGAGGTAGTTTTCCATCTCCCGATGTATGTAGTATGCCCAGTCCTCCTCCTTCTCTTCATGGACTTTTGCAATTATATTTAGTGGTACCTTGTTATAGTGGTCCACTGGCTTCACCTACATGATTAACGACATTACCCTGCATGCCTTGTCCGTGGCCTCATCATATTCAGTCCCATTGGAATTATATGAGCTCTTCTTCCGCATAGCATCCAAGGGCATCTTGTTAAAGGCATGGGCGTGTACCTTGACCGGTGGTGGGAGCTGCAAAGCTTCATGGATTAGATCTTCCGTGATCAAGACTTGCTCTGTTGTGCCATCGGCCTTCGTTAACTGTGCCCCGCTTGGTAGCTTTGTCAAAGGTTTTAATGTACTCGTCGGCACAAAGCTCTATGTCATTGTCCTTGGGAAGAATCTGTGCCATTCTGTCGAGGCCCACTTTCTCCAGCTTTTCCTTTACTTTTGCCTCTTCCAAGATTTGGAGGCACTCTGGGCTGTGATACTGCAACGCCACCTTTCCATGGGCCGTATGGATCTCCTTTTGCTGATGATGGCACCATGGAAGGCTTGGGCATATGGGCCCAAGTTATTCATCTTTGGTCCTCGATCGGCTTCTTCTGACTCACCAGGGAGCCTGTAGCACTGGCCTGTGTTACTGTAGGGGTCTCTACGGCTTCGGGGTCTGAGGTCGACATCTGTACATGTGAAGAAAATCAGTCTCCATAGTGGTGGGACAGGTACCACTCCTTTTTTTTTTGTGAATGGCAAGAAGGTTAATCGGGATGAGAAGGGTGTTAGTGGTGGGAGCAATAAACAAGGTGTGTTAGTTGAACATGTCAATTATGTAGCGTGAAGGTGCAGGTTTTTGATAGTTCCGTGAAACTGCAGGTGAGGAGTAAACCCGTTAAGAGGGATTTTCGTGAGATGGAATCTCGTGATGAGAGTTAAAAACGTGAGGGGGATTTTTGTGAGACGGAATCCCGTGAGAGTTAAAAACGTGAAAGTTAAACCGTGAGAGGGATTTTCGTGAGACAGAATCCTGTGCGAGTTAAGAACGTGAAAGTTAAAAATGTGAGGGGGATTTTTGTGAGACGGAATCCCATGAGAGTTAAGAACATGAAAGTTAAAAATGTGAGGGGGATTTCCGTGAGACGGAATCCTGTGAGAGGAATTCTCGTGAGACAGAATCCCGTGAGAGTTAAAAATGTGAAAGTTAAAAATGTGAGGAGGATTTCCATGAGAGTTAAAAACGTGAAAGTTAAAAATGTGAGGGGGATTTTCGTGAGACGGAATCCCGTGAGAGTTAAGAACATGAAAGTTAAAAACATGAGGGGATTTCCGTGAGACGAAATCCCGTGAGAGTTAAAAACATGAGGGGATTTCCGTGAGACGGAATCCCGTGAGAGTTAAAAACATGAAAGTAAAAAACGTGAGGGAGATTTCCGTGAGATGGAATCCCCTGAGAGGGATTTCCGTGAGTTTTAGTAGCCTGAAACTGTAGGTTCAGTTCTGTGAAGTTGCAGGTTTTTGGTGGTTACGTTTTTATGTTTTGTTTTTCTCTCAAACATTTAATTAATGTAAGTGATGAGTCCGCATAGCGGAGTTTAGAGAAGAACACGAAAATCATGTGATGAAAATGTGCAAGACATTGAGTTGTCGAGACATTCAGTTGATCATAATCAAAGTTTAAAAAGGATGAAAAAGAAAAAGAAAAGAAAAACAAGGAAGGGTCTAAGCTGCCACCTCAATGTGTGAATGTCGATTAGAGTTAGAATAAGCGGGGATGCGATGCAAGATTGATTGCGGGAGCGCACGATGGAAGATGATTTGCATTTCAGCACGCGATGCAAAATGACAAAAAAGGAAATATTTTTTAATTTATAGTGCAATCGTCAGACTTGGTGGCTGCCTTCATGAAGAATGCCACGCGGCATCTTGCACAATAACCATGTTGCGAAGTGACTGTTTCATGATGTGAAACATTTTGGACCAGTTCACGGTGTGAACTGTTTTGCACCAGTTCACGACATGAACCATTTTGGATTAGTTCATGGCATGAACCCTTTAAGATTGGTTCATGGCGTGAACCTTTTTAGATTGGTTCACGACATGAACTTTTCGGATCATGAGTGTGCAAGATTGATACCTTCTATTTCTCTTCATGCTCAGTCATTCAAATATGCATTAAATGAGTGATTGATACCTAGTTTTACCTTGTATCCATTATGTAGCTAATGGATACATTCATCTTTTATTACCATGGGAACCAAGGTGACACCTTGGCACTTATTGGGTAGGTGTTGCTATAGGCGTTTTAGTTCCGTGTTGTGGGAATATTTGATTCTTTCTTCTACCCGACTGAACAATGTTATTACTGAGTCCTGTGGTTTGGGGCTTTGATCCGTGTCCCTTTGCTGAACTTCCTTTTTTTTCCCTTTAGGGTTCGTGTCCGGCTCCTTGATTGAAGGGGTTATTGACATTGCTTTGACAATACTCAACCCATCTTGTTCAGTTGTCTTCTTCCTCCATACTAGTGTTTGTGTAGTTTGAGCATTGGTTTTAGTTGGGAGTTGGTTCCTCATGCTTTTACTATCCTTTCCTTTGTATTTGGAGCAGTTTGTACGACGGCCACTAGGTGGGGTTTGGGCACCCACACTGTCGTATTGCCTTGGTAGTATCCTTGTGCCAGTAGTAAATCCTTTCGGACCCATTGCTTAAGGATGCCTTGTGGAGTGTTGGTTTGTTTGGAGTACTACCAACCTGCTTGTAAAGGCCATTTTTTATTTTTGGCCCCTTTTTGAACCCTTCTTATTGTTTTCGTATTAACCTCCTTCTCCTCCTTGTGGGACTGGTTTCTGAGTTGAACCTTGGGCACCCATTGTTGTGTACCCTATGACTTTGGATATTGTTTGTGTAGGGTTTGCGAAACTGATGCTTTTTTTGCTTCATGAGTTGATATCACCGTGCTTGGTGTTGCTATCTCCTCAATCATGGCATGTTTGTTGGTGTTTGTCAGGCTCCATAAGGGTACGGACATGACATTGTTGCCCCCGTTCAGTAGTGCTGTCCTCTTCTCCCATTGGACATTACAGACATAATCTACTGAATCATGGCTAATGCACAGGGCACCGACAATATTACCCAGATCGTTGGAGAGAAGTTGGATAACAAGAATTTTGCCTTGTGGAAATTCAGAATGAAAAACTTTTTGGTTGGCAAAGGATATTGGGATCTATGTACAGGTGATGAAGCTGAACCTGAATTGCCTGAAAGACCGACACAAGATCAGAGAAGAGCTCATAATAAGCAGTGGTGGACAGAGAGAGCATGCAAAGTGCTACACTGGTTTTCTTTGTGTATATCTGATGCTATGGCAATACAAATCACTGGATGTGAGTCCCCAAAGGATGCTTGGGACATACTCATGAAGAACTATGGAAATGTAACACATGCAAGGAAGATTCAGTTGAAACAGCAGTTCAACAACATGTCTAGAAGTGGCAGAAGCATCCAGGTTTATACGACAGAGGTTAAGACCATAGCAGACCAGCTTGCCACCATTGGATCACAGGTATCTGAAGATGATATGATTGCTGTCACACTGAATGGACTTGGCAAGGAATATAAAGCGTTTGATACATCTATTTCTATTAGAGCTGAACCTCCTGACTGGGATGAGCTATAGTTGCTTTGCTGTTTCATGAGGAGGTAAAGCTTGGATTGAATACAGGTTCTAGTACGTCTCAGAGTAGAGACACTGTTTTGTACTCTAGCCAGCGTGGCAGAGGCCGTGCTTCGTTTCGAGGTCGTGGTGATACTCAAAACACCTATGGACAACAACAACAGAGTAATTGGCGTGATACAGATACACAGAGCCAGCGTGGATTTGGCGGCTTTAGAGGCAGGGGGAGATCACCCCGTGGCAGAGGTGGTGCATCATGGCAGTCAAATGATCAATCTAATAGGGACAAAGACTGTCATTACTGTGGTAAATATGGACACATAGAAAAGGATTGTTTCAAGAAGCAAAGAGATATGAAGGCAAAGGGCAAACAGCATGGGCACTATGCATCTTCTAGCGGTGCTCATGATGAGTAGGTTGACAGATTGTTTGCCATGC
Source organism: Cibotium barometz (assembly GCF_041138505.1). Taxonomy (NCBI): domain Eukaryota; kingdom Viridiplantae; phylum Streptophyta; class Polypodiopsida; order Cyatheales; family Cibotiaceae; genus Cibotium; species Cibotium barometz. The sequence continues at coordinate 14,942,363 of NC_141101.1, forward strand.
AGCATGTGTCCAAGAATGCACCTAGACAGAATAGAGATGAGAGATGGTACATTGACTCTAGGGCTTCTAATCACATGACACCCCATGGAGAGTGGTTTGATGAGTTGGTTGCAGATTCACATGGTTATGTATGTTCTGGGGATGACACCCAGCATGATATACAGCACACAGGAATTGTTCCATTGATGATGCCTAATGGCAAGAAGAAGAACCTGCATGATGTACTGCATGTACCGTCAATAACAAAGAATCTTTTGTTTGTGGGACAGATGGCTGAACAAAATCTGCAGGTGAGATTCAATAAAGATGGATGCTTTATTAAAGAATATGGTAATGGCTACAAATTAATTGCTAGAGGTAGAAGGGATTACAGGATGTTCACCTTGGATGCATCCATTCCTGAACTAAGGCAGCCATGTTTACACATGATGAGGGTGCTATTCGGGATGTTGAGATTTGGCACAAGAGGATTGGCCATGTCAATGTACAAAAGCTGAAATCTATGCAACAGAAGGAAGTGGTACTTGGATTGCCCAAATTCAAGTATAATGACTTTGGTCATGTATGTCCTGCATGTCAGTTTGGAAAGCAGGCAAAATTACCCTTCATGAAGCATGTAAAGAATAGCTCGGGACCCTTACAATTGGTGCACTCTGATGTTTGGGGTCCGTCGCATAATGCTTCATTTGGAGGAGCTCGTTACTATTATGTATCTTTCATTGATGATTTCAGCAGGTACACTTGGCTGTACATACTGAAGCATAAAGATGACGTGTTTGATGTCTTCAGAGACTTCAAAGAGCATGCTAAAAATGAGTTGGGCTGCTACGTATCTTGTCTTAGGTCATATGGAGGCGGAGAATATGTCTCTGAGGAGTTTGACAGATATCTTGCAAAGTATGGGCTAAGAAGGCAGCTCACTTGCAGCTATACACCGCAGCAGAACGGTGTTGCATAGAGGAAAAACAGGGTACTGATGGAGTCAGCTAGAGCTATGCTGAATGAAAAATGTTTGCCTAATGCTTACTAGGCTGAAGCAGTGTGATGACTGCTGTCTATGTGCTGAATTGAACCCCTACAATAGGGATTCATGATGTTACACCTTATGAGAGGTTGTATGGTCATAAACCTGACATTAGGCACTTAAAAGTTTTTGGCTGCATTGCGTATGTGCATATACTAGATGAAAAGAGAAAGAAATTGGATCCTAAGGCAATAAAGAGCATGTTTTTGGGTTATGCACAGGAAAGAAAAGCCTATAAATGCTATGTGCCGTCTACACATGAGACACTGATAAGCAGAGATGTTGTCTTTGACGAGTCAGCTTCTTGGTATGGGAATCCAGTTGCTGTGCCTACTGATGGATCAGCCAGCACAAGTAATGCTGAAAATACCCCTGTAGTTAGTACATCCATGAGTGGTCAGCTAGGTGATGTATCATCTACAATGAGTCCTTGGTCTGGCAGATTGCGGAATCGCACTCCTACGTCCACTGACACGGACATGTCAGTGAGGGGGAGATTGGATAAGGGAAAAGAAAAAATGTTTGAAGATGTAACAGGACCACTTACTACTGCAGGTTATGAGTCGTCCAGCAATGATAGCTTGGACAGTGAGTTGGGGATTCCGTCTGTCGTGACGCCAGGTGCTAGGCAGAATCGTTATGTGCCGCCTCATGAGAGGCAAGCTCAGAGTGAGCCACAGTTGAGGAGATCTGAGAGGGTCAGGAGACCCGTTGACAGGTACACTTACACTGGATATTCAGCCCGTCATTATGCTTACATGACGAAAGTGACAGGTTTTAAAGAACCCACTAGGTTTGATGAGGCAGTTGTTGCAGATGAGAAGTGGTGTGCTGCCATGGATGAGGAGTATTCAGCTTTGGCTGAAAATCGAACATGGGATTTTAGTGCAGTTGCATGATGGCAAAGTCCCCATTGGCTGCAAATGGGTGTACAAGGTTAAGTGCAAATCAGATGGGTCATTAGAGCGCTACAAGGCCAGGCTGGTTGCAAAAGGATATGCGCAGCAGTATGGTCTTGACTATGAGGAGACTTTCAGCCCTATAACTAAAATGGCTATGGTCAGAACTGTCATTGCATTGGCAGCAGCTAAAGGCTGGAAGTTATGGCAGATGGATGTGAAAAATGCCTTTCTGAATGGTGAGTTGCAGGAAGAGGTTTATATGGAGCAGCCTGAAGGCTATGTGCATCCGGATTTTCCAGCACATGTATGCAGGCTAAAAAAGGCATTATATGGACTAAAACAGGCACCCAGAGCATGGAATGCTCGAATTAGCAGCTATTTACAGCAACATGGGTTTAAGTTGGGTGATGCAGATCACAGTTTGTTTGTGAAGAAGAAAGATCATGGCTATGTCTATGTTGATGACTTAATCATTACTGGAGATGATGAAAGCGGGATTGTTGAAATTAAATCATGTTTGCAGGCTGAATTCAAAGTCAAAGATCTTGGTGAGTTGAAATATTTTCTGGGAATTGAGGTAATGTCGTCACCTCAAGGCATATGGTTGCTCTACAGAAGCAGTATACTCATGACATGTTACAGAAGTATGGTATGGCTGAATGCAAGGCTATGGATACACCCCTAGAGCAAAATGTCAAGCTACACATTGATGTTGGGGCTGAAATAGAGAATGTAACCATGTATCGTCAGATGGTGGGCAGCTTGATTTACCTTACTATTACACGTCTTGACTTGAGTTATGCTATGGGGCTGATTAGTCAATTCATGCAAAAGAAGCCTCGCAAGCCACATTTGGATGCAGTCAGGAGAATCATGAGATATGTAAAGGCTATGGCAGATTATGGGCTGTTTTATGCATATGAGAAACCCCTTGACTTGACAGGGTATACTGATATGCTGACTGGGGCTGGTTGTGCCTATGATGAGACAGAAGGTCAACCAGTGGTTATGCATTTGGATTGGGCAGCAGCATGATCAGTTGGCAGAGTACGAAACAGCCTACAGTTGCATTGTCGAGTACAGAAGTAGAGTATCGTGGTGTTGCTTTAGCAGCATGTGAAGCTATTTGGTTACAAAAGCTGCTGAATGATTTTGGGATTTACTTGGATAGCAAAGTGAAGCTGTATTGTGACAATCTAAGTAGTGTTATGATTGCAAGCAATCCTATCTACCATGCAAGATCAAAACACATTGAAGTTCATTACCATTTCATCAGAGAAATGGTACTAGCAGAGCAGATTGACTTGCTGCATGTGAAGACTGAAGACCAGGTAGCGGACATCTTGACCAAATCACTTGGTAAAGATAAGTTCATCTATTTTAGGCAGCTACTTGGAGTGTTGCAGATGGTTTGAGCTTGAGGGGGAGTGTTGGAAGTTAAGCTCCAGCTCCACCCCGCGTGTGTTGTCTTTATGTTGTGTGATCATGACCGACACCACAGCTAGACATGTGTGTCATAGTTAATAAGCCAGTCACCACAGCTAGATATTAGAAGTGTAGGTCTCTTTTATTAGTGTGAGTGTGAAAGTAATGGATAGAAGAAGATGAGCCTGTAGGCTCTGTGTTTTGGCTCCACTCTTTCTCTGTCTCTCCCTCTCTTCCAATAGAGGAATGCCAGCAAAGCATATGATCGATTGAAGCAGGCATTGGCTAGCACGCTAATTGTAAGACCCCCCAATTGGGACTTCATATTTCATGTGCCTATCGATGCATCAAACTTTGCTATTGGATGCGTGCTAGCACAGCCCAGCGAGTTCAAATTGGACTATCCAGTCTGCTTTGCTAGTCGTCAATTGAATGATGTAGAGGTAAATTACACTACCACAGAATGAGAACGGTTGGCCATGATTTATGTAGTCAAGAAGTATCGACATTACCTACTATTGGCCAACAAACTCATATTCTTCGTGGACCATGAGGCCTTATTATACTTGGTGAACAAGCCTTGCACCACGGGAAGAATCACATGGCTAGTTGCTATTACTATTGGAATTCGACTTTACAGTTACAGTAAGGAAAGGGACACAACATGTGTTGGCCGATCATATGTCAAGAATTCCAAATGGGGAACCAGCTGGTGTTGATGATGATCTCCCTGATGCTTGTTTGTTCAAACTCGACATGCTGCCCGAATGGAGCGAGGAGATATCGGATTATCTAGCTTATGGTTTTTCGCAAAATAAAGATAAAATGTAACGTCTTATCAAGCTTGTGGCCCCTTATCAATTAATTATTGTTACAGGAGAACTATATAAGCTAAGTAAGGACAATGTCCTAAAAATATGTGTGAGAGAAGATGAGTTCATTCACGATATTGGATGAAGCTCATTCAGGGATAGCCAAAGGGCATTTTGCTGGAGAGATTATGGCTTGCAAGGTACTTCAAGCAAGATTATGGTGGCCTACATTATTTGGGGATGCCATAGAATTTGTCTAAGGTGCGAGGAATGTCAACGATTTGCTATCCAACAACAAAGGGACAAGATGCCGCTCACCCCTGTTATTGTAAGACAACCCTTGAGAAATGGGGGATAGATTTTGTTAGACCTATTAGTCCAGCGACACATCCATCACACAAGCCCGATATGTGATCATGGCCACGGACTATTTCACTAAATGGGCAGAAGCCATAGCCTCAAAGTAAGCTGATGCACGAACAACAACAAAATTCTTATATGAGCAAATTATCTCAAGATTCAGCTGCCCATTAGAATTAGTTAGTGATCGTGGCTCACATTTCATTAATGAGGTGATTGATCATTTACTTGCTAGATTCTTAGTAGTCCATCGAAAATCATCACCTTATTATCCACATGCTAATGGTCAAGCAGAGAATACAAACAAAATTTTATATACTATCTTGACGAGAACTTTGGAAGCAAGTCAAATAGACTGGGAGCATAAGCTAACAGCAGCCTTATGGGCATACCAAACATTATATAAGGTAGCGATGGGATACACTCCCTTCCGTCTAGATTATGGTGTTGAGGCAGTAATGCCTATGGAATACCTAGTTCCAAGCTTAAGGATTGCAGTGCAAGAATGTCTAGCAAAGAATGCATTAGCTGAAAGGCTAATCGATTTAGAGAAGCTTGATGAGACCAGGCTAATTGCATTGCATGGACTCATGGTCGAGAAACTATGCAGAAAGCATTGGTTCAACAAAACTTGAAACAAAAAGAACTAGAAACGGGGGACCTTGTCCTCATGTATGGTGTAGGAAGCACCAGGAAAAAGAAACTCAAGTACAGAGGCCTAGGACCCTTCCGAGTGTCTGAGATCACACCTCAAGGAACAGTTAGAATTGAGACAGTTGATAGCGTAGAGATGGAGGGTTACGTGAATGGGAGCAATTTCACTAAAACACGGAGGAGGAAGTGATGCATACATTTCCGTTTCCTCTTCCTCTTTGGAATTTTCCATCGAAGGATGGCATATTTGTACGGATGTGGTCCGCTCAGTTGTGACCGAGAATCATTACCAAATAGTTTCCCTTCCATGGGGTGTGCTCTCCACGTTATCAGATGAATCTTTAAAATTTGTGAATCCCTACGCATATACACATGATCTAATGCCCAATCATGCACCAATTTGGATTCCCTCATGAAGGATCTCCCCAATATTATGTCATATGAGTCTGGTTGGCACAGGAAATCCATTACCACAAATGTATGTTGGTAGCGAAATGTAAAGAGATTTAGTTTCACATTCTCCAAAAGTCCAATGGGTCTTGAAGATGTTCCGTCTACCATTTTAACAATTAGATCTGCTTTTTTAGATCGGGTTTTTCCCAGTTTTCCCAGCAACGTTTTGTGATGATGCTTACCCCGGCCCCACCATCCAGGATAGCCAGTGCTTAGTACCCGTCATGAGATGAATCGGGATTGTAGCATTTGTGTCGTCACCTTTGTAATTGATTAACTGGTATCTTGACGACTCTGGTTTCCCTTGTGTGTTTTAGGGTCCTTTCTACCAGAGGTGGCAGAACCGCCTATGTAGTGTCGGCTGGCCTTAGTCCACCTTCTACCCATTCCTGTCCATAGGGTTGGTGAACTGTGTAGCACTTGCCCCAATGGCATTTGCACAGACGTGGACAATATAGCCGTGAGGCTTCCTATGTTTCTGGGTTCTCTGGCAATTGAGGGTTCCCTACATGTGTGTGTCTCATATTCATCCCTAGGGAAGGAATGTATGGACTCACTCTGCGCATTTTCCTCAAACATCCTGGACATTGTGTTTGCTTGAGATCGCTCTTCTGTTTCTTCTGGAATTGGAGTAGGTACATCCAATTCTCTTTCCCTTGTTGGCTCATTTCTTGGATACATTGTATCCCTGACCTGGTTAGCCCTTAGCTTGGCTTCATGAAGCCGTTGACATTCTTCTACTAAGGTCCTGGCATCTTTGAGCTTCCTTATCTCCTCTCCGGCATTTGGGTACTCACCGATGGTCTTTCCCTTTGCTCCTCTAGGTCTGGCTCTTTGTGGTTGATCACTTGATCCCCTTCTTCTCTCGATTGGGTGGATTCGGATGTCAATCGTATCTTCTTCGGATCCATCTTGGATTGTGATCCTTGTGTCACCCTTACCCACTTTTTTCACTCTTCTCCTGGCCAGTTCTAGAAATGGTCGCATCTGCTTGGTTCTTCACCTTATCTCCCAATTGGGGTTGGGCTCGTGTCACGACATTGAGTGGTGTGATATTTCCAGGTTGCACACTAATGGTTCAGATGGTGGCCTAATTAGAAGCGGAAGTCGAACCACTTGCACGGTATGGACAATCCTTGATCAAACGATCAACACTACATTTAGTACAAGTGAGTACTGGCATGTCATTGGGCGAAGCAATCAATTATTGGGGTTGGTGCGTATGAACCATATTCTTGTTTGGGCACTCAAAAATTCGATGCAGCCCACCATAGCCAAAACATTGTAGTGGTCCTCTCCTTATGTTTGAGTTCATGCCCTTACCCTTCCACTGTACCGTGGTCTGAAACATAGGTACTGGTGTGTAGGACATAGAATTCAAGTGTGACCTCCGCAGCTTCCTCATAGTACTCTCCACTAAGTTCTACTTCACCTACCATATCAATATCTTCTGATGGCTCTTCAATTAATACTTGGTTGATTTTAGCCTCCTGTGGTGGTTGTGGTGGTAGAATAGGTGGTGGTAGAGGTGAAGTGTCATGTACCTGGAACATCCCCTTAGGCAAATAGGAAGAGTTGGGTTGTCCTGCAGCTGCAGTGATTTCTCGAGGTGGTGTTGGTAAGACCAATGGAGATCTAGGTGCCGACAGTTGTGCAATTGTTTGAAACCTTACACATTGAAGTGTCATGATTCCCTAATTTTACGCAATGTGCACAATAGAGTAGTGGCCTTGCTCTTAACTGTGGACATTCGGTGGTAGTGTGATTCAATCTGCACATGGAGCAACACACCAATTCCCTACTACGGGGGTAAAGATGGTTATGTCCATGCTCAGATGTTTCTCTTCCCTCCTTTACCTTCAATTTCTCTAGTATTGCGTTATTGAGCTCATCCACAATCATGTTTCCGTCTTGCTTGCTTCGAGTTCCAATCTCTTGGTAACTCGAAACACGCGCGAAGTCATTGTTGCCGAAGATATTCTGACATCTTCCGGTTTGTTGCGACAATTCTAGCATATTATCTTCATATTCAATTGCCAGTTTGCAACATGCATCTAGAGTGGCTGGTCGGGCTAGTACTATAGATAATCATGCATCTTGTGGTCTCTAACTCCTCTTCGGAAGCAAGGCAATAACTAATCGTTCAGTTAACCTCTCCCGTAGTTTTCACCTTGAATTTAAGTGCTTTAATCGAGACACACAGTCTCTCATCAACTCCATTTCCTTTTGTTTGATATTGTGCAGCTGTGCCATAGGGCTCCCTTTGTCACCACTTTTGGCAAAGCTGGGCTCAAACACATTCTTGAGTCGTGTGAAGTTAACCTTATCCTTGGGTTTGAGGGTTCGGAACCACTGATGCGCTTTCCCTTGGTCAGTGAGAAAGCATGAATCATTGTCACATCACTGATGATAGGCCCGCAGGTTTCACATGTGGATTCAAAAATCTCGACATGTTGAATGGGATCCCCGTCCCCAAAGAATTTTTGGACGAGCTTGGAAATGATGTGTGGCTTCATCTAGGAGGGTCGGGATTCTAGAGCAATGCCTAGTTCCCTCACCATTCCTCGGCTCATTTCTACGGCTGTATTCAATAGATCCGTCCTTGTGGCTGCATTAAGATCAATGGTTGGATCCTCCCTTGGTCTTTGAGGAATTGCTCCCCCTGTACTACCTAGACCTTGTCCTCTTTCCTGTGTTGGCTCTTCTAGGTATCTCCGGTCTTTGTTGTTGGGATGGTCTTGCCACTGCACCTTGGAATGGCTCATCATTAGTCTCTGTACGCCTTTGTAGAATTAAAAGTTCCATGTCCTGTAGAAACATAGGATGATTGATCATCTACTCGATGTCCTTTTTGGTGTACAGATGGTCCTCAACTTCCCCCACCGCTCTTGCTAGATTATCCTCTTCTTCTAGGGTTACAAACCCTTTCTTAGCTCTGGGCTCTTCATTTATGGATTCTAAGTTTGGAATTTCTCCCTCACTTCTTCCCATGACTATTTCCGGCTCCGTACCCCGTGATTGGAGTAAGATTAAACTTCCCATCTCCTTTTGTTTAGCTCTCACCTTTGAGTATCGAGTTCTTGTTTTCTTTTAAGCTCAACTCTTGGCTCTCGTTCCACCTCGATCCTTTTTAGATCTAACTCTACTTCCTCTGAGGTTGGGAAGAATACTTGACCCATGTTGGCCGCACTTTTCATGTCCCATCTCATTCGGGGTGCCAGTTGATAGCCTTGAATTTGACGTTTGGATGGGCACTTCTTGTCTTGGACCAAGTCCAGCGCTAGTTGACGGACCCATGCCCGCAGATTGCACTTCTTTGTCGTGACTGGTTTGGAGACCAAAAAATCCCTAGGCTATATCAATAATACCACTGGATCAGGTTGGGGAGGGTGGTTTCTCCTCTTCCCCAAACCCAGAGTACCTCAGCCCTTCTTCCATGGATTCTTCACTACTAGTTTCAATGATGGTTAGATTCCTTAAGACACTCAAGTGAGTGCTTACTGAGTGGCATGAACCCACACTTTTTTTATAGGAAGATCCTAGGTGATTTGATGCACCATTGTCAGCAGGTGTAAGATCGTCTCTGATGAGCTTTCTATACCTTAAGTGCATGTATAAATGATTTGATAAGCTATTTTGTTGTTCTCCCAATTAAGTTTTGATGAGATTCTGTTGACTTGTTTCTGAGGCCGTGAGATTGTAGAGAACATTTCACGGTGTGAAGTGTCAGAAAATTTCTACACTTTCACGTGTTATTTTTTTATTACTTTTGGGATCATAATTCCACGTTACCTTGCTATGGGTGTCAATTTTTTCAAGACTTCCTTAGCCTTAATTTGACTATACCAAGCTCGTGAATTTGATTTGATTAAGGCGTGAGATTGGAGAAAAAGTTCACGCCGTGAAGAGATAAGGTTTCAAGTCTCATGTGAAAAGTAATCGGTTCACGTCGTGAACAAAAAATGATTCACGCTGTGAAGAGTTCTAAAATAGTTGATGTCGTGAACGATTTTCTACATGTTCACGATTCTTAATTTTGTCAGACCTCGTGGTGTCAGAGGTTCGAGAATAAGGCTACCTATTTTTGGCAAGTTAATCTCGTGAATTGCGTCGTTAATGCGGTGTTGATGTTGAGAGTGGTTCACGACATGAAGTTGCAGAAAACAGTTCACGTCGTGAATGATTTTCCTGCAGAGTGTCACATGGGAACTTCCCACATCGACTAATGTGATTGTGGGTGCAAAATACTTATCCAACTGTTTCCAAAATGATTGTGCCACGCCTAAGGAGTGTAATTACGAGTTCAAGGCATAGTAAATGGCTCCTTATTTTTTTAATTGTTGTGAATTTTTGAAAAGAAGAAAAAATAAAACACCAACCTGCTCATTCACGTTGATGATTCCAGTGATGAAAATATCAAAATTAACTGAAGAAACAATGAATCTCTCTTCTAAGACTACTCCACCACATATATACACAACAAACACAACCAATTTCTCATAATTTTTTACTTCCACACAAATCTTATCCATTCATTTTCTACACAATGCACTACCAGAATGCAAGGGCAATCATGAATCTTATGCAATGGGAGATGAAACTCCAAAAGGAAGGAAGAAACAAAGGTGTTTCCCTGGCAGCGGCCCCCAAAAATGTTATGGCTACCACACCTCCAAGAGGGAACTCAATGCATTCACCTAAAGGAAGAGCAATAGAACACAACTGTCTCGTAGGGCACTTACCACCAATACTTCAAACTTGAGTCCCTTGAGGCCTCCAAGCTCACTTGTTAAGCTCCAAACCTCCAAGCTCCACCTCCACGCTATCACCGTAGGGTCGCTCACACCATCGCATAAGGCAATCACTCTCTCTCACTCTCCCACACAAGTATGAAACATACAAGCATAGAAGAGGCACAAATACTAGAATGCTCTCTCCCAATCTCTCTTAAGAAACAAAGAAGAGCTCTCAATAGCACAAAGGGGGATTGTGTCTTTTCATTATGAGAAAATGCCTTAGATACATTTAGCCCTTATTCACACTTGGGTGCCCAAAACTTACTTAACTAAGGCCTTAGGTGGCCAATATCTCATAATGTACAACTTTTATAGTGCCTTTTCATGACAATTATTAATGTCCTCAATTGGAGGAGCATACTTGTTAATTCAAAATGGGATTAACACCAGCTTTCGTAAGCTTAGGTGTTTCCAGCTCTCTTGAAGGATGACTTTCTCCTTATGTTTCCCCTCTAGTGATATCTTACTCAATTCCTCACCCCAATCCTTAGAAAACTCATCGTGTACCTTAGTGGCTTCGAGGTATCTCAGCCCATTGGGCATCCGTGGCTTCGAGGTATCTCAGCCATTGGGCATCCGTGGGTTTTGTAATAGGGCATTTCATCGAGCAATATATCGTTTCTGTTTTCGCCATCTTCTGAGGCGTTGAGCGTTGGTACGGCCTTGTGATCTAGTCCCTTCGATGCTAGCGGCTTCCTCTTATGATTCTTCATCAATGGTTTGCTAATTGACCATACATAAAGAGGTAGTGGGAACAGTTTCAGATTCTATATATTAGGTCCCTCTGGGTTGCATCACATCTATGGTAGCTAGCACATGCATCGAGTTTTCACAGAAATCCGGAGGAGGAAGTAACGTATACATTTCCACTTCCTCTTCCTCTTTGGAATTTTCCACCATGGGCTGGCATATTTGTACGGATGTGGTCCGCTTAGTTGTGACCGAATCATTACCGAACAGTTGCCGTTCCATGGGGTGTGCTCTCCACGTTCTCAGATCAATCTTTAAAATTTACGAATCCCTACGCACATACACATGAGCTAATGCCCAATCGTGCACCAATTTGGATAGGGTCTCCCCAATATTATATCATATGAGTCTGGTTGGCACAGGAAGTCCATTACCACAAATGTATGATGGTAGCAAAACGTAAAGAGTTTGAGTTTCACATTCTCCAAAAGTCCAATGGGTCTTGAAGATGTTCCATTTGCCATTTTAATGTTTAGATCTGCTCTTTTTAGATATGGTTTCCCAATTTTCCTAACAACATTTTGTGATAATGCTTTTCCCCGCCCCACCATCCAAGATAGCCAGTGCCTGGTACTTGTTATGAGGAATCGAGATCGTAGCATTTGCATCGTCACTTTCGTAATAACATTCCAATTGATTAACTGGTAACTTGACGACTCTGGTTTCCCTTGTGTGTTTTAGGGTTCTTTCTACCAGAGGTGTCAAAACATCCTCTGTAGTGTCGGCTGGCCTTAGTTCGCCTTCTACCCATTCCTTTATGTCTGTCCATAGTGTTGGTGAAATGCGTAGCACCACTTGCCCAATGGCATTTGCACAGACGTGGACAGTACAGTCGCGAGGCTTCTTATGTCTTTGGGTTCTCTGGCAATTGAGGGTTCCCTCCATATGTGTGTCTCGTATCCATCCCTAGGGAAGGAATGGATGGACTCACCTTGCGCATTTTCCTCAAACATCCTGGACATTGTGTTTGCTTGAGATCCCTCTTCTGTTTCTTCTGGAATTGGAGTAGGTACTTTCAATTCCCTTTCCCTTGTTGGCTCGTTTCTTGGATACATTGTATCCCTGACCCGGTTACCCCTTAGCTTGGCTTCATGAAGCCGTTGACATTCTTTTACTAAGGCCCTAGCATCTTCAAGCTTCCTTATCTCCTCTTCGGCATTTGGGTACTCACCAACTCCTTTAGGGGTTGATGGTCTTTCTCTTTGCTCCTCTGGGGTCAGGCTCTTTTTGGTTGATCGCTTGATCCCCTTCTTCTCTCGATTGGGTGGATCCGGTGTCAATCATATCTTCTTCGGATCCAACTTGGATTGTGACCCTAGTGTCACCCTTACCCACTTTTTTCACTCTTCTCCTCCGGCCAATTTTGGAAATGGTCGCATCTGTTCAGTTCTTCCCCTTGTCCCCCAATTGGGCCTATGCTCGTGCCAGGACATTGAGTGGTGTGATATTTCCGCGCTGCACACTAATGGTCCGGATGGTGGTCTGATTAGAAGTGGAAGTCAAACCACTTACGCGCTTGTTTGGACACTTAGCGATTCGGTGTGCGGCCCATCACATCCAAAACATTATAGCGGTCCTCTCCTCATGTTTGAGTTCATGTCCTTACCCTTTTCATTGTACCATGGTTTGAAACATAGGTACTGGCTTCCCCTTCATTTCTTGCCTTTTACGAGAGAGAACCATCGCACAAAGGACCACCTCTTTTTGCCTCCATCAAGGGATTGAGAGATCTACCTTTACCTCTTTTTGCCTTCATCTAGGGAATGAGAGATCTACCTTCACCCCATTGGCAAAGGAGCATTCCGGTGTGACAAAACAGAGTGAGGACGTAACGGACGAGCTAGTGCACCCACATAGGGAAGTTGCAGTTTACAACTCTAAGGCAAGACCCAATAACACATGCTTTGGCAAGGCTAAGGTAAGCTCTTAACTTGAACATATTTGGTGCCACTCTACTGGGGATTAGCATAGGGCTTACCTATGTTTATCCGTCCATTCCAAGCTATTAGGATTATCTAATATTGCCAAGTGTTGAGACTAGGAGGTCAAACTCCAAAAAATATATGGTTTTGGAGCCTTCGATGTATTTTTTGTTGCCTTTGATTTTTATTTGAAGTTTATTTGCATTAGGGCATTTGAGTTTCATCTATTGTAAGGGAAAAACCCTAGTTCATTGGTGATTTGCATGAAATTGGAGCCCAAGAGCCTTAGATTTCATTGCTTGGAGCCAAGGAATACCTTAGACATTGTGATAAGGAGTGGAATCCACTCTAAAAACATGAGCTTTGAGATCCATTAGGTGTGGATTAGAGTGGGATAACTAATTTTTATTTGTGCATTTCATTTTTTTCGTAAATTTTTAATGCATTATTGAATTGGTAGCTTAGAAGCATGCAGATCCATAAAAAAACAATCTAGAAACACTTAATTACTTGCATACCAACCCTTAATTAGAATTAAGATAGTTAATCACACCCCATCAAGTCCAAAAAATCTCAAAAACCACTAAAAACCAAGCCACAACCAGCTCTCAAGTTGGGAATGTGAGCCCACAGTCCTATGTAAAAAGATGTGAGTATGGACACGTGACATGTGAGCCTAGATATATGAGCAATGAGCCTAGAAATGTGAGACGTGAGTCTGGATAAGTGAGCTTATAGACGTGAGCTTGGAGATGTGAGCTTAGAGGTAGGTATACCTAACATTATAGTACAGACTAATTATTACTGTCCTAAAGACTTGTACGAGTATACCTACTCATGTCCTTGGAATATTTTCCTGTTATACAATCTGTACTAGTTACAAATTTAAAAAACTAAAATATAATTATTACCTAATAAGTGTATAGGCCCACTTCCTAGATTTGCGTGCCCCAGGTAGTCATATTTCATAAAAGGGAAGCACATGAGTGGAGTTTATACAAAAGGTGCACACTGTGTCAAACTAGGGAATCATGACACTTCCATGTGCAGATATCCAAGGTTCCAAATAGTTGCACAGCTACCGGTACCTAGGGCTCCATTGGCCTTACCAGCACCACCTGTGCAAATCACTGCAGCAGCTAGCAGGACAGCCCAACTCTTCCTATTTACCTAGGGGGATGTTTTGGGTGCATGACACTTCACCTCTACCACCACCTGTTCTACCACCATAGGCTAAAATCAACCAATTATTGATTGAAGAGCCATCAAAAGATATTGATATGGTTTGTGAAGTAGAACTTAGTGGAGAGTATTATGAGGAAGCTGCGGACTTCACACCAGAATTCTATGTCCTATAGAATAACACGCTAGTACCTGTGTTTCAAACCATGATATAGTGGAAGGGAAAGGACATAAACTCAAACATAAGGAGAGGACCGCTACAATGTTTTGGCTATGGTGGGCCAAATCGCTGAGTGTCCAAATAAGAATGTGGTTCATACTACGCACCAACCCCAACAATTGACTGCTCCACCCAATGACATGCCGATACTTGTACTAAATGTGGCATTGATCATTTGATCAAGGATTGTCCATACCGTGTAAGTGGTTCGACTTCTGCTTCTAACCAAGCCACCATACAGAGACCATTAGTGTGCAGCCTGGAAATATCACGCCACTCAATGTCCTGACACGAGCCTAGACGACCCAATTGGGGGACAAGGGGAAGAACCGAGTAGATGCGACCACTTCTAGAACTAGCCAGAGAAGAAGAGTGAAAAAAGTGGGTAAGGGTGACACCAGGGTCACAATCCAAGATGGATCCAAAGAAGATACGATCAACACCGGATCCACCCAATCGAGAGAAGAAGGGGATCAAGTGGTCAATCAAAAAGAGCCTAACCTAGAGGTGCAAGGGGAAAGACCATCAACCCCTAAAGGAGTTGGGGAGTACCCAAATGCCGAAGAGGAGATAAGGAAGCTCGAAGATGCCAGGGCCTTAGTGGAAGAATGTCAATGACTTCATGAAGCCAAGCTAAGGGCTAACCGGGTCAGGGATATAATGTATCCAAGAAACGAGCCAACAAGGGAAAGAGAATTGTACGTACGTACTCCAATTCTAGAAGAGATGGAAGAGGGATCTCAAGGGAATACAATTTCGAGAATGTTTGAGGAAGCTGCGCAGGATGAGTCCATCCATTCCTTCCCTAGGGATGGATATGAGTCACACACATGGAAGGAACCCTCAATTGCCCCATAGAACCCAGAGACATAGGAAGCCTCGCGACTGTAGTGTCCACATCTGTGCAAATGCCATTGGGACAACTGCTATATGCAGTTCACCAACACTATGGGAAAACATACAGGAATGGGTAGAAAGTGGTGATGGACCTACACACTTGTGAATCTTTGCCCATATGTTTAAATCATGCCCTAGCTTACACCTAATATCATTTCAAAAAATAAAAAAATCATCACGGTTTAGACCTGCTATCTCATGGTTAAGTACCTGCACTCTCATGGGCTAAGCCATCTCACGGCTTAACCCACTCATACGCTAACAAGTCTCACAGGCTAAGCAACTTGCTATCTCATGGTTAAGTACCTGCACTCTCACAGGCTAAGCCATCTCACGGCTTAACCCTCTCACGCGCTAACAAGTCTCATGGGCTAAGCCATCTCATGGCTTAAACCTCTCATAGCTTAACTGTTTCATGGGCCAAGCAACCTGCTATCTCACGGACTAAAAACCTGCATCTTCACGGCTTGACTTCCCGCCTATATCCATCTTCACGAATTTTACACCTGGTTATTGCTCACCCCACTAACACCCTTATCATAAATATAACACACACACACACACACACACTATATCAAAAAATAAATAAAGAATAAGCAGAGAAGACCACATGCTCTCACCAGTCATTATGACTGACTCTCTAATCAATGTTACAGATGTCGACATCCAAAACCCCTAAACCCGAAGTCGTAGAAACTCCGACTGTCACACAGATCACAGTGTGAGTGATGTGAGGTGAGGTGAGAGGAGGGACGAGTACACGTAGTGCAACGCGGTGGTGTGACAACGCTCGTGGGTGGCAGATGTGGTGGAATTGCTTCTCAAGGAGTTGTAGAGCTTGGAGACCTTAAGGGTTACGAGTTTGGATCCTCAGACAGTTGCGGTTCACCAGGTAATCTCTTGTTGGATGTGTTTCAAGGAGGGTTAGGGTGAGCCATAACATTTTTGACATTGTTGCCAGGGAGCCATCCCTTGGCTTTTTCCATTGGCTTTCTTTAATCTACGCATTACCCATTGCCCATTTTCTTGACTAATGGTTTCCCATGAAAAAGATGTGGATTTGATAGAGATTTGTGTGTGATTTTGTAAGAAATAGCTCTCTTTTTTGTTTTGAAAAGAATGTTTTTTTGCTTAATTTGGTGTTTTTGTTGTTGTTAATGTGGTTTTTAATGTTCCTAGGGCTTGCACATAGTTTGTATTAGGCTTGTTTGCATCCATTGCATCAAACAATACTATGGAATGCAATCTCTAGTGATTTTTAGCTCTCTTTAGAGTTAAACATAGAACTAGAATCATTAATTTTTGGTTGAATTGTATGTTTTTTGTTTGACTTGTATGCATTAGAGTGTTAGCAAGCATTGGGAGTAGCTTAATCATTGAAAAAAATTCTCAAAAACATTAAAAAAATCCTTGAAATCGACTAATCTTCCTTAATTGACTAGTTTTTGTCATTAAGGGTGATTAATCCAATTCAAGAGGCAAAAAAAGTTAGAAAATGTGTTTTTTTGGAGTCCAAATTGATCACGTGTAAGAGGTCAAAATTAGTGTTTTTAAGTGTCTTGAGAGCATCTAGATGCATCAAAACACCTAATTACATCAATTGGATGAATTTCCCTCTTTTGCTTAATTTTGCTTAAAAAGAAGAGACATTAATTAAGAGTTTAATTAATCTCTAACTATACATTAATTTACACATTTGTTGATGCACATAGCTTAGCAATTTCATGCTCTATTCAATGATGTGCTAAATGGTATAAATTAATTAGATTAGTGGTTAATTAGAGCTCTTGATTAATCTAAAAGGGGGATGAATTAGTGACGGATTGATCTTTGATTAATTCTTAAACACTTTTGTACATAACTCATTAAGGCTAATGAGCATTGAATGAGAAGATGCTAATGAGTTGTCAAATTGTCCATTTTAAGGGTCATTTATGAAGGGTATAAGGGGGTGTCATAAAAAGGTTAACTTTTTGGATTCCCACTTGCCTTTTTGGGGTCGTTCACGTGAGTGTAAGCATCTAAACTAATTTTGGCAAATAGACACTTGTTTGACCCAACAACGAAGGGTACGCAAGGCCTCATGAGGTTGTAATGGGCTACATAACAGGCTATCACAATTTTTTTTTTAAAAAGAGTGCTTGCTCATCATTAGGGAGCAATTGGCAACGTCAAACATGGCAACGATAGAGGGACTACGTGGGCCAACACCCTCACTGAACCCAATGGCTGACATCTTCGAGCCATTGAGATCAATGCCCCAAATACACCTCCCAATACCATTGGCCATGCCAACAACAAGCGTGTTATCGGGTTTTACACCCCTGTCACTTCAATCCCACCAGCGGGCTTTGATCCTTTACCTAATATTCCCATAAATCCTATAGGTACCAACCCTTTGCAACCCCTTGGATTCCCACACCTTTGATATATTGACTAATCTAGGAAGGGGGGTTGCCCAAGGACTAAGTGAGTCCCTACCCACCACAAGAGCACTCACACATGGCCTAAGTGACTCGTACAAAAACATGGCCGTACATATTTCAAAAATCATGGGCAAATATGATGAAACAATTGATCCTGTTTAATTTATTCAAATGTTTGAACAAAGACGTGAAGCCTTTGGAAATCCAAATTACCTCACTAAGGTTAATACGTTGAACCTATGCTTAGTAGGAAAGGCTAGTTGATGGTTCATCACATTGATGCCTGATCAAGACAAAACTTTAAAACCTTGAATATTGCAATCACTACGACCATTCCAATCCCCATTGTGCGTACAAAGCACCTGTTTTTCTATACTGCATATATTGCAAAACCTTTGGCCACGACGCATCCCAATGTCCCAATTCATCTACAATTAACTCAAAACCTCCATCTCCTGTGCACCAAATAGAAACAGTCCAAAGGGTAGAAACTGCTTAGGAAGTAGTTAAGCAAACACTACAATGTTTCTATTATCGTGGACAGCACAAGGTGGCAGATTGCACAGTTTGGAATACTTCCATGTCCATAATCACTGACACCTTTTGCAACCCATATGTGAACGATGTGGCATTGATCACCTATTCCAAGATTGCCCAAGGCGAGTTGCTTCGCTGCAACTTGTCTCACAAAATACAACTCTTAACATCTTAAGTGTACAAAACGGGCAAATGTCCATGGTACCCTTAAATGTGCTTACATGCTTACAAGCCAAGGCACAAGAAACAGTAAAAAAGAATGCAAAGACAATACTTCAAAATGGGTAGAAGAACATGCTTTAAAGCAAAACCCAAAAGAGACAGCAAAACCTTCTAAACCCAAGAAAAACAAGAGACAACAAACTATCGAAACCAAGGTTGAAAGAGAGGACATGGAAAAGGAGCTTGTGAAGAGCATAAACCCAAAAGAGCCAAAAGCTACACATGATGCAAAAGCATTCACCTCAATGGCTACCACACAAACCACAACACCCACATGTGCGACACAGAAGACAAAAGCCCAAAAGAAAGTTTGTTCTCGTCACATGGACAAACATAATGAAATCTTGACGATCCATAGAAAGTCAAGAGATAAAACAAGTTCTAGTATGTCACTTAGAGAAGATGAAACAAGTTATGACTCTTCACTTAGTGCACTTCCCAAACCAATCCAAAAACTAGAACCCACCCAACCACCCTAAATTGAAAATCATGATCACATGACATATGCGGAACGTAAAAAGCAAGCTCTAGAGAGCATGCTTAGTATGATTGAGTGTCATACAGGATCATCAGTTGTGATTGAATCTCAATGCCAATCCTAAAAAAGCAACCAAAATACAAGAACCTGAGGAGTATCGCTTTCCCTTTCAAGAGAAAGACATTCTCTCTATAGAAGAGTTAATAGAGGCATATTGCATGAATTATGCGACTAAAAAAGCACGTGAGGAATTCGATGAATCCCTTACAAAATTAAACAGTCTCTCAAATCCTCATTTGGAGGAGTGCAGCATAGCGTTAACACTTGCACCTTTAACGGCTAAACATGAGTTATACAAAGACATCAAGAGCTACATAGAACGGGACTGTTCGCAAGTTTCCAAACATACATGAGTTAGAATTTACAGAGGACCAAGTGTACCATTGTACACATTGGGTACTATTGAAAAAGATGAGAGCCAAAAACAAGATGAGAGTGACTGGGAATATGAAACCAAAACGGGATCTGAAGTTGAAACAAAAATTGAAACATCCATGGTTCCTCTTGAAGATTCTATCATGGTATGGTTAGATTTCCTTGCTATGCGGGCAATGATATTAAGCGCAAACGTGCGTTGATTAGCCCTTGAGCTAGTCATAACATCTTGACAATAGACACTGGGGTGTCATTGGGGCAACCTAAACTCATCCCTAAAGACAATGGTCTTGCAAGAGGAGCCAATAGACAAAACATTGAAGTTTCAGATTACTTTAGCTATGCTACTCAAACAATTGGTTGAGATGTGGAATTTAGATTCCATGTTACTCCAGATCCCCTTGAGTATGATGTCGTCCTTGGTGAAACTTGTATACGTGACATGTATTACTTGATGAATCCATGCAAACAGTCACCTTGAACACTCCTGTAGGCATTGTGCAATTACTCACGGGAGGAAGAGACCTTGGAGAAGCTGGAACTTCCAACATATCTTACTGAGAATATCCCAAGAATTATGGTTGGTTTGGAACTTTCCAATAAAATCACCACAATTCAAGCACAGCTTTATCGGAGAGCAGAATCTCATGACCCTCGAGTTATGGAACTTGTTAGGTCAACCAACACTCACGGTTCATCCTGAAAGAATTCCATTTACACAAGGCTTGAACATGCCATGTCTGGGGTACTTTGAACATACAATGTATATTGAAACTAACCCCCTTACTTGCAAGTGTTTTGTGGTTGAGTTTGTGTTGGAAGTAGATTTGATATTGGGACATAAATGGACTATTTCTGCCCAAGCACCAATGTGCTTTACTAGCGATAGGGTCATCACATAACGATTAACGACACAAAGTTGACAATACCTTACTACACGGAAAAGGATCCAACCCTAATGGATTTCTATGATGCGCTGAACGCAAAAAGTTACAAGCCTCTTCCACATAAGCCCCTCTACACAATGACCTACCATTTGCATTAATGACCAACTCGGACAAAGCATCTACCCCTTCCACTCCATCCTCACACCAACAAAGTCTAATGCAATCAATCGCTATTTCTAAAGAAGATCCCCAACCAAAACCATCTATCTCAAAGAAGGAACTTAAGGGAAAATCCTCGGAGCAAACGCCTCTTCATCAACCAACCTCACCAAAAGAGGGGGCTGCATGCTCAAAAGCCTCCGCATCAGTAAACCACCACTCTGCAAGAGACTCGAACCTCCACTTCCACCAAAAAGAAAAATCCACCAAGACAATACAAATCAAGGTATCTTAATAATGGTATCAAAATATGGGTGGAGAAGTAATTACTTGTAGCTCAAGGCTACTATGAAGGGACCAATCAAATTTTGGTGCCTCGACAGTCAAAGCCTCTTCCTCCTCACGCAGCACTCAAATAATGGAATACTTAGGACATATTGTTTCGGTTAATGGTATTCAAGTAGACCCCGAAAAGATCGAAAACATTTCCATTCCCACGTCTACAAACGGAGACTTATGAGCGCATCAAAGACAAATGGAGACTTATGCAAATGGAGACTTATGAGCGCATCAAAGACAAACTCATAATACTCTTTTCACCCCTTTGGCTGTGAAGCATAAGTGCAAAAGCTACGTGGTAGACATAAGCACCTTTTCTCTAAAATAGGAAATAGACACGAGAACCGTTGATCTCAAGGTGGTAGACAAAAGAAAAGAGAGGAGAGAGAAAAAAAAAAAAGAAAAAGAAAAAAAGGCAAACACCAGGGAGTCACGCATATGGCCTACCTAAAAAAGGTAGAATCTCAGAAGCAACTCCCAACAATCTTCAATAGCCAATACAATTTTGTTAAGCTTATAGCTTACTATTCTTTTGGCTAAGTTAATGTAGCAGCTACTCCATGAGTATATATCCATACTCATGCACTGGAAGACATTTGCACCATCATCAACAACTTTCCAGGTACATCTCTGGATGGGAGGGGGCATGGTGGGTGAAAGCTTGGTCAATGGTACAATCCATTGCCTGGAACTTTCCTTCAAATTACAAACCTCTCCAAACAAAAGTCTTCACAACGTATGGGTCTCAAATCCTTAGTGAAGACATCTCAGCCTCGTAAGTCGACATAATTCTTTCATGCCTTACCAACAAGTGGCCACATCAACAAGCAGTAGCTCCATAAGAGTCTATGTGACTCAATTCTTGTACTTCATGTATATCTGCTTTATTAGAGTACTTACATATACATAAAAGCATAAAAAGTACATGGGAAGAAGCATGAAGGAAAAGGTCCTACTGAACAACATTTGACAAGAATCCTACCACACAAAGGGACATCGTCGAAGGCCAATTTCTTCAAATGATGAATGCCGCTTCAATGAATCAAATGAGGAACTGAGAATCACCATCTTGTTATGATGATTATGCCTACATTCCTCCGGATCCTTCCCTCTTCTCTCTCATTATTAACATCTCTCAGCATCCCCATTAACACAAATCACATGTAATCTTGCTTATGACTGCCAAAAACAAAGTGAGCAAAAAACCCCAAAAAAAACATGCTCACACAAAAATAAAAATGCAATCATCCGTAAAAAAACCCCTCACCCACCCGTTAGGAATTTCCAAAAAACCACTAATCTTTTCATTTAATAACTAGCCCTTCTCATTCCTTCCAGAGTTATAACCATTGAACGTCACTCAATATCAAAAGCCATCAAACAAAGCTTATCAATTCTCCCCACACAAAGGTCTTCCACGCGATCACGAGGACACGATTGCCATCAGGAAGGGGGGAATGTTAATTCATTCCTAGGGTTAACAAGAGCTACTACCATTATCTTATATCAAGGAGTCAAGGTAGATACACCAAAAGTTCATACATTCAAGATATGAAACAATGGTGTCTAAATCTACAACTTGGATGGGTGCCCGTAATGGTGTGACGGAGTATTTATGGCTATTCCCCCCTTCAAGAGCATGTGTTAGTAAGTTAGGATGAAGTCCCAACAAGTGATGTACTTCATGGATATATTATGAGGGTAGTCATTGTAATAGCATTAGATCTCTTATGAGCCTAAAGTGCCCGGTCGGCCACAATTTAAGTGAGTGTAAACACTTATGGCCATGTATATAAGTGAATATCTCTCATAATATAAGGATACTCTCCCATTGTACAATAGAGACTTGCTCTTGCTGATCTCTCTCTCTCTAATGCATACTAGTGAGTGTGTGTGAGTGATGTGAGGTGAGAGGAGGGACGAGTACACGTAGTGCAACGCTTGAGGGAGACGTGGTGGAATTGCTTCTCAAGGAGTTTGAGAGCTTGGAGATCTCACAAGTTACGAGTTCGGCCATTGGAAATATCCTCACGACAGTTGCGGTTCACCAGGTAATCTCTTGTTGGATGTGTTTCAAGGAGGGTTAGGGTAAGCCATAACACGGAGGTCAAGAAGAAGACCATAGATGGTGCACAAGCATGGAAAGGTCTCACATCCTGTCCACTTCCTGGTAACGATGATGCTATTTCTCAAGTGAAGACCAAAGTGGTGGGCTTAATTGCGGTATGGCAAGCTCGTGGTTTTATTGATGAATCATATGAGCGTGTCTTGCTAGAGGAAGTGTGGAAGGGTACAAACACCGTTCATACCCTTTGTGCCTTCACCCCAGAGGACAAGCGAGGCCCATAATGGTTATCACATTTCTATATTTGGAAGTTGTATGTGAATAAACTTGGTTTTATTTTCAATTTGAAGCAATAACCTCGATGTAGAGAATGTGATATTTCCCAACTATGGTATGATAGGCTATAAGGCTATCATACCATACTTGAGGTGGTGAGATCACCTCATGGCATTTGAACGGCATTTTATGTTACAGAGCCAGTAGCTTAAATATGTTGTCCAAGTATGGTATTGTAGGCTGCAAGTCTATTTCAATTCCATTGGAGTAGAACACAAAGCTTTTCAAATATGGCTTAGACATGTTGTCCAAATAAGCTATGATAGGCTGTAAGCCTATCTCATACCATACTTGAGGTGGTGAGATCACCTCATGGAATTTTAATGACATTTTCTTATTACAGAAGTAGTATGGCTTAGATATGACCTGAGTTTTTGGAGGATCCCATAATGTACAAGCACAAGTGGGTATGATCTACGTGACCATTACTAGGCCAAACTTGAGCTATGTTGTTGGACTTGTGAGTCAATTTATGCAAGCCCCTAGGAAGCCACACTTGGATGTAGCTAGATGGATTCTCAAGTACATAAAGTCCACACTTAACTATGGACTTTTCTATGAGGATAGCATAGAGATACAACTAAGTGGGTACACATATGTTGATTGGGCTAGTAAAGTCATAGATGGGAGATCTACTAGTGCCTTTATGTTTTCTTTTGGGAGTGCTACTATGAGTTAAAGCAATAAGAAGCTTCTTTGTTGAGTATAGAGGTAGAGTACAAGGGTGCTACTAAGGTAGCTTGTGAGGTATCTTCAAGGTTTCAGAAGCCACTTGGTGATATGGGTAAGCCCCCATGGATAGTATATGGGTGCTACTATGAGTTAAAGCAATAAGAAGCTTCTTTGTTAAGTATAGAGGTAGAGTACAAGGGTGCTACTATGGTAGCTTGTGAGGTATCTTCAAGGTTTCAGAAGCTACTTGGTGATATGGGTAAGCTCCCATGGATAGTATATGGGTGCTACTATGGCAGCTTGTAAGGTAGCTTGGTTTCAGAAGTTACTTGGTGATATGGGTGAGCCCATGGATAGGATCGTTGTTATGTTAGATATCAATGCTTCACCCTCATATTATATTATCCAAGCACAAGCTAGTTCATGTTTGTACAGTCTCAATCATAAGAAGTAGCCATGGTTGAGCATTTCGAGCGTCCTACACCCTTGTATTTAAACGACAAGGTGGCCTAGGAGGCTCGATGGTTTAGAGATGGCTTGGGTTAGATTTGGCACACTACCAACAAATAGGCTACATATGCTACACTAGAGTGGGTAGACTTTACTCTTAGACACTTTATCTTGACATTGTGGGGCCTAAATGAGACCCAAGATGAGCCCGAATGGTGGTGAGAGGTGGAAGTAACTACATAGTTGTTAGTTCATCTTTATGTACAGTGTAGATGGTGGCACTAACTATGATCATGGACCTACATGATCATTTCATGGCCACCCCATGTATACATGCCTATATATATAGATACATCGACCAGTCCATTCTCCACACAATTCATCACCCATCACTGTGAGTTTACTCCTTAGCTTCTACTAGCATACAACCTTTGCTTAGCAGTTCTAGATCAGCCCCATATCAACCATCAAAGCTCCCTTCATAGGAGCACACAGGTGTGGGGCTTTGCGATCTATCATATCACTTCCGTAATATGGTATTCTTCTCTATCTCTATTACTATGCAATTTGACTTTTAAAGATTTATGTTGTGAAAGATCATACTTCTTGTGAGTGTTCTCTTATATACATCGCATGTTGTATCCTCTTACAATTGATGTGTCTCCACTCTAGCACATAAGAAAATGAAATGGAATTAGTTTTTTAGTGCTTAAGCTCATCCTTAAAACGTGAATATCATAACGCTTCTTTTGATGGAGAAGTGGTGGATGTATGTGAATAGTACTGCTCTATCAACCTCATCTCCATCTATCATCTTTTGCCTAGTTTTATGTTGAGGGACAAGCCCAAAGAGGATTTCCAAGCTACAAAGGAAGATCTTGCCTCCCTATGCATTAAGCTTAGACAACAAATAATGAACAAAAACATAGAAAAGCATATGGGGCTACATTACGATATGGGACACCTTTTACAAGAGTGTGGAGCATGCATAGCTCGATATGATGCCCAACCATAAGAAGTCGATGAAGTGGTCGATGCAGCCATGATTAACTGAAGCGTTTAACATCACAAAGGGAGGAGTAGCTTGAAGTTAGTCAAACAAAGCAAGAAGGAGAAAGAGGATTTGATGGATGTCTTCTGCATGGAGCCTTTACATGCAAACTTTGTTGCCTTTGCTTCCAAACATCCATTCACCGTGTTTGCCTGTCACATCGCCCTAGCCCAAAAGGCATCAAACTTTGTTGCCTTTGCTTCCAAACCCATCCATTCACTGTGTTTGCCTCTCATCCCCCTAGCCCAAAAGGCATCACCTTGTGTGTATAAGTTCCCTACTCTATTGTAAAAGCTTTCTTTTGCAATCCATGTGTGAGAGGAGGAAAATTACTCATGAGGAATTCGAGTTTGGATATTATGATTATTTCTATTTCAACAACGCATGCAGTGAGAAATGGCAGCTTCTTTCAGTTATAGTGGAATTGCCTTCTGGAGGTACCATGGCGAGGGTTCACTACAGAGCACACATGGAGAGTTCGCGTTCACACATGGCGGCCGCCCAAAGGCGGGCACAGCAGCGTTCCGCCCACGCCGGCCTCTCACCATAGCGCGTGCTGCCACATCGCCTCTCTCGGACGACGATCCCCAGCAGGCCCCTTTTCTGGAGGATCTGGTCATACCGCCCGACTGGACTTCTGCGGATGCTGCTGCTCAGGTAAGGTAAGGTAGTTGCACTTCATTGTGAGCGGGTTGTTAAATGTTTTGAATGGAACACATACCCATTTGCAATGTCTTTCTTCCTATTAAGCCCAAATGTAAGCCACTTAGCCCTTGTTTATACGATTTCTTGTGTAAGAAACTTGAATTCTAAAAAGCATTATTATAGGGCTGTCAAAAGTTGTGCTTACGTTTAATCTTGGTAGTCTTGTTTCATTTTTTGTTGCAATCATTTGCTGAGAACTCTGAGCGTTTGGATCTGAAGACAGGTAGGGAGAGTGCCCCTACAGACCAAAATATAGCTTGTAAGATCACAGGTAAGTACAACGGGATGTTCTACGAAGAGCCGTCCAGTATTACAGGCCATAATACCATGGTGCAATCCATGGGAGATAAGCCGTGGAACTCCTTGGAAGACATCATGTAACCTCAAGGGGTGGAACTGCAGGTTACATTGGACATTTTCTTCCTAGCATGATCAGGCCCCATTGTGTGCTCCGCGCTCGACCTGGAGTTGGTATATGATGGCAGTTGTAACATGCTTGAGCAGTGGAATAGTTATAGAGGCAATTACAAGTCAGAGATTTGGGGAGGCAGTATCTGCAAGCATGTAATTTTCATTGGTGAGACCTTCCGGGTTGCATAAATGGCACCCTACTGGGTCCAAGGTTTTTCCCTAAGGGTAGATCTTCTAGAAGGATCTTACATGGGTGCACTTTGTGGTCCTTACGTGTGCCTTCTTGAGTCAGGAAGCCTACCCATCAAGGTCCTCAGGATGCAGAGGCTGGTTAACCGTTAAATACATACTCAAGCGCCAAGATACACCTAAACAGTGCAAAGAGAAAATAGCTAGATACTGAGATTCTCCACTCCATTCAGGAGTGACCAAAGTATCAAAAAGGTACTTTTGGAGAGGCCAGCTTTTGGTCTGCTCTAAAACTGAACTTCTCCAGCAGTGATATCATGCATTATCCCCACATTGCACCCAGCTTGATCACAGGTGTTCTCAAATGCATAATGCTGCTTTTCTGCCTCTAGTCCAGTCATAAAAAAATGTTGCCATCTATTATTTGAAGGTGTCCACTATTTCTAATGGCTGATGATCTGGAACTTCTTATGGGCCGGAAGTGATGGGAGGCCAGCTAGGGCCAAGGTGGCATGGCAAGTGATCATTCAGCCACATAGCAAAGGGGGGCTTAGCCTCATCGATCCTGCTATTCAGAGCTGTGCCTTGCTGGGCAAGTTGATTGTCAGAGGACTCCTTTCCGGTGGTGAGCCTTGGAAAGATTTCTTATTGGCCCGGATCTTAGCCCGCACTCCGAGCCTTGGGGGCCCGTGGCCGCAGAGTACCCGATAGATCTTCACAAAGATGTGAGCCTGTGGTTTTAGCCCAGCTTTTGAGGACAGATTTGCAACCAGTTTACTTCGGGCTTGGGATCATCTCAGGCCAGCCCTCAGACAGATAGTACCAATTGCCTCAAAGGAGCGGCTTCGGCAGCCTTTGGTCTGGAACCCCTTGATCCGTTTACCCAGTGGCTACATGTTAGGGGCCCGACCGCATGTATCTTGGGGAGCCTTGAGCACGGGACGAGCTAGGTCTCTTGGAGATTAGATTGCACACATGTAGTTACCCCTGGAGGAGCAAGAGAGGCTTGACAAGGATCCGGGGTTGAGATAGGCTCAACATCGACATTGACTCAGCTATCCCTTAGCAGTGTCTGATGCCTATTCCAGACCCGACCCCCCTAGGTGTGGCTAGGAGTGTTTACCAGACATGATATCCTCATGGCGGTCCACGGAGCAGATGAGGATGGTGGGCTGCTCACTTTTCTATTGGTTCCCAGGGCAGATTAAAGAGATCAGAGCCTCCCTTGGAGGATTTCAGATGCCTTACCGTACAGAGGGTGAGGGTGACCGGTTTTCAAGCACGGGAATGGCACGTAGATCCAGCACCGGCCAAGGGAGAGACTATGGTGGCTATGGATTTGGGAGTGGCGACCTCTCACATGGCTGCAGTGGGACCCAAGAGCGTGGACTTGGCATGATCCTGCGGATCGGGAGGAGACTTTGGATGCCCCCTTCTTTGCATATATAGTGCGGCTAGGTTGCAGGATCCAGATGCCTGAGATAGATGGCAACCGGCAGCAGTAGCACATTGGTAGTCACAGGGCCTATCACAGCACTTCCTTTTAGATTTTTGGAAGAGGCTTTGGGACAGCTTTCGGCCTAGAAAGATCACACTCTTTCTTTGGCTAATGGCACACAGGAGTTTGGCGGTCAGTACTTGGCTGACAGTTGGAGGTCGGCCAGTGGCTTGTCCGCAGTGCGGCCACCATAAGGAGTCTCAGCGACATTGCCTTTGGGATTTCCCGAAGGCTCAGCAGATTTGGTAGCGGATTCTCCGCATCTTCGCTATGGACAGGGCATCGGCCCAAATCATCACTTGGGGCACTGTTGCTTGGGTCACAGTCTACAGAGGTTGAAGCGATCCGGGCTTATGAGGAGGATGGGGGAGGACTAGCCCTTCAGGTCTCTCACCATCATATTGCAGCAGTACCAATCACAGCACCTCCTACAGGTGACTGGCGGCTAGGCTCATGCCAGAGATGGGAGATTTGCAGTAGCATCATAGCTTGGCACATTTGGCGTGCTAGATGCAGTGAGGCCATCGAGGGCACCCACTCTCCGCCGGCTGAGACCATCAAGAGCATATGGCTTGATATCATTCACACCCTCCGCGGTCAGTGGGGGAAGTTACAGGGAGGTTCTGACCACATGCGGAAGTGGCGGGAAGCCTTCTTGAGACTTTGGAGGTCTGGCCCTTTCCTCACAGATAGAGGCGGTGACTCCATTTGGCATTACAGACCACCTGTGTGGTTGTCCCTTGCCCCCCCTCCCCTTGTATGAGGTAGCCTTCTCCTCATAGAGCGGCCAGCCGGAGGAGAAGCATCTCTTCCCCTTATGATCACTTACTTCCTGCCCTTATAAGAGGCGAGTTTGTATTTAGCCCTTCGTGGTTAACCGTACTTAGCCCTTTGTGGCTGTTGTTCTTTAACTAATCGAAATGTCTTTTTCCTAAGGAAAAAAAAAAAGAAATCAAATCTTGTGTGTATGAAAGAGAGAAAGAGAGAGAGAGGTTTCCAAACAAATACTATACTTTTATCACTTTTGTTTGGTTGTTCAACTGCCAATATCTGACACTAGAGAGAGAGAGAGAGAGTCTCAAACAAATACTCTTGCTTTTGTCACTTCTATTTGGAAAATTGGTTGTTCAACCTCCAATAGCTGCCGCTCTTTGTACAAGCAGGCCAGCCCTCATACCTATCTTTTCTTGCTCAATGTTACAGGAGTCGGAATGGTTGAGGGCCACTCTTCATCAATGGCTGGACGATGAGTTTTGCCCTGAACCAGCTAATGATGAAATCAGTAGGCGTTGCTCGAAGGTGTACTATTATTGTCTGTTGGAGAAGCAGCTCGATATGGGGGATATTCTAATGCAAATGGTGAGGGAATTGGAGACATTCTCATTCAAGGAGAGTTTTCATGGGGCCTTCTCATCTGCAAATGCTGCCATTGATCTTATAACTAAAAAGATCCGCACAATGGAAGGGAAAAAATAGGTGTAGGTTCACCATGCAATGTACAAAAGAATAGATAACTAGCGTTCGAAGTGCATTATCTATGCATGGGCACATCGTACTCTTGACATAATAAGTCATTATGAAAAGTGTTACTGTGCATATTGAAAGGCTTTGGGCTAGAACTTTTGTCAAATTCATATTGGCATTTTAATTGAGAGAGTGTTGTCAATTATTTTGAACGACTAATGAGTTTTTCAAGGTGCCTTCACGTTTTGTACTGTAGAACAGTTATGTTCTACCCTCTTCTAGTCAAAAGCCACTTTCCTTACCCTCAATGAGTGCTCTTCTTAACCCTCTACTCCTTGTGTGCAAGGGTTCAGTCCTTATTTATACGGTTATGTTGAGAGAGAGAGAGAGAGAGAGAGAGAGAGAGAAGACTTGCCTTTCATGAGGGGTTGAGAGCTTAGGCCTAATGTATGAAAGAGAATGTGTAAAAACAAAAATAGAAGAAAATAATATAAAACAACAATATTCTCATTTCCTCCCTTCACTTTTTTCTCCTTTTAGGACTGCTTAAGCATACCATTCAAACCAAATCCAAGAAGAAGAGGCAGCAGTAATAGCACAAGCTAAGCTGCTGCTCCTCATAGTATCCTAAGCGCGACAACAAAGAAGGAGAAGAAGAAAAACAGCAGCGTCTTCTTCCTACTCTTTGACTACTACTTCTCCCTTACCCCATGTAACCCAAAGAAAAGAGAGGAGGAGAGAGTAGACATACCTTGGAGAGGAAAGCAAGAATGTGCAAATCAAAAAATACAAGAACCAGAAATTTCAATAGACAAAAAGTAAAAGTAGAAAACATTTATCAATAGAAATAAAATCCAAGCTTCTTTTTCCATTTTGTACTCATGTCCAAAGCATAACCAATAAGTAGTAGAAGCAACTTCGTTTCTTTTGCTTTTGTTTTTTTCTCAACCGTGGTGTTTTTTTTAATAAGCAAGTCTTTGATTGTGGGGTATAATATGGTAACCGTATTTTTTATCTAGTATTGTGTTCACCTCTCTATATGGTATATAATCTCTCTCAGACTAGGAATGGTTTACAATCTCTCTCAGACGCGCGTGTGTGCACATGCATGCACGCATGTATACACGTGCACATGGACACATGCATTATTCGCAAATAAATACTGTAATGCAATGATAATTTGAGAGAGAGAGAGAGAGAGAGAGAGAGAGAGAGAGGTCTTGTGTAAGAGGATATAACATGTAATATGTCTAACAAGAAGTAGCATCTTTCATTGCTAAGCTCAAATTGCAGACTATTAGAGATGGAAAACAATATTACTTTCATGTGATACAAAAGATAACTATAAGTTCTAAAAGGATGTGCTCCTTTTCTTTCCCAAAAAAGAGACTTCTATTAAGTATGAGCAAGGGGGAAATCTCAACCTATCCGGTACCTTATGGTGCCAACAAGGTCCCATATGAGTGAATGAAAAAGATGCCATAGTCCCACTCTCTCTGTAAAGTGGGAGGATGGAATGCCCCGACGGCACCATCCTACGGATGGGTGGACCCAATTAGTCGGGTAGCTTTCCAATAGATTAAGTGAAAGCCCTACGCTAGATAATTAGGTTCTTGGACAACTCTATTCTAGAAGACTAGGTCAGCGGCTGTGCCTTGCATGGATGAGGAAAAAAGCGTTGCCTCTAGAAATCAAGTCTAGTAGTTGCCCAAATTATGATCAATTACCCTATGGGTGATTTGATTTTTAGAAGACCACGCTCCCCCTGCGAGATAGAACTAGGTCTTACCTATGAATCGTATCCTTGAATCTCTGTATGGTCAAGGTGTCGATGAGTAGGAAATTTTTTCTAAGATAAGACTTAGTGGACTATCTTAAGTGTTTCCCCTATTTTTGGAAGAGGGGAACCTTACATTGGGCTAACCCTGAAGACCAATCTCCATTGGTTGGTGGCAAGGCCACCAAGAAGAAAGAGCCAACTAAAAGAGGATATATGTGTCCTCTTGTAGGAAACCCACAACCTCCTCCAAAAAGTCATTTGAATGTCCAGTGTGATACGATAAGCCTCCCAATGAGGTATAAGAGTAGGGGCTCTCTGAATGTATCTTAGAAGATGACTAGCGTTTCGTACAATATAATTGAAGAAAGGCATGCATTTCATTGGATTGGTAGCATCCCTCTACATATACTCACCGAGATCCAATGCAAATACCTGATAGGGCATCCACCATACAACCAAAGGCTCCAAGCATATGTAATCATCCTTGGGGCAAGATTTGCACATCATCTCTCTCCAAATACCATGCATCTTGTACAAAGAAAAAGATAGGGGCATCATCCTCCCCCATAGTAGGGAGGCCCATAACCTATAGAGGTATAATTATCTCAAAGAAAACTCCAAACTATGAGTGTGATGAAGCCCTTCCAAGGTCCCTGTTATGTAGTGGTTGCATATGGCAGCATTAATATGCACAATCCTCTAACTAGTGCCCCTCAAATGATGTGTAAGCACCTCTCTCTAATCCTCCAATCTAGCACTGTGGGGAAGAGAGTCTCCTAGCCAGTCAGTGAATAAGCGTATCTGCCCCAAGAGACCTACCATACCCATTTAAGATCAAGTCATTCCACATAATGGGTTGTTTGTTAGCTGCCTCAGTTGATTGCGGAGGTATGTGAACCAAGAACCTCCTCATGCAATCCCAAGCCCAAAGAAGGGATCTAACCAAGGGGGAGGATGGGGCCCGATGTTGTGCCTTCTTCGAGAAAATAAAATGTGGGATGTATATCCAATCATCTCCCCTAACCGAAGTACACCTCATAACCTATTGCAAGAGAAAATCCTTCAGTGGCTTAGTGCCATGAAGAAAAACTATGAGAATCATCTTCTTGGCTCACTACTACTGCCATGTAGAACTCCTCTAACAATCATCTTCCTAGCTCAGTTCTATGAAGAACTCTGGCAATCATCTTACAAAGCAATGCTCTTACACTGCACCTCTTACAATGCTTGGGTTGGGATAATTGTTCCATCTAATCCTGACAAAAGAAAATTTTGAATGAAGCGACGTAATAGGGCAATGCATCCCCTATAAAGAACTCAACAAGAAATAATAAACCAAGTAGTGGCCAACATCACTAAGGCTCTAGATTCCAAATTGAGCTTCTTCCTAGTCCAATGATTAAGTTTGCTTTTAATGCTCATAAGCATAGGTGATAACTTTTGTGCTGGGGAGATGTCAATGTCAACCGAGCAGCCAAGGTATCTGGGAGTGCATCCTCTCTCAATCCAAGCGAACGCTAATCTATGTGGAGAATCACTGATACAAAATGCCACAAACTTGTCCCAATTAATGTTGGCTCTTGTTTTTGCCGAACAAAAAGGAAGGCACAAGACATGCATGTGAGTTCTCCAAAATCATCCCGGTATCATCTGCTAGCTTCAAGTCAAATAATCATCGAGGCAAACTGAGCCTAAGACTCATGGGGTAGCCCGAATGAACTTGCTCGTAGCCTCCACTATTATGAGGTATATTAAGGGAGCTAGGGGGAATCCCTAGCACACCAAGTGCGAATTGTGAAAATGCTCACCATGTCGCTCGCATGCCAAAGCTGTGCTATGGGCCTCCCTATACAAGCATGAGACCCCTCCGATCTAGTCCTCGAAAAACCCCATACGTGCCATTGTGCCCTCCAAGAAGTCCCAATCCACTGTCATTTTCTTTTTCAAAGTCGAGCAAGAGGATGCAAGGGGTTGTTGGGTGGATCTAGCCCATGCTACAACTTCCCAAAGATGTTATTAAATATACTCCCTTGGAGAAACCCATTTTGTCTGTGAGTAACCCTTTGAAGAGCGGGATGTAACCTCATACTCAATGCGCTAAGATTTTATATGCGGATCCAAGTAAAGTGATCTGCTTGATGTTGGTCTTATCCCCACCTTTTGTGGTAAGGTAGATAAGACCATCCGTGAGAAAGGGGGGCATCATACCTGTGGCATCGTATTTGTATTCCACATTGACGCCTATAAAAGAAACAACAATCTCATCCCTAATATGGTCCCAAAACTGTATAATAAAAAACGATAGGGGGAGATCATCATCCCTTGGGAATTTTCCTTTTGAAAGATCCTACAATGCACGTCTCATCTCGTCTTTTGAGAAATATCATCAGTGATAAGTCACTCCCAAATTTTTTGTTGTGCAACATCTCTCTACAGAGATGGAACCTTTATAGAAAGCAAAATTTGATAAAATTTCGATGCAATAATCTCTTCCTGTGAGTTCTATAAGTATCTCACACATTCCGTACTACAATGCAATAATCCTCACCTTATTTCATTCAGTATGAATCTCTTCCCTGTGAGTTCTATAAGTATCTCACACATTCCCTACTATGGGTAGGCCATGTGCGAGAAGAAGTGTTTGCTGCATTTGCCACACCCATATGTGCCCAAAAGGCCTCATTACTATGAAACAAAAACTCAGCCAACCTATCCATGGCCATATGCTATTAGAAGGAGAGGGAATTCACTCTACACAATCTCTGCATGTGTATAATGCATGAGCACCTTGCAAGGCATCGTGATCATATATTATGATGTACATTTTCAAAGTCTCATGAGAGGGTCATGAGAGGGAAACATGTCTTGGTCTGCATCTTCATGATCTTCTATGCCATATGCATCTTGTGTTCATGATCTTCCATGCCAAATGCATCTTGTGTTCATGATCTTCCATGCCAAATGCATCCTACGTACTATCCAACCCCAACATGGAGGACTCCAACATGCCACCACATCCCCCATCATAGCCCATCAACCTCTTTCACATTTTATTTATTGTGGCCACTTGGCATCGATGAATTAATTTCAATTGATATTCAACATCACACCTACCACCTGTGATCATCATGCTATCAAATGAAACATATGGTGCTTCATGACAATTGTCATGTTGGTTGAGATCTTAGCATGTTCCATTGCACCATGGCACATCCAATGGGAGCACATCGTAGTACCTCAACTAGTCACATTTTTATGCTCCATCCTTCAAGAGCATGCATCTTCATCACTATTATCTCTCTCAAGCTCTCTATTATACAAAGTGTTGTTTTCTCTGCATGTTATAGCTTCTAGAAGGCCCCTTTCATATGTTCCATTGTTTTCTTTTACAAATCCCTTTGGTGGTTCATTTGGTTTGTATGCCTTTGGTGAGGTCCTATTTTATAGCACATATTTTGGTGTTCACCTCTTTTGTGGCTTCTATCTCTATATGTCATATATTTTTTTATATCTATAGGTTTAGTGCTTTCTCTTTATCTATTTTCTCGTGGATCTTTGCTACTCTTGTTTTACGACCCTTAACACGTGGCAACAACATGTGGGACGTGTACACACTGGTACGCAAGATTTACATGCCAGTAATGTGTGGGATGCGTGGTTGTTGTGAACTACTGAGTTTCAGGGACACGCCGGCATTGCGTGGGAAACCAATGGCGGCATACTATTGCACATCACCACATCTTTGGCCTACAACTGTCACCCATGAACGTTACCTGTTCAGACTTATTATTATAAGTGGTGATGTGTGCAATAGTATGCCACCATTGGTTTTTCCATGCAACGCCCACGTGTCCCACACATTACTGGCACGTAAATCCCACGTATCAGTGTGTACACATCCCACATGTTGCCACATGTAAGGGTCGTAACATCTTAAGTCTTTCTTCTTGGGATCTATAACATGTTTATCTTTTGATTTTCTTTCCTTTATTGGTGTATTGTCTTCTCTAACCTCTTTACAACCATTGTCCTACCACACCATTAACACAAAAGGGGGGGGAGGGGGGGGGGAGGGAGGGGGGCACTTGAAAATATGTAAGTGAATCATGTGAGTTCAATAAAAGGAGCTTTTTATTTTTCACATTTCTTCTTGAATCTCTCTCTCTCTCTCTCTCTCTCTCTCTCTCTCTCTCTCTCTCTCTCTCTCTACCTTTTTGCCACCCATCGTGGGGTAGAAATGGCTAGTGGGATTGCCCTTGGGATGACATGAACTCACCTGGGTTCAAGTCTCACCGTCGATTGGTCTCTCTAGATCAAGCGGCTCTCTCTCTCTCTCTCTCTCTCTCTCTCTCTCTCTCAATACACATCATGGACACATTTTGTACATCTGTTTTGTCTCAGAGGCCAATTTGGCCTCTAGTAGACATTAATACAATCTCAATCTCTCTCTCTCTCTCTCTCTCTCTCTCTCTCTCTCAATACACGTTATGCGGATAGTAATTGGCAAGATGAGTGTATCTTCACATAGTTAGGGTTGAGTATTATAGAGCTTAGTGCATTCAAGGAGATGCACGTATATGCAAAGTATGCACCATTGGTGAGGTGGAGGATGAGGAGCACTATTTGTTTGGATGCCTGCCCTACTATGTGAGATTTGAGGAAAATTTCATTATCTCTTCCAGCACGGATTCGGGCCCCTCTTGCATAGGGGCAAGGTGAGGGTACCTTCACGGAGCCTTAGGGTTGAGTCTGGTAGAGTCAAGTGGATTCCTTGAGACGCATGTCTATGTAAACTGTGCACCACTGGTGAGGTGGAGGATGAGGAGCACTATTTGTTTCAATGCCCACCATACAACGAGATCCGAGGAAAATTTCATTCTCTCTTCTAGGACAAATTCGGCACCCTCTCACGAGTTACATAGTATGAAGATCAGAGATGTTTAAACATGTATTACTAGAGCTTCACCATCACAAAGAGCTCATGCTTAGGCAACACTCCGAGAGACAATGTGTGCCTCCTATACCTCCATCACATATTTTTATGGGCCACAACGATTGACGATTATGGCATTACAAGAAGAGCAATAGCAAGACATGACACGTCCATGATAACCTACACGTCCATGGTCCCATTTACACAATGGTCACTACCCACTAAGCATCTACGATCCTTTTTGAGAGAGCAAGATGCCCCAAATCTCAAAGGTCTCCTTCCTCCACCCATGAGTTGTAGATCAAAGATCTTTATTATGTCAAGTTCCCATCCCATAGGAGAGATTATGTGGTTGCTTTGTGTTCTATTTTGGAGTAGGATGGTATCATTGTATGACCACACATTGGATCACATGGATACTTTAGCTTATGTAGCTAGTTTGGTACAGTTGTTTTTCTTTTCCATGTTTCGAATCCATCGTGGATACATTGCAATACCTTTTTGGTCTTACAAACGCTCTAGTTCTTTTGAAGAAATAGATCTCCCTCTTTAAAGACCTAGAGGGTCTTCAAAAGACTCCCTAGGGTCTTTTGAAGACAT
The DNA here is from genome assembly GCF_041138505.1 of Cibotium barometz. Taxonomy (NCBI): domain Eukaryota; kingdom Viridiplantae; phylum Streptophyta; class Polypodiopsida; order Cyatheales; family Cibotiaceae; genus Cibotium; species Cibotium barometz. The sequence continues at coordinate 14,979,397 of NC_141101.1, forward strand.
GAATCTATCTCTCTCACACACACACACAATAATTAAGGCAAGCATATGGAGCAAACTCTTGTTGTTTATATGGACAATTTCTCTTTTATCAAATTTTCCATGAACATTTTGGTTAGATTAGATTGACCAATAAGGAAATTGATGCTACTTGGGTGATTGTCCAATCTCAACATCTAACCAAATTGTCTTGGTTCTTTTACCCAACACCAAGATACATCTTTTACCCAAATACTAAGATACATCTTGGCAAATTTGGTATGTGGTAATTGAATACTTTGGTGAGTAGTGGTGGTTGTAATTGGATGGAGAGAGTAAGTTGGACACCTAAGAACATGCTCAAAGCCTATGTCTTTATAGAGTACTAAGGGGAAGTCGAAGAGCCATATATAGGCTAGAGAAGCACCTTGTCATAGTCATCTCTCATGATCAATATTTTAGGGGGGCAACACAAGGAGGGGGTTTGCTGCAGTGCCCAAGGGAAGGTGGTGATGATGCTTGTGGTGGTCACCTCGTGGTGGCGCATTGCCTGTTCATCTCTACAGCCTCAATTGTGCTTCGATGTGGTGACATTGCTCTGACTTTTTACATGGTATCAAAGCTCAAGCTTGTGGTCTTGGAAAACACTTTTATCTTCAAGTGGTTTAAATGGAGAAGCATGAAATACTTGGATGGTGTGTTGGATTATTCCATATGCAAAAATGTGGGAAGTTGAAGAGTTATATAGGCTAGAGTGGCACCTTGTCATAGCCCTCTTCCCCATCAGTATTTTTTGGGGGGCATCACTTGGGGAGATCAACGGAGGGTTTGGTAGTGGTGGCCATTGAGTTTGGTAGTGGTGGTCTTGGTGCTCGTGGTAGACGCCTCCTAGTGGTGTCACGGTGTGTTGCCTGATCACCTTGATGACACTTAGCCAAAAGAGCTATCATCCTTTGTTAGCTTTACACCCACAAGACATAGGTATATCCAAAATGAATCTTTATCGAGACCAGTGCTTCTCACACCAAACAGGGGGACTTAGCATTTCAGACTTGGTATGTTAGAACACAGAAGATGGTGACAGGAAGCTGCTATAGACTCGCTTGTTTGACATGCTGCAACCGTCTGACTATTTAGTTTTGAAAACATTCACCAAGGTGAACAAATGGAAGCTTGCAGACAGGCGGACAAGCCAGTTCTAGCTTCCTTTTCACTTGCACATGCACACATTCAAACACGCTCGCACCTTTTTTTTTTGTTTAATCAATTATTTTGCTACCTTCAATTTTTTCTTGCTTGTGTTTACTTTTTGATGCTGTGAGAGGTACAAAGAAGGCTATAATCAGTTAGCATACAGGAAATTTGTCCTCTGGATAGGGTGAGCAAATGCATGGTTCAATCATGGAATGAAAACCGACTCTTCATTTTGAAGACAGAGTTGATCTAGAACTCTTGGATGCATCCAAAGACAGTGATGCAGTTTCTACAGCATTATTCTTCTGCTTTAAATTTTCTTCAGGAAAACAGTTCCGTAACGCACTGGCATGTGTCTGGTTCCACTTCAACTCCATGACTCAAGAGCCCTCTGTAAGGGCCATGAATGAGAGAATGCGTTAATCTTCTCAAGACATTGAATTGTATAAGGCAGACAAAATTCTTGCTTGCATAGTGAAATTTATTCATGCAAGCCCTAATTTCTAAGAAATGAACTTCACCTTAAAACAGTATTGGGTTCTACAAGCCATCGCTTCAAGCTAGTAGAGAGCAGCGAACTGTACATATTTGGCATACTCTTCAGGCACATACGACTCCACTTTGAACTTGGGTACTTTAGCACCTCGCTTGGGCCAGCATGGGGGGGGCGAAGAGTATTTGATCCCAATGACCGTTGATAAACCTGCAGCGGTTATCAAAAGAGGACAATATCAGTCCAAAGAACATCAGACTTCACAAAATCAGGCTTCATAAAACACCAAAAGCTTTTGCACAGATGCCAGACAATAATTACCTTGCACCTTCATACAAATGTTCACCTACGCCCAGCACCGGCTGGGCGTAGACCTCCCTTGTCTATAGGATGACTACGCCGTCTCTAAGAGGCTTCGGCTAGGTGGACCCTTGCATGTAACGCTCAGATGTTAGAGCTTAAGCACAAGACCTCCTAGCCTCACACAGCTCACAAGGATTCCAGACCCTCACTAGTAATGCTGAGGTGTCAGAGCTTAGGTGCAACTCCTTGCATGTCCTCGTAGACTCACCCATTCAAGAGGTTTGGATCCCCACCCAAGTGGCTTCCACACCCCTGCAGGTAACATGCCATGTGTCAGAGCTTAGGCGCCAAATCTCAAATTCGAGTGGAAGTCCACTCCCCATGGTCCCTGTAGAGACTTGCCGCTGACACCAAAGAGCTCTTATATAAGGACCTAGCCCTTACAAGCCAAGATCTTCGTGAACATCTTGTACAGATATCCTCCTATAAGGAAGGGAGTTCTCAAGCCAGAGTCTAGAGATTCTTTGCAAGAAACAATACACAATATACTTACTGTGGTTTTAAATCCTGAACAGGTATTACCTGTTTTATGACGAGTACAATATACGCTGCGTTGAAGGGGAGCCCACCTGCTACTACAGGGGAGAGGAGGTTACAAAGCAGGTCCAACCTTAAGTGATGCGCCATCGACATCCTCATGTTGCTCGATACCCTGAAAATGAGCTACTCCCAAATGCTGCTCCTCATCAATGCGTCACAGCATCTGTCTGTGCTAGGCCTGATTCTCATGCCCTTTCTTTTACTGCATCAGTCTCTCACACACATAATTACTCTTCAGCCTTGCCTTAGGGCAAGAATTAAAAGCCTTAACTAGGCCAGCAATTTTCTAGAGCAATGCAGTATGCCACAACTACGGATGAACATTGATTGAGTGAGCTCTCAGTCTGTCCTGTCTCGCAGATACCTTTAATAGAGCCCTTCGTGAAGCTCTCTCTCTCTCTCTCTCCCCCCTGTCAGAATACGCAGCGGAGATGATGACCAAATCTGGGAACACGAGAGCAAAAACGCAGGCAGAAAAACAGCACAAGAGAGAGAGAGAGATGTAGGCGTGTAACTCTGCTCTGATATACACAAGAAGATCCCGAATATGATACAAATAGTGGTATGGGGCTGGGGGCCTATATATATGCCCCTGGGAGAGCAGTTGGCCAGAATAGGAAGTGCCCACGACTGCTGAAAAATGTCCACGACTGCATAAATGCAGTCGACCAGCAGAAAAGTGCCCATGACTGAGAAACTGCAGTCGGCCAGCAGTCTAGTAGCCCACGACTCATGTGTATGCAGTCGGCCAGCACTGGAGTGCTCTTGGCATCCTCTGGCAACCCTCCCCACCACTGGAAAAATGCGAAAAAATAGGGGAAAAATACAGGGAGTGAGGAAAAATGATAAAACACCTGATAAGGGCAGGCACACCCACAACAAACGCCCTGGTGTATAAATCTAGACAGGAGATGACTTCTAACACCCCCTCTCAGCTCCTGGCTGTGAAACCAACCACTGGGAGCTGGGGTGCCGCCTGAGCAAATCCTGAGAGAGCGACTTCGTGAAGAGGTCCACCGTACTGTCCTCCGTCGAACAGAACTCTAGCAAGATGTCATCAGCAACGATCTGTTCACGAACAAAGTGCCTCTGGATGACCATGGGTTCCTCCAGTGGAAGCCCAAACCTACCATGCAACCTCTGCATCTTCACCACATCACAAACAGCATCACAAACAGCCCGGTACTCTGCCTCTGTTCTTGACAAGGCAAAAGATGACTGTCTCCAACTGCTCCGAAAAACTGCTCCTGGGCCTGAAGTAGATCCCCTCGTGTCCGGATCTCCTCCCCAAACTGAGTCACTCCAACCACGGAGTCGGACTCCATCCAACAATCCCCCTCCTGTGTACAAGAGTCCATGATCCTTCGCATGCCGCAGAAACCACAGGAAACATCCTGCCTCCCAAAGAGACATCTGCAACCATGAGCTCAACCGCCTCATCAGGAAGCTCCCGTCCAATCTGGTGTCCATCAACCAGATCCATGAACCATACAGCTTCTGAGTCACAGAGACATCACACTGCTCACAAGGATCAACACCTGTTACGGTGCACAAACAAGTCCTGGAAACCTGATGAAACCTGTCAACCACCCCCTCTGAATCCAAAACCACAAAGCCTGGAGAAACCACCTCCTTCTGCAAGTAAGCACCTGCCACCTGCCTGGCTTTCCGAAAGGTCCCCGTGGAAAGAACATCCTCAACAACTAGAAGTTCTATGTCCTAAACACTACGAGACATCAGAGCATAAGTGACCTGTTCAGCTTCCTCTGACTCACGAACACAAGAACTACCAACATCAGTACTGGAAAGTTCCTGCCAACTGCTGCCATCTACTGGCCAGCTATCCACCACCTGGTCTCGGAAAGCCCGCACCTGCAGCGTATCCACACTTAAGTGGCCATTACCAGACTGCCACTCATCACAAACCTGAGGACCTCGGAGAGAGAGTGTTGAAAGCCTGTAAACTCTATTCTCCACTCCACCTTCCCAAACCACTTGGCCTGTTGCTTTGTCCCGGAGACCAACAAAATGCTCATCAAACCCCACCCGTACGCCAGTCTTGCAAACCTGATGCACTGACAACAGATGAAAACCAAGTGCCGGAACATACAACACCTGGGAGGAATGCTTCCCCCCTCTTCCCCATCGGGAACTATCTCCATCCTGCCCTCACTGTGAACTGGAATAGTGGACGTATCCCCAGTAAGAATATGACCAGAAAGCCTGCAGAGATCCTGTAAACCGGAACGGGAAGGAGTCATGTGCCTGGAAGCACCACTATCGAGAATCCACTCCCAAGTATCCGTTGCGGAGAGTCCTCCAATCTCCTCCCTGCCTAAAGAAAATGAAACATCGGTGTCCATCACCTCCAGGTGCACAAAAGCCGGAGTCTTCACGATTGCTGCTGAGGAATCTTCACCCTTCTCGGTCTTCCGCTTGGGACACTGTCTGCAATAGTGGCCTTTCTCGCCACAATCATTACAGGTCCTCTCTGCCTTCAGCTTCTTGCGGTCAGCGTCGGACTTCTTCTCAGAAGACTTCTCCGATGAAGCCTTCCCTTTGCCGGAGTTACGGCCTTTCGACCGTTGGCCAGTAAAGGCCTCCGAACCTCCACCCTGAGGAGGGTTCGTGAATCGTTCCTCCTGGTCCAGGACCATGGGCACAAGCTCCTCCCACGTGATGGTGCTGAGCCTGCCACTGGTAATCAAAGACGAGTAAAATGCTGAGTACGAAGAGGGCAAGTGCGACAGCAACGTTATGGCCATGTCCTCTGACGATATCTCCTTCCCAACCTGAAGAACTTCCTGCTGAAGAGCCTGCAGCTTGTTAATATGCTCTCGCATCGTCGACGACTTTGCAGGGCTCTCGCATCGTCGATGACTTTGCAGGGCTCATAACCCGCATCTGTACTTCCAAGGAAATCCTCTTCATGGGCGATACCCTGTTGTAAAGTGAGGCCAAATGCTGCCATATACCTCTGGCCAGCGTCATGTGCTTTACATGATTGATTACCTGTGGTGTGCAGTTGAGGAAAATAAACGAACGGACCCTGGCATTGACACGATCCCACATCTATGTCTGGGCCTCCCGATCCTTTCGGATCGACGGTAACTCCCCTTCCTCTACTTCCGGCCGTGGAACACCAACAACGACGAAATCGGCGAGGTCGTACGACTCCAGAACAGATTCCATCATCACCTTCCATATGCCGTAGTTGCTCCCGTCCAACTGACGGTCCACCGGGAACGTGGAGAGTGTCGGGATCTTCACATGTCTCTCGGCCATCTCAAACAGATCTGCCATTGCGGGGATGTACTCTGAAAAGGGTGGGTGGGTGGGAACAAAGAAGAACTAAAACCTGCAAGTGGCTGTCCAGCAAATCAGCCCGCCTTCCTCTTGCACCTTCTCTTCCCGATCAACCCAAAACAGTCCACCAATCAGCCACAAAACAGTCCCCCTCTTGCTCACACAAATCTCAAGACCTATCTAGAGCCTAGGGCTCTGATACCATGTCAGAATACGCAGCGGAGATGATGACCAAATCTGGGAACACGAGAGCAAAAACGCAGGCAGAAAAACAGCACAAGAGAGAGAGAGATGTAGGCGTGTAACTCTGCTCTGATATACACAAGAAGATCCCGAATATGATACAAATAGTGGCATGGGGCTGGGGGCCTATATATATGCCCCTAGGAGAGCAGTCGGCCAGCATAGGAAGTGCCCACGACTGCTGAAAAATGTCCACGACTGCATAAATGCAGTCGGCCAGCAGAAAAGTGCCCACGACTGAGAAACTGCAGTCGGCCAGCAGTCCAGTAGCCCACGACTCATGTGTATGCAGTCGGCCTGCACTGGAGTGCTCCTGGCATCCTCTGGCAACCCTCCCCACCACTGGAAAAATGGGAAAAAATAGGGGAAAAATACGGGGAGTGAGGAAAAATGATAAAACACCTGATAAGGGCGGGCACACCCACAACAAAGGCCCTGGTGTATAAATCTAGACAGGAGATGATTTCTAACACCCCCCCCCCCCCGCCCACACGCTTGGACCACAAGCACAATTGTTCCCATCCACAAAGCAGGAGACCCCATGGACTTACAAGACTATCATGATTGGTCATACAATGGCCAAGATTTATGGCATGCTCCAGGAGAACCTACTCTACACATGATCACATATTTAGCCTACGAGCAATCATTGAGGCGGCGAGGGCATGGAAACAGCATGTATATTGCTGCATCGTGGATTTCCGCAAGGCCATGCAACAGTCCCTCTTGTTGGGACAACCGTAGAAGCTCTGCTCCAGCTTCCACGAGACATGATATGGGGCGTCGTACTGGCAGAGTACGGGCACCAAGGGGACTCTAGGGATATTTGCAGCAGTATTGGGATCAAACCGGGCTGCCTACTCCCTCCCACACTATTTGGTTTGTATATTGATGAGATCTCACTCTTTGTGGACAGATTTGGAGGTGCAAGCTCACGATTAGCTCAAGCAATGGTGTGCCCATTCTATTATATGCAGATGACATTGTTCTGATCTCAGACTCTACAGAGGGATTGCAGAGACATTTGGATGCACTGCAGCGGTTTTGTGATGAGAGAGACCTCATGATCAATCTCGGCAAAACCGAGGTCACATTATATCCGGTTACATCTACCCTATCTCTCTCATACAGGGAAGCCCAGGTGGAGATAGTTTTATCTTACGTATACCGCAGGGTTACTTTTACATGAGACCACACGTTTGGTGAGAGGATATGCATCTCTAGCCTGCCTAGAGAGGCAGTGTTTCTAGGCCCATTTCTAGGAACCCTATGCACCCAGAAGCGATGTATGGGGCCCCCTTCTGGGGACCATATCTCAGTGAGGCAACCTAGAAGAGCATAGAGGGACTCCAAGTAATGATGCTTTCGTGTATGATCAGGAGCAAGCCATCTGTGAGACATGAGATCGTGCTAGCAGAGTTTGGAGCCGCCCCTTCGATCATAAATGCCCTCTTTCAGACCAGTACTTATATTCATCATGTATACACACTTGACAGTGAGTGCCTCCCGAGATTGGCCTTTGAGTCGTCGATGCAGTTACATCGGGATGGACATAGCACCATGGTACTCTCAGGTGGTTGATCCTCCATTTTGGATGTCTCACGGCAAAAGATCAACCGTCTTATACGGCTGGACCTGCTAGGGCTCCACACAAGCTGGACATGGGTGTCTCCACCAGAGCTCACCACGAAACCTCTGTTTTATAGAGCATCTTTTGAGACCTTTTGAGGACGGGTTCATTGAAGGCCCACCTAGGGTACTTACAGATACACAGGTCGCATGCCATGCGGATAGCAATTGACTGGTATCTTCACATCACCTTAGGGTCAAGTCTGGCAAAGCGGAGGGCATTCCATGAGATGCACGCATATGCAGAGTATGCACTACTGGTAAGATGGAGAAGGAGCACTATTTGTTTCGATGCCCACCTACTGTGAGATCCAGGGGAGATTTCATTCTCTTTCGGCCCCCTCTCACGGGTTGCGTAGCTATGCAAGTCAATTGCTATCCGCATGCCATGCGGATAGCAATTGACTGGTATCTTCACATCACCTTAGGGTCAAGTCTGGCAAAGCGGAGGGCATTCCATGAGATGCACGCATATGCAGAGTATGCACTACTGGTAAGATGGAGAAGGAGCACTATTTGTTTCGATGCCCACCTACTGTGAGATCCAGGGGAGATTTCATTCTCTTTCGGCCCCCTCTCACGGGTTGCGTAGCTATGCAAGACACAGGAAGCTGAGATGGAGGAGCAATATATTTTCCAATGCCATGTGACCAGCCTACAATGAGATTGAAGATAAATATCATTACTTATCCCAGAAGGATATTGGCCTATATCACACCATTCTGTTTCCTGGTCAGAGATTCTTCGTGCTTTTCCTCCACAAGGTAAGTGACTCCAGGAGAGATCGATGACACCTCGAGAAACCACTCATCACCTCATCCTTTCAGATTACAGAGGATAACAGAAAAGTTGAAAAAACATAAGTAAGACTTCATATTTGGGGGCAACAGCGTCAGACCATAAGCAAAGACTTCCAAGGTTGCTTTCCACGTGCATCCATTGGAGATTTCTTACATAGTAGCTCTTAAGCCACCGCTGAAGTGGCCAATGATGTGATAGCTCAAGTGGTCAAGGTGTTTGGCTAGGACCAAGAGGTGTTTCTCACCCCTTATCCTTGACACACTTATCCTTGACACAACTACAGTCAAAGCATTTTATGTACGTGTGTTCTCACTCCTTATCCTTGACACACTTGATTCACAGTTAGCCTTACATGTTGTTCTGGCTATTCTGCTGAATATAGTTGTCCATTCTGCTGAATATAGTTGTCAGTTATGCTTTTCTTTCTTTGTTACATGCCATCATGCATGATGGATGTGGATTTATGAATTACCCATTGTCTCATAGATCTTTGTGGCCTTCTTTTCAAAGTTGATAGCATTCTCTCTCTCTCTCTCTCTCTCTCTCTCTCTCTCTCTCTCTCTCTCTCTCTCTCTCTCTTTTCTTTCAGCTTTTGTATGGCTACCGATATTATCTTTCTTACTTCATCGACCCATTAAAAATATGCATGCAACAATACTTCAGCAATTGATTGATTTCTACATAGCACTACCATGTACAGCATCTGCTCATGTACTTCATGCTATGTAAAGTTCTCATAATATCTTTTGTGCTGTGATACAATCTTTACAGTAGCCCAATAAAATAAACTACCATGGTGTCTTATTCATACAGAAAAAAGCTTTGAGATTACTCATATAGAATTTGCAAATTACGACGCATCATTCAAGCATTCTAGTCAAACAGTCTACTTATGCAGTTCAAAATTGTCACATCTAGGCATGAAAGAAATAATGTTTTACATCCAGCAGAAGTCGAGAAAGCATACTCTTGTGCACACGACCCAACAGAAAGCGTTCACCCCTCCACCACTCAAGAGGTCTTGATCTTATTCTGGTGCTACGTCGAACTCCATCATCGAAATTTGTGCCAGCACCTGCCAAACCGTGCAAGTCTGTTAGACAGGTATTTTTCCTAAGAGTCAATTGAAAGAAAGCACAAAATGTTGAGAACTCGGCCTGAAAAACATGACATGATCACTGAGAATCAGCTTTCAACAAAAGACTCAAGATCCATACTTTTTACTGCAAGTTGTGACTTGCGATGAATAAATTTTAACCTCAAGAATGAGACTTGAAAAGGATCAACATGAGGTTTTCAAAGATATTCATTACAGCTACAAGGTTCACCAAACCCTTATGACCGCGCGGGGGGGGGGGGGGGGGGGGGCGAGGATTTTAAACAAAGGTTTTGAGATCCCATGAACCCTGACCAAATTCTGTGTCTCCAAGCTACCCAGCATACATGCATTGTCAACACAAGCATTGATAATAATATCATGGGGAGGCATTTTGCATCAGACGAAATCTATGTAAAAAAGAAAGTTTACTTTCCAAGGCCATCAAATGTAAAATTAACAGTACAAAAACTTTCAAGTGTTAAAAGGAAAGGGGCTTGTAGCAGCAAAAACCTTCAAGGCTGTCTCGCCGATCCTTCAGAGGCTTTTTTCTCTTTGTACAAGTTTTTTTGGGAGGCTTTGATACGTTCTGCTCTGGGCTCTTGATCACCTCTGTAGACACTGCATCAGAAGAATTTGAGTTGATTTCTTCCACCAACTCTGGGCTCTTTTCCTGTCATCATAGAACACCATCGCAAATATCCTGTTCAACTTGAAAGGAATTCAAATTCAGCTGTACCACTGTTACTTGCCAGAAAAGCCAACATCTTAAAACCATTCAGTACATGAAACAGTCAAAGCTGGTGCAATATCAGATGCCAAAGCCTCACATGGAAAAAAAATGAATCACCTGAACTAGTGTTTTGGGGCTCTCTGGGCTTGCAGAAGAATTTTGCAAACAAGGTGTATTCTGTGGAGTTGGGGCTGGCAAGTTGGGCTCAAAAATTGGAGAGTTCATGGTGTCATCAAACTCAAGCCTCCGTTTTCCAATATCCTCCACAGCATTATCCTTCTTTAACATAAGTGCTGCAAGTGGATTTGATGGTGGCGTTGGGGAAGTGAAAGGAGTTCTTTTAGTCACTGTGTTTCTATTGTATGGTGTCACCTTCATATCTATCTCATTAGCAACATCGCCTTCTTTCTCTACATGCCTCACTTCTGATTCAGCAGCAGGGCTATTTACATGCTCCACAACCTGGTTACTTGGAGCAATCTCCACAATTTCAAAAGCTTGAGATAATTTTACGCCTTCGTTTGGGCCACCCTCAGAAGAGGTAGTCTTTGTCTGACTAGAAGTACACTGGCCATTACCTTTTGTATCTATAAGAGGAGATTTACCATCCGATAAGATGTCGTTATCGTCTTCTGCCTGATCTCTCATTTTAGCAGTTTCATTCATATATGCAATCTCCAGTGCCACTCCATCTGACTGGACAGGATTCAACAATTGAGACACCTGAACCTGTTTCTCAGCATTTTGGTTTTCATGCACGCCCTTCTCAACCCTGAACTCTGGATTCGAAAGAAAAGTAAAAGAAGACTGCTCAGTTGCATCCTCTTCCTCTTCAAGTTGCTCGTCATCCAGTGACTGCACCTGCTCTGCACATAATGGAAGCTCCACAGAAAAGCCCCTAAGTCTTGTTGTCGTCCTGCAAGTGAGACAGCACACTGTTAAAAAACTTTGATGTCTCCATAAACAAGCAGAAATATGAATAGGTTTCTGACACCCACCTTTGACTATTTTTGCGCCTCACCCCTAGCCTCCGTGAACTCGAGTTTCTATGCACAGAAAACGGACTGCACAACTCACTTCTTCCCCTCAATTTACGCATAATTGCTTCTGAGGCTGTGTGTTTTGAAAAAGAACTCTCAATATCACTTCAAAAGCAGTACAGAATATCCTGAGATTTAAACGACTCCACTAAAAGCAAATAAAAGTTTCTTTCACAAAAGCATGAATTGTGTACGACATTTTCCGGAGGTCATGAATCCATTGCTATCCAGAATCAGCAGGAACGTGTTCCCTTAATCCTGCCCATCTAAATTGATCTGAATATATTTAACTTTGCCATGCACTTTAGCAAGAGTCCTTTCAGATGCTAAGATTTAAGCTGCTTAAAAGGTGCCCATGCTAACAAGATGTTGAGACTACGCTGCTTAAAAGGTGTGCATACTTAACTTCCAAGTTACAATGTTGAGACTACGCTGCTTAAAAGGTGTGCATACTTAACTTCCAAGTTACAATGGTGCTACTATTTAGAGAGTAGAAAGTAGTTACCTTCACGTTCATCGGCAGCTTCCCAAAATGCATGAACATCCTGTGGTTTCTTACATACTCCCAAAGCATCATTGTTAAGAATTGATCCAAAACCTCTGTAAAAAATCAGAAAGCATTATTGTTGGAGTTTATCATGATACGCACCCCCCAAGTGTTTGATCCAGATGAGCCCCAGTTGTATACAAACCAAATACACTACTGGAGTTCAAGTAAGAGCTAGGTTACATCATTCCATGTTTTTTGTTTTTTGAGCCGGGGTCAGAGGCGAGCATGCTCGTCTCTGAGACTCGAGCAGAGAAACTCTCTGAGACTCGAGCAGAGAAACCATTCCATGCTAAATGATCGCAAATGTGTGGTACATACTTTGCCAGCTTCCGTTTAGAGTTTCACAGCACCTTTGATTCATAAATACACAGATTTATTTGGTGTGAAGGATCATTTGAAGTGAGCATTTAATGCAAGGCAAATGCACAAATAGGTACTGGTTCCTTTTGATCCCTAAGACGACTCCTCCATGTCGATCTCAAAAGACATCAAAAAATACTCTTGAAAAGTTTCGTGTAGGATCAAAAAAAATACTCAGAAAGATTTGTGTAGGATCAAAAATAACTTTACCTGAGATCAACTACAAAAGGTTTTCGATGGGAAGTGATCCGTGAGCTTCTTTCACGCCTCAAAAACTTGTTCCTCTGTGAAAGCTTACTTGGAAGCGTGTTTTCCTTTCCACTGGCATAAACTGATTTGACTGGCGGGGATGACTTCTTCTTCGAGCCTTTCAGTCCTTCTGTCTCATCCTCTTTCTCCCTCTGCTTCAAGAATGTTGTTAAAGGTTGGTTCATGAACGAGTTCCCCTTCATCACTTCATCTTTTGATTTCTGGTGAGAAAAACGGCACACTGCTTGTGAAGCCAACGAAGCCTCAGACGTAGAAAACAGACAAGTGCAAGTCTAGTTTTAAGATCCATCGTTTTAAGGGGTCTTCAACTCCCGCTTATCTAAAATGCGAAGATTTTTTCCTTTGCATCAGAGTCTTAAGCCAGGAACTTGCAGAAAGACAGAGCTCACAAAGTGGACTTCAATACTTCTATTATAGCAAGACAACCAAGTGAAAGAAGACACAGAAGACGACAAAAACAAAAGAGCATTTCTAGGGCTAGCAGACCATGAAACCTTGAAATTCAAATCTCTCGGTTAGCAGACCAGTTCAGGAAATGATCTCTAGGGTTACAGTTTACAAGAAAATGACATATGATGAACGTATTTGAGAACTCAGTTCAGGAAAGTGTCTCCATGATTAGCAGAGGATAAACGTCCTTGAAATTCCAGTCCAGGAGAGTACCTCTAAGCTTAGCAGACGATGGATGGCTTGAAAATCTATTTTCACGAAAGTAAAGCTAGATGGATGTGCTCGAAAATTAGGGTTAGCAGACGATGGATGCAGAAAATACCTCTAGGGTTAGCAGAATACGGGTGCAGAGAGTACCTCTAGGTTCAGCAGACGATGGATGTCTTGAAAATCCTGTTCGGTGATGCTGTCGTCGCACTGCTGCAGTCTGTTATAGAGATTTGGCATCAGCGATGCGAAAACGTTGCTGCTTTCTTCCTCCGTTGCCATGTCCTGTGAAACATCTGCCACAAAAACAGTAGAGGAAGAAGAGGAAATTGCAGCAGCAGCAGCAGGAGGAGGAGGAATCGAGAGCATTCCTTTCCTTCTTTTTTGCTTGTTTGAATTTCACCAACGTTCTTCCTGGACAAAACAGGTCCACACTGCACAGCTTTCACACGAAAATAAAGAAAACGGGGGAAGTGCCCTGGAGGATGTTTGGGTGTATTCACACGATGAGCAAGGCTCAACGGTTGTAAATGAACAATGTACCTTATTCCAGGGTTACTCGTCTACATCATCCTCATGATGATAGAAGGAGGATGGGTTGGCTCCTTCCACATCTGCACATCCCTATAGCGTGGTAAATCGCTAGCGTGCAACCAATCGTGAGTTGGCAACCAGAAGGGCTGCACTAATGAGCTGGCGCTTTTGAGATGCCAAAACCTCAAAAAAAGGGTTAAGGTTTTGAAATTATTTTTTAAACAACCCTCAAAGTATGAACAGGCACTCTGCACGTGTAATCAAGGAATGGCAGAGCAGATTGGTTGTAGGTTGCTACTCCAGCTGTGCATGTTCGAAATGTGGGGAGTGGGGGGGTGCTCTCCAGATTCGCTCCCTCCTTCTGCCATGATGCTAAGGAGCAAGACCTTCAATTTGAAGGCCTGCCCTAACCTTCAATTTGAAGGCCATAAACTAGGTTGAACCTCGTAGTGGCTTCAAGCTCCTAGGCTATCCCAAATCATCCTTTGTTGTGGTTTCTTAGTTTTAACCTAGAGAACCATGGACCCTCTAAGGTGGTTAAGTCTCCACATCTCATTTTTTTTCTTCTTGGCCTTTCTTCAAAACCATAGCGTGACTATTTGGGTTCCACATCTCATTTTTTTATTTTTGTCCTTGCTTCAAAACGATAGCATCTATCTTAGAAAAGATGTAATGTACTCAAAGCAAAATACTTTGTTACCCTCAAGGCTCACCGTTATAGTTTTCTTTTAAATCCTAATGAAGATCGTCCAAATGAAGTAGATATAGCTTTAGATACAGGTGAATCTTTACTCAATGTTATGGCCTGTTTCCAGTCATTCCTAGAAACACATTCACAAGAGCTTACCTTCATGAACTACAACCGTCACACAGGGATCTTTCCAATGGTTGTGCTTGAGCACACTACTTTAAGAGCTCCACACGTCCATTGGGTAGCAGTTTCTATCACCACATCTCCCATGAACATTGTCACATCGTTGCATCCCTCGTCCCTCTTATCACCTCAAATCACTCATACATACTCACTAACACGCATTAGGGAGGATAATTAGTAAGAGAAAGACTCTATTGCACAATGGGAGAGCATATTACATTGTTAGAGAAAGTGACTTATATATAGGGCCATAAGTGTTTACACATACTTAAAATGTGGTTGACTTAGCGTCCAAGGCTCAAGTGGCCTTTTGTTTAATCTCATAATACATGCATGAAGTACATTCACATGGAATTGCCGTAAGGAACCATTTTCAAGAGACTGTTCAAGTTCTAGTTTTTGACATCATTGCTTCGTTGATTGATCATACATGCTTCTAATGTCTTCGTCTTTGCTATTTGATGTAGAATCACAATGGCAACCCCTATTAAACATTTTTGCGGCTTGTTTCCAGTCTAGAAACACATTTACAAGAACTTAACTTCACGAGCTACAACTATCATGGGGATCTTTCCAAAGGCCAAACTTGAGCACACTGCTTCAAGAGCTCCACAGCTTTGTGGGTAGCACTTTTTGTCATTATCTCCCGACGATTGTTGTCCTACAATCATGTTGGACTATGGGCAAGACTCTATAGCACAATGGGGCAATATATTGCATTATGAGAGAAAGTGACTTATATACAAGGCCATAAGTGTTCACATGCACATACACTTGAACTATGGTTGGTCAAGTACCCAAGGCTCATAAGTGGCCTATTGCTTATACAATGCTTAATCTCATAATATGTGCATGAAGCACATTCACATGGAATCCATTCTAGCTTGTTTGTTGCCACACGCTCTTGGAGCGAGAATCGCTACAGGTATTACATCGGACCATTTTTGGATGCTTGTCCAAGTTGTAGATTTAGACATTGTTGCTTCATAAATTAATCATGCATACTTTTGGTGTCTTAGTCTTTGCTATTTGATGTAGAATTAGATTAATCCCAAAATGGGTTAACATTCTCCCCTTCCTACAAAAAATCGTGTCAGCTGTTATGTTGATGCTTATGATGTTGTATGATTGTCAATGAGCATTGTTCCTCTAGAAGGAATGGGAAAGGCTAGTTAGTGAATGATGAAGTTAGTAAACAAGGTGGAGAATTCTACAAGAATGATTGCATTTTTCTTATCATGCTTTTGGCAATCATCACAAGGAAGTTTACATTGATTATATAAGCTAGCGGTGATTCTAAGGCTTGTTAGTGGTGGTGAAGAGGAAGAGATGGGGGGTCTAAAGGAATGTTGACACAATCATCAGAACAAGAGAGTGAATCTCAATTTCTTATTTGATTCTTTGAAGTGATGCAAATGTAGCTTCTTGATTGTTATTTTCCTTAAACATATAGTGTCAAATGATCTTGAAGTAAACTTGTCCCCCTGTATTCTTCATTCCATGTGTTTTTTATTTTATATGTATAAATGTTTTTTGGTGCTCTTACTAGCAGATACACAATGAATTGCATTAAAATGATTCAAACAGACTCTTGATGTAGCCATTGTTGAAGTCAAAATCATTGGGAGAGGCATGAAAGAAATCTTGACTTACAAGATCGATATAAAAGTTCTTTACCTTCTTGAGAGAGGTGTGGGATTTTATGGTAAAGAGATTATTATTGGAGGTGCATTTGGTGAGGTTTGAATGGGTGTCACTAAGGACAACCTATTATGCTTTGTACCTGTAAAGGAAAATCTAAGTGATGGGTCATACCACTGACTAGGCTTTCGCCCACTATGGTTGTAATGCTCCTTGCATTATAAGCTTGAGGACTTTTAAGACTGGTACTTTGATTCTCCACCTAACCATATCCCAAATAGTCCCTTAACTCATGGTTATATAGGCCTAAGTGGTGTATGACCTTCCAACTAGTACTTCAATTCTCCACCCAACCATATCCCAAATAGTCCCTAAACTCATGGTTATATAGGCCTAAGTGGTGCATGACCTTCCAACTTCAGTCCCTTGACTTTTCAATGGTTGGACATCGCCCTTTCCTTGTCTAATGCCTCTTTTACTACCCCTAGAAGGGAGTGCCTACTTCTATGTCCCTTGGACTTCCCATTGTGCACCATCTACTTCCCTTTTTACTTTAACTTTAATGCATATTAACCACCATTGCTTGGGTATTACCTATTTGAAATCCCCTAAACCTTATTTATTGGCAACCTTTTACATATAAATAATCTTTTCTAGTCTTACCTTAGTGTTTCCTGTAAGTCTCATAACATTTCCTCCCCCTTGAACCGCTATCTTTTTTGAGTGATACCCTTTTATCACACTAGCAGCAGCTGCATTTTCTTTACTCTCTATTTGAGAGTTATTTTTTTTAATCAAGTAATTCTAAACTACTTGATAGCTAGGGTCATTAGCACATTTTTCTTTTAAGTGAACCAGCAACTCGCTTTCTAGTTGAGTAAAACTCAACTCATTTATCATGGGTGCTCGACTTAGAGCATCTGCCACGATATCATTAAATTTTCCTTTTCTATATCTGATTTTAAAATCAAACTCTTGTAAGATTTCAGCTCATCTAGCTTTTCTACCTTTCAACTCCTTTTGAGTACTTAACCATTTAAGACTTTCATGGTCAGACAATACTTCAAAATTGGCACCATACAAATAATGATGCCACTTTTTAAGAGCATGCATAATTGCAAATAGTTCTTTTTCATAAGTTGAATAGTTACTTTGAGCTTTGTCCAACTTTTTACTTTCAAATACACCTGGCCTTCTCTTTTGCAATAATACTGCTCCTACAGTAGTAAAATTACTAGCATCCGTTGCCAATACAAATGGTTCATTTGGATCATCTATTTGCAAAATAGGAGCAATAGATATTGCTACTTTCAATTTTTCAAAACTAGTTTGTTGATCATGAGTCCACCAACCAAAATGTTTTCCTTTTCCTTTAAGTTGATTCGTCATTGGAACAACTATCTTAGCATAATTCCTTATAAACATTCGAGAGAACCCTGTAAGTCTTAAAAAGGATTATAACTCATCTATATTAGATGGGGCCTTCCATCTCAATATAGCTTCAACTTTATTAGGATCCATACAAATCCCTTCCCTATGTGTCCAAGATATTGCACTTCTTTTTTGAAGAAATCACATTTAGACTTTTTAGCAAATAATTTATTTTTCCTCAATAATTGAACACTTTTCTAAGGTGCTCAATATGTTCTTATTCATTTTGACTAAAGGCTAGTATATGATTAATAAAAACCACCACAAAATTCCCTAAATAATGATGAAGAATAGAGTTCATTGTGGTCATAAAAGTAGCGAGAGCATTCGTTAGACCAAAAGGCATAACTAAAAACTCATAGTGCCCAAAAGATATCCTAAATGTTGTTTTTGGCACATCTTCAATTCTAATTCTTACTTGATGATATCCATACCTTAAATCTATCTTACTAAAATAATTAATCAAACAACTCATCTATCATGGAAATAGGAAATGTATTTTTTATTGTGATTGCATTCAATCCACGATAATCTATGCACAAGTGCATGGATCCATTTTTTTCTTTACCAATAATATTGGTGAGGCCCAAGGAGACTTACTTGGCCTAATAAAGCCTTGTTCTAAACATTCACCCAACTTTTTTTCAACTTCTTGTCTTTCAAACAAACTTACTCTATAAGGTGGCTTACTAATTGGCTTTGAATCCTTTAAAACTTCTATGGGATGATTTATCCCTCTATCTGATGTTTCTAGAAAAACATCTTTAAATTCTTCTAATAAATTGTTCAAAGAAGAATTAACTACTTCACAAATACTTGAATCAAGCTTTTCACAATGGTTTTTTAAATTGAGGTATTGCATAACAGAAAAACATTTGTTCTATTTCATTATCTTGATGACGCTTTTGGAACTCAATATTACATATCAAAGGAGAAGATGGTGTATTGTGCTCTCCTTTGTAAGGATAGGCTAACTTCAATAGGGCGGTTATGATCAGGCACATTTCTTAAAAGATGCAAATCTTGCCATTTTTGTAGAAAAATATAGATCGCATATTTATTTATCTCCTTCTCTTCTCCACTAAATCTTTGAATACCATACCATGGTCTCTAGTTTTGGGACCCTGACCTTGGGTCTTCACACCCACTTGGAGTGACGTTTGAAGGTGCATTTGCAAGCATTTGGGACACATTTTCCATTTATTTTGGCATCTAGATGTGGGGTTTCCCTCATAGAATCCTTGTGCTTCTAGAAACTTGCGCAGGATTTATCAAGATGTTGATTTATGGGGTGATACTGGGTACTAAGGCTATCATCTGGATCTAAGGCTATCATCTGGATCTTGTTGGCTTTCAGGTTTATATAGGGTGTGGCGAGGTTTTTGGACCTAGACAAACGGGTTCCCTGGGTTCCCTTCGTAGAAGCCCTAGGCCTAGCAGCATGATGGGAGATGCAATGAGGGTCAGGGTTTGGGTAAGACACAATTGATCAGGGCTCTTGCTTAGTGGATCTCCACTAATGGTTAGGCTTTGGGCCGAATTGCCAAGTTTTTTTAGGGGCATTGTACTTTCTAGTCTAGCCATGGTACTCTTAGGTACCTAATATTTCTTGGTGATCTTCCTAAAGGGTTGCTAAGGTTGAGGTTTGGGAGGTGATCTTTATCTTTACCAGCAAGGTTTCGGATCTCCATATTGGTTTAAGGGGGTACTCAATGCGAGAAGGTGAGAGGAGTATTGAGTGTTAGGGGCTACCTAAGGTGGTGGCTCATAAGTGGAGTGGAGGATGAGGCTTGGGATATTGATGAGTTTAGGGTGCCCTTATCCGTAAGGGGTACAATAGCCATTCTAAAGGAGGGGAGCTCGAGTGTTGTACTCTTTTGTCAACAACTGCTGATGATGTAACCATGGCCATGTTACAAACAAGGTTGTGAGCAGTGTGCATTTGAGGTGTGAAAATTTACATTTGCTATTTATATTTTACACTGTGTATGTGTATGCGTGGAGAGATAGAGATACAAAGACATTGGCTCATCTTACTTGTTTGCAGTTCCCAATATGTTTGTGTCTACTACTTTTGGTGCACCCTCAACATCCAAGGGCATGGCTACTAGCAGCAAATGTGAAAAGGTAAGTTGACATGCAATTAGTTTTAGTTGACAAGTTGTGTTGATTGATTTTGATATGCTTTTGTGCTAATCATTAGTATTTGGGTTTTAGGTTGGTCATTAATGTACAATGTTAAAATAATTGCAGGTGTTTCAACCTACTCTTGTGCAATTCTTTGGCAACAAGAGAGTGAATAACATTATGAATGTAGAGAGACCGAAAAAGAAAACGGTAACCGAAGAAGTCATGGAGGAGCTATTTGGTTCCAGTGGAGACTCTGAGGATGATGACGAGTATAATGATCCAGAAGTAGAGGAGTTTGAGTATGATGATCCAGAAGTAGAGGAGTTTGAGGATGAGCTTGGTATAGATTTGGAGATTTTGGGAGAAAGCACTCAAGAGGAAGCTCTCAATGCGACTTCGATAGGCACGGAAGAGAGCAAAGCAACACAAACAGAGAAGAAAGGTTCAATACGTAAGTTTTGACAAGAGTGGACACGCAAGTATGCTTTTCTTAAGCACATAGTCCGTGGTAGACAGGAGTTTATGAAATGCCTTTGGTGTGAGCAGTACAAACTGAAAGGTCCTTGGGGTAGAGGTAATGGCTGCAAGACGATTATGTTGAGTGCAATTAGAAAGCATAGAAAGTCTAAAGAACATGCATGGGCTGCATCACGATTTCGTAGTGAGAGTGGCGTACAATTGCCTGCACACATGGAAGTGATGACATGTAGAAATACCTCTAGAGTAATAACAGTTATGAAACTTGCATACTTCAATGCGAGAGAAGACCTGGCCTTGAGGAAGTATGAGAAACTATGCGACCTTGCTTATGCCTTGGGTTTGGAAAGCATGCCTAAACGAAACGACTACTCTTCTTACACAAATAGAGTAGCCGGAAAAGACTTCATGTTTTGCATTTCTGAATACATAAAAAAACGTCATCTTGCTGAATTGCTACAGAGTCCTTTTTATGGTGTTACACTAGATGAATCAACAGACAGAGGTATGGAGAAACATTTGATTGTATATTTTTGCTTTATACCATTGAATGGAAAGGGATTGAGCAAAATAGAGTTTGCACGTCTGCTTCCTGTATCTGATGGTTGTGCACAAACCAAGTATGATGAATTGAGTAAAGTGTTGGCTGAATTTGGACTTGAGAAGCATCGCATGGTGGGCATTGCTACTGATGGTGATAGCTCCATGCTTGGTTGTAATGAAGGTTTGGTAGCAAAGTTGAAGCGTGATATTCCCCATCTTACAAGCATTCATTGTATTGCACATAGGGAAGCTCTTGCTGTTGCAGATGCAGCAAAACATTATCGTTGTCTTTCATATATTGATAAGGTTGCTAACAAGGTTTATTCTTGGATAGCTGCTTCTAGCATACGACATTCGGAGTTTCAAGATTTGCTTAAGGAGATGAATCTGCAAGCTCTTGAGGTGCTTCAAATACATGATGTAAGATGGTTAGCAAGAGGTAATGTCATGATTAGATTGACACAGCTGATGCCTACAATTCTTAGCATTTGGCAAGAAGGTGCACCTGATTGGTATGCAAAGCTGAAAACATATAAGATTCTTTTTTGCATTCACATGCTTGCCGATGTTTTGCATGACATGAACATGTTGAGCCAGAAATTCCAGGCAGATATTGTTGACATGTCTTCCATTAGTACATGCATTGATGTATGTATAGCTTCGTTGAGGAGAAAGTTTTTGCTGCAAGATTTTGGAAATGGTAGTCTGTACCTCAAGAAGTTTATGTCTGACACCGAAAGTGGAATTTTGCAACATGTAAATGAGGAGGGAAAAATATATGCACATGCGCTTTCTTATGCGAGAATTCCAAGCAAGGATAAAAAAGGGATTCCCTTAGATCCCTATGTAGGTGATGTAATGACTTGTGTTGATCTTGCGAAGAGTTTTGTGCAAAAGGTCATTGATTGCATAAATGAAAGATTTCCATATAACACCATATTGGGGAATATGGGAATTTCTCACAAGTTTGGGACACGTGGTCAAAAGTTTGGATTAACCATAACTTGAACACCACTAATCCAAAATGAGCGCTTTATAGCTCTTTAGATTCCATTTTTCAAGCGCTTTCCAACGATAGGTCATATGATAGGGTTTTGAGAAACTTACAAACATGTTATCCATGTCCCCTTTTTTAAGTATTCAAAAATGGGAATTGGGAAATTCCCAAATTCACTAATATGGTGTTATATGTATTTTTGTTCAATGCTGTGAAGTTGTTTAGCCCACAATATTATCCTCGTGATGCAAAAAGGCCGCGTGATACTTCAGAAAGGGAGGAGAAGGTAACCAAATGGCTTGATGAATTGTTGAACAGATTTGGAGGGTTTCTTGTGGATAAGCAGGCTTGCAAGAATGAGTTATTGTCATTTACAGATGTGTTGTATTATGGTTGCGAGGGTATGAATATGATGGATGCTTGGCGTGTCTTTTCTACCAATATGGAATGGCAAAACACGTATCCAAACATGATGAAGCTCTGGCAAATCATGTTGGTGATACCAGCCTCATCAGTTTCATGTGAGCGAGGATTCTCTAAGCAAAATGTCATTAAGACATATCAACGCCAATGTTTAGATGTAAAGACTCTTGAGGCATTGATGAGAATTTCACTTCTTGGACCAGATGTCAATGATGTGGATTGGGCATGTGTTCATGACATGTGGAAAGATATGAAAGCAAGGAGAGTATGTGATGGATTATGATCATTTTGCATAAGTATGCTGGTCTTTGCAATTCGTATTTTAGTTGTTGATGGTTTGATGATTTGTTGGACAGCATTGAAAACATCTTGGAAAAAGTAATTGCTTCAGCCAATCTGTTGTTCTATACTTCTTGGCTCAGACTCGATATTTTCACAATGAAAAACTTGGCAAGATTTTCACTAATTTGTTGGATTTCGACACATTTGTTGTTGTTTCTTTTATTGTCAGCATGTTTATGCTTTTGCCTCTTGGCAAGATTATTAATTGTTTTGCGAGCTGTTGTACTGGTTTGTTTTTGCAGGTTTGAGAGCTGTTGTGCTGGTGTTTTTTGGGCCTATGGACCTAGTAGTGATAATGTCGATGGCATCGCGGAAATGGCAGGAATGAGCCACAGAAATCGTGAGCGAACTGATGCCCTGGATGCTCTAGGAAATACAGCAGCTACTATTGGAAAGGTGTGTGAAACTGGCTGTCTTGTTTGGTGGTACTGACCTTCTCAACTAATGGCATTACAACTGCTTCTCTGCTGGTTGGTGCAGCTCGGCTGTCCGACTACCTTATCGTCTTCCTGGATGCATCTCTCCTTGCTCGAGGTTGTTACACGCTCATGCTAAATTCCTTGTTTCATCTCTGAACAGGTGCGAGATGAAATTTGTATTACTGGAAAATGGTGGCTAAGTTCATCATGGATTTAAAGGCACAAAACTTTCAAATTCGATGCTTCTGCTCTTGAACTCTAATACAATTCTGTCCATTGTAGTTGTTATGTTCATGCTTAGGCATCGTTGCTAATAATACCAACACCTTTCCATTCCCCTTTAGCAGGAATGGATGTGCCACATAATGTATGCTACTAAGCAATGAAAGGAATTCAATGCGTGCATTGATATAGTTATCTGCAGTCCATTATTTACATTGTTGGCACATTAATTCAAGGCACGTAGTCTCAAGCATGTTCTCTTTACATATTCTTTTTCTGATAGCTCAAATTTAGAATCGAGAATTGTGTACGTAATCGAAAGTGACTCGAAGCCCGTCTAGGTTCCCGAAGGTGTCATTTGATGCCTAGTATAGGTTGCTAAGGTGTCATTAAAATTTTTATGATGCCTAGCATAGGGAGTCAAATTTCCGGCCTGGTTTCGAAGTATCCATTTCAAAACAGAACAAAAAACACCAAAAAAAACCCTTGACAGAGATCAAAAGTGTGTCGATAGAGCAGGAAACTGCCCGACAGTCTCAGCAGCATACCAGCTACTCCCAGCTGTTACCTGCCACCTCTGACACCATTCAATGTGCCATCTGGCTGTCAGACAGAGGAATCTGCAAGGCAACACGCCACTTTAGCACCGACAAATTACTGAAAAAAATCATAAAATCCAAAGTTGCCCAAAATTGTCTAAAACTCTGAGAAATTATCAAAAATCTAGAAAAAGCACCAATCCTAAAGCAGTGGCCCACACCCTTATTTTGCAATTTCAACCTAATTTTGATGCATTTTTGGCTTCGGAACTTTAACTAGTCGTTGGTTTGTCAGCCCCCCTTGGAACTCCCCGGCGACAGTAGTAGGGGGGCATTTCCCCCCCTACACCCCCTCTTCATAGAGTGGTTGTAAACATGCCTAGGTCCAAGTGCAGCTGAAAAAACACATCTTAGAAAGATCATGCTCCACATACAACACCTAGGCCTTAAGAATGTTCTTCGGTACCCATCAAAAGTTTCAAAAGGTTCTTTGGTATTGAAAGTGTCGAGTAGACCATTGTGACATCCAGTGATGTTGTGACCTGCATTGGAGGCCTCGACATGGGGAAGTGAAGGGACTTGGCGAGGGTGGTTGACGATGAGGATTTTTGGGTTACCAAACCGTGATGACTTTGCCTTGTTGATGAGATGATGGAAATAGGTCCTTGAGGACTCATTGATTCACGATGTTTGAGGGAGGTGACTGTATTACCTTGGCCTTAGGGATGCGAGTCACTTTGGATGATGATGGAAACAGTGGAGGTACCACAATTGTTTTCGGTACCACCACTTTCTTACCCTTGACAGTTTATGTGCACAGGTGGACTTTTGACAAGCCAAGGTGTAAGATTCCTCCCCCAACCCCTTTTTGATGTCTAGCATATTCCCCTGTAATCAATCCCTCTTCAGAAATATAAAGACCTTGTTTCTAACTATTTTAGCTTAGAGAGAGAAAATTATTCTAGAGAGAGAATATTCAGATTATGAATATTTTTGGATAGAAAAATAACTCATCTTATTAAAATAAGTTCCCCTGAAACAGAAATTCAAAAAGAATTTTTCAATGTGCAATTGGAATTAATTGGAAATAGGTATAAAGAACCTTAGTCTAAGGGTCTAGATTTTCAGAAATTTTTAGATTATGGTTCAATTAAGGTTCCTATGGACTAATAGCATCAATCCATGTGTAGGGAGGAGATAAATCCAATTTGAAAAAGAAGATACCCAAAAATGAGTAAATGCTCACATAAGATGAAGAGTTGAAAATGTACAAGGTTTATTAGTAAAAAACTATGAGCAATAAAATTTTGACACATATGTAAGGAAGGGGAGTTCTTTAAAGAAGGTGCATATTTCACATAAGATGAAGAGTTGAAAATGTACAAGGTTTATTAGTAAAAAACTATGAGCAATAAAATTTTGACACATATGTAAGGAAGGAGAGTTCTTTAAAGAAGGTGCATATTTCACATAAGATGAAGAGTTGAAAATGTACAAGGTTTATTAGTAAAAAACTATGAGCAATAAAATTTTGACACATATGTAAGGAGGGAGAGTTCTTTAAAGAAGGTGCATATTTCACATAAGATGAAGAGTTGAAAATGTACAAGGTTTATTAGTAAAAAACTATGAGCAATAAAATTTTGACACATATGTAAGGAAGGGGAGTTCTTTAAAGAAGGTGCATATTTCACATAAGATGAAGAGTTGAAAATGTACAAGGTTTATTAGTAAAAAACTATGAGCAATAAAATTTTGACACATATGTAAGGAAGGGGAGTTCTTTAAAGAAGGTGCATATTTCACATAAGACGAAGAGTTGAAAATATACAAGGTTTATTAGTAAAAAAAAACTATGAGCAATAGAATTTTGACACATATGTAAGGAAGGGGAGTTCTTTAAAGGAGGTGCATATTTCACATGCTTGAATGAGTTTTAAACTCAAAAATAATGTGATATTTTTATCTCTCATATCTCTTGAACCAAATCAAATCAAAATGGAACCAAATCGAATCAAAAAGTAACCAAACTAGGTCTAAATCTAGTCCAAATTCAACCAAACTGACTTGGAAAATTCTAGAATCAGTTTGTTTGGTTAGGAGCTCAATTTTTCCTATAAATAGAAGCCTTCCCTTGTTGAAAAAGATATAGTGTCTTATGCATTGTTACTCTACTCCACCTAAGCCAAGAACTGTGAATTCTTTAATAATTCACTAGTTTTTGATACTTCTCCCTTTCTTCAATCCCCATTGGTGGCTCCATCAACATACTAAACCAATTGATTGGTTGGGGGCCTCTACCGTGAACAAAGAATCAAGCAAATTATAAGATAAGTATAGTGAATTTTGATCTTTTCTATAATTTCTCAATGATTCTCTCTTCTCAACCCCTCTCAAGCTTGAGAAGCTTAATTGGTATGGTTTTTGAAATGCTATTGAAGTTAATTAATTAATGATAGTAAAGAATTACATAAAATTCTATTTATATTTAATTCTAATGGTTTTTCTCTCTCTCACTTAAGAAATGGTCATACTCAGGACCCTTTTCAATCCGAATGAAGCTTTTCATAAGGCTTTTCCTTAATCCAAGATTAAGCTATGCTTGAGGCTAAATTAATGGCTTTTTTCTATGCTTTAGTTTATGTATAACGATGATTCAATCCATTATGGATTGATGATCCAATTAGAGACCATTCTAATTATTTCTTTAATGATGAGCCTTATCCCTTAGAAAAATTGAGATTTATCAGTCATAGTAGTGGAGCTATGGTAAAATTTTTATAGAAATTACGCATAAAATAATTTCATTCAAAGCTTAAAAAGAGGACTTCCTACCATATTCTAGGAACTATCATCCTAGATTAATTAAAAGAATTTTATTATGCATGAAAATGTGGATGTTTACATGTAGATGTAGATGTATGGATGTGAGTGTGAATGTGGAGGTGGATGTATGCATGGAGATGTGGATGTATGCATGTAGAAGTAGATGTATAGATGAGGATGTAAATGGAGATGTGGATGGATGCATGTAGATGTAGATGTATAGATGTAGATGTGAATGGAGATGTGGATGTATGCATGTGGATGTAGATGTATAGATGTAGATGTGGATGTGGAGGTGGATGGATGCATGTAGATGTAGATGTATAGATGTAGATGTGAATGGAGATGTGGATGGAGATGTGGATGTATGCATGTAGATGTAGATGTATAGAAGTAGATGTGGATGTGGAGGTGGATGTATGCATGTAGATGTAGATGTGGATGTAGATGTGGAGGTGGATGTATGCATGTAGATGTGGATGTAGATGTGGAGGTGGATGTATGCATGTAGATGTAGATGTATAGATGTGGATGTGAATGTGGAGGTGGATGTATGCATGGAGATGTGGATGTATGCATGTAGAAATAGATGTATAGATGAGGATGTAAATGGAGATGTGGATGTGGATGGATGCATGTAGATGTAGATGTATAGATGTAGATGTGAATGGAGATGTGGATGTATGCATGTACATGTAGATGTATAGATGTAGATGTGGATGTGGAGGTGGATGGATGCCTGTAGATGTAGATGTATAGATGTAGATGTGAATGGAGATGTGGATGTATGGATGTAGATGTATAGATGTGGATGTGAATGGAGTTGTGGATGTATGCATGTAGATATAGATGTATAGACGTATAGATGTAGATGTATAGATGTGGATGTGAATGTGGAGGTGGATGTATGCATGTAGATGTAAATGTATGGATGTGAATGTGAATGTGGATGTGGATGTATGCATGGAGTTGTGGATGTATGCGTGTAGATATGAATGTATGCATGTAGATGTGGATGTATGGATGTGAATGTGGATATGGAATGTGGAATACGTAAGGTGGGTTGATGAGGGATAATGTGGAAAAATGAGAGTTAATATAGAAATTGTATTTGTAAACTGTTTGTAAATGCTGTTTGTAAATGATTGTTTTATGTCAAGAATGCTGGGGGGAGCATTTTGGCCATCTTGTGATTAAGGTCGTGATGATAAAGTTGCAACTGCTGACGGAGAGTCAATGAAGGACGTCTCGCGTAGCAAGGTCGGCCGAGGTCTTGACTAGCCTCGGTGCGATTAAAATGGTGAGCTTCCGGTACGGTGGATGAGGGGCCAAGGAAGCGGCCTATGAGTGAAGCGCTAGGTCACCTGCGAAGGATCCTAGAGGGTGATGACCATACGGTGCTCGGGCTCTGGGTCGCCTAGGATACCCACGCATGCGTCGAGGAAGATATTAGAACAAGAGTAGGAGTTGTTTTCTGAAATCGGGCATGGATCTGGTTGATTGACCTTGCTGGTCTTCAATGGATGAGTCCATGGCTCTTTATATGGATCTGTTGGTTGATCTTGCTGATCTTCAACGAGAGTCCATCTTGATAAGTGATTATATTGCCAAGTATTATGGGCTAGGGATTAGGAAACGGCCCCTGAGTGGACAGGTGGTGAGCGTCCTAGTTGCCAATGATGCCATAGATACTCTGATGAAGGAATGA
Source organism: Cibotium barometz (assembly GCF_041138505.1). NCBI lineage: Eukaryota > Viridiplantae > Streptophyta > Polypodiopsida > Cyatheales > Cibotiaceae > Cibotium > Cibotium barometz. The sequence continues at coordinate 15,007,754 of NC_141101.1, forward strand.
TGGGAAAATTAAGAATCAACTGGATAAATTGGAAGATGGTGTTCAGTGATACTATGGCTTTATTAAATGATTGTTTTAAACTGGTTGAATCTGTGAAAAGGCAATTTCATATTGGGTGTGTGAGTGGTGTGACTAGTTTTATTTTGCATGAACATCCGGCTAGGGGGCCTTGGAACTCTTTTCCTTGGTACCCGGGACAAAACCTAACCAAATTCTTAATTGGATCCCATCACTACAGTGGTTGCGCGGTTGGTTAACCCATGGGACTGGATGGGGTTAGGCTGGTGGACTGATGGATCCGTAAATCGAGACTCAAACTTTTGTTTTTACGATAGATAAAATAAATCCCGGACAGTAACTGTTCTATGGATAGGAATCAACGGCTGTGCCTCTTGAATGGGGAAAAAAGCGTTGATCCCAATGATCCAAGTGCAAGTTTCTTCCTTGATCTGACCAAGTATCTTATAGATGCAATTGGATCAGCTCGATCAGAAATGATCTTGACTACGTTAGAGTAAAAAGTTATCCTGGTGGAATCGCCCGTGTTGCTTTCCGGTAAAGGAAGTTTTTCCGGGTTCGATTTTGGAACAATCGACGGATTAGTCTCTTATCCGGATATCCGTGGGGGGTGAGGCCCCAAATGTGGGACCCCTGTCCCGCGCGAGAAGTGCTACTTCCGCTGCCAGTATCCTGAATCCATTGCTCGGTGGGAACAGGGATCTCACACAAGGGGTAAATTCATGGTGGTAGCTATGTCCAACCAATTGATATGGAAGTAAATGGACTAGATCCATGGCCTTCCTAGGATCACGTGATTTTCCATTGATCCAGCCCCTCCGGACTTGCCTCCTCTATGGGATGTAGCAACTCCTATCTTCTCAGCTAATTCATTCCTCGTAGCTACTTCATTCCTCACACCAGCCAAGCTTGCCTCAAAAAACTCCTCAAAAGCTCATCCATCAACTGTTCAACTAAATTTTGATGTGAAGTTTCAACATCTGGCCGACTTTGCACATCAATATCCCAATAAGTTTGTGGGGATTTTATGATGACCCAACCTATGAATTATCTATGGAGATTGTAAAAAAAGCAAGACCATGTGAAGATGAGTTGTGGACTTGGATAATGAGCACTTGTAGGGGTAAATCGGATTGAGCATTGTCTTCTTCTTCCTTGGGCACATGGAGGTCGATGCATTGTCTTCTTCTTCCTTGGGCACATGGCGGTCGATGCTACCAATAATAGCCTTCATGTTGTCATCAATTTCCCCCTCGAATCTCGAGATCGAGTTTGGGCAGTTGGCACAATATGATGATATCCACCTTGATGTCTTTCTTATGTTTGTCAACGTTGATATAGGTGTGTAGGCCTCTCGGTCTCACGTGTCGTGGTGGGGAACTTCTGGTTATGCCGATTGGAGAGCTCACTTCCAATATACCCTCGTAGAGAAGCAATGCAACGGTGCGTGTTGGCTGATGTCACGTACGTCGTCCCTTGGATCATCCATGAGCATCGATTCCACAAGAAGAGAAGCATAGGGGGAAGGGAGAAGGAGAAGGTAAGGAGTACGAGCATAGGAAGGAGAAGGGAATGGAGGCATGGCAATCCTATGCAAGGCAAAAGAATGAAGAAACAAGACAAGACACAATGTGGAAGAAAAGTGGTAGCTTGTATTCCTCAAAGTTGCAAATGTATAATGAAGACTGAAGTCAACTAGTCTTCCTTTTATACAAACCACCTTTTGAAGGGAGGGGCCAAATCCTAATTCTTTCTACCACTCTTGCTCACTCCTTTTAGCTCATTTTCTAGCCTGCCTTGGCGAGGCTACTCTTTTAGCTATCCTCCTAGCTATGAACAAGTGGAATTCCACACTAATTACATAGTTTGCATTAGGAAAAATATGGACTCAAAAAGGGGCCGTGTAAGAGAGCCCATGTGGTGGGGACGTGTAAGCAAAAGGCAAATACTTTTGCATATAATATTTGCTTGTGGAGCCTTGGATCCCTCTGAAAGGCCCAATTTTTTATTTAAATGACTGACGTATTAGTTTATTCTAAAGGCTGACATGTGGTGTAATAATTTATTCCAATGGCTGACACTATGGTGCAATATTTTATTCACAAAGAAAAACGCTCCCCTAATCACATTTTTGAAATGTAACTAAACTAAACCTCAACCACATCTCCTGAAACTGGACCCTTCCATTATCCAACAACCCCTCCACATTGTCCCCTTCCCTCTCCTTCAGTTTTTCATGCCTGCCGCACACTTCCTCCTATCCAAATCCTAGTTCTTTTGAACGGGAAGCTCTTTGGGTTTATCTCTTTTCCACCCTTTCTTTCCATTTCTAAGCCAAAATAGCCCACCTGTTTCTCATTTCCCCTTCCATTTCAATGAGTGTCTCTCCGCCTCCACCTTTGAATCTGCACATTCAATGAAACATTGATTTAGCACACGTCGCTTGAGGAGATCTTTGGGCGGCATTTTTGAAAGAAGATGGGAAGGGGTCTTGATCTTCAAGCACTTACACATGTGTGTGCATGAATATGAATCTCCTTCCATTCATCTTTCAAGGGAAGGTTGTTTCAACAGCATTTTGGTGCACTTGGGCTATCATCGGCCTCTCTTCATGGATAATGAGGTAGTTTGTTTTTATGCATTTGGTGGTAGCTTTTGTTCATAGGAGTGTACGATTTGCTGTCATTTTTGCCTCTTCATTACATTGTGAGATGAAGTTGTCTGTTGCAACTACTGTTTGAAGCAAGTACTGTGTGTAGAATACAATGCCGACTGTTTTTGCGAATCAAAAGAAGAGAAAGGTGGACATCCACTTTCAAGTGGATGCCAAGAATGCTCCATGTGTGAAGAGGAATTGGTCTTTGCCAGCATGTCAGACTTACATTGCTCACCTTCGAAATGAAGGCAAGAAAAATGTGGATCTTTGGTTGGATGGTTCCATTTACCCTTGAGATCCAACCTCATCTCAATCTCCATGTTTCTTTGGGTTAACGAGCTTTTTCAAGTTTGTTTGTGAGGGCGAGAATGGATTACTGGGATATTGTAAAAGATTGTTTGCTCATTGTCAAAGTAATATACATTGTAGCTTCAAAAAATTATTGACAGAAAGGGACACAAAAATCAAGATGTTAAGAGGGGTGCAATCTACATTTGGCATCGATCACACGAGCCTTCAAAAATGCATATCAAGAAAAAGTGAAACTTTCTCTCGATTTTGAAAAGGAGATTAAGCTTTTGGAGCAAACAATTCGTGAGTTGCAGGCAAAAATTGCAGAGAAGGATGATAGTTTGGCTAACCTGCATTCTGAAAACATCATTTTAGAGTGTAACGCTGAAAACTTTAAAAAGAAGCTAGAGCAAAACTGGAAAAAAAAAATATCTTTTTTGAATGAAACTCCAATTGGTGCACGGTCATGCAAGAGGAAGTTAAAAACGATGGAAAGTCTCACTGTCGGAGGTGGCCAATGGAAGCGTCGCATGAGAGCTTGCAGGTATTATTCACCAGCCCTATCATTTTGGTGCACTATACAATGTTCTTCTATTATTTGCAGCACATAGAATCTTTTGTATTGGAGAATCAAAATAATTGTTTATGTTATCTTTTTAAAAGGATGGTTACAGATGTTGTTGGTGTAAAGGCACCTGGTTCCAATATAATGGGAACAGTTCTGACAAAAGACACGGTCGAGTCTACCATTCATCATCCCAAGTTTGCTAGTCTTCGAACAGACATAGCCAACGAATCCATCCAAAAGGTCAATGATGTTTTCACTGCTGCAGATGCACAAGGAATATGCGACATGGCTGGCATTAGCACAAAGTCTTACAGGATGTTATTCAATAAAGTGAAACAAAGTTTCAAATCTTTAGGGAAAAAAACAGTCATCCCCATCCCAAAACCATACCACGTGAACAAAGCTCGGCATATTCTCAATTTAGGAATGGTTGAGTTAGTTGGAGAGCCTTGTCACATTTCAAGTTCGTTCACAGTGAGACTGAAAAGAGTGGCGAGCGCAAGATCATCGAGCTCACCGAATTTAACAATTTTATATTGGATGTTCGAAGATTGCAAAGGGCTATGGTACAATTTTGATGACATTAGTGTCCATGAGTGTAGTGGGAAGTTGAAGTTTGTTTTGAAACTTGATGAGAGTGAGGTGATAAAAGGGCAAAAGCTAGAGAGAGTCATGGATCCAACCATACTTGAAAGCGATGATAAGCACTTTAGTGTGCAATCAGAAAATGAGATCTGGTGGTTAGGTGCATTTGAGGTGAGTAACATATTCCAGCACATTGATTTCTCTATGCTGATGTTGTTTCTCACATGTCATTAATTTTACTGCTATGTTTCTAAACAGGTTCCCAAAGAGACACATGAGGTTCTAAAGTGGTACTTCAGCCAAACTGAGCTTCCTAATGTGCTCCAAACCGTGACGCTATAAGAATTGACCCTAACTGGGACCCAATTCTTCCAATCCCATTGGTTAGAGTTCATATTTGTGTTCTGCATGCCATGGTAAGGATTATTGAAAAGTTGGTTTATATGTACATTGTATTTGCATGGATTATGAAACCAACATTGGAGAGTGAGAGAACCATTAAAAAAACAGAGCAAGTACTGTCAGATGCAGGGTTACATTGTGGCCAAGTGAAGATTGAGAAGGACTTGAAAAGATCTGGTAAAACAGGAAATGTTCCATGCAAGCCATGCTTTGGAGGCTCAAAAGCAAGGAAATTCTTATCTAATCCTAAGGAGGAAGGTACCAGAGCTACAGATTTTGAGGTGTGGCGAAAGCTACATGCTATTGTACCTGATCGAGGTTCTCGAGGCGAAGCTCGGGTGGCGAAGGCTCAAGCATGGTTAGCACTTGATCGTCTAGCACCTTTGTTGCAAAAATTACAGTTTAAAGATGGAGATGTGGACAAATTTGAGGCAGCTGTGAATGACTTCAACCGTAATTAACGAAGCAACATGGGGTGCAACAAACTTAACCCAATACATGGTAAAGATATATTCTCTCAAAATTTGACTCTCGTACAAAGTAACGTCTTAGTAAGCTGGTGGTGGCTTTTGTGAATTTGCAGCACATTTTACATGTACATGGACCATACGTTGCACGACAGTATGGGAGCCTTGGGATCTAGTCAACCCAAGGGATGGAAAGATCTCACTGGCAAGCACGATGTGCCTATCAAAGATCAACTCAACATGGAGGAGGTGTGAATAAAAGTAATCCTATGAAGCAACTATGTCAGTGGTGGTACAGGAGAATTCAAGTAAGGGTAGAAGCAAGGATTAAACTTGGCGAGTCTACAGTTTCACGTGCATTGCAAGAGGTGCGCTCCTCACGAAGACGAGCAATTTATGATTGTTCAGAGGGGAGGCAAAATCATGCAAACTGGGTGAGACAACAACAAAGACAAGGCCGTGTGTGGAAGAAGAAGTGACATGCAATACAAAAAAATGATATGCTTGAAATTACATGTTGAAACAATAAAAGATTAATTTGGCTTCAAATATGCACAACAATAACAGATTTGCCCTGTTATTCGTAATCTCTCTCTCTCTCTCTCTCTCCCCTCTCTCTCTCTCTCTCTCTCTCTCTCTCTCTCTCTCCCTCTCTCTCTCTCTCTCTCTCTCTCTCTCTCTCTCCCCCTTCCCTTCTTTCTCTTCCCTCATGTAAGTTAACAAAGTTTACAAAAACATTGAAATAATGCAAATTATATTTACATGTAACAACAATAATGGAACAGTTCAAAATAACTTGTTTACAAAGCTACATTTGCAAATGGATCAAGAATTTAAAGCAAGAGTATAAGTATACAACAAACATCACAAGTTACTTGCTCAAAGTTTTAGCAAGTAACTGTAAGTATGCAATAACAAGCACAAGTAACTTGCTCAAAGTTTTTGCACGTAACTATATGTAAAGAAAGCAAACAACACTTCAAAACTAGCCCTTTTGGAGGAGCACTCTACAGGATCATCTCCTTGCTCTATCAAACAAGTAGGGGGGGCGTCAGGCTTTGCTGTCCTTAGTAGCCGAGTCTTCCCGTAATCACTCAAAAGAGCTGGATCACGGATACCACATGCCAATCCGTAAGCTGCGTATGTTAAAAAATATTTACACCTGAGAGCATAGACGCCAGGGCCCTCCCCAAAAATTCTAACTGTTGCCTACCGCTCTAGAAGTACAGATTTCTCGGCGTTGAGCCTAACCTTGTAGCCACCTAGATATCTTGACAGTGTTTTGATGGCTAGCAAAGGGAAATTAGCATTGTCCTTTGAAAATTTTGCGTGGAAGACCACGACCTGAGGAAATTTTAATCTATTAATATATCTGCCTAGTGCAGAGTCGTGTCCTAGTCGTGTCCTAGTCCGGCTAGTCGCTTGCCTGAAGCGCGCTTCAAAAAATCGTCTTCATCCACCAGCAACTGTAAAAATAATACAAGCCTTAGGACAAAGCCAAACATCAAAAGTTCTAGATAGAGTTTCAATCGCGAAAACAAAGAACGCCCAAAGCAACGCTGTTCATCATTGAGTAGGAAAGTACCTGCTGGTTCTCATCTGCTATACAAGCAGGTCTTCTTGCCACCAGAGATTAATCATGGAGTTGCCACCCTCCGTCTCCCTTACACTACTCGGAACAGTAGGATTTCTTCCCATATCTGAAATCCCTAGCCTTTCACGGGCCTCATGCAGTTCCTCCTCAATTGCATCTTTACCTTCGTAATTATGGGCATCCGCCGCGAAAATCATTTTGAGTGTCTAAGCGGCACTCATGAACTCCGAGTTATCTACATGGGTGTCGACCACCAAGTACTTATCCATATCTTCGTCCTCAAAATCCTGTTCTGCCTCCAGATTTTGTGCAATGAATGCAATGCAGTGATCCTCCCTCATGTTGAATACATGCTGTATATCTGTGCGTAAAATATATTCAGAATCCCCAACATGATAGGACGATAGCACTGTTGTTGAAATGGCAGACTCCTCAGGTGACTCATTAACTGTTGTGGAAACATCTTGCCCCACATTCCTCAACTCGTTAATATCAAAAAGCTGGCTAGCCTCCTTTCCTTCATTAACATTGATCTCCTCAATGAGATGAGGAGTATCATCGTGTTTTTCGACTTCTTCATCGCTTCTTTTTGGGGGTTCAGGCAGTGAACCCTCATCGTCTCCATCCTTTAAATCGATGTTCATATGCAAGTAATAGAAAAATGCATAGAAGTACTCCATGAGTCGGCAGGGTTTTTTGTGGACAGGACAGGTCTTCGTCCACTTTTATTGGCTTAGATCTTGTGCCAATGCCTGTTCAGCCTCTGCTTCTTCTCCGGCGGTGAGGTTGAAAAATTGAAGTGAACATACTTGATATCCTCAATGGTGATAGCTCCATCGCGCGTGCTGTCGTCGAACCGGGCTCTTTCCTCTTCAAAATACACGCTCTGGATAGAAAAAGTATCCTCCAAAGAAAACTCGCAATTGAACATACATGAGATGGATGGAGTTAGAGCATGGTGTCCAACTTTGTAGAGAAAGTCGAACAACTGGGCCGCAGGGGTTTTCACAACTGTTAAGTCTTCCTCTATCTCTATCTCAATTTGCGAGTGAATCGCTACCCGAAACCTCGACATATGGAAACGGTGTGTGTCTCTGGAAGGAAGGTTTGATTCACCACAACACGATTGGGGGGAAGGCAAGCATGAAACATGTCTATATCGCATTGTGGTGAATCACATATTGAATGCTTTAATGTCTTTTCATCACGATTCACCACCGCGATAAAGGGCACAGGAAAGCAACAGAGAACGGTCTTTTCGCGTTGTAGTGAATCGCTACCCGAAACGTCGACATATGAAAAGGGCATGTGTATGTGGAAGCAAGGTTTGATTCACCACAACGCGATGTGGGGGGAAGGCAAGCATGAGACATGTCTATATCGTGTTGTGGTGGTGAATCACATAACGAATGTAGACAAGTAACAATATGCACTCATGGAATATGGAGGCGAGTTTGTCTATATCGTGTTGTGGTGGTGAATCACATAACGAATGTAGACGAGTAACAATATGCACTCATGGAATATGGAGGCGAGTTTGTATACGAGCATGTAAATGCTTGAATATAGATGCAGGCAAGAAGCAAACTCATAGATGCTTGGTCGGCTGGCAACGAAGGAGAAGCGTGGAAAGGTTGAGTCGCCGGTGGAGGAGAAGGTCGCTGGAGCAGGATGCGTGAAGAATAGGAATGGGAAGAGTCGAATGGGAGGGTCAGGAGGGTCGGGTGTGGGGAGAGGAAGTAACGGGAGAACGGCCTTAAATTTGCACCGCCATGTCTACGCCGCCGAAATCGCCAACCAACGCATTTGTGACACGTGGTGGAATATTTAATCGGAGTACTACACGTCCGCACTGCCGTATTGGCAGCCCAGTCCACGAACGACGTCTTGACGCGTGCGAGGGCCGTGACCACGTGGAGTTTAATTAGGCGGCTTCATAGCTCATTTAATCACGCCTTAGTCACGTTTCCAGTCGTTTGCCCCTCACACCCGCCCGCATCACCGATTACAAAGGTGTACAGAGGTTTATGGGCCACATTGGGTATTATCGCCGCTTCATAGTATTCTGTGCTAAAATTGCCAGACCATTATATAGACTACTCATTGTCTTTGAATGGATTGAAGAATGCCAAGAAGCATATGATAAATTGAAGCAAGCACTAGCTAGTGCACCAATTCTGAGACCACCCAACTGGAATCTTATATTCCATGTGCACATCGATGCATCAAACTTTGCAATAGGATGTGTATTGGCACAACCTGTTGAGTTCAAGTTGGTAGGACTACCCAGTATGCTTTGCTAGTCACTAATTGAATGATGCAGAGGTAAATTACACCACCATAGAACGAGAGGGTTTGGCCATGGTTTATGCTGTCAAGAAGTATCGACATCACCGATTGGCCAACAATTTTTTATTCTTTGTGGACCATCAAGCCTTATTATATTTGGTGAATAAGCCTTGCACCATGGGAAGAATCACACACTGGTTGCTATTACTATTGGAATTTGACTCTTCACCGTAAGAAAGGTAACGCATCATATGTTGGCCAATCACATGTCTAGAATTCTGAATGGGGAATCTGCAAATTGGTGTTGATGATGATGTCCCAGATGCTTGTTTGTTCAAACTGGACATGGTGCCGGAATAGAGTGAAGAAATATCATACTATCTAGCTTATGGTTTTTCGCAAGAACGACCTTTGAACAAGGATAAAAAGTGTCAGTTTATTAAGCTAGCTACAACTTATCAATTAATTGTTGGAGAATTGTATAAGCTAGGTAAGGACAATGTCTTAAGAAGATGTGTGCGAGAAGACGCATTTGTCACTATATTAGATGAAATACACTCGGAGGACACTTCGCTGGGGAGATCACAGCATGCAAGGTCCTTTAATCAGGACTATGGTGGCCCACATTTTTTGGGGATGCCATGGAGTTTATAAAAAGGTGCAAAGAGTGTCAAAGGTTTGCTATTCCACAACAAAGAGACAAGATGCCACTTACCCTTGTGATTGTGAGACAACCTTTTGAGAAGTGGGGTATTGATTTTGTTGGACCCATTAGTCCAGCTGCGCATCCATCACACAAGCTCGATATGTGATCGTGGGGCCACATACTATTTCATGAAATGGGCAGAGGCAAGAGCCTCTAAGCGAGCTGATGCACGAACAACGGCTAAGTTCTTATATGAACAAATCATTTCGAGATTTGGCTATCCATTGAAATTAGTCAGTGATCGGGGTTCACATTTCATTAATGAGGTGATTGATCAGTTACTTGTTGCTGGATTCCTTGTAGTCCACTGAAAGTCATCACCTTATTATCCACCACAGGCAAATGGTCAAACAGAGCATACAAATAAGATTTTGCATACTATCTTGACAAAAACATTAGAAGCAAGTCACACGGATTGGGAACATAAGAAGCAAACTGCAGCTTTATGGGCATATCGAACATCGTATAAGGTAGCACGATGGGATATACTCCCTTTCATCTAGCTTATGGCGTTGAGGCGGTCATGCCTATGGAGTACTTAGTTCAAAGCCTGCAAATTGCGGTGCAAGAGAGATTAATTAAAAATGCATTAGTCGAAAGGTTGGTTGATTTAGAGAAACTTGATGAAACCTAGCTAATGGCATCACATAGGCTTATGGTCGAGAAATTGCAGAGAAAGCGTGGTAACAAAAAGAACTAGTAACGGGGGTTTTTGTCCTCATATATGGTGTCGGAAAAGCACTAGAAAAAAAAACCAAAGTACTGAGGATTAGGACCATTTCGAGTTTCCAAAGTCACACCTCCAGGGTCGGTTCGAATTGAAACTATTAAGGGTTTGCAAATAGAGCGTTACAGCAATGGAAGCAAGCTTAAAAGTATTATGGACCACTGACCCAAGAGATGCTTATGCAAGAGCATCTACTAAAACAAAAGAAAGAGCTAGCCAAGGAAAAAATTATGCAAGCTTAGGAAGATGCCAAGGCAAGGGAAGCCAAGGCCAAACAGAGACTCCAGGAGAGAATATTGCATGTGAACATGGCTTCACTAATCCTAAGTGATGAGGATGACCTGGACATTGAGCTAGCACGTCTCAGTGTGAAAGTCTCTACACGACTAAAAGTCATGCAACAAGCATTGCATTAATCGATACGGGATCAAGTCATAACCTGATCTCTTATAAAACATGGGAAGCTCCAGACAAACCTTACCTCGAGGCCACCAATGCACACAAGTACGAAGTGTGCATTTGTCAACTACCAAAGCTGTGGGATTCTTGAGTGTTAATATTTCCATCAAAAATAATCCCTTGGTTGGGAAGGTGTTTGTTATGCCTACAGGATCTATGGAGGAAGAAATGATCCTTGGACAATCTTGGATTTGCGCGCCAATAATTGTAATATGCAGTGGGAAAAGAGGGATGCACAACTCAATGAGGACAAAGATATCATTACCATTGCATTATGGAGCCTATTAAACAAGGGAAAGCAGGCTATGATAGATGACATGAAAACGCCAATGCCAAAGAAAACAGCTATCGTACCAGAGAAGGCATCAAAGTCATAGCCCCCACACAGAAAATAGCCAAAGTCTCCAGTTATTCAGCAGTGGGTTCTTAAGAACCAACTTCGAGCCCAGGGAGACTATGATGCAAAAGGAGTAACTGGGGGATCAAAGCAAAAAGTTCAAGTTTCAGACAAGGGAAAGAGAAGGCCATCCAAAGTCAGCCAGCAGTATTCCAACCTTAGCCACCATCCACAAAGCACTCAAAAGTAATAGGTTCGAAAGGATTTGCTAACTGCACAAGGTTATTACCAGGGCAATACAACAATATGGGTGCCGAAGTCCTACCCAAGGTTCAATACTGCAAATACTTTCAAAAATACAGGGAAGGACGATAAAAGCAAATAGGACCAATTTAATGCTAAGAAGGTACAAAATTTGGTTTGAAGAAAGAAGCCCATTCAACACAGTGAACAGAAGATAGCAATACCGCCAACTGAATCCACCAAGATAAAAGAACTGGACAAAGTTAAGGAGAAAAGAAGAGAAAGCGTGCAACCACATGTAAACAAAAGAGAACCCAATCAATAGGATTTAGTGGATGCACTCTTCAATTGGATGTCTTCAATTGGATAGAGGGAAGGATCAAGCACTCCCACACTGAACTAAAGCGATTTTTGCAACAACAAATTCCCACAACTGCCAAGGTACCAAATTGGTTTCCGTGGCAGAGATGAAGTACAAGAGGTATCCATTTCTCAATAATGGATACAAATAATGGATACAAGGTAAAAATGTTTGAGTTTCATGCCATGAAACATGATCATTTATTTCATATGTATTCAACCATTTTTTGAATGCATGATGTGGGGAATTAAGTGTTTAGCATGTAAGGAGCATAGAATATCAACCTTGCATGCACAGGATCATAAATAGTTCACGTCGTGAAATGCCTTAGTCCTTCACACCGTGAAATGGTCAAAAATAGTTCACGTCGTGAGACCCTTAGCACTTCACGTCGTGAACTAGTCCGAAATGGTTCACGTCATGAATTGCCTTATTGCTTCACGGTGTGAAACGGTTACATTCCCTCTGCCAATCGTAGAATGCCATGTGGCATACTTCATTAAGATAGCCGCCAAGGCCGATGGGCGGCTACTTCATAAAATCGATTTCTTTCCTCTTTTGTGCATTCGGCTTGTGCAAATTATTCAACATTGCTCTTTACAAATTGTCGCTCATCGCTCTCGGATTTCCAAGTGATCTTTCGCCCCGCATTGTCTGCAACTTCAATTTGAGGTGGGAGCTTGTGCTTTAACCTTGTTTTCTTTCTTTCTTTCCTTTGTAAATCGTTAGCACACAAATCGTATGTCATGATAAATCTTGCAACAAGCAATGAAACTTTGTTGAGTGTGCTCTCATTGCGCTATGTTGTTTGTCACCCATCATATGTTTGTGCATAGAATGTTTCACTCTTGATGGGGCTAAGGCCAGCCGACACTACACAAAGGATGTTATGTCACCTCTGGCATAAAGAACCCTAAAACACACAAGGGAAAGAACAACCAGAGTTGTCAAGATACCAAATAATCAATTGGGACGTTATTATAAAAGTGACAATACTAATGCTACAATCTCGATTCATCGTACGGGTACTAGACACTGGCTATCCTATATGGTGGGGCAGGGGTTAGCATTATCACAAACGGTGTTGGAAAAACTGGAAAAAATTTGATCTAAAAAGAGCAGATATAATCGTTAAAATGGCAAACGAAACATCTTTCAAGACCCATTGGGCTTTTGGAGAATGTGAAACACAAACTCTTTATGTTTCACTCTACCATCATACATTTGTAGTAATGGACTTCTTGTGCCAAAACAAGACTCAGATGACATAATATTGGGGAGACCCTTCATGAGGGAATCCAAATTGGTGCACGATTGGGCATTAGATCATGTGTATATGCGTAGGGATTCACAACTTTCAAAGATAGATCTGAGAATGTGCCCCATGGAAGGGCAACTATTAATGATTCGGTCACAACAACTGAGCGTACCATATCCGTACAAATATGCCAGCCCATGGTGGAAAATTCCAAAGAGGAAGAGGAAACAAAAATGTATGCATCACTTCCTTCTTCGGATTTTAGTGAAAATTGTGATGCAACCCAGAGGGACCCTATATGTGAAATCTGGAACTATTCCCACTACCTATGTCTGTATGGTCAATTGGCAAACCATTGATGAAGAATCAGAAGAGGAGACCTCTAGCATAGAAGGGACGGGATCACAAGGCCGTATTAGCACTCAATGCCTCAGAAGATGGTGAAACCAGAAATGATATATTGCGACAAAATGCCCTATTATGAAAGGAAACCCATGGATACCCAATGGCTAAGATACCTCGAAGCCACTAAGGTACACGATGAGTTTTCTAAGGATTGGGGTGAGGAATTGAGTAAGATACCACTTGAAGGGAAACATAAGGAGAAAGTCATCCTTCAAGAGCCAAAAACACCTAAGCTTACAAAAGCGAGGCATTGAAAACAGAACAAAGCTTTGGCAGAAGCCAAGCAAGAGGACAGGAAAGTCATGGCTAAAATAAAAAGTGAGAATGAGGATAAACCAGACTTGCTTACCACTTCAAAGCCTACACTGTTGATGAATGGAAAGTGGTCCGACTAACGGCAAAAAGGATTAAGGAAGATGGGCTGTCTACATCATACGATGGCCCTGCTGAAGTCAAGGAAGTTGATAATTCGTATTCTTTGTGGACCATCAGGCCTTATTATACTTGGTGAACAAGCCTTGCTCCATGGGAAGAATCATACACGCTGGTTGCTATTACTATTGGAATTCAACTTAACAATCATGGTAAGGAAAGAGACACAGCATGTGTTGGCCAATCATATGTCGAGAATTCCAAATGGGGCACCGCAACTGGTGTTGATGATGACCTCCCTAATGCTTATTTTTTCAAGTTGGAGATAGTGCTTGAATGGAGCGATGAGATATCGGATTATCTAGCTTACAAGAACACCCTTGAACAAAGATAAAATGCGGTGGCTTATCAAGCTTGTTGTTGCACCTTATCAATTAATTGGGAGAACTATATAAGCTAGGTAAGGACAATGTTCTAAGAAGATGTGTAAGAGAAGATGAGTTCGTCTCACGATATTGGATGAAGCTCATTCAGGGAGGGCATTTTGGAGAGATTACAGCTCGCAAGGTACTTCAAGCAGGACTATGGTGGCCTACATTGTTCGGGGATACCATAGAGTTTGTCAAAAGGTGCGAGGAATGTCAGAGATTTGCTATCCCACAACAAAGGGACATGATGTAGCTCACCCCTATTATTGTAAGACAACCTTTCGAGAAATGGGAAATTGATTTTATTGGACCCATTAGTCCAGCGGCACATCCATCGGCGGCAAGCCCGATATGTAATCGTGGCCACGGACTACTTCACCAAATGGGCCGAATTGAAGCGAGCTGATGCACGAACAACAGCAAAATTCTTATATAAGCAAATTATCTCGAGATTCGGCTACCCATTATCTCGAGATTCGGCTACCCATTAGAATTAGTTAGTGACCGCGGTTCACATTTCATTAATGAGGTGATTGATCATTTACTTGCTGGATTCTTAGTAGTCCATCAGAAATCATCACCTTATTATCCACAGGCTAATGGTCAAGCAGAGAGTACAAACAAAATTTTATGTACTATCTTGACGAAACTTTGGAGCAAGTCGAATAGGCTAGGATCATAAGCTAATAGTAGCCTTATGGGCATACCAAACATTATATAAGGTAGCGACGAGATACACTCCCTTCTGTCTAGCTCCCTTCCGTCTAGCTTATGGTGTTGAGGCAGTAATGCCCATGGAATACCTAGTTCCAAGCTTAAGGATTGCAGTGCAAGAATGTCTAACGGAGAATGCATTAGCTGAAAGGCTAATTGATTTAGAGAATCTTGATGAGACCAGACTAATTGCATCGAATGGACTCATGATTGAGAAACTAAGCAGAAAACATTGGTTCGACAAAAACTTAAAACAAAAAGAACTAGAAAAGGGGGACCTTGTCCTCATGTATGGTGTAGGAAGCACCAAGAAAAAGAAACTCAAGTACAAAGGCCTAGGACCCTTGCGAGTGTCTGAGATCACACCTCAAGGGTCAGTTAGAATTGAGACAATTGAAGGCGTACAGATGGAGGGTTACGTCAATGGGAGCAAACTCAAAAAATATTTTGGACCACTGACCCAAGAGATGCTCTTGCCAAGAACATCTCTTAAGACAACAAAAGCAGCTCATAAAGGAAAAAATCCAGCAAGCTCAAGAAGAGGCTAAGGCAAGGGTGGACAAAGCCAAACAACTACTCAAGAAGAGAATGTTGCACGTGAACATGGCCTCACTAACTCTTCTGGACGAAGAGGAACTGAACATTGAGCCAGCACAACTCAGGGTGGAACTCTCTCTACAGCTAAATGCCATCATATGCAACGAGCATTGCATTAATAGATATGGGATCAAGTCATAATCTGATCTCATATGAGACATGGGTAGCCTTAGATAAGCCGCACCTTGAAACCACCAATTCACAACAAGTATGTAGTGTGCACTTGAAAACTATGAAAGCTGAGGGATTTTTAAGTGTTAATATTTGTGTTAATATTTCAATCAGAAATAATTCCTTGGTTGGGAAGATGTTTATCATGCCTATAGGTTCCATGGAAGAGGATAGGATCCTAGGACGATCCTGGATTTGCACCCAGCAATTGTAATATCCAATGGGAGAAGAGGACATCACTGTTGAATAAGAGCAACGATGTCATATCCATACCCTTATGGAGCCTGACAAACACAAGGGGAAGCAGGCCATGATTGAGGAGATAGCAACACCAAGCGCACGGTGAATTCAACTCATGAAGCAAAAAGGCAGCAATTTTGCAATCTCCCCACAAAAAACATCCTAAATCATAGGGTACACAACAATGGGTGCCCAAGGTTCAACTTAAAAACCGGCTCCACAAGGAGGAGAAGGCGGTTAATAAGGAAACAACAAGAAGGGTTCAAAAGGGAGTCAAGAAACATAAATGGTCTTCACAAGTAAGTCAACGGTACTCCAAACAAATCAACACTCCATAAGGCATTCGTAAGCAATGGGTCTGAAAGGATTTGCTAATGGCACAAGGTTACTACACCAAGGTAATACGACAGTATGGGTACCCAACCCCCACCCAGTGGTGGCCACCATTGCAAATACCTCCGAATACAAAGGAAAGGGTAGTAAAAGCATGCAGAACTAACTCCCAACTAAAACCAATGCTCAAACTGCATAAACACGCGTGTGGAGGAAGAAAACTCAACAAAATGGATTAATATATTGCCAAAACAATACTAGTAAACCACTTCGATCAAGGAGCTGGACAAGGACCTTGAAGGGAGAAAAAAAGAAGTTCAACAAATGGACATGGATAAAAGCCCCAATCCATAAGACGCAGTAATAAAACTGTTCAGTTGGGTGGAGGGAAGAATCAAACACTCCCACATGAAGCTAAGATGCATGCAAACAACACCTACCCAGAAGTGCTAAGGTGTCACTTTGGTTCACATGGCAATAAAAGATGAAGGTATCCAATAGTCACGAAATGGATACAAGGTAAAACTAGGTATCATTCACTTCTTTATATGCATGTGTGAATGTCTGAGCATGAAGAAAAATAGAAGGTATCAATCTTGCACACTCATGATCCGAAAAAGTTCATGCCGTGAACTGGTACAAAAAGGTTCACATCGTGAACCAATCTTAAAAGGTTCACACCGTGAACTAATCCAAAACAGTTCACACTGTGAACTGGTCCAAAGTGCTCCATGCCATGAAACTGTTACTTTTCACAGACCAATCACAGAGGATGACACATGGCATTCTTCATTAAGATAGTCGCCCAGTCCAACGGTTGCGCCATGAATTTGAAAATCTTTTCTTTTTTCGTCATTTTGCAATAGCCTTCCATTGTGTGCACAAACACAATCAATCTTCTTGTATCGCACCCCTCCTCGCTTCTTCGAACTCTAATCGACATTCACGCATTGAGGTGGGAGCTTGGGCCCTTCTTTGTTTTTCTTTTCTTTTCATCTTTTCAAACTTTGATCATAATCAATTGAATGTCTCGGGCACATAAAGTCTTGCACGTCAAACAAACCATCTTGCATTTCATCAAACGATTTCTTGTTATTTACGTTGTGTTCACTCTAAACTCCACTAGGCGGTCTCATCCCCAACATGCACTAATCAAATCTATAAGAAAAAACAAAACATAAATACTTCACGACCAAGCCTGCAGTTTCACGTAAATGCCCAAAAACTTACACTTTCACGCTATTAACTCTCACGGATTTCCGTCTCATGGAAATCCATCACACTATTAACTCTCATGGATTTCCATCTCATGGAAATCCATTTCACGCTATTAACTCTCACGGATTTCCGTCTCACGGAAATCCATTTCATGCTATTAACTCTCACGAATTTCCATCTCACGGAAATCCTTCTCATGGATTTCCGTCTCACAGATATCCATTTCACGCTATTAACTCTCACCGATTACCATCTCACGGAAATCCTTCTCATGGATTTTGGTCTCACAGATATCCATTTCACGCTATTAACTCTCATCGATTTCCATCTCATGGAAATCCTTCTCAGGGACTTCTATCTCACGGAAATCCATTTCACGCTATTAACTCTCACGGATTTCCGTCTCATGGAAATCCATTTCACGCTATTAACCTCTCACAAAAATCCGTCTCACGAAAATCCATCTCACAGATTTCCTTCTCACGGGTTTTCTCAGACAAGAGCTACTGCCATTATCTTACATCAAGGAGTCACGGTAGATACACCAAAAGGTTATACATTCAAGATATGAAGCCATAGTGTCCAAAGCTACAACTTGGACGGGCACCCGTAATGGTGTCACAGAGTATTTATGGCGATTCCTGCTTCAAGAGCGTGTGGCAGCAAGATGGGATGAAGTCCTAAGTGATGTACTTCATGGATATATTATGAGAGTAGTCATTGTAATAGCATTAGGCCTCTTATGAGCCTAAAGTGCCCGGCCGGCCATAGTTTAAGTGAGTGTGAACACTTATGGCCATGTATATAAGTGAATTTCTCTCATAATACAACATACTCTCCCATTGTGCAATTGAGTATTACTCTTGCTAACCCTCTTGCTAATCTCTCTCCCTAATGCATGTTAGTGAGTGTGTGTGAGTGAAGTGAGGTGAGAGGAGGGACGAGGACCTATAGTACAACGCGGTGGTGTGACAACGCTCATGGAAGACACGGTGGAATTGCTTCTCAAGGAGTTGTAGAGCTTGGAGACCTCAAGGGTTATGAGCTCGGCCATTAGAAAGATCCTCATGATAGCTGCGATTCACCAGGTAGTCTCTTTTTGGATGTGTTTCAATGAGGGTTATGGTGAGCCTTAACATTTTTGGTGCCATTGTGTCGGGGAGCCATTCCTTGGCTTTTTCTATCGTTTTGCCTCTAATCTACACATAACCCATTGCCCATTATCTTGATTAATGGTTTTCCTTAAAAAAGATGTGGATTTGATGGTGATTTGTGTGAGATTTGGTGTAGAATAGCTCTCTTTGTTGTTTTTGAAAAGAATGCTTTTTGCTTAATTTTTAGATTAATTTGTTGTTTTTGTGGTTTTTCATGTTTTTAGGGCTTGCACATAGTTTGTATTAGGCTTAGTTTGCATCCATTGCATCAAACAATGCAATAGAATGTAATTTTTAGTGAATGTTAGCTCTCGTTAGTATTAAACATAGAATTAAGAGTATTAATTCTAGTTTAATTGTGTGTTTATTGTTGAAATTTTTTGTATTAGAGTGTTAGCAAGCATTAGGAGTAGCTTAATATTTTAAAAAATTTCATCAAAAAATCTTTGAATTTGGCTAATTTCTCTTAATGGACTGGTTTTTGTCATTAAGGGTGATCTTGTTTAAGAGGCTAAAAATTTAGAAAATGTGTTAATGGGGTCTAAATGGATCATATGAGTAGTCAAAATTAGTGTTTTGAGAGCATCTAGATTCATCAAAACACCTAATCACATTAATTTTTTCATCAATTGGAGAAATTTGACTCTCTTTGCTTAATTTTGCCTTAAAAGAGAAGATCATAATTAAGAGTCTAATTAATCTCTTATTTTATATTAATTTACATAATTATTGATGCTGTATAAAGATTAGCATTCCCTTGATCTATCCAATGATATGCTCAATTGTGTGAATTAATTAGAGATTAGTGGTTAATTAGAGTCCTTGATTAGTATAAAAGAGGGAAAGATTAGCGAAAGGATTAATCTTGGATTAATCTCATTAAGGCTAATGAGCATTCAATGAGTAGATACTCATAAGTTGTCAAAATTGTCCATTTTGGGGGTCATTTATGAGGGGTGTAAGGGGTGTCATTAAAAGGTTGACTTTTTTTATTCCCAGTTACCTTTTTGGGAGAATGCCCATACCCCTTTCCTTTTAAAATTCAAAAAATATTCCCTCCCAAAAAGGGAAATTCGTATTTTCCACTAGACTCAAAAAAAAATCTGGTGAAAAAATCCGGCCCGCCGTGCAAGAAATTCCGGCGAAAAATTCTAGCCGTGAGAAATTCCGGTGGAAAAGTTTCAACTGTTAAAGAAATTCCGACCGTGAAAAATTAGGCATTAATTTTTTATTTTTTTTCGTGAAGCACGACGTGAATTTAAAGTTTCACTGCGTGAAACTTTGGAGGCCTGTAGCTCCTAAACCGTATATTTGATGAAGGCACTCTAGGGCTCATCGAAAAGCTGACATCGAGCTCTTCGACTTTGGACTAGTCGTCCGAAGTTAAAATTGACCATTTTGGATTCCGACAATCAGCCTCCAAATTCAACCCAAAAATCGAGGCAAAAATAGCCCAAAAACCACGAGAAATCATAAAAATGCGAAAACGACGACGAGCCATGTTCGGGTTGCTTTTTGAGGGTCTAAACGACAAAATTACGGACGACTCAGGGAAACAAAGTTGTAGTACTCCAAAAATACTACAACTCCCTCATACAGAGATTTTCAAAATTTATTTTGGAACACCCTAAAAAACATAGTGAAACAGGGAAATAATTCTCAGAATTTTTTTTCATCTTGAGACAATGATGGAAAATAGGTTTTATGACCTCCTCTTTCATCTGGGAAGTTTCTAACATACGTTTTTTTCAAAAAAATATATCAGGTCGTTCACGTGCGTATAGCCCCTAAGCTAATTAGGGCAAATGGACACTCATTTGATCCACTGAAGAGTATGCCAAGCCTCTTGAGGCTGTAACGGGCTATGGGAAAGTATAAAAAGCAAAAAAAAAAACTATAATTGCTCATTAAGGAGCATTTAGGCACTTTGACATAGCCACGATAGAGGGATTGCCAGGGATCACACAAGCACTGAACCCAATGGCTGACATGTTCGAGCCATTGACATCTATGCCATAAATTCACCTCCCAATACCATTGGCCATGCCTATATAACAAGCATGTCATCGGGTTTTACACCCCCTATCACTTCCATCCCACTAGGCTTTGGTCCCTTACCTAACATTCCCGCAAATCCTATAAGTACCAACCCTTTCCTGGATACCCACACCCTGGACATACTGACTAGTCTAGGAAGAGGGGTGGCCCAAGGACTCAATGAGTCTCTTCCAACAAGAGCACTCACATATGGCCTCAACAATGATTCATATAGAAATACGGCCATTCAAATTTTTAAAATTATGGACAAATATGACGGAACAACAGACCCTATTCAATTCATTCAAATGTTTATACAGAGATGTGAAGCCTTTGGAAATCCCAACTGTCCCACTAAGGTACATGCGTTGAACTTATACTTAGAGGGAAAAGCTAGTTGGATGGTTCATTGCATTGATGTCAATAATCAAGACCAACTTCAAAACCTTGAAATCAGCCTTTATACATGGCTTTTCCAGACAAGGTGATCGGTGGAGTGTAGTAACAGAACTCTATTCAATTGAGCGTCAACCAAATGAATCCATTAGAGATTTTATCCTTAGGAGGATAAAACTCTTGGACTCATGTTATGAGTCATGGGAAAAATTAAATGATGTTCAATTGAAGAGATGTTTCATGATGGGCTTAAAGAATAACAACTTACACAACTTGATCATTGTATCCAATCCAAAAACATTCGATCAATGTTGCAAAGAAGCAATATGTTTAGATGACAACATGCTAGAAGATGATCATGCTACGAGGTGTTCCTCATCTAAACCAAGTGAAGCAATGGCAAAAGAAAGACCGACCTCGGAATTGATATTCTCAGAATTTTATGTAACCTTGCTTAAAACCTTACAGCCAAAATCTTTAAGAGAGGATGAAAACCTTCAAAGCCAGACATCCTTAATGCCTCTAAAAGTGAGGAACGAAATGCCTTGTGTTGAGTGCAATCACTACGACCATCCTAATCCTCATTGTGCATACAAGGCACCTGTTCTTCTATACTGCATATATTGTAAAACCTTTGACCATGATACTAAAAAGTGTCCAACTTCATCCACAATGTACTCAAAATCTCCATCTCCTGTGCACCAAACAGTGTCCAAAGGGTAGAAATTGCTCAGGGAAGCAGTTAATTGGACACTTCAGTATTTCTATTATCATGGACCTCACAAGGTGGCAGACTACACAATTTGGATACTTCCATGCTGCCCATAGTCATTGACACCTTGCGACCAATGTGTGAACAATGTGGCATTGATCACATGTTCCAAGATTTCCCAAGAGACGAGTTGCTTCAATTTAACTTGTCTTACAAAATACAACTCTTAACATCTTAAGTGTACAAAATGGGCAATTGGCCATGGTGCCCTTGAATGTGCTTACACGCTTACAAGCCAAGGCACAAGAAATGGTCAAAAGAAACGTAAAAGACAATACCTCAACATGGGTAGAGAACATGCTTTAAAATAGAATCCAAAAGAATGAGCAAAACCTTCTAAAACCAAGAAAAACAAAGGACAATAAATTGTCGAAACCAAGGTCAAATTAAAAGATAGGGAAAAGGAGTCCGTAGTAGAGGACATAAACCCAAAAGGGGACATAAACACAAAAGAGCCAAAAGCTATACATGATGCAGAAGCATCCACCTTAAAGACCACCACACAAACCTCGACACCCATATGTGCGACATAGGATACCAAAACCCAAAAGAAAATTCAATCTCGTCACATGGGTAAACATAATGAAAAACTGACAAAACCAAAGAAAGTCAGAGAATGAAACAAGCTCTAGTACATCACTAAGTGAGGATGAAACAAGTTCATACTCTTCGCTCAGTGCACCACATAGACCAATCAAGAAACTAGAACCCACCCAACCACCCTAAATGGATAATAATGATCGCATGACATATGTGGAACGCAAAAAGAAAGCTCAAGAGAGCATGCTTACCTTGGTTGAATGTCTTACAGGGCCACCGATTGTGATTGAGCCTCATAATGCCAATCCTAAAACAACAACCAAAATACAAAGCCCAGAGGAGTACCGCTTTTCCTTTCAAGAGGAAGACATATTCTCTACATAAGAGTCATTTGAAATAGATTGTACAAATTATACGCTTGAGAAAGCATGTGAGGGAATTCAATAATTCCCTTATAAGATAAAAACAATCTCTCAAAACCTCATTTGGAGGAATGCTCTTCTCTATGATAAAGCCAGTATCACATCAGCACTTACACCTTTAAGGGCTCAACTTGAATTATACAAGGACATAACAAACTCCATAAAATAGGACTGTGAGGATTCACAAGTTTCCAAACAGTCCTCATTAAGAATTTTCAGAGGGCCAAGTGTGCCAATGTATGCATTGGTTACTCTTGAAAAAGCTAGAAGCCAAAATGAGAATAAAAGTGAATGGGAGTATGAAACAGAAACGAGATCTAAAGCCGAAACAATAATTGAAACACCCATGGTTCCTTTGGAAGATTCTATCATGGTATGGTTGGATTTTCCTACAAGCAATGATGTTAAGCGCAAACGCGCATTGATTAGCCCTCTCCAGTAAGTCATATCATCGTGACAGTAGACACTTGGGTGTCAATTAGACAACCTAAACTCATCCCTACAAGCAATAGTCTTGCAAGAGGAGCCAATGGACAAAACATTGAAGTTCAAGGTTACTTTAGATACACTACTCAAACAATCAATTACCGATATGGAATTTACATTCCATGTTACCCTAGATTCCCTTGAGTATGATGTTGTCCTTGGCGGAACTTGGATAGGTGAATCGTTGTATTCACTAGATGAATCCATGCAAATAGTCACCTTGAACACTCTTGTAGGTAATGTACAATTGCTATTACGGGAGGAAGAAACCTTGAAAGAGCTGGAACTTCCAACATATCTTACTGATGAAAAGATCCCTAGGATTTTGGTGGGATTGGAAATTTCAAATAAAATCACCACAGCTCAAGCACAACTTTACCTAACACAAGAACACAATCTCATGACCCTCGAGCTATGGGATTTGTTAGGTCAACCAACACTCATGGCACATCCTGAAAGGATTACCTTTACACAAGACTTGAACATGACATGTTTGGGGTATTTTGAACATACAATGTATATTGAAACTAACCCTCTCACTTGCAAGTTTTTTGTGGTTGAGTATGTGTTGGAAGAAGATTTGATCTTGGGGCATAAATGGACTATTTGCTGCCCAAGCACCAATGTGCTTTGCTAGAGTCATCATGATGGTCAACGATAAAAATTTGACAATACCATATTGCAAGGAAGTGGATCCAACTTTAATGTATATCTATGATGCTAAATGCAAAAGGATACAAGCCTCTTCCACAACAACCCCTCTACACAATGACCTACCATCTTTGTCAACAAACGACTCCGACAAAGCCTCTACTCCTTCAACCCCACCACACCTACGAAGTTTGATGCCAAAACCTTGCAATCAACAGCTATTCCTGAAGAAGTTTCCATAGCCAAACCATCTATCTCTAACAAGAAACTCAAAGGAAAGACCCTGGAGCCTATGCATCTTCATCGACAAACCTCACCAAAGGAGACAACCGCATGCTCAAAGGCCTCGTCTCATCGACAGCAGCCACTCCACAAGAGACTCTAACCTCATCAGCAACAATGTCCATGAGTCTCAAACATGCAGCCTTAGCACCAACCACAAGGAGGGCCCCAAACCTTCCACATCAACCCTAAAGAAAACTCCACCAAGACTCCCACAATCACGATATCTTAATAGTATCAAAATGTGGGTGGAGAAGCAACTACTTATAGCTCAAGGTTACTATGAAGGTGCCAATCAAATTTGGGTGCTTCGACAGTCAAAACATCTTCCTCAACATAGCACTTGAAAGCCAAGGAAAAAGAAAAGTACTCCACAACACTGTCCACAAAAGCCTATTGGACTTCCTCAAAGAACTCCACCAATGCAACAAGTGTAGGTACCAAAAACAATGTTGCACGCATAAGGGTACTACCAAAGAAATACCAAAGCTTGGGTCCCCAAGTGCATCACAAATTCCCCTAAGCTTGCACAAAGAAGAAAGCCTCAATACCAAGCACATCGGCCACCAATTTACAGTGTTCATCAAAGATGGGTGCCTATGCATGTGCTTTAACAACAAGGATACTATGATGGTAATTCCATCATATAGTTGCCAAAATCTAACAATGTGAAGAAAACCTCACCACCGACTTCAACCCCAACAACTTCACCTAAAGTTTGACAAGAATGGAGGCCCAAGCAACAACAAGCAAATCACTCATGTGCATTCAACACCAACACAAGAGCTTGTGTGTTCAACCAAACAATCAACAGTCTTCCCTCTACTGCCTCGACAATATCTAAGCAATAATTCCAAAATCAATACCCACATCTGTGGAGACTTATGAGCACATTAAGGACAAATTAACAATGCTCTTGTCACCCCTCTGGATGTGAGAAATAAGTGCATAAGATGCTGTTGCTTGCAAGTCATGACCTAGATAACCCATAAGATGCTTGCAAGTCATGACCTAGATAACCCATAAAATTTATTTAAAAAAACCCTCGGGGTCAAAACCTGCGACTTCACCGAATTAGGCTATTTCACGAAATAACCCTTCACGGCCAATTTCTCCTCTCACGAATTATAGTATCGCGGCTTAAGAACATGCACTTTCACGATTTAAGCCCCATCACGGATTAAGACATATCATGCAATAGCCACTATATAATTGTTAAGCTTATTGCTTACTATTCTTTTGGCTAAATTAATGTAGCAGCTGCTCCATGAGTACATATCCATACTCATGCACTGGAGAACATTTGCACCAAAGCCTCACCATCAACAACTTCCACGTATATCTCTGGATGGGGGGGCCATGGTGGGCGAAATCCTGGTCAATGGTACAACCCATCACCTGGAATTTTTCTTCAAATTACAAACCTCTCCAAACAACGCCACCATCTTCACAAGTTAATGATCTTTAATCCTTAGTGAAGATACCTATATTAGCCTCGCAGGTCGATGTAATTCTTTCAATCCTCACCACAAGTGGCTACTTCAACACATAGTAGTTCAATAAGAGTCTATATGACTCAATTATTTTTCTTCATGTAAATCTGCTTCATAAGAGCACTTAAATATACATAAATACATAAAAAGCACATGGGCAAAAGAAGACATGAACATGTCCTTCTCTTAACAACATTTAACAAGAATCCTACCACACAAAGGGACATCATCAAAGGCCAAATTCTTCAAATGATGAATGTCGCTTCAATGAATCAAATGAGGAACTGAGAATCACCATCTCATTTTGATGATTAAGTCTACGTTCTTCCGGATCCTTCTCTCTCTTCTCTCCCATTATTAACATCTCTTAGTGTCCCCACTAACAAAAATTAAATGTAACCTTGTCGATGATTGCCAAAAACAAAGTGAGCAAAAAAAAAGGACTCATACAAATATAAAAATGCAATCATTTGCACAAAACCCACCACCCCGTTAAGAATTCCCAATACACCACTAACCTATTCATTCATTAACTAGCTTTTCTTATTTCTTCTGAGGAACAAAGACCATTGAATGTCATTCAACATCAATGCCATCGACAAAGCTTGTACATTCTCCTCACACAACGGTCTTCAACCCAATCACGTGGATGCGATCGCCATTAGGAAGGGGAGAATGTCAACCCAATTCTAGGGTTAACAAGAGCTACCGCCATTATCTTACATCAAGGAGTCACGGTAGATACACCAAAGGGTCATACATTCAAGATATGAAGCCATAGTGTC
Source organism: Cibotium barometz (assembly GCF_041138505.1). Taxonomy (NCBI): domain Eukaryota; kingdom Viridiplantae; phylum Streptophyta; class Polypodiopsida; order Cyatheales; family Cibotiaceae; genus Cibotium; species Cibotium barometz. Next base: position 15,034,211 of record NC_141101.1, read on the forward strand.
CAAAGCTACAACTTGGACGGGCGCTCGTAATGGTATCACAGAGTATTTATGGCGATTCCCGCTTCAAGAGCATGTGGCAGCAAGATGGGATGAAGTCTTAAGTGATGTACTTCATGGATATATTATGAGAGTAGTCATTGTAATAGCATTAGGCCTCTTATGAGCCTAAAGTGCTTGGTCGGCCATAGTTTAAGTGAGTGTGAACACTTATGGGGTGGCCATGTATATAAGTGAATTTCTCTTATAATACAACATACTCTCCCATTGTGCAATTGAGTCTTGCTCTTGCTAATCTCTCTCCCTAATGCATGCTAGTGAGTGTGTGTGAGTGAAGTGAGGTGAGACGAGGGACGAGGACCCATAGTGCAATACGGCGGTGTGACAACACTCGCGGGGATGGGAGACATGGTGGAATTGCTTCTCAAGGAGTTATAAAGCTTGGAGACCTCAAGGGTTACGAGCTCGGCCATTGGAAAGATCCTCACGACAGTCGGTTCACCAGGTAATCTCTTTTTGGATGTGTTTCAAGGAGGGTTAGGGTGAGCCTTAACAATGGAGAACTACCTCAAAGCCCATCAATCCAAGATATGCAACCCATACCTCATGACAAAGTCCTGAACCATGTGGCTCAGAGAACCCTCCCAAAACCAGAACTAGCAAAGCAAATGCAACTCGCACTCCTTCCAGAGCAACCAGCGTGCTGACTGCAGAGACGCAAGAAGGGCAAGCTATCCTCATGGAAACAGAACTATAATGAAGGAGATCAAGAAAGGAAGAAAAAAAAGACAAAAAGAATGATGAGTGGTGTCATTCTAAATGTGGCTGAGGAAACGCAACAGATTGAGGTTGAGCTCACCCAAGTGATCAAATCGTACCAATAAGTACTTGAACAGCAAGAAGCCACTGTCAGTGAGGCCACACAAGAAGAAACACAACAAATGACTCCTCCTCAAAGCCCAACAACTCACCTAATATTCAAAAACCTATCTCCACTCAAGGATTCTACTATGACAAACACACCTCGAGAATGGAGCCAGAGACAGCAACAAAAGTAGTGCCATCTAAAGAATCCCGAGAGCTTGAAATAGCAACATCAATCCGAGTGCAAGATCCAGCAGTGCCACTGGTTGGATGCACGTAAAAGACCAAGAGATGAAGATACACCCAGTCCGAGCAAAAGAAGACGTTTGGAGGATGAAGAAAGAATACCACAGCTCTCATTCCTACAGAATATAGACTATGAACAATTCTTGTAGGAAGCTGTGGAAGGCTTGGATGGGCTACTGAACCTGTCACATGCTGGACTGGAAGGGGCAGTGGGCACAAGTGCAGCACTTTGGGAGCAGGAGCAATGATTATGGCGATGCCATCTCCTCACAACACATATGCTTCATGATCGTAATGCTGCACTCTGGAATCAAGTTCAAGAGTCCAACACACAAGTACAAACCTTAAAAGAACACCTGGCAGCAGAGCAGAAGCCACACATCGAGATGTGATCATGAAGAGTTTAAAGGCCACCGAGGAGCAAGAGGCTAGGTACCAAGAGCTAGAAAACAATAATTTAGTACTTAGCCAAACTATTGTCCCCAGAGAAGTAAAGAGAATATAGATCTAAAGGCACAGTTGGATCAGGCTAAAGAGCAACTTCAGAAGGAAGTTACCCACAACCACGAGCTAAAAGCCATTCATGCCCAGCATACACAAGAGCTCCAACATACATTCGTGGTGGCCAAAGAAGAGGAGCTACATAGCCATATCCAGACGTTATCCTTAATTCTGAGGGAAGCTGAAAGCAGAGCTACCCACTTGCAATAAGAAAGGGAACAGACAAATAAGGCACATGTAGAGAAGGTGAGAGCCCTTAATGATACCATTAACACTAATCAAGTTGAGATGCAGAGAATGGTGATTGCACACAAAGAGGCAATGGCGCAAGTCACCCAACAATTACTAGAGTGTCAAAGACTATATGCTGGCGAAAGACTTCAAAGAATCACAAAAGCTCAGGAAAGGGAGTCTACCGTGCCAGACGTGCACAAGAGGACGCAACAAGGCACTTCAAGGAGTTGGATGATGCACGAATGGTCTGAGAAACAACCATATCAAACCTCCTCAGCACCAATGCCTCCTGTCTACAAGAATTGAAAAATGACACTGGCCATACAGGACCAAAGTCAAAGACAAGAGCCTACATATGAAATGTGCCTACTCCTTGAGCAAGCCTCGGAGATAGGTCAATTGCCAATAACTCCTCGGGCCCCTCCTCAAACTCTTACTCTATTTTTGTCTACACTAACCCTCTCATTGCTTCAATATGATATAAATCTATATGAGGACCTAAGCCTAAGAGAACTAACCCTCATTAAAAGCAAAATACTGAGCGTGATGCTAATCCCACTATCATTATGGGAATGTTGTGGGGGATGTAGTATTAACAAATCCATAGGATATTTATTTTTATCCTTTGCACCCCATTGTGATAAACCTTCTTAGTTGGTGTTGGGCACTCCAAAATTCTGAAATCTTGGACAACAGTGTCAAAAAATTAGACCTGTTTATTCCAGATGATATTCCCAAAACACCGGCCAATTACGAGGTGGTAGCACAAAGTTATCAATGGATTATAAGCCATGGGTGTCTAGAAGTCTACAATACTACTCACTAGCACTTAAACTTATGTGAGTCTTCTTTATTTCACCCTTTCAGTATTCTAAAACTATACCATAATATCTACAAGCATTTAGAATCCGACTGCATTTTTTCTACTCTCCCTTCTCAATATATAGAACTTCCCACTAACAGTCTCACCCTCGAGGAGGTACCAGCACACCTGACCTATCTCCCCCACAACAAACTCGGGAGAGGTACGCCATACTCTCCCCCAAGACAATATTAAAGCTTTTACTAATGATACTATTTTGGAGTCATTGTCGGTGCAGAGTATGAAGGCTTCATTCCAGCTAGAAATCCACTACTAAAGCCAAAGCTGATGTTCAAGGTGTTAATGCAAATAACACCATTTGAGCCGACTCAAAGGATTCTACCAGAGGCCTACTCCGATGTCACGCCAACAAAACAACATTATGTATCGTACCCTCTACGAGCACCTCACCCAGATTTATAAGAACTACTACCTTTGGTTGGAGAGGGTACATTGTGGTCTAACGTGGCACGACAGACCAAATTAGCCAATCTATGATTGGCCGACCTGCTGGAAATCCAAGTAGTTACATTTATGATTAGTTATTGCTTCCGTTGGTGGAGGAAAGCTCACCCAGTCCACACATGAGGGGGCTATCCAACAATCATCACAGATGATGCACACCCCAAGTTAGAAGATTTTGGAATATAGCCAGCCTGGAGAAAGGAATTCCTAATAATTCTAGAATACAGCCATGTGTATATGTGTGCGTCACCAACAAGTTGATCCCTTGTACATGCCACTAAAGAGAAGATGGACTCTGTTAGACTTTCAAGAGGCCAAGCAGTGAGAGTCGCATGTCTCTTATAACTTCCCAATCTTCATGCTAGCAACATTTACAGACATAAGGGAGCAAAGAAAACAGATGCTGACTTGGATACAGGCATGGTGCCGTATCCCGGACCTAGCAATAGTGGCCAGTGTTAGATTCTTAAAATTGCTCGTGGTCCTGATTGATCAACCCAAAGAGCCATATAATGGATATGAAGCTAAACAACTGCAATTCGACATGAATCAAGGTCCATATGATGTTGTACTATCATCGCCTAAGATGTCTTCCTACCTACATGCATGTCACATTCGAGGACATGGTGGACACAAGATTCTGGGGATTGCACTCAGCATTCAGAAAAACCCATCTCTTGTCTCGTCTCTTTCTCTCTACATTTCAACATGGTATCAGAGCATCTATAAGGGAAGCATCTATGTCTTCTTTTGTTTTTTTTTGGGCCGACGGTCCCCCTTTCATGGCGTGAACTAGCAGGGTGCAGTTCACGACGTGAAACGGACTTCACGGATTTTATCAAATTTATTTATTTTTTTTGGCGCGGGGACTGTTTCACACCATGAGACGCTTAAGGGTTTCACACCGTGAACGCTTAAGGCATGAGACGAACTTCGCGTAATTTTTTAATTTTATTGAATTTTTTTTTCACGCGTGAGGCCTAAGGCGTGAGACTCTTAAGGCGTGAGCCTTTTTTTTTAATGTGCGTGAGGCTTTAAGGCGTGAGACACTTAAAGCATGAGCCTTTTTTTTTGGAGGTCCAGAGGGAAATTCGAATTGCTTGTTTGGGGGGGATATTTTTTGAATTTTAAATTGGGGAGATATGGGCATTTTCCCAAAAGAGCAAGTGGGAATTAAAAAAATCAATCCTTTTATGACACCCCCTTACACCCTTCATAAATGACCCCCAAAATGGATAATTACTAATTGGCATTTTCTCATTCAATGCTCATTAGCCTTAATGAGTTATGTTAAAAAATGATTAGAAATTAATCAAAGATTAATATTTTCACTAATCTTTTCCTCTTTTAGACTAATCGAGAACTCTAATTAACCACTAATCACTCATTAATTCACACCATTGAGCACATCGTTAGATAGATCATGGAATTGCTAAGCTATGTGCATCAGTGTAAATTAATGTATAATTAGAGATTAATTCTCTTAATTAATATCATTCTTTTATGCAAAATTAAGCAAAAAAAGAGAGCTAATTTCTTCCAATTGATGAAGAATTTGATGCAAGTAGATGTTTTGATGCATTTAGATGCTCCCAAAACACCCAAGAACACTAATTTCAAGCTCTTACATAACTCTAAAAAACACATTTTCTAAATTCTTTGCCTCTTGAACAAGATTAATAACCCTTAATGATAAAAACCAGTTAATTAAGAGATATTAGTTGATTTCAAGAGTTTTTTTTATGGTTTTGAGATTTTTTTTGAAGGATTAAGCTACTCCTAATACTTGCTAACATTTTAATGCATACAAATCAAACAAAAAACATACAAATCAAGCAAAAATTAATGATTCTAACTCTATGTTTAGCTCTAAAGAGAGCTTAAAATCACTAAAAATTACATTCTATTGCATTATTTGATGCAATGGATGCAAACTAAGCCTAATACACTTTATGTGCAAGCCCTAGGAATATCAAAAATCACATTAAAAATAACAAAAACAATAAATTAAGCAAAAAAAGGGCTATTTCTCACAAAATCACACACAAATCTTCATCAAATCCACACCTTTTTCATGGGAAACCATTAATCAAGACAATGGGCAATGGGTAATGTGTAGATTAGAGAAAAATGATGGAAAAAGCCAAGGGCAAGAGCAAGACTTTATTGCACAATGGGAGAGTATTCTTGTATTATGAGAGATATTCACGTATATACATGGCCATAAGTGTTCACACTCACTTAAATTATGGTCGACCGGGCACTTTAGGCTCATAAGAGGCCTAATGCTATTAGAATGACTACTCTCATAATATATCCATGAAATACATCACTTGGGACTTCATCCTAACTTGCTACCACACGCTCTTGAAGCGGGAATCGCCATAAGTATTCCATCACACCATTACGAGCGCCCGTCCAAGTTGTAGATTTGGACACCATTGCTTCATATCTTGAATGTATGACCTTTTGGTGTATCTACCTTAACTCCTTGATGTAAGATAATGGCGGTAGCTCTTGTTAACCCTAGGAATGGGTTAACATCTAGACAAATTTCTATTCTGATAAACTATGTAGAAAATACCACCTAGTCTTAGAAATCGGTCTCCTCGCTCCTTGGTTTTCCATGCCTAGTTGCCCATCTAGAAGCTGATAGCAAAAATTGAGCATACAACACCTTGAACTACTCTCATACCAAGTTTGGTCCAGTTCTGACACCTAAAGTTTATTGACAATTTTTAGTAGTAGTTATTGCTAAAATTAGTAGATTTTTGGGGGAGACTAGGATCTGAGGCATCCACATTGTCTAATTTTGTTCAATTGGGATGAGTTTGGATGTATTTAAGGCTACTTTACCTTCTTTTTAAGTAAAAAAACAAAACTTTATCCAAATTTGGGATGCAAATTTCCTAAATAAAGTGCATATTTGGCAAGGCTATAACTTCTTAACTAAAAAGTTCGTTTCAAATGCAATCAGTGATAGTCCATCCATAGAAGGTTATAACTTCTTAAAAGTGTATATTTGGTGAGGCTGTAACTTCTTAAACTAAAAAGTTTGTTTCAAATGCAATCGGTGATAGCATCCATAGGAGGTTATGCTTGTCAAGTCACTTCTCTAAGATGATGTTCTAAGAGCTCATGCAAATCAAGCATACTAGTTCTCAAACGAGGTCAATTTTCTTAAATTGGCTCTATATCATTTTTTAAAATTGAGCATCTATTGACCAACTTTGAGCATGTTTTGACAACCTTAAATTATTGTCAAACTTGAATTACTAGTTATTTTTATTCAATAAATTCTATATTAAATTTAAACAAATGAATTTGAGTGTAAATTAAAGCTTATCTTGTTGAGAATTTGAAGCCTATAGCTTCTGACGGCCAAAAATCTCACAGTTAAGCCTCAAAGCCTTAACTAAAGAATGGTGAGATAATTGGTCCATTATTGTGTGCATAAGAGTCTTGCATGAGAACATTCAATTCAAGATTCTAGTGTTTGGATCTTGCGCGATTGCTACAGGGTACCACCTTGATTATAGATTGCTATTAGCAAACTATTTGGGATCAAGGTTGGGACAAAAACCTTGTATACATTCAACTTTGCTGCATCCTTGGGTTGCCGTTGGAAAGAGTTGAAAGCATCACTACCACCTTTGGATATTCTCGAGGATTGGTATACAAGAGATTACTTTGGGGAATTAAGGACACCTTTCCAAGATTTTCAACCATTCTTGGGTTAGAAAAGCATTTCAATGCTCCATCATCGTGATGTTTTAGATGGTGGGGCATGTGCTCTATTTTGTAAGCCCCCCTTTATGAGGAGTAGCCATTGTGGTGAGCACTCGAGCACCAGCTAGTTCCCAGTTTATATAGTGGGAAGGTGGCCAAGTGTGGTCAGATGGTTATTAGGAGATGGCTTATGTAGACTTGACACTTTGCCAAGTGGGATGCATGCTTTTGCAGAGGCTATGTGATCGCATTAGTGAGTGCTAGACAATAAACTAAGAGGACACACTTTTCTTAGGTTCCATTTGAGGGTCCAAATAGTATCAGATGGCCGTGGGAGTTGCACAAAGTCGTTATAGGACAATGTTGTGGTCTAATATAGTCCTAGTCGGGGATGATGTGGTTGGCTGGTCATTTTGGACCAAGTTGTGAGTTGGCCAACGTGGCTGACCTATGTCCCTACTGGCCTTGGGTACTGTATATAAACTAGTTTGGTAGCCTTAATTCATCATTGAGTTCATTGTGTTTGAGCACTCTTATAAGCAAGCCATCTACCATCCCCAGAGTCTATTTAGATCACCATCAAATCTCCTCACCTGGAGCACACACTAGTGGGTGGACACCATCAACTTATAATCAAGTTTTTGCAAGCAGTAATATTGTTTACTCTCCACTTATTTTGGTAATTTAGTGCTTTGTATTGTGTTTATCTAGCTTCTACTATCATGTATTATTACATGGTATTAGAGCATGGGCTCTAGGCAAAGCATATTTTTGTTGAAATATACAAGTGAATAGGGTGTGTGCGGGAACAAGCCCTTAGCAAGAAGTTGTAAAAGAGAATCTGTAAATGAGTGAGAAGCTGTGAAAAGGTGAGAAGTATCTACTGGGAGAAAATAAAGGGTAGCATGAGAAGATTTAGGAGGTGTGGAGATATTCTGGGAAGAGGTGGAGAGAATCAAGCAAAAGAGGTGGAGTGAATCAAGGAGAGATTAGTGGGATTAGATGCTTGGATGTAAACTCTAGAAATTGAGGCATTAGCCTAATGAGAATTTGCTGGTTTTTTATTATCCATGCCTACATTAAGCTATCAGTTAATTGCTCTTCACTAATCATGTCTTAATCATCATCTAATCTCTTTGTTAATGATGTTGATTCTAGCATTTGATCCACCATAGCTCATCACATTGCTGCAAATTTAACATGGTATCAAAGCCTAGCTTAGAATCCATCAAATTTATGAGCCATTATCTTGTTAATCACCTAGCTAATCAAGATTAATAGATAATCAAGTTTTCTTACCTCCTTTTTCAAAGAGCTTATGTACCCCCAGCTGGTGGAGGGGCTTGATCTCCCTCCAGGCTTAACAATCGGCTTCAAGCCTTTAGCCACACATAGCCACAAGCCCTATGCTCCAGCCCATCAATGCGAATCGTCAAACCGCCTTCTAGAACTGCAGATTTTTGCGAATTCGCCAGCGCCACTTTTTTGAAGAGAACTGGAGATCTACACTTACACAAAAGACATTACTCTAATTCCTCTTAGCCCTAGGGGTTTTCAAGGGTGCTCTACAAGCTGGTGAAGATAGTTTTTGATTTTATCAAGTCTACAGTGAGATCCAAGCTCTTCATCAAATCTGCAGCAGCAGCAAGTGACTTTGGTAAAATAGAGATTAAGCATTCAATGTTTGGTCAAATCTTGTGTTTCTCAGCTTAATCCTCTACTAGACTAATTGCTATTGATGTCTTTGAAAGGAGTTGAGCTCATTTGAACTCTAAGGCCACAGATTTGGACTCCTCGCATACTCAGTTTTTTACACACAAAACAAAGGATTATTTTGCTAATCAATAATTAATCAACACTAATCACTATATTTTGATGCAATTGAGGGTTCAAATTAACCATTGGGTATTTGATACAGATCCCTATAACTTCAGATTGCAATTCGGAGATGGTTTGATACTCCAACCATTCAGTACAGATTTGTTACCCTTGGTTGAATGTAATTTTTGGTGAATTTATGCTGATAAATCTATTGTAATCATCACCTAAACACCAGATTGAGTTGTAAAAGGGTAGACAATGCCCTTGAATCTTGAAATTGGATCAAGAGGTAAGACCCCCTTCACATCGTCACATGAGTACGGCACAAGAGATGGCCAAATTTAATGAGGAGCAGTTTTATACATGGCAAACAAAAACCATGTATTTGCTCATGAGGAAAAATCTGTGGGGGCTAGTTGAAGGAAGAGATGAATGCCCAAAGGTGAGTGGGAAAAATGAGTGGAAGAGCAGGAATGAGAAAGCATTAGTAGGACTTATCGCACTCAGCTTAAATGATGAAATCATTCATCACATCACAAGGATACAATGGGCAAAAGATGCATGGGATGAACTCTGTAAATTATTTGCCACTCAAGCAAAAAATTCAAAGATAAATCTGTTAATGCAATTCTACAAACTGGATATGAAGGAAAGTGAACCTTTAATCACACACTTGAACAAATATAAAAGCATTAAGCAACAACTGGCAGCCATTGGCAAAAAGGTAGAAGATGATGAGGCACTAGCAGTGCTTCTGAAGAGTGTGGACAAAGGTGAATATGAAAACATTGTAGCAACCTTAAAGAATGTACCTGAATTGAAGCTGCACGAGATAGAAGGATCTCTACTAGAGCAAGAGATAAGGGTCAAAGAGAAGAAATGGCTGGACTCAACAACTGGAGAAGAAAAAGTATTCTTCACCCGAGGAGGATTCTCTCGAGGATGAGGAAGAGGCAAAGTAGGAGGAAGGACCTTCACTTGCCACAACTGTGGGAAGCCAGGACACATGGCAAGAGAGTGCTACAGCAAACCCAATGGAGAAGGAACGACATCGGCAAACTTCATAGAGGCTCCTAAGGAAGTGGAGTCAGATCATCTTTTCTGTGAGAGAGAGAGAGAGAGAGAGAGAGAGAGAGAGAGAGAGAGAGAGAGAGAGAGAGAGAGAGAGAGAGACAGAAACCCCACAACCCAATGTAACCTGCCCCAACGGAGTAAAACCACCTCTGAGCCATTGATGATGTAGGCCATGTGGTAGATGTATGTGTGAGCACTTTAGTCAAGGTCATGGGCACTTGTAGTAGCCTTGGACACATAGAGAGAGAGTGTGTCAAGGACTATGAGTTTAGGGACTTGAGGCACTGGTCGCGGACTACCAAGTAAGACGAAAACTTGGTATAGGGTCCAGGTGTGCTAGGAGTATTCACTTGAGGGGAGGTGTTAAAATATACAAGTGAATAGGGTGTGTGCGGGAACAAGCCCTTAACAAGAGGCTATAAAAGAGAATCTATAAATGAGTGAGAAGCTGTGAAAAGGTGAGAAGTATCTACTGGGAGAGAATAAAGGGTAGCATGAGAAGATTTAGGAGGTGTGGAGATATTCTGGGAAGAGGTGGAGAGAATCAAGCAAAAGAGGTGGAGTGAATCAAGGAGAGATCAGTGGGATTAGATGCTTGGATGTAAACTCTATAAACTGAGGCATTGGCCTAATGAGAATTTGCTAGTTTTTTATTATCCATGCCTACATTAAGCTATCAGTTAATTGCTCTTCACTAATCACATCTTAATCATTGTCCAATCTCTTTGTTAATGATGGTGATTCTAGCATTTGATCCACCATAGCTCATCACATTGCTGCAAATTTAACAATTTTTGGGAGTTTGCTATTTGAAGGTAGATTTAGAGAGATGGCCCAACCTGCAAATAACACAGTTACATGTGCTTACCTCAACCTTTTGGTGATGGGAAGTTGGATGGGACAATTTACACCCTTTAGAAGCTTAATATTAAATCCATTCTTGATTCATACGAGTTGTGGAAAACTACAATAGATGTTGATGCAAAGCCAAGTCCTACTCCAGATCTAGTAGATCCAATATAGACCATACTGCTATATCATGTTTTGTCATTTTGGCATAGAGGCGAAGGAATGCAAATCCGTTCACTAGTATTAGTAATTCAGTGTGATGATGATAATTCAGCATACTACCATAGCTTCTAAATCATGGCAAGTTCTAAGAACCAGTATGAGATGAGGAATCAGACAAGGATTCAAAACCTTGAGAATCACAACAGAAAGGCATTCTGATGTGGATAAGCAACAAAGTAGTTCATGTCGCGGATAAAGAATCTACAAGATTAGATGGTAGTTTGTGGGGATCACTAAAACCATTGAAGAATTGGCATGAAGATGCATCAGAGTGTTGCCCCCAAAGTATGAGAAATTTAGTAACCTCGCTGAACGTGCAGGTGCACAACCTGCCTCTTACTTTTGAGGAGTTCGGCACAATGTTGGTGGAGGAGGAGATGTGTTTCAAAGCCAAGGATGGTAGCAATGTGACATTCTCTGCAAATGCAAAAAAAGGCAAGGGGAAGGGCTCCAATAACCCCAATGCTTTTGAAAAGAAGAAGGAATCTATGGTAAAATGTTTCTACTATGATAAGCCTAGTCACATGGTCAAAGCATATAGAGTGAAGGAAGCAGATAAGAAGAATAAATCTAAGGTAAAGTGTTTTTATTGTGACAAGTCTAGTTATAAAGATTAAGGGAATTAGATGAGAAGAATGACACTTTAAAGCCTTAAAAGAAGGAGTCCAAGAACATTGCTGATACATTGGGCTACTAGCTAATTGTATGTTGCTTATGTTGTCACAATAAATGATAATAGCCCTATCCATGAGCTCATATCTTCCCTAGTTACTTATATAAATGATAATAGCTCTATCCATGAGCTCATATCTTCCCTACTTACTTATATAACCAAAATACCTCATATGCTACCATAGCAACTCACCTGTATTCATCCTCCTCTATACTTGATAAGCAACTATTGAAATCTAAGGTAAAGTGTTAATTTCTCCCACTTCTGCCCATGACTATTTTTGGCTCTTTACCACGTGATTGAAGTAAGTTTACACTTCCCATCTCCTTTTGGTTGGCTCTAGCCCTTTGAGTATCAAGCTCTTGTTTCCTTAAGCTCAATTCTCATAGCTACTATTCTACTTCAATCCTCTTCAGATCTAATTTTACTTTCTTTGAGGTCGGGAAGAATACTTGACCAGTCCTGGCTATGCTTTCCATGTCTCTTCTCATTCAAGGGGTTCCAATGTTTGACAGCCTCGAATTTGAAGGTTGGATATGTACTTCTTGCCTTGGACCAAGTCCAGCGCTGGTTGATGGACCCATGCCTGCGAGATTGCGCCTCTTCATCGTTGCTAGTTTGGAGACTAAAAAATCCTTGGGCTATATCAATGATAGCGTTGGATCTGGTAGGGAAGGGTGGTTTCTCCTCTTTCCCAAACCCAGAGTATCACAACCCTTCTTCCATGGATTCTTCACTACTAGTTTTGATAGTGGTTAGAATCCTTCAGACACTCAATTGAGTGCTTACTGAGTGGCCTGAACCCACACTCTTTTGATAGGAAGATCCTGGTGGGTGATTTGATGCACTATCGTACCAAGAGTGAGGTTGTCTCCGATGAGCCTTCCAAACCTCGAGTGCATGTGAATATGATTTGATAAGCTATTTTGTTGCCCCAATTAAATTTTGGTCAGATACTGTCGACTTGTTTTCTAAGGCCGTGAGATTACAGAGAACAGTTCACGGCATGAAATGTCAAAAAACTATTCACGTCGTGAACGATTTTCTACACTTTCACGTGTTTAAATTTTTTACTTTGGACTCAAAAAGAAATCCACGTTACCTTGTTATGATTTTTACCAGTCTTCTCAAGAACTTCCTTAACCTTAATCCGACAATTCCAGGTTTGTGAGTTAGACTTGATTAAGACGTGAAATTGTAGAAATAGTTCACGCCGTGAAGGAAAAATGTTTTCATGTCATGAAATGCAAATGGTTCACATCGTGAAATGCAAATGGTTCATGCCGTGAAGGGCTCTGAAATAGTTCACGTCGTGAAATGAAAGTGTTTCACGTCGTGAAATGAAAATGTTTCACGCCCTGAAATGCAATCGGTTCACGTCATGAAATGAAAATGTTTCATGCTCTGAAATAGTCCACATCGTGAACGTTTTCTGCTAATTCATGATTCTTAATTTTGTCAGACCCGTGGTGTCAAGATAAGGCTACCTATTTTTGGCAAGGTAATCCCGTGATTTACAACATTGATGCTGGGAGCGTTTCATACCGTGAAGTTGCAGAAAATGTTTCACGTCATGAAATGGTCTCCTGCAGTTTCACGTGGGAAATTCCCACCGATTGAGATGAATTTGGGTGCAAAATCCTTATCCAAACGCTTCCAAGATGATTGTGCCACGCATAAGGAATGTAATACGAGTTCAAGACACAATCAATGGCTCCTTATTTTTATAATTTTTGTAAATTTTTGAAAGGAAAGAAAAATAGGACATCACCTTGCTCGTTCACAACATTAACGATTTTGGTGATACAAACATCAAAATTGACTAGAAAAAATAGTGGAGCCTTCTTCCAAGACCACTCCACCACACAAATACACAACAAAAACAACCAATTTTTCACTTCTACTCAAATCTTATCCATTCATTCCATACACAATGCACTACCAGAATGCAAAGGCAATGATGAATCTTATGTAATGGGAGCTGAAACTCAAAGAGAATGGAAAGAAATAAAGGTGTTTCCCTGGCAGCGGTGCCAAAAATCTTATGGGCTACCACACCTCCAAGAGGGAACTCAATGCATTCACCTTAGGGAAGAGCAATAGAACACAACTATCGTAGGGCACTTACCAATGCTTTGAACTTGTGTCCCTTGAGGTCTCCAAGCTCACTTGAGAAGCTCCAATCCTCCAAGCTCCACCTCCACACTGTCACCGTAGAGTCGCTCACACCACCACATAAGGCAATCACTCTCTCTCACTCCTCAATACAAGTATACAACATATAAGTACAAAGAAGGCACAAGTGCTAGAATGCTCTCTCTCTCTCTCTCAAGACACAAGCAAGATCTCTCAATAGCACAAAGGGGGATTGTGTTCATTCATTATGAGAAAATACCTTATATACCCTTATTCACACTTGGACGCCCAAAACTTACTTAACTAAGGCTTTGGGTGGCCAATATCTCATAATGTACAACTTTTATAGTGCCTTTGCATGACACTTATTAATGTCCTCAAATGGAGGAGCATATTTGTTAATCCAAAATGGGATTAACAGAAATCCAATAGTGAAAGTGAAAAGATGCAGGGCAGAAGAGAGCTTAAGCTCTTGCAAGCACACACACACTCACAAAACCCTAAAAGAGAATACACAAGGTGAGAGGCTGAAAATCTTCTTCTTCTTCACACAACACTCAACACACCATACAATATTACATGTGGCATTCTTATCTTGCCACAATATCTTGCACCTCTAGGGTGCTTTTCCACATACACACAACACTGCTGCGATTACATCTCTCAACACCCCCTCTTAATCGAGGTGTTCCACAACTCACCCATATCAATGTAGCATTGCACAAACACAATCGCTACCTCTCAACTCACCCATCATGATGGGTGTTCCACAACTCATCACCCATCATCCATCACCCATATCAATGTAGCATTGCACAAACGCAATCGCTACCTCTCAACACTCCCCCTCAATGATACATTGGAGTGTCCATCAAATGAACATGTGTGTGCGTGTCTAACATCTTAGACACCTAGTCCATTTTGAGCCGACTCGCTCACAGCGGAACCACTGAGTCCAATTTGAACATAGAAGTTCGGGTGGGAACCAACCCATGCACATGCACCTCACACGTGCATCGCTCATGCACACATCACGCAACAACCATTTCGAGCTTCTAGGTGAGCTCGGGTATGGTTACCCTCATACCATGGGTGAATACACATCTCGTTTTGAGCACACATGCTCGGGCACGGTTACCCATCATCAATTGTGGGTGAGAATAAAAATTACAAAGCATTTTGGCCAAATCCAGGCAGCAGACCCTCATGTGTGTGTGAACATCTTCTTAAAAGGTTGGAAAAATTCAGTTGTGTGTGAAACTACCCTTCTTGTCAATGCTGCACTTGTAACTTTTTTTCTGCTATGCGCCACAATGCATTTCTTTGTAAACTGGCATCATGTCAGATTGAGCCATTCATCATTAACATCTTCTCTACCTCGCTATCTTCGATACAACAACCCAACACAGACTTTACTGCATAACTCATTCCACATAGTTCATCTTCTTCTTTACGCTTTCTACTGCGACCATCGCCATGCTGGGGCTCAACCGTGGTCGCCTTCAGTCCAGCTATTATCGTTCGTTAGTGCTGTTGTAATTGCCGCCTACCTCTCTTCGCTGGGTGTTTCCTTGATGTTTGTTGCTTGCTACTGCTTGTTGGCTTCCATCGTTCTCTCATGCTTTACGATAGCCAACTGAATTGCCCAGCATTCTATTGTTGTGGCTTCTCTTGGCCACCTTTCTACTGCTAACTGTGCTGTCAGGTTGCCTTTCCCGTCATGAACTTGCTTGTGCTTTAGCTCTATTGAGGGCCCCTTATTGCTACACCCACCATCGCTTCTCTAAAGCCGTCTCACTATGCTTACTATTCTGGGTGGTTTTAACTCCTTGCCATCTGCTCAACGCTCTTCCTTGATTGCAATGTGTGCAGCTCTTATTGACTGCACTTCTTTGCCTCTTGAACCCCTTGCATGAGGTTCACATTGACCACTAACATGGCCACAATGAGCTCCTAATTGAGCTCCACAACTGCTTGCCTCTTCCATCTTTGACAAGCAAGCTTTCCATACGACTTCTCTCACAAGGAAACCACTCCAAGGGTGCCTTCAACTAGATTTCTCACAAGAAATCTCTAGGTGCCAAACATGTGAAAGCTATTAAGTGCCTTCACCATTGTTGCCCATCTTCCATGAGCAACTCTGTGAGCCTTGCCCTTTTCAACATGCTCCAACACATGAGCTGCAAATCAGCCCATTATAGCTTGCCACCAATTTGACTAGCTTGCACCTCTTACACTCTTTGCCCAAATGCAAAGAACCATGGGATCTTCTCATCCCACAAATCAGCAACCCTTCTTCCATTCTCAATAACAAAAACTTGAGGCAAAATCACACTTTTACCTTCTTCACAAAACTTTGTTGGCAGCTTCTTGATGACAAAAATCTCCATCTCCAACTCCATTTGCATCTTCCCTTGATGCAAATCTTCTCTTTGTTGCAAAACTCCATTTGCAACTCTCTTGGGCAGCTTCTTTGATGTTTGATGAAGACTCCATAGTCTTCATAATGCTGAAATCTTGATTTTTAGCTTCATAGGTAGCTTTGAACTCCTCTCTCAAATGCAAATAGAGAACAATAATAGAGTGTGCATAATTTTTTTTTAAATGAACCATAATAACATGCTTAATCAAACAAACACACAAACAAGCTAATATACATAATAATCACCGTGACCAAGAGCCCAAGTGGGCTCTGATACCATGTTAAACAATCCTAAAATGGGATTGATCATGGTGATAGACATAGATTAAGCAACATAATGGTGGATTAAACCACACTAAGAACTCCATAAGACAGAGAGAGAGAGATTGCACACTCAACACTCAATTCTATTCCCTGCATTCACAATGAATCATACAATAATATAGGATTTAAGCCTTATCTCACTTTACACATCATCATCCATGTGGCACTCCCTTTTCCACTCTTTTGGTCAACACTCACACACCATATAATATTACATGTGGCATTCTTATCTTGCCACAATATCTTGCACCTCTAGGGTGCTTTCCCACATACACACAACATCGCGATTACATCTCTCAATAGACAGGACGTTCTCCTATCTTGTATATGACCATGCTTTAGGTGCTTTCTTCAAGACATACAAGGCTTTACGCAACTTGCAAACAAACTCTGGGTGTGCATGCTCCTCATATACTAGTGGCTAGAAAACTGATTATTACATGCAACCACCTTGTTTTAGTGGTATCAAAGCTTTGCATTGATTCTTTTTTCCCAATATTTTTTGAAAAATTCTTGAGATTTTTAAAACCCTAGTTCAAGCATGTTTTCCCAAGCTTTTCCTTAGCAATTTTGAGAGCCGTTCTTGATCAAATCTTGAGCAAATCAAGTCATAGAGATGTGATGCCTAATTTTACCATTTTTTACAAATTTCCTATATCATTTTGAGCATATTTAAAGGAGCATTATCACTTTATGAGAGAGAATGATATGGATTTGGTGTATGTGAACAAAAAGGATCAGGCAGGT
Source organism: Cibotium barometz (assembly GCF_041138505.1). Classification (NCBI taxonomy): domain Eukaryota; kingdom Viridiplantae; phylum Streptophyta; class Polypodiopsida; order Cyatheales; family Cibotiaceae; genus Cibotium; species Cibotium barometz. The sequence goes on from NC_141101.1 coordinate 15,051,377, forward strand.
TGATTTCTCCATAGTGGCATTGGGTAAAGAGAAGCTCTGCAAGTTCGGGAGCTTGTGCCGTGCTCATGATGATGTGAAGGGGGTCTTACCTATCAATCCAATTTCAAGATTCAAGGGCAGTGTCTACCCTTTTACAACTCAATCTGGTGATTACAACATATTTATCAACATAAATTCACCAGAAATTACATAAAACCAAGGGTAATAAATCTGTACTGAATGGTTGGAGTATCAAACCATCTCCGAATTGTAATCTAAAGTTATAGGGATCTATATCAGACACCCAATGGTTAATTTGAACCCTCCATTGCACCAAAATATAGTGATTAGTGTTGATTAATCACTAATTAGCAAAATAATCCTCTGTTTTGTGTGCAAAAAACAGAGTATGCGGGGAGTCCAGATCTGGGGCCTTAGAGTTCAAATGAGCTGAACTCCTTTCAAAGGCATTAATAGCAGTTAGTCTAGTAGAGGATTAAGCCAAGAAATACAAGATTTGACCAAACATTGAATGCTTAATCTCTGCTTTACCAAAGTCACCTGCAGATTTGATGCAGAGCTTGGATCTCACTGTAGACTTGATGAAATAAAAAACAGTCTTCACCAGCTTGTAGAGCACCCTTGAAAACCCCTGGGGCTAAGAGGAATTAGACCCATTGTTGTATCTGTGGAAGAGAAAATCTCAATTTTGCTTCAGAAAGAAGGCGCTTGAGAAATCGCGATTTGCAGCAGCAGCAACAGCTGGCAGTTTGATGAATTGAGTAGATGGGCTGGTGCATGGGGAGTATGGCTATGTGAGGCTAGAGGCTTGAAGCCTATTGTTAAGCTTGGAGGGAGATCAAGCCCCTCCACCAGCTAGGGGTACATAAGCTATTTGAAAAAAGAGGTAAAAACTTTATTATTTCCTAATCTTAATTAATTAGGTGATTAGCAAGATAATGGGCTCACAAATTTGATGGATTCTAAGCTAGGCTCTGATACCCATGTTAAATTTGCAGCAATGTGATGAGCTATGGTGGATCAAATGCTAGAATCAACATCATTAACAAAGAGATTAGATGATGATTAAGATGTAATTAGTGAGTAATTAACTGATAGCTTAATGTAGGCATGGATAATCAAAAACCAACAAATTCTCATTAGGCCAATGCCTCAATTTATAGAGTTTACATCCAAGAATCTAATCCCATTGATCTCTCCTTGATTCACTCCACCTCTTTTGCTTGATTCTCTCCATCTCTTCCCATAATATCTCCACTGATCTCTCCTTGATTCTCTCCATCTCTTCCCACAATATCTCCACACATCCTAAATCTTCTCATGCTACCCTTTATTCTCTCCCAGTAGATACTTCTCACCTTTTCATAGCTTCTCTCTCATTTACAGATTCTCTTTTACAGCCTCTTGCTAAGAGCTTGTTCCCGCACACACCCTATTCACTTGTATACTTCAACAACGAGGAGCCCCATGAGCTCCGAGCAAGCGCTTTGCCAAGCTACCAGCAAAGATGCAAGCTCAATAAGGTTAAGGATAAGCAAAGAAGGAAGCAAAACTTAAAGAGCTTGTCAAGCCTCAAGAGGAAGATCTGAGGTAAGTACCCGAGTACTTCAAGTCCTACAACATTGAGGATAGAGTGGTACACATCAAGAAGGCTTAAAGAATCCCAAGCAGAGAGTTATGTGCCTCATATAATGGTCCCATTGAGGTCAAGGAAATAAACTTTACTGGCCCAAGTGAAGAACCTAAGCTAATGTTTATTTGGCTAAGGACCTCACCCCTGAGCAAGAAGGAGAATTGATTACCTTGCTCAAGGAATTTTAGGATGTGTTCGCCTTGAAATACACTAACATGAAGGGAATTCCTCTAGCGGTGGTGAAACACACCATCCTTTTGCATGAAGACAAAAAACCATCCAAATGGATTGATTACCTTGCTCAAGGAATTTCAGGATGTGTTCGCCTTGAAATACACTAACATGAAGGGAATTCCTCTAGAGGTGGTGAAACACACCATCCTTTTGCATGAAGACACAAAACCATCCAAATGGAGAGCTTGTCACATGAATCCCAAGTATGGTCAAATAATCAAAGAAGAGCTAGACAAGCTCATTGACACAGGATTTATGTACGAAATCGAGCACACGGAGTGGGTGTCACCGAGCACACAAAGTGGGTGTCATCGGATAGCAATCATTCCAAAAAAAATGTGGAAAGCTTAGAGTATGTGTTAACCTAAAAAAGGTCAATGTGTAGAACTTTGTATAAGCTACTGATTATCTTCAAATGGATAGACAATTGCCAACAACAATGGGCATACAAGAAATTGAAGAAGGCATTAGTAAGTGCACCCATCCTGAGACCCCAAATTGGGATCTAATCTTCCATGTGCATATAAATGCTTTAGCCTTTGCTATGATGCGTGGTAGCACAACCGGGGGATCACAACGTGGACTTTCCTGTGACCTTTGCTAGTTGTCAACTTAATGGCACTAATCATAACTAGATCACCATTAAAAGATAGGGGTTAGCCATGGTATATATACCATGAAGAAGTATAAGTAGTATCCACTAGCCTACTAAATTTGTGTTCTTTGTTGACCAAGAATTGTTGTATTTAATGAACAAAGCCTTGCACCATAGGGCATATCACTAGATGGTTGCTTATTCTTTTGGAAATTGATTCAATAAACCAGTAGAATAGCTCAATAAACTAGTATAACTATTTGAGGAAGAACTGAGAATCAAAGGTTTAGCATGTGAGAAGGTCAAAGGGGGTATGTGCATGACTACCTTAATGGAGAACCCCTCTAGGGGTGGAAGATGATCGTCCCGATGCTTTATTGTTCCACATTAGCCATGTATCGGAATGGAGTGAAGACATTGCTTTTTAGTGAGATTGGATTTCCCATTGACCAGCCCATCAAAAAGGATAAAGCCAGATGCCTCATTAGGAAGGTAGCCCTATATCAATCGATAGAAGGGTCAAGATGGCATCATGAGGAAGTGTGCCATGATGATGACTTTATCATTATTCTTGTGAACAAGCCCATTCTAGCATAGGTGGAGGATACTTTATCGGGGACATGACTACTCGCAAGGTTCTTGTTGGCCTACACTCTTTGGAGACGTGGCTGAGTTTATCAAGCACTACGATGAATGCCAAAGGTTTGCCATACTCCATAAGAAGGAACAAATGCCCTTGACTCTAGTAGTTTCAAAACAACCCTTTAAAAAATGGGGTTTAGATTTTGTTGATCCCATTTAGCTTTGTAAGAGCTACCGCCAAGTTCTATCATCGTTGCCATAGACTATTTCATAAAAATCAACCCAAAAAGCTGACGCAAGAGCTACCGCCAAGTTCCTCTATGAGACTATGATTACCCGTTTTTGTTGCCCATTAGAAATAGTGAGAGATCATGGTACACATTTTATCAATGAGTGGTGAAGTTTTTACTCAAGGAATTCCTTGTGGTGCACAGAAAGCTGACACCCTAATACCCACAAAGTGAATGGCCAAGCTAAAAGCACAACAAGACTTTGTGCACCATTCTCATCGAGATGATAGAAGTATTGGGAGCACAAGTTGCACTCGGCATACAAGGTGGTTATCAACATTGCATCTTTCTAGCTTGCATTTGGGCTTGATGCAATCATCCCAATGGAACACTTGGTTCTAAGCCTTTGAATTGTGGCCATACATAACCTTAAGGGAACCCTTTCATAGAGGCTGGTTGCCTTAGAGTGAACTTAGTGAGACTGTGATTGACTTACATAGATGATGGTTGAAAAACTAAGGCACAAGTAGTGGTTTGATGATCAATTCAAGGGTAAGTGTATGGAGGTACGAGACATGGTGCTAACATACAGTGTTAAGAACACCAAATGAATACTTAAGTACAGAGGCCAAGGTCCCTACTGAGAATCATTCCTCAAGGTACAATAAAGATAGAGACCCTAGATGGGATTGAGATGGAAGGTTACTTCAATGATAGCAAGCTGAAATGCCTACTATGCTCTTCCAAATACATAAGAAAACAGAGGAGAAGTAAGAGGTTTATAATAAAATGGAGGGCATATGGTTGCCTAATAAAAAAGGAACCAAAAAGGCCAAACCTCCCCCCAATGTACAGATCTCTATACATGCAACTGATCTCTTAGCTTAGAGATGGATTAAGCTCGCAAAGCAATCAGTTTTAGCTAAAACTTTTGCTCCTAAAGCCATGCATTTTTGCCCACAAATGCTTTTGCATTCACTGTTATTTGCTCAACTGATGCCTATGTGAGCTATGTTTAGCTGGAAAATGCCCAAATTCTTGTCACTCAAAGCTATATCTATATCTATAGCTATAAATAGGTAAAAAAAAGCCCAAATGTTTGTCAATCTAAGCTGTAATCAGTTAAGTACATTTCCAAAATTTCAATGGTTATTCTTCTGAAACTGCAATTAGAATAAGATTAACCCTGTATTTGTACTCAAAGGTAGAAGATATTTTGGGGGATCCTTTCTTTTTCAGGTGCTAGTGCAGATGAGCTTGCCCAAGTCACAGCTGCAGAGCTATGGGGAGACTGTGTATTGCTGCAGCCAGGACCTGCTGGGGGCATGTGTAGAGGGGCCCACCCCCTTGCAATGCTTCCTGCATGTGGTGGCCTGGCAGATCTCCACATGCAGGCTTGTCCCATTTGCCCAGGTCCCCTTCAACCCCACTCTCGGCGAAACCCACCATGTCTCATCCGGGCACCTCAATGTCTTGCTAGAGTAGGTCCTCCCCTATCAATCATGCCCATGCACATCTTGTATGTATGCCAAATGCGTGTGCTTCTTTATTTGTGTACATATTATACATATTTCATGCAGACATATGAATGTAATGTTTGTATGCTGTGTTTCTGTATATGTATGTATGTGTTTGGATACTTGAGGATGTTGTTATGTTTTCCATTTACATTAACATACAATCTAGAGCACTCGCGCGTTACTAATAATGGTCTTAATAGATTACATGCAAGTGCATGTGCCTGCTGCACACTCAGACATCTTGTACATGAAGAGAGAGAGAGAGAGAGAGAGAGAGAGAGAGAGAGAGAGAGAGAGAGAAGTATATTAATGTCTACAGAAGGCCAAAGATAAAACAATCTAACTACCTAGACAAAACAGCCATATATGAAAGACAAACAAAGTTACAAGGTAGCCCTGTAGTGGCTGAAGCATGTGGTGTGATAAGAGTTGCAGATCTTTGGTACATGTCTTCTATGTGGCAAAAAAGATGGAGGTCAATGCCTATGCCTCTGACCTCATACAGGCTCTCTACATCCATTGCCTGTGGGGCAGAGTACTCCTATGTCTCTGGAGGTTCCCTTGGATCTGGAGCTGCTGTGTGCAGCCTTCAATGTCTGACCTGCTGCAACTGGAGTGCTCTCTCCAATATGACACCTGGGAGGCTGAGTGGTTGGTACCGATGTGTGCTAGCTGGTCTGTCTGGTGAGGTCACCGGAATGAGAGAGAGAGATCATACCAATTCAGATGCTATGCATGCATATGTGAATGCATTCAGTATTTGAATATAAGATGCATTATAACATCAGGTTTGCTGCAGGTATCTCACCACCCACCCATAACAGCCCTCTATGCGACAAATGAGGCCAGCAATATCCGGTTGCAGTGGTGGCACAATGCCTGTCTGAGATTTTATGGTAAGAATTTTTGAATTTTCAAGTTACCTGTTTTATGGTACTTTCTTAAAGTGGATCGTTATGTTCTCAGTGTGCATCTTATATGTATTAAAACTATGTGGAATGCTCATGATTATGATGATTGGGATGTCCCAGGCAACAAGGTGGAGGCGACAATCTACGGGAAAAGAACTCTCTGGCTTGATTTGCACCAAGAGGTTTCTGAGATGACAAGCCCAAAGCTCCTGATTCGGCTCTTCCCAGCACCTGGAACTGAGTGGGTGGGCAACTCGACAGTCAAGTTGGGCTCCTCTGGCCTTGAAGCCACTATAGTCTTCAAAGGGAAACATTTTTTTGGCTTGAGAGGGGTAGTGGGTCACGTAACTGGCAAAATCCGGGACACCAACAGCAACATAGTGCTGTATGAGCTCAGTGGTGCGTGGAACAGGTAAGCTTGGCTTCTGCTTAATGGAATCTTAATCCTTGGATGCACAGACATACATACAATCTACATAAAAAATACATGGCTACACGTAAAAAATACATGGCTACACATAAAAAACCTGCGAGGAGGGCGGGCCGCGGCGGCAGGCTGGCAGCGTCGTATGAGAGCGAAGAAGCGCCCGCTGAGGTGGAACCGTGGATGTATGCTTTACACGAGGCAGGCCGCAGCGGAGCGGATAAGCAGTGGGCTTTAGAAGTTTAGCCTGTGTGGGCAGTGTCGAGAGAATCAGAGGACTCGAGCCGCGGCCCGCGAGCGTCGAGCGTTCGAGCGGATAAGCAACGACGTCTCTGATAGGCGCTCTCAAAGAGGGAAAAAATTAAGACTGGAGGAAAATATAAAGAATATCCGTCGTTCGATTACAGTAGCTAAACTTTTTATATATTATTTAAGGAAAATCGAAAAAAAACTAATAAATTCGTTATACATATGGGTTTTAAAAAAATTAAATCGCGAAAGACTTTTATATTATATTTTTTTGTATGCAGCCGGGAAAATAACTGTAGCGAAGAGTTTTACAGGAAAATCGAAGACATAGGGTAAAACTTTTATAAAAAAAACTATTTGGGCTGTGCGACCGCCGTCCAATGGGCATGAAGTTTGAAAATCTTAAGATGTATTATAAACATATTTATGTGATTATTATATATATGTATATGTTATATATGCTTGACCCCTAAGGGTCAAAAATAGGGTGTCATTTGACACCTTAGTTTCTATTTAAAGATTTCACTTTGACACCTTTTCGTTAATCTACAGGCGTATTTTGACACCCAAATTGGCTCTTGAAGCCCAAATTGGGAGTCAAATTTTCGGCCTGCTTGGAAACACACTCTAACTACCTATCACAAAAGAAATGACAAACAAACAATTTTTTCTACCTGTTTGACCTTTTTCTATGATGTGACACCTTGAACCGGTAACTTCAAATGTTAAATCACAACTAAAAAAGAGATTTCGTACTGATTTTTCTTGATTTTGACAACAAGCAATCAAAAGCTAACCTTTCTACACAACTCCCAACAAGAAACAACACTTCTATCGCCTTCAAATCTCTCGAAACTCACAAAAATAGTCTATACTTCTATGCTCGAATCGGGTGGATAATGAGGGAACAATTGATGTTGGTGGAGCGTACTTGACTAGTCTCTCTGAAAACGGCACCAAATATGTTAAGTCTTTTGCGTCGGTGACTCACATGTCGTTGGGGATCGTCCAAGCATGCCACAAGAGAGTCCTCATATCCTTGCTACTTTCGGGTAGGAGCCAATTACCTCGCAATCAGATCTACGAATGTCACCTTTGCAGCCCCCGGCTTGTTGCAAATGCGATTCCACTAGGAGAGGAGAAGGAGAGGGAATAAGAGAAGATGGCGTACTCATGAGCGTGGGTAAAGGGGAAACCATAGACGTAGCAATCGCATAAGACTGTAGAATGAGAGAAAGCATGCAAGAGAACCAACACGAAGGTGTGGAGGGAATCTTGAGCTCTTTTCATTCAAGATGGTAAACAACAAGTGAAGATCAAAGTCAACCACTTGGCCTTTTATACAAATGCCTGTTTCCAAGGGAGGATAACCCTTTCCTTCTTTTGCACTCTCTCAGGCTCTCTATTCCTCCTAGCTAGTGGCGCAATGTGCGACCACCCTACTCTAGCTTCCCTCATTTTCATTTAGCTCAATATTTACACACCGAATCGACAAAAATGTAAATACATATATTACAACATGGGTGGGCTGCCAAAATGTTAACACAATAGCCTTATGGGGGTACCGGATTGTGTACAAGGTCACCACGAATCTCACTCCTTTCCATATGTCATTTGGTCTAGAAGTTATGGTCCCTCTTGAATTTGTAGTTCATAGTATGCGTGCGGTGTCCGAGCACAACTTAGATGAGGAGGCATCAATCAAGGGATGTCATTTGGTCTAGAAGCTGTGGTCCCTCTTGAATTTGTAGTTCGTAGTATGCGTGCACGCGGAGTCTGAGCACAACTTAGATGAGGAGGCATCAATCAATGGATGATTGCATTAGTTAAACTGTTTGGATGAGTTATGCCTCCGAGCAGCTTGGTCATGGCAGGTGATCCAACGACGAAGAAATGCCTAGCATGATCGGCATATCATTCCTAAACACCTGGAGAAAGCCAAGTTGGTTTTATTATATAATTACAAGTTGGGACCTCTAAAAACAAACTTCAAACTCGGTTGGGTTGGACCATATGGGATAGTAGAAATTTTTCCAAATGGCACGGTTTAGCTGGAAGATTTAAATGGGAACGTGTTTGCAGACGTCATAAATGGTAGCAAGGTCAAGCCATATCTAGACGAGAACCCAGTTTTGAGAACTTCGGAACAAACCGAGCACGCTTGTGGAGGACGGTATGGGATGTGTGCATTAAGATTTATTTTAATACTTGATAGGACATCCAATGTGTGTTTAACGACACATAAGACCGGTCTAGTTTACCCAACTGAATTGGTCACAACAGAGTGTGAGACGGACCATTACAGATTTCATGACGATTCACCATGTTGTGGATTCATGATCATAGCAATGAGGACTTCTTATAGCAAATGTGTGCTGTACATGCCATTTATTGCATGCAAAAAGACGGTGGCATCATTTTCTTCGCTCCACAAGATGGCGCCTCTCTTCCACACTACCACTCCTTCCGTCTCCCCTTCGTTCAAAACTTCTCATCTAGTTCCATTTTTGCCAGCTTATGCCTTCATCCCCCCCTCCAATCCTCCTATCATTCAGCCATGAAGAGCAAACTCCCTCTGCCACACCCCATCGAACTACCTAAGAAGATGTGCAAATTCTTAAAGCGCAATTGCTTGCACACATTTGCATCCCTACCATGGGCGGAAACATGGGATCCTATGGTGGAAGATGAGATAATCTAGTCTTATAGACCGGATACCCACACCCTGATGATCGGTGGCCAGCAGGTACCACTCACCTGCAAGTTCTTCAAGAAGCCTACAACAAGCAATGCAAACACGCAGGTTTCTGGCGTGCCTACATTCCATTACGATCACTATTTCGAGGCTTCCATGCATTCTCAATGATGGCAGATGGCAAGGGACGATGTTCTCCGTGCCTCTCAAACAATAATGGAAGTTGCAGCTCGCGGTGTTTTTTATCATATCGCACAACTCGAGCACACGGGACCAAGCACTCTTCTCAAGTTTTGCACCTCTGTTCTCCAAGCCCAAGAGCAACTATTACGCAGCATCGCATCCGAGGCCAACATGTTAATGCGACTCCTGCAGCGTGTTTGTACCCATTCTCCCGGTGTGTTATATCATGCGCCATTTCCCTTTCTGTGTAAACATCTACCAAAAGGTACGACGAGTCGCCATCGGCCTCACTACAAAGCCTTGATCGAGCAATGGCATAGCCAGGCCACATCCGAGTCTCCTAGCTTGCCGCCTTGGCCTTCTACTCGAGTCACTCTTGGGCATCCCCGGATTAAGACGCTGCTAACCGCCAAGGATCCCGAGGCGCATCGACCTCTACCTCCGATTCCTCCCGATAAACCTCGCTAGAAACACAAGCGGGCCTCCGTTTTGTCGCCCAGTTTAAAGAACGCCTTGTGCGTATGCCCAATCCATCGCATCGTGAGGACACTGATGCGAATAAAGCTGAGGCAAATGTTGTCTCGTCTTTGCATGGTTAACTCCTGGGTCTGCAACCACTACCCCCACTGATCGCGGCCACTAATCTAGGGTAGGTGACCTCGGCCACCAATCTTGGGTAGGTAAACCCAAAGTCTCGGATGGTAGTTGGGATGATAAAGCACCATTAACGCCCCTGTTTTTCCTCCCTGATTTGAGGAGGGCAACTTCATGCGGTGTATATTTTTCTATAAAGATTTGTAGCACCACAATAGAGGTTAGACAGTTAGTGAGACAATGACAGACAGACAGAGATCTTTAACAGTAATACAGCATCATCCTTTTGGCTTCCTTTGTATCGTGTGGCTATGACCATCACCGAGAGAGAGAGAGAGAGAGAGAGAGAGAGAGCTCACGCGCATAGCCGAGGCGGCTATCACTACTGTTTGCATCCACCCGTGAGTGATTGCACGCTTTGTGCTATCATACCTCGACAGTCTTCATACTACTCTATCCTTCCAACAGTCCCCATTTCTCAACGTTTCTCATTGACGTCTGCGGTTGTGTCCCGAGTTTACGTATCTTTGCACAAAGCATCGCATCCGGTAAGCTGAGCAGTGAACTTGTACGCCATAACCTGGGGTGACTTAACCAGACCATCAACAATCTTACTCAAAGAAGATGTAAACAAAGGAAATAAAAGTCCCATGAAGAGCTTCACACTTGATAAAATGTGATGATATTGAAGAGATAAGGTTGTGGAGGTGCCGTAATAACAATAATCTCTGTAAAAACAAACTTGTTGCCTCAAGAGAAGTTGTGCAAAGAGATAGGTCACAAAGGAGATGAAAAATACGTAAAGCAAAGCGGCATGAGGACCTCCACACCTTGCTAGATGGACTCATAGAGAAGATACAAAGTTTCCAAGGCATCAGAACCCTAAACCACCTCAATAGTGTTTGTAACAAGAGAGGGAATACATAGAGAAGAAGCTTCAGCTCGAAAGGAGGAGAGAGAAGTGGGAGAGAGGACATTAGGGTTTGAGAAGTGAACCAGAATGATTGAACCAAATTAAAAAATGTGAGACAAGGAGTTGGAAGGTTCATGTTAGTTTCTCGATGGTATGGTTGTTAGGGATATCAAGAGGGCTGACTGAAAGAATTTTTTAATGTTTAAGGTTTGACAAGAAGAAATTTTTAGTATTTAGAGGCTGACAAGAACAATTTTAAAATTTTTAATTCAGATTCAAAATATCCCCAAATTTTGGGGGGGAATGTTACAGAGGGCCCTCCAAAAGTGAAGCTCATTGGAAGGTTCCCTCCAGCCTTACCAACCACTCTATTGTTTTATAATTGTCTAAAAGTGTCAGGACTATGGTCATACGGAAGTCGAGCCCTAGCATAAGTTAATAGCTTTCGGAGTCTCGAGAGTATTATTAATGCTAGCGGGGTTCAGGGGTTAATGGGCGCTAGGGTTTGGTCGATATGTGTACACATCGAAGTTAGCACGGCTCTTAAGTAAGATGGGCGGCCGGGCTAGGAGGTGTGGACACAGGCCAGGGTTTTGGTATAAAACCCAACGAGAAAGCCTAACTCGTCATTATATGGTTGGGAGGTGAACCGACTTCCACCCTCTCTGCTTCTCCACGCCTAGGCTATGGCGGCTTGAGGAAGACGCAGCCGTAGTGGAGGCGTTACACTGGTATCAGAGCCAGCGACGACGGGCGTGACCTGCACGGGAAACAGCTCGACGCTGCAGCAAAAGAAGCGAGCGCAGCCACCTACGCGCCGCGCGGACAGCCCATAGCGAGCGCTGCCGCCTACCCGCCACAGCGGACGCCTGCGTGAACAGCCCACACTCGCCTATCTGCAGCGGATGCCCAAGGCGGCGACCAAGGCAGTCCAGCAGTCCTAGAAGGCGATCGGTGAGCGATCGTTGGCGCGCCGTTGGCGAGCGCGCGAGAATTCTCCCTTACTTGAGTGGCACAAGGGGGAGGCTTCACCATCCAAGGAGTGAAGGGTTTTGAACCCACCACCTCAAGCTCCAAGGCAAGTGTGCTAGCCACTTCACCTTTTCACTTGTGTTGTTCTTCTCTTCAAAAGAACTCTACTTATTCTTTCAAGGGAGGACACAAACTACAAGGAAAGTGACCTTTTCACCTTCAACTTTCCTTCTTTCAATTTGTGAGAGGAGTTTTCTATGCTCCAAGTTTGGAAGTTTTTGGTGGACGGATCTTCAACGACATGCTACATGCAACACACTTTTTTGCATGCATGTGTTGATTGACGACTCGAGTGGTGATTTCTTCTCGATTTTCGTGCATGCAAGAGGAATTCTTCTACGACGCTTCAATTGGAGTTCGCTTTTTAAGGTAATCCGTTCTCTATTTGTAAGCACGTGCATACCATGGCCTCAACGGAACCGTCTCATGTTCACTTCGATTTTGAGAATGATATGCCTGATGTTAGTGAGCCACACCCTTTGGGTGGTGGTGTAGGTGATTCGCGACAGGCTGTTGCGCCTGATCGGGATGCCAACATGACCGATGCCGAAGGGGGTGCGAGTCCACTAGACGATTATGGTTTGGTAGACACGTTAGAGTTTGGGCGCCTCACTTCAAGGGTAGTTGCACTTGAGCGCACTATAACAAATGTCAATACCAATCTCACAAACATGAGCACGCTTTTTACTAAATTTATGGCACGTTTTGTAAGTGGATCGGCGGCAAGTGGAGGGCCTATTCCGATAGAAAGCCTCCTCTTGTTCCAAATCCTACAGTAGAATCTATTGCACCCTCTGCAACGCAGGAAGGGGCTATGTTGAAAAACGTGAAGCCGCCTGTGTTTAAGGGAGAGGAGCGCATCGTAACAAGGATGCGGTCCATACATTTTTACACAAGTGGACGGACTTGCATCGCTTACGCCGCACTCCCGCTGTTATGGCCACTGAGACGAGTCTCACACTTGAAGGTAAAGCCTACAAGTGGTGGATGAGTCTACCTATTGAAACTCGCCCTAAGACTTGGGAGGAGTTTGAGGCAGCTTTTAAAAAGGAGTTCTTACCGCAAAACGAGAAAGATCGGAGTTGGACAGCCTGGGACAAGTGCAAGATGGAAGGTCTTACACTTAATCAATACGTGTCCAAATACCGTGGTCATTCTCAAGCTAGACGGTTTGGACGACTTTCAAAAGGTTCGTGGGTTTGTTAGAGGCCTTGATAAAGAATATCAGGTAAAGGTTAAAACCCAGTATCCTAAAACTTTGGAAGCGGCTATCCAAAGTGTCCTTATCTTTGATGACACCATGGATAAGAAGGGCATGGATAGACCGGCCAAATTCAATGGCTCGCAATTTAATGCTAATAAGCGTAAACTTGCCAGCAATTCTACTGAAAACACAAAGAAGTCTAAAGGGTCAAGTGGTCCGTTGTCTCCACAAGACTATGAACGGGCCAAGAAGGAGAAACTATGTTATTATTGCTTAGGTAGTGATCATGAGAAGAAAAATTGTCCACAGTTGTCTCGCAAGAATAACCTGATAAGGTCAAGGAGAAGGCTGTACACATGGTGCAAACGCTTCCCTTGGATGCTGATCCTAAGTATTCTGCGGTAGAGGTTTCGCACACTGCCGAGTTGCATGAGTGTAATCTCACTGCATCTATGTGGCAAGAGACAGTTGGACCACACGATTTGGTCTGTATGCATGGCTCCATTTATGGTCATCGAGTACGTATTCTCATTGATGATGGTGCCACGCACAATTTCTTGAACTATGCATTAGTTAAGAAATTAAAGTTGCCGGAGACAAAGAGTTCTCATCGTTATGTGGTGTCCACCATTCAGGGAGATGATCACGATGTGTGGGATACTCTAGTACGGCAAGTGCCTGTGTTTGTGCAAGAACACACTATGGTTCTTGACTTCCAAGTGATGAATATGTCTCGTGCGGATGTCATCTTAGGACGGGAGTGGTTGTATGGGTTAGGGTCATCACTCAAAAGGAGTTATGAACATAATACGTTTACGTTTGAGGCCAATGGTAAGCATGTTTTACTTATTGGGGAACGTGATGTACCCCCAACACCACTCATATGTAATGCCGAACTCTCTGTTTTGGAGCATAGTAATCAAATAGAAGAAGTCTATTTTTGTTATTGTGTGTCGCAAAAACTAGTGGGTTTGATGTGCATGATGTTTCTTCTTCAAATGAATCTTCCTCAGCGATGCCTTCTTTCTCTTTACCTTCTTCTAAAATCTCTTTAAATAATCTTAAGCAACCAGTTAATGCTTTGTCTTTGCAACAACTGTTACAAGAATTTAAAGATATTTTTTCTAATGATTTGCCAGAGGGTTTGCCACCCGAACGAGCTTTGCCTCATCACATTGATGTCGTTCCGGGCACCAAACCAATTAGTAAGCTGTCGTACAGGCTTAGTGCGACTGAAGCAGCTGAGGTGGAATGTCAGCTTACTGACTACCTTAGTAAGGGCTTCATTCGCCATAGTGCTTCACCATGGGCATCGCCCATTCTTTTGGTGAAGAAAAAGGATGGATCCATGCGCATGTGTGTGGATTATCGCTCCTTGAATGTGGTAACAATTAAGAACAAATACCCGCTACCTAGGATAGATGAGTTGTTTGATCAACTCAAAGGTGCGAAGTACTTTTCTAAAATTGATTTACGTTCAAGATATCATCAAGTGCGTATTAACGCTGATGATATAACCAAGACTACGTTCCGGACTCGCTTTGGACACTATGAGTTTTTGGTTATGCCGTTTGGGCTTACTAATGCCCCGGCAATGTTTATGATGCTTATGGATAGCGTACTAAGGCCGTACTTAGGCAAATTTGTCATTGTCTTTCTTGATGACATTTTGGTCCATAGTTCGACTTTAGAAGATCATTTGGAACACTTACGAAAAGTTTTTCAGTTACTACGCGAGAATGCACTTTACGCGAAAGAAAGTAAGTGCGAATTTCTTAAGGATAGCATACAATACCTAGGTCATGTAATTTCTGCAGACGGAATTGCTATGGATGCTAGTAAGATTGATGCTATTATGCGATGGCCAACACCTCGAAGTATGGAAGAACTTCAAATCTTCTTGGGAATGGCAGGATTTTATCGCAAATATGTGAATGGTTATGCAAAGATTGCCGCTCCCATGACTGATCAATTGAAAGGTGCGGCAATTACCTTTCAATGGCGTGAGGAGCAACAACGTAGCTTTGATAAGCTTAAAGTTGCTTTGGCTACGGCTCCCATCTTGGCAATTGTGGATCCTCAAAAACCATTTGTGATTGAAACAGATGCCAGTGCTAAGGCAGTGGGTGCGGTTCTCATTCAAGATGGTCATCTTGTTGCCTATGAGAGCAAGAAGCTCAATCGTGCTCAACAAAACTACTCAGCTTACGAGCGTGAGCTCTTTGCCATCATATATGCCTTACGAAAATCGCGACATTACTTATATGGTGCGCAATTCGAGATTGTTTTTGATCACGAAAGCATAAAGTGGTTTATGAACCAAACAGATTTGCAGGGTCGAAAGGCCAAATGGGCTGAGATCCTTCAGGAGTATGATTGCAAGTTACGCTATCGCCAAGGACGTTACAATATTGTAGCTGATGCTTTGAGTCGTATGCCAGAGATTAATTCGCTGTTATTCACAGAGTTGAAAAGCGAATTGTTAGAATCTTTACGAGGCAAATGCAAGCAGGATTCAACATACTCAAAGGTGTGGAATCATGTTCAAATGAGGGGTCCCTCTCACTCACACGGTAGTGTTCCCAGTTCTTCCACACATGGTTCTTCTTTATCACAAGATGAACTACAGCGATGGAAAAACTTTTCCATCGATGATGGATACTTACTCCACAAGGGGAGAGTTTGTGTTCCATTGGACTTAGACACTAGGCGCCAAATTCTTTTTGAGTGTCATGATAGTCCAAGTGCAGGTCATGCGGGCATTCGCAAAACGTATGCTCTCGTAAGAAAGCATTTCTATTGGCCTAGACTTCACAAGGATGTTACTGACTATGTTCTGCAGTGTCAGAAGTGTCAAGTGAACAAAGCAGAACGTTTTAAAACTGGCGGGTTACTGCATCCATTAGAGATTCCCGACGGAAAGTGGGGAAGTATCTCTATGGATTTTATAAAACGGGCTTGCCTACAACGAATCGTGGACATGATGCCATTTGGGTAATCGTGGATCGATTAACCAAGCTTTGTAGGTTTGTGCCTACTAAGAAAACAGTTACAACTCCAGAATTGGGATGCCTTTTCGTGGAGAATGTTTACCGACTTTATGGCTTACCGTCCAATATTGTCAGTGATCGCGATCGCAAGTTTAACAGCCATTTTTGGCGAGCAGTATTGAGTAAGCTGGGTACTATGTTGAATCTTAGTACAGCTGATCACCCGCAGACAGATGGTCAGACTAAACGGGTTAATCAAGTGCTGGAAGATATGCTTAGGGCATATGTCAGCAAAAAACAATCTGATTGGGAGTCTTATTTGCCTATTCTTGAGTTTGCTTACAATAGTGCAAAGCATGTCTCGACAGGCTTTAGCCCTTTCATGTTGATGTATGGTTTTCAGCCACGTTCACCAGTGTCGGTGGGACTGGCGAATGAGAAAATCAGTCAGGTTAAGGATTTTATCCAAGACCATATGGATATGTTGCGCCTTGCACGATTAAATGTTCGTCAAGCGCAAGATCGTTACAAGAAGTTTGCCGACCAGAAACGTAGGCCACTTCACTTTCAAGAAGGTGATTGGGTGTTTCTGAAGGTACCAGAAAACTCCACCAGTTTAAAAACGGGTCCCGTACCAAAATTGTCGCCCCGATTTTGTGGACCGTTTAAGATACTCAAGAAGGTGGGCCCAGTAGCCTATAAACTTGAGTTACCAGCACATTCCAAGGTTCATCCCATCTTTCATGTAAGCCGTTTGAGGAAACGCCTTATGGGTCATGAAAGGCCGGTGGATGATTCTTTCTTGGTAGAATATGTGGAACCCCCAATACTGCCTCATGAACCAGAAAGAGTATTGGATTACCACATGTTACGTACTCGCCACCAAGTTCGGAAACAAGCTCTTATCAAGTGGAAGGACCGTCCAGAGGAAGGCTCCACTTGGGAAAACATTAGTGTGATGAGGAAACGTTTCCCCACTTTTGTTTTCGAGGACGAAAACTCTTTTCGAAGGGGGGAGTAATGTCAGGACTATGGTCCTACGGAAGTCGAGCCCTAGCATAAGTTAATAGCTTTCAGAGTCTCGAGAGTATTATTAATGCTAGCGGGGTTCAGGGGTTAATGGGCGCTAGGGTTTGGTCGATGTGTGTACACATCGAAGTTAGCATGGCTCTTAAGTAAGATGGGCGACCGGGCTAGGAGGTGTGGACACAGGCCAGGGTTTTGGTATAAAACCCAACGAGAAACCCTAACTCGTCATTATATGGTTGGGAGGTGAACCGACTTCCACCCTCTCTTCTTCTCCACGCCTAGGCTATGGCGGCTTGAGGAAGATGCAACCGTAGTGGAGGCGTTACAAAAAGACTGCTTTTTGAGTCCAAAATTCGACTAATGTTTGACTTGAGAATGGTGACAGTCGGCCATGTCAGTGCTCAGTGAGTCTTTAGACAATTTGTACTTAAATTTAGTTGTGCTTATGAAACTATCAAGATATTCAACACATTGTTACAATCTGTGATGTGTCAAGCATTAAAGATGTAGTATAATATCCCGTTCTCAGTTTTGGATTTAATTGAATTATGAGTTCTTAGATTGTAGAGCCATGCCGTTGGTTTATCGTTGTTGAATAGGTTCTCATCCATGTGAGCCAACAATAAGTATCTTCTAATATCAAACTATTGACTTTTTAGTTCTCCCTGGTCTACGGCATAAAGCTCATTGTTATAGAAAAAAAGTATTGGCAGATCAATCATGTCGACATTTCTTTGCCATGGTTATGCTCTTACCTCTTGAGCCCCTTTTGTTGCAACAACCGTGTTTATCCTTGTTTTCTTTCCCTTCTGTGGATCATTCAAATCAACCAATCAATATAAAGATAATGTGATGGGAGCATTAAAAAGTTCATATGCAGCAAAAAATAATCCATGCAATAGTTACTATTGTGAATGAGAGTGAAAGATCCAGTTTTGGAGAGAGGAGCTACAACCACAAGTGAATTGTATTGAGTATGTTGAAGGACGGTGATTCCATCAAATGGGTTGATAGCAAGCAACAATCTTATAGAAGATATGTCCCAAGGCCTTGACAAACAACATTTCCAAGTCATCCCAGATCATGCAATGTTCTCTCAAAGCGATGGGCTCAGCAAAGGAGTCATTCCACTTGCAAGTGTTGTTGTAGATGTACATCACTCGTCCTCGTATTGACGGACATTACTTGATTCTTGATATTGATCTTGCACTTAATTGCCCGATTATGTATCGTACTGATGTTGATCATCACACTCATGATATTGATAGACCTTGTTCAAGATCATCGCTGACACCTTCATGAGCATAGAAAATGGTGAGAGGAGCAAGTTCTTGCAGTAGCTCTATGGTGTCGTTTCCTCTTCAACCACCTCCATTGTGAAACTCTTCTTCCCTCCTCCTACATTCCATGCCTTGTTATGTTTAGTCTTGACCTATCCATGTCTTGTCTTCTATATGCTCCTCCATTACGTACCCTTTGCAAACCTCCTACAAACTCAATGGCCTATCAACTTCAATTGTTTTGTTGGCTTGACTATCATTCCATAAGTGGTTGTTTTGCAAAGACCCTTGAGTATATGTCCTCTCTACCCTTTCTCAATATTATGGACATGATTTCATTCAATCTTGTTGACAAGCCATCACACTCAAAGTGTTGTTGATTCACATGACGGATAATCTTAATTCCAAATATCATATCATATTTTATCTATTATGCCAAGAGCATTACCTTGTGATGACTGATCATTTTTGGACTATGTTAGATGTT
Source organism: Cibotium barometz (assembly GCF_041138505.1). Classification (NCBI taxonomy): domain Eukaryota; kingdom Viridiplantae; phylum Streptophyta; class Polypodiopsida; order Cyatheales; family Cibotiaceae; genus Cibotium; species Cibotium barometz. The sequence goes on from NC_141101.1 coordinate 15,070,162, forward strand.
TTGAAACTACTAATAATCTTTGGACAACATCTTGCAACATTAGTATGCTTTTCTTTTTGAATAAACAAGTGAGTGAGCCTATAATTTTCCATTGCAATGATGGTCTCCGTTGTTCGAATACGAGCAACATCTACACAAGAAAAGTCCCTCGAGAGACAGGGGATCAAGAATAGGGACTAAGAAAGTGAATGAAATAACATTGGAAGATGCAAAATCGATGGTGGAAAATAACACCAACATTCTAGTAATTGTAGTTCCGCTCATAATATCTTAAGCATCACAGTGATGATTGCTTCCATGTAATAAGATCATCCAAGCAATACCTTATCCATGTATTTGTTGGGCTTTAATTCACAAAAAGCACTAACCTTTGTCTACCACGAATAATAAAATAATTACCCCTAATATTTATAGGTCCGATTAGGTCTAATGAACTTGTGTCATGTCTAATGTCTAAAAATTTCCTACTTGTTTTTGTACCTCTTTTGAAAATGTAAATTTATAAATTTATGATTATGGTTTAAATTTTCCTCCATAATCAAATGATTTGTAGGACATTAGATTCAATCAATCAATAAATACAACAAGATGAAATCTTATAAAATATGAAAATTAGTACAATATGCAAAAAAACCAAACCTATAAAAAAATACAATTTTTTTTTGTTGGATTTAACAATTTATTTTAATCATGCCAGAATGGTTGGTCATGTGTTGCTAGTTGCATATATAATAAAATCCCCACCAAGGAGTGTTGTGGATTAGCATTGCCTTGTTGGATTCATATTTTTCACGTTTTTGTTTTGTTTGACTAGATTTTCTTTCTATTTCTATCTCGAGACACTATATCCCACCTAGGATTAGCATTGGGATTCATATTTTGATCCTCTTTAGCCACCTTTCCAAGTTTTTATTGTGTCCAACTATATTGCTTTCCTACCAATATACTAAGCTACGAGTGCTCCTCCTCAGACTTACCTTCTTAAATTTTTCAGTTCACGTCATATCATGTTTGCCTTTTTAGTCTAGCCTTTGGCATGCCTCCACAAATTCATTTCATGTGCTAAAGAAGATGCATGTGGTGAAGCTCTCCCTTATATTGCCACTGGAACTAGCATTTATTTGGTTTGCATTTTATATGAATATTACTTTGCGTTAATACTAATATCACTTTGTGAAAGGGGATGCAAGATATGCCCAATCAGACTTATCAGCTGCATGCAATAGAGCAACAATGCATGCAAAGGCAGAGGCCACTACCAATGAGAGACGTTGACGTTGCTGTTGCCGTTGCCAGCTATGACCATGAGCAATGAGAGGGCGGCGTCCCCCTTAGACGTGAGCACAGCGTGAGAGATCTTGGGCAGGACGATGGGGAGGGCTGTGGTCACATGATCATCCATGGGCATGCTGTTGTTGCACTGGCGCTCAAGCGTAGACATGGTGGCGCTTTGCCCCCATTGGATTGCAACATTTGTATGCATGCCCTCCCTCCCCCCCTATGTTATGCATGCACTTTCTATGAAAGGCCTTCATAAAGCCCTAAGAGCCGATTAGAAATCTCAGTATGGAGCGCGAATTAGGGTTTGCGAAGAGGCCCGCTCAGTTAGGGTTCTCATCATGCAAGCTGGAGACACCGCTTCGTTTGTTCGTTATTCGAAAACATTTGGCATTACAGTTGCAACCGTTTGAAATAATAATGCAATAATTAATAAATAAAAAATAATATTACGTAAGTTCTTTTATCCTAAGGTCAAACCTTACTAACACAAATCTTAATAACACTCAATTAATTAATGGAATTTCTTTTTCCACTCGTTGTAGGCCCCTATTCAGTGAAGCAATATTTTATGAGAGCCGTACGAAGATGACCTTGGAAAAAAGTACATGCTCTTGCGAAGAAGGTTCTTAAAAAGGTGCAAGTTTGATGGGTTGCATTTATGTGCGACATGCAGAATTGCATTCAATGAAGCAAGTTAGGGGAACTTGCCAGCAGATGAGTATACTAACAATTTTGCAAGGGTGATAGGTCATATTTGTTTGTTTGAAGATGACTCTAAATGTATCTTGGAATTTGTCAGGCTCAACAATGAGCCATTTCAACAAAAGAAGAAGTCGACCCTTGCATAAATTCTCTTGAAAGCAAGGGAGGTATGGGTGGGGTGCGGGAAGCCATGACCAGTAAAGGGCAACATGCCCATTGGAGATTTCTTGGGGCATCTTGCTTTTATAGGTTCTTGACATGTGTTGTTAATGATGTTTCAATAGCCCTACTAGATTTGAAGAGGGCCATTGCCAAATATAGAGATTATTCAACTATTCTGATGACCAAATCTTTGACTGTATTGTTTATGTTTTTGTTACATACGATGCTAGCAAGATTTCATTCAAGGCCCCTAAACATGAGGTTAAACAGAAGCAAAAAATAGTAAGACCAATGTCTATAATCTGGTGGAGGCCACTGAGGTATTGTATGGACAAGATTGTAAACATGATCTGCAAGAAACTACTCACTAGTGAATGCTTCTTTGGAAACAAGAGCAAGGCGGCAAATATTGAAGAGCTAGTCAACCAATTCGTTAAAGTTGAAGCCGCATATGGGGCGCTGATGTTCCTGTTGCAATTTGACAAAAAGTTGGTACATGTGAGATACAAGGTAAACAAAAAAAAATCATGCGGGCTAGGGAAAATGATCAACAAGGCTTGAGCCATGAAGTGGATGAAAGCGTGGGAGAGTCATGTGGCACCAACATAGTCGTACGATCAAAGATGCCTACGTGCGTGGAGACCATGTATGCGGTGGTAAAGAATAATGCCCTCAAATGTACAATGTGACTTCTCATATGACACAATAAGAACTTTTTCATGGTAAGGGGGATTTCTCCATAAAGTTCAAGGCAATGAGTAATGAGTCCTGGTAGATCCCTTGTTTGTTTTTCTTTGATGAACTCGAGGGACTACCCGTGTCAAGGATTGTTCAACTCGTGCAAGCTGTGATGCAGGGGCACAACATCAAAGTGCAAGGTTTTTGTTATTTGTTGCACAAACTCTACGTGTATGCATATTTGGCTGTACTAAAAAGCATTGTTCCAGAATTTGCTTTTTTGGTGCTTGCAAAATCAGCTTATGAATGAAAATTTCAAAAGGCAACTACCATTTTATTAAAAAAAGAAGTGTGCAACATCCACGCCCCACGTTCTACATGCATAACTACCGTCAGCACGTCCAAAACTTGTAACTGCCTCCTTCATATTTCTCCCAGTGTCTTTCTAGAGCAGCCTCTCTCTCTCACTTGTCTGCCTTTCTAGTGGTTGTATCTCCCTCATCCTTCTTTCTTATCCCTTCATTGGTTTTCAGATACATCTTGTGGTTGTGAGCCTTTGCATTTTTTTCCTTTGGGCCTATAAAAATGTTTCTCTCTCTCTTTCTTTCGAGGCGCATGTAATGGAATTGACCTTGGCATCTAAGGATGCCAATGCAGGGAGAATGATGCAATTCACCAAAGGCATGCGAATCAATTATAATGTAGCAGCTGATATGATTATTGTTAGAGAGTATGAAGCTGCAAGGAAAAGATAGGAAAGACGTAAAGCAAGAATGAGGCAAGCTCCCACACATCAGGCTATCGATGTATAAGTTGACATGGACAAGGGACGAAAATAAGCTAAGCATGTATGCTCGTTTTTTAATAAACAAACAAATGGTGGGTGGTTGCAAGATCAGGGTGCCCAGTTTTGTCCACTTAGGCACCCTGTAAACAGTAAAAAAACAGGCATTTATTTACCTTTAGTGGCTAATATCTCCTAGAAAGTGAAAGAATTTCCTTTCAAGTTCTTTGTTGGAACATCACATTCAAAGTTGGGAATATAGTTTCAGAATCTGATTAAGCATTAGATAGTCAAAAGTCCTCATTTCCTTAGGTACAAAGTCAATGTATACATGCTGTCCCAAATTTGGACTGATTTCATAAAATGCTAATATCTTTTATATATAAACTTATATGTGATTCCCACTTTGTACCTTAGATGTTCACATAATATAGAGCTTAACTTGATTTTTTGAGAAAATTTTAAGCTATTTGTCTATTTTCTTTAAATATTTCAAGGTCTTTAAAGTGTTATAATATAGTCATTTTTTGTACCCACAATAACTACCACTGAAAATGCTCAATCTTGTAGATCAAAAGAGTGGCAGATCACTCTAAGTATGGAAAGATCAAATTTTTATCATTTCATCATATTTTTTTTAATTTTGATTAATTAGACTAATTTATATTAATTTAAGTTATATGGAGTTAATTTAAGTGCATGTGTACTTTCTATTAGTTGCTTGATCTCATTTGAAGTATCTTACCCCCCCAAATTTGCTCTCCAAGAATTGTCCCAGTCCAGCATAAACTAGACAAAACTGGACACCCTGACCTTGCAACAACCGTGGTATGGATCCAGCAATCCAAAAATATATCTTGGATCAAATCTTGTGTGATCCCACAATCAAGCATTTGCACTATGCCAAACAAGAGGTTGACTTGCAAGGAGCAATTCTATCCAACATCTGTAGCAACTTAACCCTCTTCATGCAACCCCCCAGAACCTGCGAGGCGATGAGGTATTCTTAAAGAGATCTACCATGATGATGGTAATGAATTCTAATAGGTCTGACAATCATTAGGGGAGACTTGGACTCGAAAAGGGCCCTTTGGATTAAGGAGTTAATTTTGGCCTTAAGTGAAAATTAGTGCTGCATCCACCAATGGTGAGGCTCTTGCATTTAAAGTTTGGATGAAATGGCCTCCCTTGTCATTGGTAGGGAAATGAGGACACTAGAATTTTACCCCTCCCTTCCATGGAATAGCCATATGCAAAAAAATCACTACTTTGAATCAATGGCGGAATATGATCCATCATTCGTGGTTATTAGATCAAATGTTAAGGCTCATAATAACGAGGGTGCCACATGGTGGCCATTAGGACGCATTAAACTAATGACCGTAGGATCCTTTCAAGATTAAGGGATTAGAATCAAGTACAATCTGCATTTTTTTGCTCTGATGACCCTTTTGACGTGGTGCACTCACGGGCAACCTTCTTATGGGAATTGGTGACAACGTCGCACCTACAGTCTGCCATGTCCTACTCTATTGCCCGTTCGGTGATGTGCTGACCTCACAGTGGCTCTATAGCCATTGGCAGTTTGCAGAGGCACTGATTACAACCCTCAATATAGTTGGAATTTGACCTCATCTCCATGTATGTGTGGCGATTAAGAAGCCCCCACATGCTCGCTTGGTTCCCTTTGGGCCACAAGATCTTGTGTGGATTTATGGGCTTTGGCAGTTTGCAGAGGCACTGATTACAACCCTCAATATAGTTGGAATTTGACCTCATCTCCATGTATGTGTGGCGATTAAGAAGCCCCCACATGCTCGCTTGGTTCCCTTTGGGCCACAAGATCTTGTGTGGATTTATGGGCTTTGGTAACCGTGCCGCACCTACAGTCTGCCACACTGCACTTGCAAATTCTCTTTCCAATGGATCCCACTACTCTTACTATGTTAGCCATTAGATAACCGGCCTATACATCCACTCCATCAAAATGATCAAATGAATAACATAGTATTCAAAAATTTTGGACTTTAGTAAAGTCGACTTTTAAAATTGAACTAAATAAAAGTCCAAAAGTTTTGAATATCTTAGTCCAATGGTTTTTTTTCTCTAACTTTTAGAACAAATGAGTCATTGGAATAAGCCAAAACTCTTAAACCAAATAAATTATACACATACTTGACATGATTTTGTTTTCATATCATACTCCCAAGTAATGGCCTGCAAGACTAATTAACCCAAATACTTTATGTCGCGTAGGCTGTAATGCCTGTGATGACCGACGACGGCAGACCGGATGGCCATGTCCGGAGTTCAGTGGTGGGAGAGGACGCCCATGCGGAGTCATGGGCGGCCAGGCTAGTGTGGACGGCAAGCCACACACTATATAGCCTGGGGGATGAGGGGCAATCCTCATTCTTCCTCTATGGCTGGGTGGTGAGCCAGAGGCCGTCTCCTCTTGTGGTAACGCCCGTAGCGGCGTTACGGGAATGTAACACTTTACATACCCACTTACATTACCAAAAATTCTTATCATTGGACACATGAGAAGATGAGTGTTCTCTCAAAGTGGTGGTGTACATATACATCGTCTTAGTGTTCATATACACTATTTCAAAATAATTGATCCCCCCAGATTGAGCGCGCGCTTTTTTGACGGTTGAAAAGGTTTGAGTTTTTTATTTTTTTTGTTGCCCCCCCCCCCCAAGGTTGAGCATGCACTCAACTAGGGGGACCCACCTCAAGTTGAACACATGCTCAAACTTCAGAAAGCCACCCAAAAAAGAAAATATATCAAAAGAAAATTAGGAAAAAAATTTAGAGAAAATTCTCTTTAAGGTTTTTTTTTGGGGGGGGATCCCCCAAGGTTGAACGTACGCTCAACTTGGGCAGGTTGAGCATACACTCCTGGGGAACCAAAAAAAAAATTATCAATTTTTTTTCGAAAAAAAGAATATCCAATCCCCCCCCCAAGGTTGAGCGTATGCTCAACCTTAGGGGGAGCTATAAAAGATTTTTGTTCAAAAATAATTTTTTGTCAAAACAAATCCTAAAAATATTTATTTTTTGCTCATCTAAAGTTAAGTGTGTGATGAACCTTGGAGGAGCACTAAAAATATATATATTCAAAAAAATGGGAGGGAGGAGGGGAAGGTGGGAGGAGAGGGAGGAGAAAGAGGGGGGAGGAAAAGGAGAAGGGTGGAAAGAGGGAGGAGGAGAGGAAGCAGGAGGAGGAGCAATGGAGGAGGAGGAGGAGCGATGGAGGAGGAGGAAAGGAGCGATGGAGGAGGAGGAAAGGAAGTAAGAGGAGGAGGAGGAGGACGCGGGGGAGGAGGAGGAGGAGAAGCAGGAGATGGTGGAGAGGACGAAAGAGGAGGATGAGGAGCTGGAGGAGCAAGTGGAGAAGGAGGAGGAGGAGGAGGAGGAGGAGGAGGAAGACGTGGACACAGGAGTTGGGAGGAGAGAGTTTTATAGGCATGGACTAGGGTTTTGTGTATTTTTTTTAAAGTTAAATTTTTTGAGATGTTTATATAAAGCTCCATCTCCTCATTCTACCTTCATTGACATCTTCTCCACTCACCAAGGTAGAGCATGATCTAACAAAAAAGCCTAAATGATGCAAAAGGTTCACTACTTTGCACCTTGAGCGTACGCTCAAACTTGAGTTGCTCATTTTGGAAAATTTTGAATTTGCCGCTATTAACCTTGAGTTGCTCATTTTGAAAATTTTTGAATTTCCTGCCCATAGCTCAAATAGAGCATGTTTTTTAATAAACATTTAAATCACACTCAAGCTTTTCCCCTTCCCAAGTTGAGTGTACACTCAACCTCACCATGTCAAATTTTTTTTTTTGTGTAATCCATGCCCTAGGTTGAGCAAACAAGGAATTTTTTTTTTTGATTTTTTTAAATGTTTTTTCCATGCTCAACCTTGGGAAGAGCATAAATTAATTTCCTTTGGAGAGCATAAACTTTTCACATGATCCCTCAAGGTTGATCGCATGCTCAACCTTGGAGGACCATCAAGAAAGAAAAATTTTGAAGATGAGCGTGTGCTCAACTTTGAGGGACAATGTGAAATTTTTTCATGTCTTTGGCTCCTCCCAATGTTTGAGGGGGAGTCCCCACCATAAGCACATTTATATTTTAAAAAAAACAATTTTTCTCATTAAACATAACCACCAACTTCATCTAAGAAGCCTTCATGGGAATATTTTATGAACATCCCCCCTCTTTACTTAATGACCAAATCTAACAATTTTTAAAAAATTTGACAAAATTTTGAGGGTTTTTCAAAATGAATTTTTAGATTTGAAATTTTTATCAAAATTTAACAAAAAATGGAGGGTTTTTTAAAAGGTATCTCCAGATTTGAATTTTTTTTCTTAATTTGATTAAAAAATTGAGGGTTTAGGGTTTCAAGTTTAGAGTTTAGGGTGTACGTTTAGAGTAAATTTGGCAAAATATTGTGGTTTTTTTAAAAGATATTTTATTTTGATGTCCTTGTAGAGTTCCACATGCATCACATGCCATATGTTCCACCAAGAGGGTGGAATGCCCAATCTACACGCGAATTATATGCACACAAAAAGGAAAAAATATGCAACGGACACGAACATCCGTATGTCCGACCATCGGATTGGCACCAAACTTTTCATGTCTCTTAAAATAAGTGGTTTTTATGTCTCTGCAAAGTTTGACATGCATCAAATGCCAGATGTTCCATCGGGAAGGTGGAATGGGCCAACTTGCATGTGAACCATATGCACATGTGAAGGAAAAATATTGAACGGACAATGACATCCGTATGTCCGACAGTCAAATCCACACCAAACTTTGCATGGCTCTTAAGATAAGTGATTTTGATGTCCCTCTAAAGTTCCACATGAATGAGATGCCTTATGTTCCACCATGAAGGTGGAATGCTCCAATACACAGGTGAATCATACACACATGTAAAGGGAAAATACGCGACGAACAAGGACATCTATATGTTTGACCATCGGATTGGCGCCAAATTTTGCATAGCTCTTAAGATAAGTGGTTTTGATTTCCCTACAAAGTTCAACGTGCATCGGATGCCAGATGTGCCGCTGTGAAGGTAGAATGTCCCAATCCACATGTGAATCATGCACACATGTGAAGGAAAAATATGAAATGGACAAGGAAATTTGTATGTCCAACCATCGGATTAGCACCAAAATTTACACGGCTCTTAAGAGAAGTGGTTTTGATATCCATGAAAAGTTCCACATGCACCAGATGCTGGAGGTTCCGTCGGGAAGGTAGAATGTCCCAATCTGCACATGAATCATACACATATGTGAAGGAAGAATATGCAACGGACAAGGACATCGGTACAAACCGTTGGATTGCCACCAGAATTTGCATGGCTCTTAAGATAAGTGGTTTTGATGTCCATTCAAAGTTTCACATGCCGTATTTTCCACCAGAAAGTAGAATTCCCCAATTCGCATGTGAATCATATGCACATGTGAAGAAGAAATATGCAAAATGGACAAGGACATCCGTATGTCTGATTGTCAGATCGACACCAAACTTTGCACGGCTCTTAAGATAAGTGGTTTTGATTTCCCTGCAAAGGTCCACATGCATCGGATGCAAAAGTGTACTACTGTGAAGGTGGAATGTCCCAGTCCGCATGTGAATCATATGCACATGTGAAGGAAAAACATGCAATAGATAAGAACATCCTTATTTGCCCCTCCCTTTCCCCTACACTTCTCTTCTTGTGGAATCGTAAGTTGTGGATGATCCGAGGGATGACGGACGTGACATTTGTCACCACACACCATTTCATCGCTTCTCTCTGAGGGTAGATCGAAAGTGAGCTCTTCGATCGGCACAACCAAAAGCTCCCCACAACACGTGAAGACCGAAAGGACTACACAAGGTGATAAGTCAAACTAGGCCAATGGATTCCCATAGGACGTACCCTTAAATAAGGACCAACCCTATCATAAGAGATGCAGCTCCATAGTAGCTAATTGCAATACAATTGCACAAAATGGGAAAGGATGGTATCTTGTCAAAGTGCATCCTATAAGATGAGTTTGTGGGCATACTAGAGCAAACCCATGCTGGAATACCAAGAGGGCATTTTGTAGCACCACATTGAGGAAAGTACTACAAGCAGGAGTGTGGTGACCCACCCTCTGTTAGAATCCAACTAAATTAGTCAAGAGATGCAAGAAATGTCAATGGTCTACAACCCAAAAAACAAGGACAAGATGCCACTCACACTTGTCTTAGATACAGAACCATTTGAAAAGTGGGGGATAGACTTTGTAGGTCCAATAAATCCAATAGTTAAACATATGCAAGCTTGCTACATCATTATAGCAATATATTATTTTACCAAGTGGGAGGAGGACAAGGCAACACGAAAGGAGATGCGTGATCGACAATGAAGTTTCTTTATGATCAAGTGTTCTCTCGCTTTAGCTGCCCCTTGTAAATATTTAATGCACAGGCATAACATTTTGTTAATGACATTATAGTAGCCTTATTGGCAGAATTTTGGGTAGTTCATCGAAACTCAACCCCATACTACCTCAAGCCAATGGAGAAGTTGAGAGTACCAATAAGACAATGTGTAACATATAAGGTTGCGACCAATAGTTCTACCTTTAATCTAGCTTATGGCTTAGAGGCAATAATGCCTATGGAGTACTTGGTAACCAACCCTAGGATCATGGTACAAGAAAGGATGACCGATATTGCCTTAGCAGGGAGATTAGTGGATCTTGAGAAACTCCATGAGTCATGACTCCAATTTGTGCATGGAATGATGGTCAAGAAATTGCATGGCAAGCAATGGTCAGACAATAACCTCAAGACAAAGGATTTAAATGAAGGGGACGTAGCTTTCCTATTTGGGGTAGGTAGGGCCAAGGTCAAAACAATGGCCCGTTGACCAAAATTACTAACCCCATGGAGCTCCAAACATTCTTACCGCATGTTTGGAGCTCAATTGGTGTTGCTGACACTAGATGTATGTTTGGAGCTCGACACTTGTTTGGAGCTCGACACTTGCCAAAAAGATGGTGGCCACACCGTTGCGAAACCGTTTGCGGTCAGTCGAGAAATCCGGCGAAACCGTTGGCGGTCAGCACTGGCAATTCTTGTCACCTACTAGCGGTCTACATTCGCTTGTCATGATACATCTAATGCACCTGCCACCACCACCTCCAAGCGATCGAGGCATGTGTGCCAATTGTCTAAAATCATTTACAATGGCTGCAATGGACCAACCTTGCCTACTATATGCCTTATCATTAAGCAATGAAACCAACCGCCCTATAAGTGTAGTATTTTAGTTGCACTAATCGAGCACGCACACACTACGACCCACTGTCCTCGTATATTGGCACTCTGCAATGCTGTTGGTTTCATCGTGACCAGGTCACGCCAATGATGCTTAGCAACTGCATGTGGAACATATGTGCATGTAGGACTTGCCTTATGTACTTTGGCTTGAAGCCGACCGTGTATTTCTTCTATGTCCTATCTCTTGAATTGTTCTCCACATAAGTAGACAGGAAGATGTTTCTTAGGGACGACGGGAGAGGGATGTCCATCTTGTGCGTTCTATGTAGCTTGTATTCATTATATGGTAGTTGACCCTACCGCAATGAGCACAATAGCACATTCGACAAAGCAAACACTTTTCGTCCATGCTTTATACAACTGATTGATGTTGATCCATGATAATGTCGATGATTCAAGCGGAATTTCTTCATGGCTTGCACTCATTCGGGTGTCTTCCTTGCCATTTCTTTTCCATTTCCTCTATACCTTTCTTTTTCTTTACGTCGAATTATTAGGGTAAAATGATGCATTTAGTGCAAAGAGATGCAATTGCATAGAAGCTGGACTAAACTGAATATTGTTATGTAGTGTGTTTGTTGAAACCTACATGGTTGTTTGTCTATGATTCACAAAGGAGACGTCGCACTATGTCGCTTAGCTGTATTTTATGTCAAAATGAGATGGCTATGAATAGAAGATGACATATATTAGTAGTGTAATTTTAGAATCCAACTTTATAAAACAAAATATGCATATTCTCTCGATGAATATGAAGCTCCTCTTCTTTCAAAAAAATCAAAACTAAGCAAATCTTAAAAACTAAGTGAGAAAAGTAGGAAATTTGTAAAATAAGAACATTGTAAAACAAAGAACACAAATCCATACATGACATATGGGGAGAGGTGGCACACTTCCTTTTCGGTTATTAGCACTACCCCCTTAGAGGTGGTGCTATAGTGGAGAATTGTTAGGTCCTTTGTGAATTTCCACGTGTATTTTTAAAAAAAATTTAATTGAGTTCCTACCTTTTATGGAGATCATCCTACAAATTACGCTAAGATTGCCTTTTAATAGACCGTTTTTTCCTTTGCATCCAAAAGTGCTCTATACTTTATACTAGGAGGTAGTACTTTTGCGTACTTGTGCACTGTTGCTTATATATGAGAGAGAGAGTGCCCCTCTCTTGTTAGCTTTTTTTATCAGCTCTGCCTTTTGCTATGTTTTTTGCTCAGCTTTATGGTCCTTTGAGTAGCTGAGATGAAAAAGGTTACCTATAATGGTCTGCTCGTGTGCACCTTTTGTTGATAGCGATCGCGCTTGAAAAAGTTACATGCAGAGCAATAGAAACACTATTTTAGTGAATGTGTTTCAATTGATGAGGGGAAAGACTAGTTTCATAGTATTTTAAAAACATATCATTGGCATTTTACGTGGCGTATACACGTTTAGGAATCTTGGACTTGGTCTAGGCTAGTACATAAACAACTATCAAGTAATAGGCTAGATTCTAGGTTCCACCAGATTGCTAGTTCTTAGTTCCATTTGTAGCATGCCCAAGAGAAAGTTTACTATTTTCTATGAGCTCATTGAAAATAATTTCTCCACGGGTAGTTACACAATGCATTGAAAAGCACTTTTCCACGTGCTGGAAGACAACGTGTTGAAAAGCACTTTTCCACCAGTATAGCAAGTCAGCGCGTTGAAAAGTGTTTTACTGTATTCGGCCTCCTATTATTGGAAATTTCACATCTAAATTTGTGAGAAGAAAACACAGAGCTGAAAATTTGGAGATATCACAGATCACACACCCTGGTCGCCAAAAAATAATCACATTTGTACAACGAAAAATTGAGAGAAAAAAACTATGCATGAAATCGAAAACATCCTGAACGGAGTAAAAATTAGCCGCAAAGCTAGATGAAAAACACTTAAAAAGATAATTAAAAAGTATAAACTTCCTTGAGTAGCAATTCACGAGACCCAAGTCTTGGACTAAACCACGCAAGTTACACATGCACTTGCGATCTTGAAGGACTCTAGGAGTCAAGCTAGACCCTCAAGATAGTGCATCAAATAACATATTATCAAGCTACGTCCCTAGCGTGTCGCCTTAATTAGGAGAATCCTCCTAAGTTCCTATTCCTTCCATAGACAAGTCCTTGGGGATTCAAGTACCGAAGACTCAATGAGTCTTGAGTTGTAGATCATGGATCTGTGGGGGAAATTTGTTGGCGAGCTTTTTGTTGCGAGCTTTTTCACCCTTCCCCAACTATTGGTGAGCTTTTTTTAGGAGTCCCTTTTGACCTTAGTTAGAGGGCTAAGTCAATGTCCCTGGTTTAGGCTACCCTTGTCAAAAATTCAACTCTTCTTTCAAGCCCTAAACTCCAGGAATGGATTAGAACTTGGAAAATCACCCAATTGACCCACCCCGCTGACATAGCTTTCAAGCCCTGACCCTAGAAAGTGCCACATCATCATTCGGGATAACATCCTGAAGAGCCAGGACTTGAAAAAATTCAAGAAAACAAGTGTTATGCACCACTGTGTTGACATAGCTAAGTTAGCAGCACTGAGATAGGGCTAAGGACAAAGTCAATCCTGACTTAAAGTTAAAAGAAAAAGGTGGAAATTGAAGTGAAAATTCAAAAAACTTGAAAAACTTAAAAATTTGGAAAAAGTGAAAAAGTCAATGCTGACTTAGAAAAAGTCAACATTGTTATAATCCTATGTTGGTGCATTGACTTGGGCCTATGTCACCGCGTTGACCCCCCCACAAAATACTTTTATAAAAAAAGTTGTTTTTAAAAATCTGAAAATTGGCCCACGAGCCCCCAAAAGACATTGAAATCTGCATCCGGAGTGCACTGAAAATTGCCTTTTTGATCCCTTGTTGAGTTGGACAAAACCTTGATTTTGTGACCTAAACTGTGTTGAAAAACACATGCACTTAAGATCAGGTCGAGTGCTTGAGGCAAACCTACAACTTGAGGATAGTGCTTCAAATAACATGTTGTCTAGCTATGTTCCTAGCGTGTCAACTTTGAGATCGAGGGAATCCATCCTAAGCTCTTATTCCTTCCATAGACAAGTCCTTTTGAGGACTCGAGCACCGACGATTCAATGAGTCTGGAGTCACAGAGCATGGATATGCAACCTCAAATGAGTCACAGAGCATGGACTCGAGCACCGACGATTCAATGAGTCTGGAGTCACAGAGCATGGATATGCAACCTCAAATGCAAGTGCCAAATGACCAAGACCAACTGGCAATAGTGCCATCTACTCCCACAATCTCAGCTTCAAGTCATCTTAATGACTTAGGGACGCTCTTTGAAGTCAATTCAGAGACCCAAGAACGAAGAAGTGTGGCGTCGCAAGATGCAAGTAGGTCCATCTACTAGCCGGCCAGCATCGGAATTTCAATTCCATGCAACTCAGTCCTTAGGGACCAATGAAGAGCGATAAAGGTATAACCAATTCTTGGAATCAACCCAAAGTGGGCATGGTGAGCAAGCTCAACAAGTGGAACCCTACTTTCCCACCTTGCCAAAATACACTCCTTTGTCACCGACAACACCACCCTATCACAATGTGACGGAGCTCAACCGGACCCTTAGACCACACACTTTCCACTCGTGTCAAATGAGGAAGAGTCCAGTGGTTTAGTGCAAAACAAAGGCATCAGGCAACCTACCTTCTATAGGTAGCAAGTGTCGATCCGCCTTACACATTGAGGGGGACCATAGATTTTATGTCAAAAACCCTCAGAGAACCACATTTTGGAGTAGGTGATTACCCTATTTTCTCTAGTGCTATACCGCAAATAGGCATGATAGGAGTTAGTGCGGCTCCCAACTTTATGCCTACATTCACAAATCCAAGCACATTTGCAAGGTCACCAACTATACCTCCTTCAGTGATTCCATCGTCACCACACCCAACAATTGCTTATGGACCAAGGGGTCCATATATACCACCCATAGGGGGGAGACCCCCAACTCCTATGCCTTCGACCATGGGATACATGGATCCCCAATTCACTTATGGAAATTACCCCATGTACTATCCTCCACCACCACCCCCTCAGCCGGCAATTACAGACGACCTTTTAAGCATGGTGCAAGCACTAAAAGAAGGGGAGTGGCGGAAGGAAAGGCCATAGATACCACATCGAGCCGAGAGCCTTGGTCTTCTAAAACCAAACCGCACCACATATTACAGTTCATGAACAAATTCATTGGAGAGGGTGATCCACACCGATATATTTAACACTTCGATCAAGTATGTGAGTCCTTTGCAGAAGTCGATGACTTCAACAAGGTACAAGCATTCAACTTATGCATGGATGGGAAGGCCGCCAATTGGTTCTGTGCCTTAACCACTGTAGAGAAGATAAGTTGTAAGATCCTCAAAGCTAAATTCATTAGGGGATATGCCCCTAGTGGTGCAAAGTGGAGTCCCATCACAAGGCTTTACAATGTTAAGCTAAGGGAGAGTCGCTACGCAATTATATCGCAAGAATGAAGCAATTGAACCTCATATGTGAAGTGGTTGAGCACCTTAACGATGCTCAAATGCTACCTCAATTCTTGTTAGGATTGAGAAATACAAAGCTTCATTACCTCCTCATAAACAAGGATCCAAAGTCATTCGATCTATACTGCAAGTACGCAATAAGCTTAGATGACAATATGATGTAAAATGACTCCAAGGCTACATCAGAGACTCCATCCAAGGCCTCTAATTCCACAAGTGCATCAAATGAAAATCTTCAAAACAAGGAACTCCGATTAGTGGACTATAGTGGAAGAATTGACAGCTCAAATCGCGAGCCTATTGGGTCAGCCAAAGCAAGGGAGGGACAACCTAGTGAATCCTCATATGTTTTTGAGGAGGGACAATGCCCAATATGCAATGGAAACCTCCCCGCTAATGAATGCAATCAGGCTAGGGCTAGACCCTCATACTATTGTGCTCATTGTGGCAGATGGACAAATCATGAGACTTGGCAAAGTCGATTTACGAAACCTTCGCACCTAATGAATACCCTCCTAGGGCTCCCCTAGCTTTTCTTGCACCCCCCAATGCGACGACCCGAGTGCAGGGAGAAAATCTTGGGCCTAGTCAACAACATAGGGGCATGTACCGAGTGTGAGACACACCTTTACTACCACTAATACTTCCACCACAACCACCACCACCTCTTGTTACCCCAATGAACCAACTTACAAACAATTGAGGAGGTGCCCAAATGGGATGGATATGAGCAAGAGCCAGTGCGAATTGAGTACTATAGTGAGGACTCATACATGAAACTAGACCAATTTGTGTTCCATAATGACACTTACATTATGGTCTATCAAACAACTACTACTCAGCCAAGAGGGCGGGACATAAATAACTTGTCTAGGAGACCTGCTCTTGGGTGTTGGCATTGCCAAGGGCCACATCGCGCAGCAAAATGCCCTAACAAGCATCTTCTAGAAGCACAACCCACTACTACTATAGCACCATTGTGGGGGGTTACCATTTGTTGAGCGAAAACCCTCGAGCTAGCAAGCGAGCGAGCGGTGGGAGGGGTCGTCTCAAGTCTTTTTTGGGAAGCAACAAACTCCATATTTTTCAAAGAATATGTCTACATCCTGAAAATTGAAAGTTCACTAATTTTATGACGTTCAAATATCCTTTTGTTTTTCTTTCACCATGGGATGAATCAAAAAATTTTGAGCAACTTTCCTGCGTAGAGCTCCTCGATCAGAGCTAACGCGAAAAAGACATGACCCCTTCTTTTTACGCCATCCGAGGGTATTCTTCCAGTGCACAATATGGTTGGAACAAGCTCTCCAAACCATATTCCAACTTTTAACCCCTTCTTTGTAGGCCCTCCAAGGGTATTCCGCTGGCGGAATACCGCTGCTGGAGGTCCTACAAAGAAAGGGTCATAACTTTTTGTCCTTAGCTCGAATTGAGGAGCTATAGAAAGGGAGTTGCTCAAAATTTCATGATCTATCCAATGGTAGGCTTAAAAGTATCATTTGAAGGGACATGAAAGAGTGAAATTGGGAATTTTAAGATGTACATGAGAGTCACAACCTCGGTTGAACGCCTCCCTAATTCATAATTGGTAACCAGGGGTTCAAGAGGGCCCCCATTCCCTTGAAAGTGCTTGGGTTTGGAGCATTAGGAATATTTTGAAAATCCATTTCTTTTCTTTCCATATTTGATATTTTAATAGAGATTAATTTATGGTGAATTACACTGGCTTTACATATAAGGGTTTTCAATCTCTTATCCAAGGAATATGCTATATATGGATACATGAGAGCTTCTCAATATTTCAAATATGGGATTGCTAAAGGTAAGGGAAACTCTTCCAAATCCCTTGAATTACCATATTCCTCTAGAGGAATATGGTAGTAATAAATTCGTAAGAGTTTCTTAAGAGTTTACTCTTTGTTCATATATAGATGATGTTCTAAAATCATGAGTTTTATAATGAGAAATAGGTAAGTATATGGTTCCATAAATGAGAAACGAAGAAATAGTTTATATTCCTTTAGGAAATATACTAGCATGGTTGGAGTCAAAAACCGTCGCTCATACTTTTCTGCTCGAAAATTTCGCACACCCCAGCATTGTGTAATGGTTGTGGATTTGACCATTTGTATAAGGATTTTCCCTTGAAGCAACCACAATCTCCTACTGAACCCAAAGTCACTAGCTTGCACTTGTTGAGTATTTAACAAGGGAAAATTGCTAGTATACCCTTGAATGCAAGCACGAGTTGTGAGTAAGGAGATGAAAACACATGAAAGAAATGCCAGCACATCCCAACCCTCAGGGGAAGGAACGTGGTTGGTAAGTAAAACCAAAACGGTTGTCAGAGTAGGCAAAGGAAGAGATGGTGTCATCATACAATGTGGTTTGGACAAAGACATAGCCATAGTGTCATCATTAGCCTCATCCCAAGAAGACCCATCTATTCTTCCCAACCTACGTGCACTTGATAGGGGACACTCCAAAGCACGACCATCAACTCCTAAGGGACTTGGTGAGTATCCAAGCCCCCTCATGGAAAAGCAGAGGCTGGTTGAAGCAAAAGCTCTAGTTTGTGAATGAAGAGGAAGTACAACACACCTTCTATGGCTTCCAAGAGCCAAATCATTCCACTATGGGCTATGATGAAGGTCCAAGGGATATTGCAGTCTTAACTGCCTTCTTGTCCACCGAGATAAAGATGCCCATCACCACTTGTTTGCAAGGGAACCCTAACCTCGGGAGGGACCTATCAGATTGGATGAATGGAAGACTTCCCTATGCACCAGCGCCAATAGAAACGAGTGAACCGCCTATAGAACAACAAGACCAAAAAAGTCTGGACACGGCCACTTAGGATTGATCTTCAAACCTGGAAAGCTCATCCTAAGCGCAGACATCTATTTGCTGCATATTTCGATACAACCGATAGAACTAGACCACTGGTTGTCAAGGCCAGGATGAGAATTTCAAAGATCCATGGTATGACGCTACCCCCTCTAAACATGATTACATCATAGAACGCAGGGCTAGAGAGGAAATCAATTCCAAAAATGCTAAATTGAGGGGTAAAACACCCATCAACATTAATATGGCCAAGTTAATTGGATTTGACGTGGAAGAAATCCCTACAAAAGTAGAACCTGCTCGTATACTAATCCATCTTGAAGTCTAGGGAAAGAGGAAATTGTATAAGGCTATGCTCAACACAAGTGCCAATCACAACTTGATATCCTATGAAACATTGGTCGATCTAGACCAAGTAACCCTCATGCCCACATAGTCTCAAGTACGTGCAGTAGATGGACAACTAACGCGCCCAATTCCACTGGGCTGGACAAGTCTGTATACATGCCTGCACAATAACTCGTGTTGCCAAGTTTTTTGTTATGCCAACAGGAACAATGAAGGAAGAAGCCTTGCTTGGTCAATCTTGGATGCATGGTACCTCTTGACAGATTGATTGGTACATGAAGACTGTAAAAGCGAGCTTTCCAAAAGAATGGCTCAAGGTGGACATCTACCGTGAGGTCCAAGATCCTGCTACAACCTCCAAGGACACAATACTCTAGGAAAATTATCAACCTCTTCACCCCTCCCCAACAAACGACTTAGCCAAACTGCTTTCGGCTCATCAACCGACAACCCCACATGGTATCAAATGGTGGGTCCGAAAGGACTTGCTTGAAGCCCAATATTATTACGATGGTGAACCATGAATCAAGCTATTATTAGAGTAGACCCACAAGAACCTATTCCCAAAAAAATGGAATAGTTACACAAGAACCTACTCCACAAACAATCCCGATGGATGGCAACCACCATAGAGGATTGACATCTCTTGCCAAAGATCAATGCTAAAGCGCTGGGGAAGTCACACAAGAACCTTCCTTCGCAGATTCTTCAAGAATAGCCGAATTATTCCAAATGGCGGAAGCACCACAAGAACCTTCCGAGACGATGAAATGAAGGAGGTGACCACCGTTTCAGTTAGCTACATTCTACCAAGGTGCAAGTTACAACTTTACGACCTCTTCATATTGAATCGATATGTTATCCGCATATGACCATCTGTTCCTCCAACTCACGGTAGATAGTAAGGATGGTTTGCATGCTTCAACCTCCCAACCTCCAGATGTACCTCAACAACACATACTGAGACAAAGGCGATAGGAAACCAAACACATGTGGGTCCAACAGGATCTACTTGAGCTCAATGATTCCCCAAAAGCCTCACCCTCAAAAGCCACCCGTCATATAACAACAACCCCGACATCGAAGGCCCCACCAACAAAATTGCACAACTCTGACACCATCTACCTCCTCTCAAGTAGTGACACAAGAACCTGTCTTGAAAAACAAGGCAGTAGCACAAGGACCTACTCGACTACAATCCCTCAAAATGCCATCGACTTTACGGCATCATCTTCATGGCCAGTCGTAGTTACACAAGAACTTGGCAAGACAAAAATATATGCTTTGGAAGTCACACAAGAACCTTCCTTACTATTCCATTCAACGACAATCTCCATGGAATCTACACATGAACCTGTCATACGACCTACGCTAATCCCAATGGAAGTTGCACAAGAACCTTCGAACATGGTGGAGGACTATCGTCATCGACACTATTCTCAACAGCAAATGATCTCCAAAACATCAAAAATCTACTTTCATTTGGTCGTAGACGGTCTATCACTTTGTTCCGATGAACCTATTGGAAGCTCTAATGAACAAAGGAATACTTCCCATCACCAACAACAGACCTACATGAGAAACTTCATCTCCATATAAGTTCAGACCGACAGGGATCGATCTGGAAGAGTTTCTTGTGACCCTCAGATCCTTTTTCCTCTCTATTTACTAACTCCTCCCTTCATTCACTAACTTTAACTCTTACTTTTTATTTTTCATTTTTCTTATTTGTCTACTAATTTACACTAGTACCTATTTACCCATCTGATCCCTATAATTGTCATATCAATTGTCACTTAGAGGACCTTCATAGAATCCAACATACTATATCAACCATAGTCTTGATTTTAGGAGTTTATATGATGTATTATCATACTCCTCTTGATTTAATGACTTGGAAATCTGTATAAAATTGAGGCTACATCTTACTGCTCACGGTTCATACTCCTCTTGATTTAATGACTTGGAAATCTGTATAAAATTGAGGCTACATCTTACTGCTCACGGTTCTCCAAGAAACCCACTATGCATGACGAAAGGAAATCTATCTGGGATAACTATGGATATCTAGAACACCTATGGCCATGTGCAGTTGGCATAAACAAAACATAGTCTACGAAGAATTCCCAATAAGTCCCATTCAACTCAAATCTTGGGGTTAAAAGAGGAGCATGGTAGTGCATTCATACTTACTTCGCTAACTCTAACACCCCTAGGATCCTCCATCAACCCCTGCTAACACCATCTTTCTAAGCAGAGCCTTATCTTTTCCCTTTTTTACTTTTTATCCCTCTGAATGATCACAAGTACTCAGCCACCATCAAGAAACGATCAAGAACTTTTTATCCCTCTGAATGATCATCAAGTACTCAGCCATGATCCACACCATCAAGAAACAATCCAATGAATCCCTACATAGCCAATACCACCCAGGACAGTTCAACGCATCAACATCACTTTACGGCCGATCGCCTTTGCACGATCCATGGGACTGGATCAAGATCAGGAAGGGGAGCATGTTAACTGATTGGTTAACAACATGTCCTTTTCTTGCATTCTGTAGAAAACACTTGTAAAATCTCGTATTTTGTGAAAAAGACATGTAATATCGTTGAGTAGATGAGCCATGTAACATTTTCCCGCCACTAGGACAAGCGGAGAATAGAGCCATTGGGTCACATCAGCCTAAAAGAGTGAGAAAATAGGCTAGTGTAGAATTAGGGTTTGGATAGGTTCATGTATAAAAGCCAACTTTTAGGCTTTTGAGCTCATTATACATTGTGGAGATTACAAGCTCTCTTGCTTCCAGTTTTGGTGTCTTGTCTCTATTCGCTCCTTGTTGCTGCCCATGACTACGTTTCCTTTCCCCATTCACCCCGCTCACACTCTTCCCTCTTCCCCTCCTCTTTCCCGCATTCTTTTCTTGTGGAGCAACTCATGAGATGCGATCCGCGAGCTGCGGACGTGAATCTATGGATGACATTGTGAAAGTACGAAGGCTCGACCCTTTACAGCAAGAGACCATGGTTGCCTCAAGGGGCATTCCTTATACGAATGGTCAAATCCACAATCGTTGCACAATGGTGCTATGGTAATGGTGGGTTGTACTGATGGAAGATGCCTACTAGAGCATTCTGCTATGCAATGTGGCCATTGGCAGTGCCAATATGCGAGACCAGGTCTCCTAGCTAAGTTATTTATGTCCCGTCCTCTTAGCTGCGTCGTAGAGTTTTTTGATAGACTAGAATGTAAGTGTCGTTATGGAACAAGAAATGGTCTGGTTTCATGTACGAGTCCTCACTGGGGTACTTGATTTGTGCATTGTCTATTGCTCATAGAAATCCCATTTGGGAATCTCCTCGATTGTAAGTTGGTTCATTGGGGTAACACGAGGTGGTGGTGGTTGTGGTGGAAGCACTAGTGGGGGTAAAGGTATCTCTGACACTCGGTACGTGCTCCTTTGTTGTTGACTAGGCTCGAGATTTGCTTCTGGCCATTGAGTCGTCGCATTTGGTGGTGCAGGAAAAGCTAGGGGAGCCCTAGGAGGATATGTCATTAGGTGATATGGTTTCGTAAATTGACACTGCTGTGTCTCATGATTTTACCATCTGCCACAATGAGCACAACAGTATGAGGGTCTAGCCCTAACCTGATTACATTCATTGGCGGGGTGGTTTCCATTACAAAATTTGGCACCATACATTGTCCCTCCTCGAAAACATATGAGGATTCACCGGGTTGTCACTTCCTTGCTTTGGCTGACCCAATAGGCTCGCGATTTGAGCCGTCAATTCTTCCACTGTAAGTCCACTAATCGGAATTCCTTCCTTCAAAGATTTTCCACTATAAGTCCACTAGCCGTCAATTCTTCCACTGTAAGTCCACTAATCAGAGTTCCTTCCTTCAAAGATTTTCCTTTTGATGCATTGGTGGACTTAAAGGCCTCAGATGAAGTCTCTAGCATAGTCTCAGAGTCATTTTCCATCATATTGTCATCTAAGCTTATTGCATATTTGCAGCATAGCTCGAATGACTTTGGATCCTTGCTTATCAGGAGGTCTTGTATTCTCAATCCTAACAAGAATCGAGGTTCTTGATTGGCCCCCAAGTTTTGAGTTGCATGGAATTGAAATTCTGATGCAGGGCGACTACTAGATGGACCTTCTTGCGGCTCTTACAACACCGCAGTCCTTCCTTCTTGTGTCTTTGAATTGACTTCAAAAAATAGTCATTAAGATGACTTGATGCTGAGACTTTATGAGTAAATGGCACTACTGCCGATTGGTCTTGATCATTTGGCGCTTGGGTTTGAGGTTGCAGATCCATGCTCTATGACTCCATACTCATTGAATTGTTGGTACTCGAGTCCTCAATAAGCACTTGTCTAGGGAAGGAATAAGAGCTTAGGAGGGATTCCCCTGATCTCAAAGTTGACCTGCTAGGAACATAGCTAGAAACGATTTTTTTTGATGCACTATCCTCAAGCTATAGGTCTGCCTCAATCACTCGGATTGATCTCAAGTGCATGTGTTTTTCGGCACAGTTTAGGCCCCAAATCTAGGGTTGAGTCTTGATCGACACGAGGTCAAGGGGCGACAGCCCCTTATGGCT
This sequence comes from Cibotium barometz, assembly GCF_041138505.1. Lineage (NCBI taxonomy): Eukaryota > Viridiplantae > Streptophyta > Polypodiopsida > Cyatheales > Cibotiaceae > Cibotium > Cibotium barometz. Next base: position 15,093,440 of record NC_141101.1, read on the forward strand.
TCCCTGCACCATAGTAGGGCAAGGTCCACCAAGGACAACATCTTGGTGAGGGCCAGGGGAAACGTCTCGGTGGATTTTTTGAAAAAATGGAGTCTATTTCATTGCAATTTGCATGAAAATTTCATCACTTTTTGAAGATTGGAGTGCCTACTAGACCTGTGTCAAAGATGGACTTTCCAAGGTACCGTACTAAGTTAGCGCGCTGACTTAGCCCTATCTCAACACCCTTGACTTACACCTCAATTAGTGTGATGTTGTGAGAGACTTCCCTGACTGATTTTTCCAAGTTTTGCTATTTAGGTTAGTGGACAGAATACTGATGTGGCTCTCTGTGGGTCCAGGTACAACTGGCTATCTCAATGTGCTAGTCTATAACACCCGTCTGTTGGTCAAATTTTTGCAAGTTCTTGATGAAATCCAAGATGAATTTTATCACTAGGGAGTCCAGGCTAGGAAGCTAAGTCAACACATTGACTTAGCTAAAACAACTTGTCTTCTAGATTTTGGTCAATTATTCTGGACTTTTTCAACTTATGTTGATTTCCTCAGTCCTGTTGAAGGTTTTTGTGGATTTTGAGATCAAATCTAGGCCAATCCTACGTCAACACATTGACTTAGGAAGGAGTGATTTTTCAGTTCTAAGTGTATAATTTGGTCAAATTTTAATGAAAAAAATTAGTTTGAAGTGGAGTTAGAACAAAGCTAAAACAGTGCGCTGACTTAGCAAGCTGAGCTCGCATAACAGTTGGTAGCATTTAATAATGCCCATTTAGCAATAGGTGGGGGTTGGTGCTCGACAGGTTTGACCTTAAAATAACGGCACTGACTTAGGTAAAACAATGTACTAGATGTACCTAGGAGCTAAAACAACGGCGTTGACTGAGCTAAACTAGCATTGACTTTTGCTAAAACAACATCCTTGCATCGATTGTGTTGTTGACAAGCTTTTTCTCACAACTACTCCAAAATTGAGTTTCTATTAGTGATTTGATGCTTGGGAGAGTTTCTAAACTACCCACTGTTGTCAACAAAAATAATAATTTTTGTACTTTTTATGGGCAATTTCCTACTTATTTAAGAAAGTGCCTACTCTATATATTTCAAAATTCATTCAAAAATCTCAATTCTAACTAGTTTTTCTTGCCGTTTGTTACAACCACAAGCTTAGCAATTAGGTTTCCTTGCTCCTACAATCTCAACTCATTTTAGTGTTTAAAACACTCAAAAAATGTAAAAAACCATCCCTTCAGCTCTCTACAACTCCACTACCAACAATTGTTCATTAAGTACATGGCGTTGGGCAATGGGTAGATAATGAGAGAAGTAATGTGAGTGTGAAGTGTACCTCTATTCCCCAAAAAATGTCAAAAGTTGAGCCTCCAACCTCTCGACGTGTCGTGGGGACTTTGATGGGTCGCCGAAGAGGAGCTCACCTTCTCCTAACCCCCAGTTTGAGAGCAAACTTTCACAATGCCGTCCACGGCTGTCACCTCCGTAGCTCCCGGATCGCATCTCATGAGTTGTTCCACAAGAAAAGAACTAGAGGAAGAGAGGGAGGGGAAGAGGGGAGACCATGAGTTGGGTGAATGGGGAAGGAAACGTTGTAAATCTTTAGGTAACCTACCTCGAGCTAACATGTCGTGGGGATTAAAATGCTATGCCATCGAGGTGCTCAAGCCTCGTGCCACTCACCATAGTTGATGCGCACCTCCTCTTTGCACAAGGCTTCTCTACTTCCTACACTTTATATTTCAATTAAATGAGCTCCCCTATTCACAAAGAATGATGTCTTTTCACATATGTACAAAAGAATAGTGTAAAATGTAGGTTGGAACCACAGCTTTGTTAACAAAGTGGTTAACAAACGTAGGCGTGGTAGCAACAAGGAGGGAGTAGACACAAGACACCAAAGCTTGGAAGCAAGCGATCTTATAATCTCCACAATGCATAATGAGCTCTAAAGCCAAAAAGTTGGCTTTTATACATGAACCTATCAAAAATCTAATCTTGCCCTAATTCTCCACTAGCCTCTATTCTGACTCTGTTAGGCCAATGTGACCCAATGGCTCTATTCTCTGCTAGTCCTAATGGTAGGAAAATGTTACATGGCTCATCTACTCAACGGTATTACTTGTCTTATCCGCAAATCATGAGATTTTACAAGTGTTAACCAATTGGTTAACATGGGTAAATCCACAACTTGAAGTCATCAAATGGGACAAGAATTGGTAAGCTCTACAACACATGGGAGCAAGAACCATGCAAATTTTTGTCCACATATGCACTTTTTATTAAAACCCTAGTTTGCCAACTACTTGTTCCACATGGTCCCCCAATGCTGGTGTTGCATTGGGGATGTCACAAAATTGTGGTAGAAATGGGCCTAAATTTGGTAGGTTCCCAAATCATAGTGGGACAAAGGTCCATGCTAGGTTCTATTGCATTTGGAATAGCATGAGGCCTTGTTTTGGGATGTGTGCAAAGCTTTTCATGCCTCGCATCACTCACTGATTTTGATTAGGATATGGGAAAATCCATGACGTGGAGTTATCAAATGGAACAAGACTTGGTGGGTCTTTACATCAACATGGGAGTAATAACCATACAAATTCTTGTCCCATACAAAGGTCCACACATGCATTTTTTATTGAAATCCTAGTTCGCTTGCCTCTGTTCTGTGTGGGTGTGCCAACGTTGGTGTTGCATGGGGATGTTTGACATTGGGGGTGACAATCAAAACGGGACTAAATTGGTGGGCCTCCAAATCATGATGGGACCAAAGTCCATACTAGGCTTCGTTGCATTTGGAATACCATGAGGCCACTTTGTGCATTGTTTGACAGGTCCCATTTTTCGATTGGTTTTCACCAAGGTATGGACAAATCCACAGCTTGAACTCATAAAATGGGAAAAGACTTTGATCGGCCTCTAGGGCACCATGGAAGTAAGAACTATGATGATTCTTGTCCCATACAAAGGCCCACATATGTACTTTCTTATTGAAAGCCTAGTTTTCCTACCAATGGTCTACATGGATCCATCGATGTTGCTATTGCATGGGATGTCGAGCATTAGTGTTGGAAATGGGACGCAAATTTCGGGCCCCCACGGGACAAGTTCATACTAGGTTTCATTGTGTTTGGAATAACACGAGGCCTTGTTTTGGGATGCGTACGCATTTTCTGACAATTCTTATTGCCGGTTCATTTTAATCTGGATATATGGGTGAATCCATGACTCAGAGCCATCCTATGGGACAAGACTAGCTAGGCACCTACAACAACAATGCAAATTCTTGTCTCATATAGAGGTCCATACATGTGTTTTTTAATGGCATTGGTAATCAAAATGGGACTAAATTTGCTAGGCCTCAAAATCATACTAGGATAAAGGTCCAAACTAGGTCTCATTTCATTTGGAATGCTAGGAGGTATTTTTTTGGGATGCGTGCACATTTTATGCTCATGTCTCTAGTTGATTTTTATGAGGATATGGGCAAATCCACAATGTAGAGTTGTAAAATGGGAAAAGACTTCGTGGACCTGTACGACACTATGGGAGTTAGAATTGCATTGATTCCATTGATTCCTGTCTCATACAAAGGTCACAAAGGTCACACATGCAATTTTTTATTGAAATCCTAGTTTGACGCGGCAAATGATCCAAGTGGGTCTGCAACATTATTGTTGCATTGGCATGTGGCATTAGTGGTCAAAATGGGATTAAATTTGGTGATCTTACTCTAGGCGATGGGGAAAAGTTTCATACTAGTTTTGATTGCATTTGAAATACCAAGATTCCTTATTTCATTGTGCACACAATTTTTAAGGGCTCACATTGCTAATTGACTTTGATTAGGGTCTAGGAAAATCCATGGCTCGAAGGCATCATATGGGAAAAGACTTATTGGCCCTCTACGGCAGCATGGGAGAAATAATTGTGTTGTCTTTTCCATAAAGACGTCCACACATGAACTTTTTTATTGAAATCCTAGTTTGCCTGCCAATGGTACCAAGTAACTTCTCTTTTGAAAGTAGCTGCCAATACAATAACCCCCATAGACCTCACCTCCAATGGCATAAACAAGATTGTGTCAGACACAGTACAATACAATAACCATATACCAACATCCAATGAGATTGAGCAGGAATTAGTGCACCCTAAACATATATATAGCACAAAGTGCATTACATGGCGATTCTACATGTTGCCACAAACAAGTTGCAGAACTGACAAAAGGAGTATCGCGTGACTTGAAGAAAAAACATGGATCAAGACGAGTACAAGAGTACACTTGATTATATAAAGATGCCATACTTGCAGCATTTTTCATGTGCGTGATTAGGACTAAAGAAATCTATGATGTTCTAACTCGAGCCAAGAAACGGGCTTTCCTTTAATAGAGCTTAGTTACAACACTGCATGTGGCATAAGGTATCTCTGCAGCCTTGCAGGACATGCAAACTAAAATTTGCAGTAATTTTGTTATTAAAACTAACAACATAACAAACACAGCAAGAAGAATATTAACAATCGAGGGGGCATGTGGTCAATAATCTACAACTTCGAAGCTGAAATTGGGTATGTCTGCAGGTGTCAAGACATATTACTTGGCCTTTGAACAGACATAACCAATTCCCAAATCTTCATGACGAATGAGCAAAATTTTCAATTGTAGGATGACGATGAAGCTTAATATGATCTTAAATTTCACAGTAGTTGGTCCATACTTCAATATCTTTAAGGAGATCAAAGTCCAATCTCCAGCTAGATTTCTTCCTTGGGCCTCTTGAACTCAGGGCATTCCCCCACCAATGCTCTGTACTTGCGCTTAGACTCCAGTAATTCTAACTCTAACTCTGCAACCTGTTCAGACAGTTACATTGGTGGAATGCAGACAAATGCAAAACCATTATCACAGCCATGAATCACCAATTCCTTCATATGAGCTTTTATAGCACTACGATCTTATAATCTCTCCTCCTAGGCACTGCTGTGAACTAAAATTTAAGGGAGCTGAATGTTTGGAACCTGGTTCGCAGATACTATACTTCCATGTATCTCCCCAGCACCAGAGATTTTTTGACGTTTTGAAGAGTCTGATGGATTTGCACCCGCAGCTGGCCTTTTCCCCAAGACAGGACCTGGACAATCAACAATTGAAAGTGTAATTCTCTGTGAGTAATTATGTTTCTTACCATTCATAGTCATCTCAGCTCCAAATATCAGACAACACAGCACAAAGGCACTGATTGGACATTTCTCACCGCATGTTGGTTCTGTCTGATTGCAGACTGCATCGGATCCTGGCTGTGGTAGAGTAGAAGGGGCCGAATTTTCACGCTGCCTACCTTCATTTTGTGAATTCAGAACTGGATCTGCTTCCCATGTATTCTGACCTGCTTTAGTTTACGATATACAAAGCCATATCAGCTATACTGGAAGCTGCATTCAAGTTATGATCTGGACACAATGCCATGCTGAACGAGGTTGCGTTGAAATCATACTACCCCTCCATCAACCCGGGTGTGGTTTGTTTGCCTCCGACTACCTCTCCATCGCGTGTATCCTCTCCATCTTCTCCGAGTGTTCGTCGGCACATTGTATTCTCAGTTCTCTCAAGAAAGCAAATACTGGACCCTCAGTGGGTAACGGGACCCAATCCTGTGTCGACTCCGCTATTGTCCCTTACACTCTCATTCTCCCCTACTCTCTCATTAAAGGTCTTGTTGCGAATTCACCCTTACTCTCTCATTCTCCCCCTTTCGTGGTTTGCATCGCTATGCACGGTTTAAAGGTCTTGTTGTTGCGAATTCACCGAATTACTAATACGAACATACTACATTGGTATTAGAGCTCAGGACTTTGGTGATCCAGCAAGACTACCAGGAGTGCACTCCAGCGCATGGTCTTGTTAAGATCCACAAAGGACACACGACCTAGCGTAATGGACAGGACAGGAGATGAGGAGTACAGTCAGGATGAGGAGCAATATGAGTCAAGAACTCTCGACACCAATATGGTCTTGCACGGTTTAAAGGTCTTGTTGCGAATTCACCGAATTACTAATACGAACATACTACATTGGTATCAGAGCTCAGGACTTTGGTGATCCAGCAAGACTACCAGGAGTGCACTCCAGCGCGCATGGTCTTGTTAAGATCCGCAAAGGACACACGACCTAACGTAATGGACGGGACAGGAGATGAGGAGTACAGTCAGGATGAGGAGCAATATGAGTCAAGAACTCTCGACAACACCTCAAAGAAATCAAAAATAGTTCCAGACACGCTTCGACAAAACACGCAGCAAATTGTAGCACAACTCGTGGAAGAAAACATAAGACTTCAAGCGCAAGTAGCAGAAGTGACCATGTTGCTTAAAAGGCAGCAGGTCCAAGAAGTGGAGGAAAGACCAGAGAACCACAAGGAAGTTCGGATTTCAAAAAACTGCTCTTATTGATGTGCGAAGTGTCAAATCCCCACGGATCCCCTCGTGATCAATCTCGGTTCGAAACTCGAATCCTGCAAACAAACAAACAAACAAACAAGCAAGGGGGTGCAGGCCTGACTCACCTCCCAACCATGACAGCCGTGGGCCAGCCCACAGTCTTGGCTGTCCCCACCGAGCCACGAGCCACGAGCTGAGCTAACTAGGTTGACGTACCGACCAATCTCCTCCTCGCGACGTCCCATACTGCCACGAAGCTGCCCTTGCGGGCCTCAAGACTGCTGTCGGCCTCGGCTGCACAAAGCAGGTACACGTCTGCACTAGATCCAGGCTCCAAGACCATAGAGCTCTCACAAACTCGCGAGACTCTCTATAATCAATAACTAACCTTGGCCACCCTTTTATAGGCTCTTGGCCGGTCATCGGGCGTCCACACTTGGCCGCCCGCCCATCCATACTTGGGTGCCCGCCCGTTAGTATATATCCCTAACTCAGCTCGTCAATCAGCCTGCCTAGTTCCAAGCTTCCCCAAGCCTCGAAACTAGTCTTGCATGCGTATAGCACACGGTAGATACACACTGTGCACATGAAATACTCTCCTTCCTCTAAGAGCTCACTCCTGAGCTCACTAAAAAGCCAGGGTAATCTCTTTGAAGAGTAGTCAATGTCTCCCATGTAGCGTCCTCCTCAACACGATCCTTCCACTTGATCTTGTATTCTGTGATAAGCGTACTACACAATCTTCGTTCACGAAATCCAAGAATCTTTTCAGGTTCGTGCGGAACAAATGTCATGTCCTCGACATCTACAATTTCTTGAGGAGTAACTAACTGATCTGCTCCACCCAGTGCTTCCTTAAGTCTACTGACATGAAATACAGGATGAACTTTCACATGAGAAGGCAAATCCATTCATATGCAAGTAAACCAATCCGTCGTGTAACACGAAATGGTCCACAGTATCTAGGGGATAATTTCGGAGATCTACCTGTCCGTAAAGTCTCGGAATCTTTTGGAACTCGTAAATACACCATCGTTCCTTCAGAGAACTCTCTAGGTGAACGATGTCTATTAGAATAAAACCTGTCTCGGTCTTGAGCACTTCTAATAGATTCCTTCGCAACTTGTAACATTTTCTGCATATCTTGCAAAAAATTACGTGCTGCATCATGCTGAAGTCCTGAGAATCCTACTGTAACAGGTGATCTTGGTTGAAAACCATACATAAGCATGAAAGGACTAAAACCTGTACTTAGTACTGTTATATGCAAATTCTAACATAGGAAGATAATCCTCCCATGAACTCTGTCTTTTGGATACATATGCTCGAAGCATATCCTCCAAAATCTGATTCACTCTTTCAGTCTGGCCATCAGATTGAGGATGATCAGAGGAACTCAAATTCAAAGTTGTTTCCAACTTCTCAAAAACAAGTTTCCAAAAATCACTCGTAAACTTAGAGTCCCTATCACTGACTATGTCCTGCGGTAACCCATACAGTCTAAACAATTGCTCGATAAATTGCCAAGCTAATTGCGTAGCTGTAATAGTCTTCTGGGTCGATAAAAATCTAGCCATTTTTGTCAAGCGATCTACCACAACCCAAATAGAATCGTGGGCTTGATGTGTTCTTGGCAATCCGGTAATAAAATCCATGGAAATACTTTCCCATTTATTACCTGGGATTTGCAAAGGATGCAACAACCCAGCATGTCTAAAGCGTTCAACTTTATTTGCCTGACAAATCTGACACTTGAGAACATAATCTTCTACATACCCTTTCATCTTCGGCCAATAAAAAGTGTGTTTCACTAATGATAGTGTCCTGTGTACCCCAGGGTGTCCAGCAGAAGGGGCGTCGTGACACTCCTTAAGAATCTTGGACCTAATGTCCGGGATCTGTGGTACACAAATTTTGTCATTACGGAATAGTAAACCATTCCGAATCATCCACTGGCGTCCTGCAACCTGAATAGTAGACTGCTCAGTCACCGAGTCTTGGTCAATCAATGAGCTCCCGTCCTGGATCTTCTGCCAAAATGGACCAAAATAACTATCAGTCCTGCAAAGCCCTCTCAATGACTAAAATAAGTCAGTAGAAATCTCGGTGAATGACAAAGTATTCACCTCTCTAATTCGAGTAAGCGCATTTGCAATACTATTCATGGACCCTTTCCGATAACGGATCTCGAAATCAAGATCTTGCATTAACTCTGCCCAACGAGCTTTCCTTCCTCTCAAATCATCCGCATCACACACATACTTGATTGACTGATGATCAGTCAATACCACAAACTTGGAGCCATATAAATAATGTCTCCAAACCTTGAGAGCATGAATCACAGCATAAAGCTCCTTCTCAAGGGTTGGCCAACGGGATTGAGTGTCGTCTAGCTTTTTACTTTCAAAAGCAACCGGTCTACCATCTTGAAATAAAGCAGCCCCAATAGCATAGTCACTGGCATCAGTTTCAAGAACATAAGGCCAACTAGGATCAGGCAATGCTAAGATAGGTGCTTCCTTGACTTTATCTTTCAAAAGTCTGAAGGCCATATCCAAATCGTTATTCCAAGTGATAGGCTGATTTGACTTACGTCCACGACCTTTCAATAAGTCGGTCATCGGTAGTGTGAGCTGAGAGTACTCCCATACAGATTTTCGAAGAAAAACAACAAAACCGAGAAAAGAACGAAGTTGTTTCACTGTTCGTGGTATAGGCCAGTCCAAAACCTTCTGAACTCAATCATAGTCAATGCTCAATCCATCTCTAGTGATCTTGTGTCCTAAGTAAATGATATCGGTCATAAAGAACTCACATTTACTCAACTTAGCATATAGTCGATTCTGTCTTAAAATAGATAAGACAATCGTGAGGTGTTTGACATGATCCTCAAGAGTATGACTATATATCAAAATATCATCCAAGAACACCATAAATTTCCCCAAATGTTCATGAAAAAGATCGTTCATCATTTGGAAAGTGGCTGGAGCATTGGTTAACCCAAAAGGTAATACGAGAAACTCGTAATGGCCATACCTAGTCCGAAAGGCGGTTCTTACGACATGCCTTTCATGAATACGTATCTGGTGATAGCCAGTACGTAAATCTATCTTCATGAAATATTTCGCTCCTGCTAACCGGTCAATTAGGTCATCTAATCTAGGGAGAGGATAACGGTTCTTAATGGTCAGCTTGTTCAATCTCTTGTAATCTATACACATTCTCCAAGTATTGTCCTTCTTTCTCCTAAGCAACACAGGTGCACCCCAAGGTGATTTACTTGGACAGATCTGGCCCATCCTCAAATAATCTTCGAGTTGTTTAGCCAACTCATCTTCCTCAGCTTGGCTCATCCTATAAGGTGGAATACTAACAGGATGAGCACCAGGGATCAAGTCAATACGATGATCTACTACCCGTTCAGGTGTGGTAAACCCGATGGTAGTTGCTTAGGAAATACGTCTTGAAACGAATCAAGTATCTTTTGTAATTCTTTGCTTTCAAACACACTTAATTCATTACGGGATTTCATCGTGGCCCCCCTCTTGGGCTGCGACATGATTTTGGGGATCCAATGGTTTCGTGAGTACACCCCGATCACCGATTGGCGACAGGACACCTTCACCATCGTGGAGGGCTTACTAACACCGGTCCTCATCCGCGGCGATCGGAGCATTCCAGGGATTTCGCTCATCTCCCACATTTAGCCCACAGAGCGATTCACAAGGGAGCGGAATGTGCTCTTATCTATGTCCACAAGCAACAAGCGGCTCTCCAGCCCGAGACCGCTCAGTCCGACTCCTCCTTAGAGCATCGCATGGTATGTCTTCTCGCCAAATTTCAGGATATTATGTTGCACGAGGACCTTCCCCCCTAACTCCCCCCCCATCTCCCCTCCCAACGCCCCGAAGATCACCGCATCGACTTGGTACCCGGCACAGAGCCCCCCAGCAGGTCCCGTATCGTTTGTCCAAATCCTTGGAAAGCGGGTTGGAACAACAATTAACCCAATTACTTCATGCCAGGTTTATCAAGCCATTCTCCTCGCCATTCACCGCTCCCATCTTGTTTGTCCAAAAGAAGGACAAGTCCGTGCACTTATATGTGGATTATCGGGCGCTTAAAAACAAACTCACCATCAAGAACAAATTTCCCATGCCGCGCATCAAATTCATTCTTGAACGGCTCAACGGCGCCAAGTATTTCTCCAAGATCGACCTTAAGAGTGGCTACCATCAGGTCCACATCTTCGACGCAGACATCCCCAAAACCGCTTTTCAGACTGAGTGGGACCACTACGAGTTCATGGTCATGCCTTTTGGGCTCACAAACGCGCCAGCCACCTTCAACAAGATGATGTCGCGAGTCTTCAGGGAGTATATTGGTAAGTGTCTGTTCATTTTTCTGGACGATATTCTCATTTTTTCGACTACTGCAGACCAGCATGTCCAAGACGTTTGCAAGGCGTTACAATTATTGCACGACTATGCTCTCTACATCAACGAAAAGAAGAGCGCCTTCGGCTTGCTCAAGATCCCATCATCTGGGATACATCATTAGTGCAGATGGTATTTGCCTCGATCCTGAGAAGGTTCAGGCCATCTTGGATTGGGACATGCCCACCACAGCTCAGGAGATTCGATCGTTTGTCGGCCTTTGCCAGGCCTACAGTTTGCATATGGATCGCTTTTCGACACTTGCTGCCCCCCTCACCGACCTACTAAAGGGGTAAAGACGCGCCGTCAGAAAGTCACAGTCTCACCGACAAGGCTCTCGAGGCCTTCCACGCATTACAACGGTTGGCTTCCTCCGCACCTGTGTTGAAATTAGCTTCTTGGGACGACCCCTTTGAAGTCATTATGGATGCTAGCAACTTGGCCATTGGCACGGTCCTCCAGCAAGAGGGACGGCCCGTGGCGTACTAAAATCGAAAGCTCAATGTTACAAAAAAGAATTATTCAGTATATGACAAAGAGCTGCTCGGCGTGATCCAAGCTCTTAAGCATTGGAAACCGTTCTTAGATGGGCGGGATTGTACAGTTCGCACGGATCACCAAGCCCTCAAATGGTTCCAAACCATGCCGAGCTTACAGTGGAGCGATCACCAGGCCCATTGGAGCCAGATATTCTAGTAGTTCGACGACATGATTGAGTATTTACCAGGTAAGCACAACCCGGTCGCAAATGCTCTAAGTTGCAAGACCATCATTCAAACAGTTCAAAGTTCCACGGTCCTCGAGATCACAGGTAAGGATCTTGACATCATGAAGGACAAGTATGCCAATTCCCTTGATTTTGGTATGCAGTATCAGTTAGCTGCAAGTTTGGAGCCCGGTCATTATTCCCTACAAGACGGGTGGTTGTTCTACAAACACCGCCTCTGTATCCTCCCGGACCAACGACCGGCCTTGCTCCATGACATCCATGATTCACTTGCCAGCGGCCATCGGGGCATGAACGACACTTTAGAGAAATTAGAGCAGCTTTTCTTTTGGCCTAGGACGAGAAGGAATGTGTACCAGTACGTATAGGCTTGTTAGATATGTCAGAAGGTCAAAGCCTCTCACAAAAAAGCGGCAAGATTGCTTACGCCACTACCCATACCCGAGGGGCCCTTCTAGGACATCACTATTGATTTTGTCGGCCCCCTCCCCGCTTCAGCAAGATCTCGCAACACGCAGTGCACGACGATTGTGGACCGATTCAGCAAGTTTTGCATGCTTATTTCCTGCAAGCACACAGCCGTAGCCGAAGATGTAGCTCGTTTATTCATATGGTGGTGGTATCCTATCGGCGGTTTATCTCGTACCATCACGTCAAATCGGGACGCCAAGTTTACTTTGCATTTTTGGCGTGCCTTATTTGAGAATTTTGGCACCAAGCTGCAGTTATCCAACGCCTTCCACCCTCAGACAGACGGGCAGTCCAAAGTTTATAATCTGTTGGCATTTGATGTTCTTAAAGCTTATTGCCATGATGCTCAAACAAAATGGGAACAATACTTACCACTTGTGTGCAAGCCATTCTCAACGACAGTTATTCCAGCAGTATTGGGCGCACTCCTTTTACAAAGCGGCTTTTGGTAGACGATTCTCCTCGGTCTTAACATGCATTGTGTCTCCGTCACTTGAAGCCAATAAGATAACAGAGACCATGGCGGACATTACTGAATCAGTTAAGGATCGCTTAGCCAAAGCACAGGAGGCCTATTCCCGCCAAGCCAACAAGTCTCGTCGTGACGTTAAACTTTTCATCACATGCAATTGAAAGAATATACTATATTCATTCAAAAGCAAGTGAAAAAAGCTAAACATACTAAATAAGTACTAAACCATAAACTTTTCATCACATGAAATTGAATGAATATATTGTATTCATTCAAAATCAAGTGACTGAACCATGGTCAAATATTTCATCACATGCAATTGAAAGAATTTATTTTGTTCTTTCAAAAGCAAGTGAAAAAAACCTAAACAATCCTTGAAAGAATAAGATATTCATCCAAGATAAGTGAAATAATATCTTAAGCTACATCTTCTACTCACATGCAATTGAAAAAATATATTGTATTCATTCAAAAGCAAGTGACTTAACCATGATTAAATATTTCATCACATGCAATTGAAAGAATTTATTTTGTTCTTTCAAAAGAAAGTGTGAAAAACCTTAACATTCATTCACATATCCTTGAAAGAATAAGATATTCATCCAAGATAAGTGAAATAATATCTTAAGCTACATCTTCTACTCACATGCAATTGAAAAAATATGCCATATTTTTATCTTACTCAAGTCTCACATGCACCAAGCTTACTTAAAAACAGTAAGTTAAAAAGTTTCATATTCTTTTCACATACATTTGAGTTAGCATAGTAATCATTAGTGAAATTTTTTCACATATATTTGAATGCACTAGCGTTAACTCAAAATAAGTGAAAACATATTTCAAACGTAAAAATTAAAGCAAACAGGTAAAACAAAAATTAAAAAGAATAAAAATAACAAACAAAAAATCACTCACAAAAGCAAGCAATCTTCTTTCTTCAAAGCTTTTAAAATTTCCAAAGCAATCTCAAAACCCTTGTTTCCTTGTTTGATTCCGTTCACTTGGCTAGAAAACCAATCACATAATGAAAGAAGCTTGGAGCATCGCTTTAATAAAAAAATTATTCGTAGTACCATTAAATTTGTACAAATAAGTATTTGTACGTATACTTATTCGCACAAATAAATTTAATGGTATGAATACTTATACATACAAATAAATCTTATTCGTACAAATACTTATTTGTACGAATACGTTTTGACTTGGAATATTTATAAAAAATTGTGCCACATCGATGAATTTTTGACGTTTTTTTGGGGCCCGGTGTATTGTTCGGGCGATTTACTCGAATTTATCAAATTTTGAATTCAAATTATTCCACGTAGGTCCAAATGTGATCTAGTTGTGTTTCATATATTTTTGTGACTCTTTTGTTTGTTGTAGAATGTCAATGTTATTAGTATAACATTGGTTGTTTCGAAAGTTGATGATAATAGATCTTGCAATAGTTGAAAGAGTAACTTGTAGTTCTTGGATGGTGGTCTATATATGTCTTGTGTTTTGCTCTTATTTGAGTTGTTGTAATTTCAATTCCATAGTGCATGAGTCTTTGTACATTGTTAATGGTAATGTTGTTTTGTATTAGGGTTCATGTGGAACGATTGTTAATGTATTGGAAAATTCTTGGAAGATTTGGATCACAATGTTTAGTATTAGTCTCTTGAAAGCAAATGATGTCATAGTTCATAAGAATTTATGTGGCTTGTATGTCTTCTTTATATTTTTGTAATGATCTAGTGTTCAAAGATTGTATGAGTATAGTATTGTCACTGTTTTGCTGGATCTTAGTGTTTAGGTTTTGCCATCTTGATTGAGTTGTCAACCTTTAACACCATATTAGTGAATTTGGGAATTTCCCAATTCCCATTTTTTGAATACTTAAAAAAGGGGACATGGATAACATGTTTGTAAGTTTCTCAAAACCCTATCATATGACCTATCGTTGGAAAGCGCTTGAAAAATGGAATCTAAAGAGCTATAAAGCGCTCATTTTGGATTAGTGGTGTTCAAGTTATGGTTAATCCAAACTTTTGACCACGTGTCCCAAACTTGTGGGAAATTTCCATATTCCCCAATATGGTGTTCTTTCCATTTCTTGATGAACGTCTCTATCTACAAGAAAGTGTCGTTGTTGGAGTGGTTGAAGTAATTAAAGGTTTTCCTTTACACGTGAAAGTGTTGTATATACGAGGCCATGTGTGCGAATTCTTGCCCCGGTGAGAAAGCTAGCTTCTCCATGATAAGGCCTTGTGCTCCGTGAATCGTTCTAGCTGTAGTTGGTTGAATTGGGAATTGTTGTCGAGTGAGGATGTTTGTTTTGGAGGGGCCAATTTATACTTCTCTTGTAATTTGAAATATTGGTACCCATTTTTGGTTGATATTTGTTGTGTATGCATGGAAGTTTTCATTTTCTATTTGTATATTCTAAAATTCAACCCATATGATGTCGTTCTTCTCATATGTGGACATACCCATGAAAACGCCATCAGCAGCATTTACTATTTGTATATTCTAAAATTCAAGCCATATGATGTCGTTCTTCTCATATGTGGACATACCCATGAAAACGCCATCAGCAGCATTTACTAACTGGTCCTATTGATTAATGTTTCCTGAACATAGGTCACTGAACATTCCTTCTTTAATTTGTATAATTGTTCTTAGTCCATCTGTTGCTTTAGGGTCTTCTAATATTTTAGATGAAATGGGACTGTTATTATTGAAGTTGTCGATTGCTTTGATATTGTATTTTTTACCTGTTTGCTGTGTTAAATACTTTCTCGTTATGCTTGTTCAGGTTTGGCATAGTAAAGGTGAGGGAAAGTATGATGTTGAGGTGGTTGATGAAATAAACTCTGGTTGATGTATTGTATTTGTTTCGGAGTGTGTGTGCACTTTCTGAAAGAGTTGAGCACTTTTATGAATTGGTTGCTGTTTTGTCGCATTGTTTTTTAAAGCTCATAACCTCCTGGTTTTGTTAGCCAATATGTGTTTGCTAGAGTTTGTACTGTGTCCCTCTCTGGTTTGAATACCCAACTATTTCTAACTGGTTTAGCCCGGTAGAAATCTCCGCAATAGATGGCATCAACATTCCCAAAGTAGTCAGTGTGGTTTCTTTTAAAAGTTCTTACGCAAAAATCTGTGAAGTCTAAAGTTCGCCTTCCCACTAATAAAATCTCATCAAACATGACTAATTGCACTTGTTCATATAGACAAATTAGTGTTCCTAGTTTCTCTCTTGAAAGGGAGGTCAAGTTCTTGGTTTATAATGGTAAATGCAATGCAATAGTGGTTCCATTTATATTATAAGCTGCCAAGCCTTGAACTATGAGGAGAAGGAGGTATGTTTTGCATTTGCCAGCTCCACCTATTAGGAATAAGTGTATTTTTTCTAATGGATGGATTCGTTTTCTTATCATAATGTCATCAAATAGTTGACTTTGTTTAGTGTTTAAAGATCCGATTTTCTTGAAATATTCGTCATTCTGCATGAGGATTTGTTTTTAAATGCGAACAATGAATTTGTTGTTCAGTGTTTTGCAATCTATGTTTTTCATGTCCAAAGCAATATCGTATTTAGGAAAGTCATTTTGTTGTAAGTTATGGTTTTCATTGTCTTGGATGTTGTTATTGCTCGTGTCCTAGTTGTCATTTTCTTCTGTTGTTTCTTGTGTGTTTTGATATTTTGTGTATAAAGCTTAGTTCTGAAGAATAGTTTCACGTCGGGAATTGTAAGCTTCTTGCCAAGTTCCATGTATTAATAGTTCGTGATTCTCATCATCTTTGAAAGTAATTGTTCACGATATTAATTCTCTGGGTCTTTCACCATGTTGAAATTTGTAAATATATTTAAATTTTTAATTTTTCCATCATTATAGTTGTATTCTTCTACAAATGTTGCAAGGCAAACATTATCCATATTTTGTCTTTTTGTGTATTTGTCTATGATAATGTATTTCCCATTTTCTGCAATCTGTTGTGTGTACTACAGTTGTCTTCTATACATGTTCTAATTGTTTGTTGGAGGTTGCTTGCTATCGTATTGTCCATTTTTGTAATATATGAAGTGCAATACTTTGTCACCGAGTATGGGTCCATAATGTATTGAATGTCCATGTTTGATTGCCTTAATAAGCTTATTTTTTTATTGAAAGTGTTTGTGAAAGTATCTTTTGGTCTTCTTTTCAAGAATAGAGTTGGTTTTGGAATATGTGACTGTGGTGCTAGTATGTATGTTCATATGTCTATTCTAATATTGTTAATCCATTTGGTGAATGTCATATTTGTTTCACATCCCATTTATCTATATGTATGGCTATGCTTGTGTATATTTGTTTGTAAAAGTGCATTTGATTGTCTTGTAGGGGTGTTAGTATCATAGTTTCATGTAGTGGAGGTTTAGGGTAGTGGAATATGTAGAGGTTGTTCTTTTTTTTTTTTGTACACATGGATGTGTGCTTGTGTGTTTGAATGTCCTTAATATTCTCTGGTAGTAGTTCTTTGTCGCATGTTATTTATTTATCAACAAAAGTTATAATTTTAATAGTTTCACTGACACCATATGTAGGTGCATTATGTATCCACATGATGCCATGTTCACGTTGGCTTCCTCTATTTTGGAACTTTGTCATGAAGAAATGGTCGAGTACATTTTCGAGTATTTGTTTGTCCTTCATTAATAGAGTAAGAATCGTTGGAGTTTGTGAGTGTAATACCGTGCACAAATTGTTGGGTTGTCTCTTATCAATTCTCTTGTTTTAGCGTTCATGTTTTATTGTGTCATACGATTTATATTGTTGCTTGAATATTTTGTGTGTAAACATTTTGTCAAAGGTTCCCATAGTCTTTCTGCACATGATAATGTGATAAAAAATGTTGGAGGCCCTAATTGTCTCATTTGCAATCGCATCCTTTCTAAGTTTCTCTTTATGATCCAGTGAAGTTCGTAAGTTCTCAAAGTCCCTGTATCCAATTCTTGACCTTAAAATAGCTTGAATATTGGTGTCATTCATGACATCTTTTACATATATTGTTCTATTTTGTAGCGCTCTTTTGTGCAAGTGTACCTAGATAGATTGCATTACCTGATTAATTAAAACCTTAATTGATTTGAAGAAAAGGTTTGGTATGTACTATGAAAACTTGAGAGATGCATGTGTCAATTCCCACTTTGGGATGTCTTCATATGTTAGTTGAAAATTTCCAATTTGCCTTTGCAAGCCAAAGAAAAGTTTGGGAATATTTAACTCTTCACTATGCTTATCTTGAAACAATCCTAATGGTTTGTTGTTCTCACAAGGAGCCACATACCTAATATCTATTTCATAATCAATAACTTCTTCAACTGTAATGAGGTTGTTAGGTCCTTTATGAATTTCCACATGTAAATTTTTGTTTTAAAAAAAAAATGCTTTAAGTTAATATGCCTTTTAATAGGCCTTTTATGTTCCCGTGGCTTTTAAAAGCCCATTCATATTCACATAGTGCATGCTTTTTAAGCAACTAGAATAGAGTGGCTTTATGCTTTTTCTCTTCCTTGCTGCTACAGGTTTGATTTGAAAAATTGCAAGTTTGGATGCAAAACTTGTGCAATCTTGTGTGCTTTCTCCCTATACATCGGCTTTTCCTTTTGTCTTTCTTCTGATTTGCAGTTCTTTTGAGCTTCCTCCAGTTTCGTGATTTCTTATCGCATTAAAAGACTTGCGTGTAGTTTGTCTCATCGACTATATTTGGGTGTTCTCCCCTGTTTCCTTGTTGCCATTGTTATGGGTTGTTTCCTCCATATGACACCTCTCCAATAGAATTTCCATTGCACTATGGACGGCGTTGTGCCTATGTATTTGGACCCATCTCTACCTCCCAAGCTCACTCAAAAGGGCAAAGCTAAATTAACTGCATTGGCCGATACCGGCCCACTTCCCTCTCTAATGTTGCCACCCATAAAGACACCATAGAAACTAGTGAAATATCCATCTTTCCTTTTAATCTCGTTGTTTTGATTCCCTTATTCCATCGGTGGGTTTTTGAAATTATGCTAAGATCTGTTGTGTGCTTGCTTGTTATTGTTGTCTGGGCTTATCACACATTTCAGTATTTGGGCACAAACCAGGAGAACCCGAGCTAAATAAAAACTTCGGCACCAAGAAATTGTTGCCGCACGTGTGCACTCTTGTGATAACAAAGCTCGCTTGCATGCCAAGAGCAGTGCTTCACTCATGTCCTCATGGTATCGATCGAGGTCGGACCTATGCCAACGGACCTATGCCGAGCAACAAGAAGATAGAAGAAGAAAGGTGCGTGTGGCGACTCTCTTTCACTTGCTGACGAAGGAGTGTGTGGTGACTCAATTTCACGCGGAGGTTGGGTCTGCAAATCAGCCAACATCACCCCAAGATGAGTGCATGGCTAGGTCGAGAAGGCACACGAGGAGGATAATTGGATTGAAGAGCAGAGGTCACGAGGATGACGATTTACAAGTTGCCATGAGATACCTACCATGCGACCTGCTTTCCAATATATTTGCCTTGCTACCGGTTCCCAAGCTTATGTGGCTAAGTACGTTTTGATGGGTATGACGTAACTTTATCATGTGTTGATTTTTAAGTGTAGTAAAGTTTTTTAAAAACTTTTTTGAGAGAGTGTATTTTGTCATGCAACTTGAAAAACTATTAGCTTTAAAGTATAATGACTTTCTTGGTATTTCACCACAAAATTAATAGAGCAATAGGACTGATGGGCTTCCAAATGTACAATGGAGATGTACCATGTAGTAAGAAAACATAAGCTTAGTGAAAAGTGCTTGAATATATTCATTTGCAATAATTTAAGAAATTCATTTCTAAATATCTAATATTGGAAAATGTTGAACAATTATGGTCTTATAAATTTATAATTTGGACATGAGCAGACCACATTATGCATGTTGACTAGTTACTTATGAAAGAGACAAGATGTGCGAGCATTCTCTCTGTGCAATATAAAACTATATCCACACACTCACCTTTCATCATGAATCAGGTTCACTATGAAATTAATGAACCAGTACAACTGATAAGCTTGCAATGTACAATGGAGATGTACCATATAATAAACAAACCTAAGTTTAGTGGAACATGCTCAAATATATCCATTTGTAATGGATTTGTAACTTCATGTTTGAAATATCTAATGTTAGGAAAAATTAAAGACTCTTCGTGTTATGAATTTGAAAGCCATAGGTAAAGAAATCACATCATTCACATTGAGCAGTTACTTATGAAAGAGATAAGATGTGCGAGCATTTTCTACGTGCAATTTCTTTATTTTTTGAAATTTAGAGGAGAGGTATTTATAGAAGGGGTCATTAGAAAATATGTGTCTTTCGCCCAACACCCATCAAACTTCAACTTTACAATAGCAAACTACTATGACATTGCAAAACAGTGCAAAGTGAAAACCTTGCACTGTACAATAAGGAACTGTATGTACACACTGACTCTATGCTATGCATTGAAAGAAACAAGGGAAAAGCAATCAACCACCACCAACTATCCCACTGGATCACTGAAGTCTCACCAAGCACCTGCTTAAGTAGAATCATTCCTTAAAGGAATGAACCCTGCGATTAGGCCATGCATGTTAATAAAAAATCTCCCCTCGATCTTTTGGCCAAACAATTCTGACTTCAGCAACTGTGTATCATCTTTAAGCATTTCTATGAATGGACGAGCTAAATTTGAGATTTCTCCACCCATGTGTTCTTCAATATTATTTCCACGCTTGCTCCATCCAAAGTTGTGACAAGACCTTTAAGTTTAGGGATATTTTCTAAGATAGTAATTCTATCACATGTCAAGCAGCGAACTAGAGTACTTTCCCTTGATATCTTAGCCTCCTTGTAAAAAGAGCATACAGCCTCGTATAGTGTCGAGTCAATTCTCGTGAGACGGTTAAAACACCACTTATCTATAAAAAAATGTAAGTCAACATTAAACTTTGATAAAGTATGCACTATAACTAGGTCAACCAAAAGATCAATTATACACTGAACAATACCTGATTCCCATACCCAATCTGTTGGATGTGTTGGTGAAACACTCGGCACAATTTCGTTGATATCAAAGCAACTTTGGTCGGTGCCAAGATAGTTAAATCTAACATGTTTAGTGCTATGGGATGGCTATTCTTTTTTGTCCCAACATTTCTCAAGACGAAATGACAAAAGCCGACGGTCTTGAATCTTTCAACAGTCTTCACATAGTCAGAGCGGCGGTTGCTCCAGAATGTTAACTGTAACGTTGACACAATTAATAGTTCCGTAAACTAATAGCGCAAAACCCATCACAATCTATCCAAGATCATTTGTTAAGAAAAAGACACCTTGTCATGAAATGATACCGTGATTAAATCATCGGCATTTTCACCATCACCAACGATCAACTCATCCATTTGTCACATTGAGCATTCTAACTTGATGACTGTCACTGCAACCATGGCCAAAGGAAGATAGTTCACCTTGCCTTTGTTGATGAGGTCCTTCCATGACTCCTTGTATTTCGAAATGGTTCTCTGGGACAAATATCGGATCAATTGTAAACGGTTCGGAGCACTCAATCCTAGTGGATGGGTCGAAAGTCAAAGTAAAGTCGGATGTTTTGCCGTCATTGCGGGTGTTCTTACTACAAACTGAGAAGTTGGTGATTTTAATGCAGTCACCGATATTTAGGGTCTTGACAAAGTCTGTATAATATACCTCCCCTATGGCAAGGGTAATGCATCCCCTTCCTTATCAGTTAGATCTTACATCAAACTCTTGGGGTAGGCAACATTTAGTACAGCCCATGTGCCATACTTATTCAATACTTTCCCCTCAAATATTCCATTTTTAATGGATAAGTCTATTTCATGTATCAACAAAGACCTATCCCCTGGACAATACTCAGAAACCTCGCTTAATCGATCCGAAGTTTCTATAGACAAAATATTGGGAGACTTATCTTCTCTCGGGGATTTTACTTTCACTCTTTTGTCATCCCTATCATCGATACCATGAAAGTATCTCTTTACATACAACTTAGCGTCACAATAGCACTTGTTGACAGTGCGTCATTGTCACCCAATACAATTGCTTCATCCTTGTTGTAGTAAACACTTGAATTTGAAACGAATGTATTCATTATTAGAGTGCAGTTCATGCTCTTCTAAAGTTGTTTAAAATTAGATCTAATTGATTAAAACTACATTTCATACATTAGTTGGAAAAAACTCTTATACAAACGAAGGTAAATATCATATAATGTAAACATTTTCTTTCCTTAAAATGTGCTCGATGATATATCTTACAAAATAATAATGAACCACAAGTACCATTTAACATGAAACTGCTCTTTCAAAGTCTATCTAATGAAACATCTTACACACCATCCTGTCTATGTAATAATAAACTGTTCATTATTCGAGTACATGTGTATGCTCATGAAGATAATGGAGACAAGATTGTCATGAAGATAATGGAGACAATATGCTCATGAAGATAATGGACCGTGTCTCCATATGATAAACGTTTCACCATGAAATTTACAAAGCATATGTCCATGTCATAAACCCTATGAAATCTACGTGATACTAAGCTTGCCCATGTACACATTAGTTTTTTAATTATATGTGTGCTCATAAACTCAAAATATCCTAATGCCCTCGCACTCTCATAGTACCAAGGCTTGCTTTTATGCTTGCTTCTTTTCTTCTTGCGTTGCATCTTCTTCTTTTCTTTATGGATAGGGGAGAAGACAATGATGATGCTTTTCTTATATCTCCTAATCATAGCATTAGCTTAGTATACTAATCCTCATTTACCATGTGAGCCAAGTGTTGTAGAGCTATGTGCAAAGTATGGGTATGTACAAGAGCACCAATGCTTAGTAGCTGCCAGCCTAACAAAAAGAATAGAACAAATTCAAACCCGCAGAGAAAAAGAAATGGAGACATCATGGGGAAATGTAAAAAACAAGGGAAACTTGTAGACAACCTTCACTTTAGTAAGAATTACATGACTTCCCCGTACGGTCTGCTTCGACACACACAAGGTCTACCAATTACTAGAGAAAAGTCAACAACAATATCGTGGATAGAAAATTTGTTGCAGCAAAAACAATTTCATGCAACCAGAATTTCTGTCCCAGTGCAATGGAAGAAGACTGAAACAACATGGAGAAGGCAGCCCCAAAGTGCATTGTTCTCGTACATTTCATGGGGAAATACTTCCATGAAAACAATACCAACAGAAACTTCCTGGGCACCAGATTGACAAGGTGAGATTGCAACAACTTATCGGTCCTAATAAAAGAAGCCAGGCACCATTAGCTTACTCCTCTCTTGGAGTCTATGCCCCACAGTACACATCTCTTTGCCTACTAGCTGTTACGAAGGGTCAACATAGCTTAGAAGTGGACTTGTGCTTCAGCATCACATGTTTACCCCCCCTAGAAGGACATCTTGCGAAAAATCTAGGAAACATGCATATCATATTACTACAAACCCTCCAATTCCATAAGACATTCAAGTTCAAAGCTTTCGCTGATACTTAGAATTAAAAGAAGTGCCTTGTTCAAAGCCAAAAAGTCAACATACCGTAGAAGCGGACTTGTGCTTCAGCACAACAGCTCTACCCCTAGAAGGACATCTTGTGAGAAGTCTAAGAAACATGCTTCTCATATTAGTACAAACCCTCCAAATTCAAGTTCAAAGCTTTTAGTGATACTTAGAATTAAAAAAAGTGCCATGAGACAAGAGGCCCATCTTTTAGTGATACTTAGAATTAAAAGAAGTGCCATGAGACAAGAGGCCCCACAAAACCGACTATAAGGAAAAATTAGCTTTTTTGTGACGAAAAGCTAAGAGGCCCGCAGCTGCTTTAAGAAGCAAGCTGAATTTTCCGCAGCAGCAGCAGGAATGAGGTCTGCGGCAGAGCGGCGCAGCTGGAGCCGAAGAAGCCCGAGGAGGAAGGCGCGCGTGGCAAGAATTGGCGAACAAGATCGGGTCTTGACGGTGCGTGATGCCGGAATGCGCAGAGAATGATGATGCGGATCGAGAACAAGAACGAGACTGGAGGTGGGTTCCCAAGAGATCACACAGCACGGAGCAGACGCAGGCGAGCAGCTTGCCTTTGCACCTCATTCTTCAACACATACTGGTGCGGCTGCCTGTGCGCAAGCTTTTCCAGCTGCGTTGTGTGTGCAAGGCGTGGAACGATGCGTTCCCACGGCAGCAGCATGATGATGAGGAATACTGGTTTGTGATGCGCACATATGGCTCGCCTCAACGTTTATTCACAGTCCATAGCAGTCATGAGCACCCTTTCTTTCTGCTGCCTCTGCTAGGCGATCGATTGTTGTCCTGCCTGGGTGGCTTGTACGCGTGCCGCCTGCGAATGTCCGACGAATTTGCTTGCCCCCAGCTCATAGCCACTGCAGGAGGCCTTACGTGCACACTTGTGCATTCCGATCGTGAGGAGGAGGAGGACTGCGGCGTCCTTGATGTTGTGGTCTTCAACTGCCTCACAGGTGCTCCCCCCACCGCTGCGTCCCAACGAGCTTTCTGGTCCCATTCCACCCCAGACGTACATGGCAGTTGACGATCACGACCCCTGCTGCTATTATGTAATGCTCACCAATGCCCTTTTGCATTGTAGCAGCCATCTCTCCTATGCTGAAGTTTTCGACTCAGAACTGGGAGCTGGAAGGTAGCTGCCGCCATTAGCACCAAGGCTTTTGGGTTGAAGGTGCCGTCTGGTGATTTCTTTTTCTTGCCGTACGGCACCATGAATGTGCTGGCTTATCATACACCCCAGAACGCATGGAGCACCGTGCATCTGCCACTTGAATCCAAAAGCCATACCCCTCACTTTCACAAGTACAAAGGAAGGTTTTTCCAGGCCTGCTTTTTGGACGAGATCGATGGCTCCAGCCTGGATTTTGGAGTATGGGAGCTGCAATTCACTTCCTTAGAAACTGCTACTTGGGTGGAGGTGTCGAGAACACCACATCATCTTGTTCAACGTAATTGTTCCGCGACACTTGAAGCACAGGGAGGCCTCTTCTACACGAGATCATTTAACAAAGAGGGTCCCATGGCGCCTTTAGTGTATGATATTTCTAAGAACTGGTGGTATGTCCCGCCCCTGCCCCTGCAGGACGGGCTTGAGTTTCATTTTGTGCACAGGCCAATATTAAGTATGGTCTTTTGTTGATACATAGCCAGGTAGAAAGAAAAAGGAAAAACCTGGTTTTAACAAGTTGCAAGGTGACTGTATTTTGACAAATCTCCTTGTCCTTGTAACTATTTCGGCTTTGTTATCACATGAATTCAAGAAAAAGGGACGTCCTGTTATGACTTGATGATTCTCGGTTTCTCATGCAAGGCTGGTTGAATAGCATCTGTCCCCGTTTGCAGAATGCTTTTTTATGTGGTCTCTGGGCGGGTGAAACCTGCTCAGTATAAGCAGGTACTAGATAGACAGACCCCTTTTCTCTCTGTTGTTGCTAGTGCTCCCCTAGGGCCAAGAGGAGAACGGTTGTGATGTGCTTTTGGTTCATATGCTTAAGAGTCTGATCACCGCTTTTCTGAATTGTGGCTGTGATGATTGAAACAATAGAGGACCCCACTAAAACTCAATCTTCTTCACTTTGCCATTTGCCCCCACAGTTGCTCCCTCCCCCATTTAGTGCAAAATTGATTCCAAACTCATGTCGAGCTTCTTCACCTTCCAAGTAGACCAGCTGGAGTAATAGAGGAAGTGAGAGTGAACTGGTTCTTTCTTATTCTCTTATGTACCGGCGGCTAGTGCTTCTTTATCTTCTTAACGGCAAATTACATGTTCACTGAAAGGCAAGATTCAATCTTTAACACGTGCAGTGCTTTAGGGCTGGAATGGATGGACCCCTCCTGCAGGTTCTGTATTTCTCTAAGCAACGCTAATCGCAAAATTTGCCTCCCAACCTCTGAAGTTGCTTGGAAAACAAGAAAGCATATTCCGAAGCCCCTCGGCAATGGTAAGAAGTCCAACATTACACCGGAAACTAGCTTCCACCAAGCAAGGAAAGCCACTCAAAGAGGAAGAGTCCAACTTCTCATTGGAAGCCAAAGGAGATGCATCCCACAACTGAGGTCTCCCGGGCCTGTGTTTATACCGCATAAAATAACCGCAGCCAAAGCTAAGTAGTAGATCAATCCAAGGGGTCACACCTCTTGTGATCTACTGTCTAATGTGCTGTGCGGAAGCGTACTAATTGAGTGTGCCGCATGTACATGAATGCCGACAATAGACAACTCAATCACGAAGTACACGTGAGATCTTTGGGTGCACCGTAATTAGAGCTATTTATGACTTGTAAATGATTGCAAGGCATGTGCTACTCATGCAGACTGTATGTGGTGTTGGAATACGGCCAAAAGAATCACTCAGTTCACGTATTCGCAACGGAAAGTAAAGAGTGCACAGTTGCTAGAAAACAGATCTGAAAATACAGCAAGAGATATACGCCAATTTGGAGGAGAACAATGTCTGAATTCTTGCACGGGATGTGGGCAAAACCAAGGCAGCAAAGCTGCGTACAGCCACCACGAAAGGTGTGCAAAACCTCCTCCAGAACAGGGCGCCTTCTCCACGCTGCTGCGGGCTTCAGTAGAGGCAGGAGCTCCCAAAAGATGGGCTGAGAAATGGATGATTCTAGAATGATAGGAGGGCCCTCTATATATAGAGGGAGGGGCTAGCCGACCCCCTCTGGCCAACCTAACCCTAACCGACCTAACCCTAGTCGGCTGGCCGACCTAACCCTAGCCGACCCTCTCTCTTTCCTGCCCCAAAATGCATGTCCTCCCCCTGGCTCTCCTCATTTGGGGGCCTTACAACGGGAGGGGGGGACATTGATCTTCTAACACCCTCTCTCAATGACCCAACGGTGGGCCAATACCCTTCCGTCCTATGAGATGATCCAACTGTTCTCTCGAGAGTGCTTGGGTGAAGACGTCTGCCAAGTTGTCCGCTGTGGGACAGTATAACAACTCAATGCTCCCATCGCTGATGAGCTCTCGAACAAAGTGGTAATGTACCTCGATGTGCTTCGTCCGAGCATGGAAGACTGGGTTCTTTGCGATGGCGATGCAACTCTGATTGTCACACAACAATGTAGTGGCATCCTTCTGAGTCATGTCCATGTCCCCTAGGATCCGCATGAGCCAAAGTGCCTTGCATGCTGCTGTACATGCAGCTTTGTACTATGCTTCCGTGGATGAGAGGGCCATTGTCAGTTGCTTCTTGCTTAGCCAGGATATCACACCTGAGGCTAGCATGAAACAATATCCTGTTGTTGACCGCTTGCTGTTACTGTCTCCTGCCCAATCTGAGTCACAGAATCCTCCGAGTTGCCCTTCCAAAGTGTAGGTGATGCCGCAGGTACAAGTATCCTTGAGATACCTCAATACTCGCAAACTTGTAGTCCGATGACTCTGCAATGGTTTCGAAGAAAATTGACATAGTACACCAACCGCATATGAGATGTCAGGCCTGGTGTTGGTGAGGTATAGAAGACTCCCTACCAACTGTCGATACTGTGTCGCATCAACTTGTTGAGATGTATCACTGTCATTCAGCTTCAGACCAACCTCCATTGGTGTCACCGCGACCTTGCAATCCTCCATTTAGAATCTCTTCAGCAGCTCTCGGCAATACTTCTCTTGAGAGATGAATATGCCTCCTTTGAATTGCTTGACCTCTATCCCAAGAAAATAGTGCAAGGTCCCCATGTCCGTCATCTCGAACTCCTGTGTGAGCAGCTTCTTCACATGTGCTATCTTCTTCTCATGGTCACCTGTGAGTACAAGATCATCAACATACAATATGAGTGCCAGCATCCTTCCCCCCTCTGAAAAGAGGTAAAGATTCGGGTCAGAAGGGCTCTTCCTTAACCCTATCTTATCAAAGAAAATGTCGATCCGCTGGTACCATGCTCTGGGGGGCCTGTTTCAGCCCCTACAATGCCTTGTTCAGTTTGCAAACTTTCGAATCGGACCCCGGAATCGTAAAGCTCATTCTGAAGAATAGCTTCTAGTTCCGTCTCCATGGCTCCTTGTCACTCTGGACTGTCCTTTGCTTCGGCAAAGGTCCTTGGTTCTGCGATTTGTGCCACAAGTCCGAAATTCACCGAAGGAGCAGGCAACCTCTTCTTGATGGTAGGTGCTTTGGGAGGTGGATGAGGTGCTTCTGCTTCCTTCTCCTCGGCCTCCGTAGTCTCCGAGCTCTGCTCCTCCTGGATGGTCAACCTGGGCATGGTCCGCCGCTCCTGGGGGAGTTCCTGTACCTCATCTACAGCCTCGTGCTCAGTCTCCTCAAAGACAACATCCCTGCTGATGAGTATCTGTCGTCGCTTTGGATCAAATAAGCGGTAGGCTTTTGACTCCTCACAATATCCAACCAGTATGCACTTCCTATTCTTGGAGTCCAGCTTAGTCCTGAGATCCTTGTGTACATGTACAAAGGCATTAGAACCAAAAATCCGCAGATGAGAAATTGTGGGCTTCTTACCATAGTAGGCCTCATAAGGAGTCTTTGCTGCAACTGCCTTCGTCTTCGTCCTGTTAAGGATATGAACTGCAGTATTGATAGCTTCCCCCCAATATGCCTTGGAGAGATTCCGTCCTTTGAGCATGGTCAAGCTCATCTCTACCGAGGTGCGGTGCTTTCTCTCTGCCACTCCATTCTGCTCGGATGTGCGGGCTGCAGTAAGCTGCCTTTGAATGCCGTGCTTCCTGTAGTAGGTATTGAACTCGTCCGATGTATACTCACCCCCTCTGTTTGTGCGGAAGGTCTTAACTGGCCTCCCTATCTCTTTCTCCACTTTGGCTCGCCATTCCTTGAATTTGTCAAATGCCCGGGATTTCTTTGCAAGACAATAAACGCACGTCATCCGAGTATGTCGACATCGGCCCGCAAATATCAGAATGTACGAACTCCAAAGGTACTGTGGCCTTGGTCGTGGCCTCCTTAGGGAACTTGTCCCTGTGTTGCTTGCCCTCCAAACAAGCCCTGCAGACCCCTTCACTGGCTGCAATCGGTGGAAGTCCATCCACCATGTGTTCCTTCTGCATCTCTGTCAGGGTTCCGTAGTTGGCATGCCCAAAGCGCTCGTGCCACAACCTGGATTTACCAGTATCTCCATGTACTAGTAAGGCACTCGGCTGGTACAGCCCGTTCTTCTCGATTCCTTTGGCCACCACCTGTCCTGTCTCCTTGGACTCGATGATGACCTCCTTGTTGTCGAATAGCACCGCCATCTTATGCTTTTCATCTGACTGATTGATAGTAGATTCTTGCATAGATCTGGTACATAGAGAACTTCGGATATTACCTTCTCTTCTCTTGAACTGGTGATGAAAGGTATGCTGCCGACACCCTTCACTGGACAAGACATGTTGTCTCCCACTATGACCTTCGAATCAGGAGCACTATCAGACGTGGTGGTAAACCACTCCTTGTTGTTGGACATGTGTTTTGAGGCACCGCTGTCAATGAACCAACCATCCTTACCGTTACCCATGGCATAGGATGAGCAATGCTCGGTCAGGAAAAGTTCCCCTATAGTGACATGTGTAGTATCTGATGTAGGCTGCTCCTCCTTGCTCTTGGATCCCTTCTTTCGCTTTTGATCCGCCTTTTTCTTCCTGCAATCTTTAGCCATATGACCGAGTTTCTCACAATAAAAACACTTTACCTTTTTCTTCTGTCTCCGTGTCCTCGGTCTTCTTGGAATCCCTGAACTTACCCTTGTTAGGTTTGTTCTTCACAAAGAGAGCCTTGTCATCCGTCTCGGTGAATAGCTTTTCCCGAGCCTCCTCCCGCAGTAGTAGGGGTCCAAGCTCCTCAAAGGTAAGAGGCCTAACCCTCTCTCCTGCAATCATTTTATCATGAATAATGCACAAATATTTAGCGCGTTGCATCTGTGAGAACTTACGCCATGTGTAGGAGACATTTCTACAACCGTTGTCACGAAGCTCTTGAAGCTCCCGAGTAGCTTGTGCAGCGTCATCAAAGCCAACTGACAATTGTCAACCTTCTAACCCACTGCCGCTAGCTTGTCCCGCACCACCTTTATCTTGGTTAGGTGGTCATGCACCCCATCATCTTCATTCATCTCCAGATTGTACAATTCGTGTTGGAGAGTCAGAATACGAGACGTGTTGTCAGTCTCATAAAGGTCCCTCAGAGTTGCTCATGCCTCCACTGACGTGTGTGCCATCTGGATGTGAGGGATGACCGCATCTGCCGTGGTGCCAATGATCATATCCAGCCTCCAGGGCCTGTGCGTCCTTGTCTTCCCAACAAGCAGCGAGCTCCTCTGGATCCACGGGTACCAATAATTTGCCTTTGCTGCTGTCCTTCTCGTCGGCAGGCTTCTCCTGTTGAATCAAAAGCTTGGTTGTGATAGAATGCACGGTGAAAGAATGGAAAGTGGAAACACAAGAGGAGAGAGAGTGAGAGAGAGAGAGATGGAGAGAAAACACAGGTATTGACTTGTCTCAATATCATCAACCAAGAATACATGTCCCAAGCAATAGGGGAGAAGGCCTCGTATGTGAGGGATTGCAACAAACAATGCTAAGCAATACAATGCAGTGAAAAATGAGGGAGGCAAGCCAGCTATATATATGCCAACATGAAGGCAGCCGACTAAGGAAAAGATCCTCCACGACTAGGGAAAAAGTGTCCTAAGACTCCATAAAATGGGAATAAAATATGGGTAAAATAAGTGAGGGGTGACCAGTCCCTCAAGCTAACATGGTCAGTCCTAGAGGCTAAAATAGGACACCAAACATGAAGCCAGCAACAAGGAGATGATGTCTAACACCCCTCTCAGCACTGGATGTTGAGTGAACTCCAAGAAGCCAGAGACGTCGTCCTCGATTAAAGATGAAAGACTGCAAAAACAGGTACCAAGAAAGCTCCACAAGCAATCTCCTCAGCAACTCAGTTACAAAAGCAATAGAACAAGCTGCCAGGTACATTGCTCCTCTGGAAGAAAACAACTAAGTAGGTTGCGACGTGCTGCTCCAAATAATGCTTCCAATCCCAAGTGTAATAACACTTCCCGAAGTCGAATGTCGTGTATCCAGCCTGGAGAAGGTATGAAAAACCTAAAAGACCAACCAAGATCAAATCTGTAGATAATCAATCTTGGGAGAAGCAAGCTGCTCCTCATTGGAACCCTCAAAAGAAATAGAGTCAATCTGCTCCAACTCTGTACCAAGAGTAGTCAAATGTTGTACAAAAGCATCCTTTGAAAAGGTCAGCTTCTACGCCGGTTGTGAGATTCCACAAGCTCCGACACAAGGTGACTTCGGATCTTCACTTTCCATAAGGGATAATTAGTCCCATCCAGCTTTCCTCCTTCTCCGAAGTCGGGGATGAACGAAGTAGGGAAGTGGGAAAGAGAAGAGGGAGAAGGAAGAGTGACGGAGGAAGCGGTTGAGTTAGGCATCTTGCCGACGGCCTTCACTCCTCAAATCTGAATACTGGACTGTTCCAACAAAACCAGCACAACTGCCTTGAAACAAGGACAAAGACGCACGGGAGAAGACGGGAGCCGGCCCGATGCGCGATGAAGTAAGGGAGGGAGAGGCTTTCTTGGAGTAGGGTGCTACCACTTGGGTACGGTGTGCAAGGACCTTTTTGCTCCGGGGTACAAGGGCCTTTTTGTAAAATTTTCGAGAGATTGCAAAATCCCTGTCGGCCTGTCCTTCTACCCCTCTTTCCCTGTCGTCCTTGCCTACGCCTGCCCGGATCTCCTTACCGGGGCTCTGATACCATGTTGGAATACGGCCAAAAGAATCACTCAGTTCACGTATACGCAACGGAAAGTAAAGAGCGCACAATTGCTGGAAAACAGATCTGAAAATACAGCAAGAGATATAGGCCAATCTGGAGGAGAAAAATGTCTGAATTCTTCCACGGGATGTGGGCAAAACCAAGGCAGCAAAGCTGCATACAGCCACCACGAAAGGTGTGCAAAACCTCCTCCAGAATAGGGCGCCTTCTCCACGCTGCTGCGGGCTTCAGTAGAGGCAGGAGCTCCCAAAAGATGGGCTGAGAAATGGATGATTCTAGAATGATAGGAGGGCCCTCTATATATAGAGGGAGGGGCTAGTCGACCCCCTCTGGCCGACCTAACCCTAACCGACCTAACCCTAGTCGGCTGGCCGACCTAACCCTAGCCGACCCTCTCTCTTTCCTGCCCCAAAACGCATGTCCTCCCCCTGGCTCTCCTCATTTGGGGGCCTTACAACCGGGGGGGACATTGATCTTCTAACATGTGGCTGAGAAAATTGTTAGAATATCAATGTCCCACCCGCCAATTCCAAAGGCAGGGCCAACGATGCAGACATGGAGGAGCTGATATGCTACTACTGTTTCACTACGCGAAGGATTGCCGGAAGAAGAAGGCAGACCAGAGGCGGAAGGAGGAGTCCAAGTGCAAGGAGGAGTTCGAGCGCGAGGAGGAGCCAGATAACGACTCAGCCGACGTCACTAGTGGAGAGTTGTTCTGCTTAGTGAGCACTGCTCTGCTCATGCAGAAAGTGAGAACAAGGAAGGCTGGTATGTGGACAGTGGAGCCTCACAACATATGTCAAACAACAGAGAGTGGTTCCAGACCATGACTACGACTCATCCCGGATCACAGGTTACAGCGGGAGACAACCAGACATGCCCAGTGAAGGGTGTAGGCAGCATTCCATTTATCACTATCAAAGTTCTTTATGTACCTGATCTGTGCACAAATCTTTTGTCTGTGAACCAGATGGTTAAGCACAAGATGGCGGTACTATTCGATGATGGCATAGTCACTGTCACATCCACGTAGACAGGACAAGTGGTGGCCCAAGGAGTCGAGGAGAACGGTTTGTATCGACTGGATACTTGGCTAGTACATGGAGATTAGGGACACTCGCAGTTGCGACATGAGAGGGTTTGGCATGATGAGTCTAGCACCATGACAGAGATGCACGAGTCCGAGACGGTGGATGGATTTCCACCAATTGCAGGCGACGATGGAGTCTGCAGGGCTTGCTTGGAGGGCAAGACAATGGATGGACTTTTGGAGGGCAAGCAACACGGGGTTCAGTTCCCACAGGTACTTCTCAGTCGGGACATGGTCTTTGAGGATACGGAGCCATAGTCCGAGGAGGAAAACCAAGAGCACCCCAAGATATCCCCGCATAGGTTGACTTTCACGGAGGTGAAGGAGGCTGGACGAGGAGTAGGTAATTAACAAAGTTCTTTATGTATCTGATCTATGCACAAATCTTTTGTCTGTGAGTTAGATGGTTAAGCACAAGATGGCGGTACTATTCGACGATGGCATAGTCATTGTCACATCCACGGAGAGAGGACAAGTGGTGGCCCAAAGAGTCGAGGAGAACGGTCTGTATCGACTGGATACCTGGCTAGTACATGGAGATCAGGGACACTCGCAGTTGCGACATGAGAGGGTTTGGCATGATGAGTCTAGCACCATGATAGAGATGCAGGAGTCCGAGACGGTGGATGAATTTCCACCAATTGTAGGCGACGATGGAGTCTGCAGGGCTTGCTTGGAGGGCAAGCAACACAGGACAGTGGATGGACTTTTGGAGGGCAAGCAACACGGGGTTCAGTTCCCACAGGTACTTCTCAGTCGGGACATGGTCTTTGAGGATACGGAGCCGTAGTCCGAGGAGGAAAACCAAGAGCACCCCAAGATATCCCCACCTAGGTTGACTTTCACGGAGGTGGAGGAGGCTGGACCATCCATGGACATGGAGAAGGAGCAGGACGAACCAGAAGCGACACTGGCACCGACAGTGACACCAGAGTGGCAGGCTGCCATTCAGGCATGGATGGATGCGATTTCCGCATTCTTGAAGAGTACCCTGGAGGAGGAGTGTCACGACCCTGTGTTTTTCTCTGGACAGTATGCAGGTGTGCACGGGGACATGGAGGACAGTGTGAATGGCATCAGTTTGGAGTTAAAAAGTAAACCCATGTGTGGGCAACCCCAAGTGTGAAGGGGGCCAAGTGATTAAAGTCTTTTCTCATACCCCATGGGGACAAAGGGGTTTGGAGGGGACAAAGGTTTAAAAACCTTTAAAAATCTTTATAATGCCTTTTATGGAGGGATCGTGGCTTTTTATGCTATTATGGGGGCATATACTCTTTTTAGAGGGAGTCGACCTGCAGCTTCAGTGGTGTGCTTCAGGACTGCAGCAGAGGAGGTTGTGCGCTTTTCTCTCTCTGGAAAGAGGGTGCGCTGTAGTACATAAAGGGCCGACTGAATCTCTCTCTCTCTCTCTCTCTCTCTCTCTCTGTGGCGACTGTGAGCTTGGATTGCACGTGGCTAGACTGCACGTGGACTGAACAGAGAGTCGAATATCAGGTTGTCGGGTTGTTTGCAGGTGGCGCACAGAAGCTGAACTGCACGTGGGGGTTCTCCCTTACTTGCTACTAGTTGGGCTGAGTGCTGAAGGGGCACACATACTTATGGAGGGGCTGGCGGCTTGTTTTTGGGCGCTTTTCTGTGTGCGCAAAAGTTGAGGGCTGAACAGTAGGAGGGGGGTTGAAGCTGCGGCACATGCTCTTTTCTCTCTCTCGCTTGGTGCACAGGAGGGCTGGACTGCAGGCGCTCAGGGTTGCGTGCTCTTCTCCTAGGTGGCCAAGGGCTGGTTTCTCTGGACATAAAGGCGAACAGGGGGCTGGTTTTTCATGAACATAGACATCATGTCGATGGCGTTCAACTGATGGAACTTTCAGCTTCTCTTTGCTTTGGTTCGGGACTGTTTTGGAAAGGGTTTATGGACTATTTCGTAGCAGTGCATGTGGCTATGAACATGAGCAATGCTCGGGACTGTTTTGAGATCAGTTTGAGGACTGTTTATGGGCTGTTTTTGTTTGGCTGCAAATTCAGCTATGTACTTGGGTTTCCGGCTGCAAGTACAGGTCAATTGAAAGTGTTTCTTGGCATGGGAGTGATGCAAGCTCGCATGGCTGCGTGCTTATGGAGCAGATTGTTTTCTTCTTGCTAGAAAGGAACAGAGGGACCTACAGTTATTTGCATCTCTATGTTTCTAGATGTTTCATGAGGGAACAGGTAACTAGATGTATGCCGTTGTTGGCACTGTTGTTGAATGGTGCCGTGAATGGTTCTGTATGGAAATAGGACAAAAGTTTCAAAGGGAAACAGGCCTAAGGGTTTCATGTGGAAACAGGTCGTAGGTTTCTCGAGGAAACATGTTTTTGGGTTTCTCCAGGAGATAGGTCACATGCAGGCAGAAGGTACAGGAATGGACACATGTTTGGTACAGCCTTGCTACTGATTGGGCAAGGGACATGGAATCCATGACAGAGATGGATAGTACCCTTGGAAGGTAGAGAGGGTTGGTACAGGTGTGTCGGCTGTATGGTATGCTATGCTGTGATACGAGTTCTCTTTTGAGAGACAGCTTGGGAGTCTGTGTTGTGATGCAGAAGCACTGGATGTGTCAGGGTGTGATGCTGTTCATAGGGTGAGAGGCTATGGATGGTTGTGGCAGTCCTGATCATGGGAGAAGACTTCTGTATGCAGACCCACTGTGAGAGAGTCTTTCGATGTGAACAATGGCTGGACTTGTTTGTGGATGCCGAGTGGACAAGAAGCCATGATGCAGGGTCTTTGCAGGCTTCAGGAGTTCTACTGTGACGGCTGAGTTTCCAGCCTTATTGTAATCAAAGCTCTTATAATCAATTAAAGAAATACCGCAAGGGGCGCCACTGCATTTTGGGGCCAATCGGTGTCCGTGTACTGTTTGCAGGAGCACTCTAGCTCCCCTTGTTTGTTTTCCTTTTCTATGTCCTCGATGGCATTGAAGTGTTTTATGTGCGAGTGTTTGTTTCACCGCCCGTCAGATTTCTGAAGGCCAGTTTCAAGGCTCCGTTTGCCGGGACATATCGTCGACTTTCTCAAGGAGGCGAGCTCGTGGTTGTCTCATGAGAGTCACATCAAAAGCTTCAACATGTGGAAAGTAAAAGGGAAGTGCAGGAGACAGTGCAGGGTTGTGTGTCTCTGCCTATATGAGGTGAAGAGCAAGAGCTGAAGATGAAGCTCAGGATAAAAGACACCAAGGACAAGAAGTAGTCAGCCAAGAGAACAAGAAGCAGTTGAAGTGTTATGGTGCAAAACATTCAACAGTTTGTCACCGGTCGTATCTTCATAGAGGCTTCATGGGTTCGGAAGACAGTTTCTTTCTATGTTTAGCAATGGTGATCTACTATGCTTCATCGAGGACTTGTGCTTACCACTTGGGTGGAGTGCAAGCAGGTTTTGGGTGCCTGAGGATGTATTAGATGAGGCTCAGACGGAAGCGGAGGAACTTGATGACATTCTTATTCCCGAGCAGATACTGGCACATAAGGAAAGAAAGGTACAAGGTAAAGTTTCCCGTCGCTATCTTGTGAAGTTCAAGAACTGTTCACTGATGGATGCGAAGTGGATGGAGGAGGGTGACTTAGCAGATTCACCTCAGGATTTGCAGCTTTATCTTGATGCCTTTGAGTTGGAGTCGACTCTTGTTACGGCTCATTCAGGTTCAGCAGAGCAAAGGTCTGGAGCATTGCCTGATGCTCAAGAGGGGGGTAGCACCTCCGCTCCCTTGTTACAGACAGGTTCATTTGTTATCTAGGAGTCGCTTGGTGACATCTTTGTATTCACCCGAAGGTATTGAGGCTGACAGTACATCTGCTTATGGGACTTCCATGATATTGTGTACTAGTCACATGAGATGGTAAAGTTGGATAGGTTCACAGTTGCGCGCACCTTGAACTATAACTGCAACTATGGATAACTCTATGGAGGGCATAAGTCTTGCGAGTAGACTCAGAGTTGGTTTGGTTCATATATGGAATGAGCTCTACTTGTCCTCGTGCTTAGGTTTGCGGTCAGGGCACTGTCGAAACATGTGGTCTTTGCTACCACAAGAAAAGCATTTTCCATCCTTGGCATATTGCTCTCTTTGCTCCGGGTTTAAGCCGAATTTGTTCTTCCTTAGGCCCTGATCTTTAGTTGTGTTATTTTCAGCTTTACCACCCTTGTAGGTCTCCCGGAAGTTCTTTTTAGGTGGCTGTCCACCCTTTTGCAGATTTGGGACAGCCTTGTCTTTCCCCTTTGAACCTCCTTGATCCTGTTTAATCTTAAGCACCAGTTGCTCCGTAGCAAGAGCAAAAGCTGTGAGCTGTTGCAAAGTATGTTTCGGGTGCAATTCAATGCCTGAACGATATGCTGGTTGCAGTCCGGAACGAAACTTCCTCTTTCTTTCATCCTCAGTGATTTGCATAAAGGGAGTTACTTCCAGCAATACTTTCCAAAACTTGTTGACATACTGTTACACGCTTTCATTATCTCTTTGCTCCAGCTTGTCCCACTTTTGAGTGAGTGTTTGCTCCGCATTTGGTGGCAAAATCTGAGCATAAAATCTGTCTTTAAATTCCTTCCAAGTGCAAATGGGATTCTTGGTGATCTTTTCGGTGATCCACCAGTGAGTAGCAGTCCCTTTCAAAAACATGCTAGCATGGCGTACCTTAGACTTCTCTGTAAAGTCCTCATCGCTAAAAGCAATGTCGAACTGTGCCACAAATGCTAACACTTTAGAAGCATCATGTTCTCCATGAGAAACATCAAACTTGACAGATTTGTCACTTGCTTTGAATTCCTTGAGCTTTCTGGCATGAGGCTCATGGTCTTCTCTTTTTCTTTTCCCCTTATCCAACGGGGCAGCCCTATCTGCATGGGCTCCATGGGCCGTCATAGAAGTTTCATGAGGCACGGTGGCATGTGCTCCATGAACTTGAAACTCAGATGCATGTGACTTACCTGCATACGGCAATGTCTCTTCATGAGACAACTCAGAAGGCAAAATTCTTCTAGAAGCAGATCTGTCACCCTTACCATGGGATACATATCTTGCATGCATGTGACTTTTATGCTCTCCATGAGCACTAGCATACATATATCTGTCAGGCTTTGTGCCTTGTGGAGAAGATGCATGTCGAGAGGTGACTGTCACCTCTTCCTTTTGCATAAAAGATTTCAGCCTTTGAGATGCGGGATCTCCATGCTTCGAACGAGGTGGATTTCTGAATTTCAGCTCTCCGTCATCCCCCTCTTTGATGTCACCTTTGCGGAGGAGGTAGGCAAGTGCCAACTCCCTTGGCTTCTTGCCCACTTCCCGTGCCATGGACTCAAAAGTTACATCTACCATTGCATCAGCCTTCCTGGCTTCAATAGCACTTTGCACATGGGGATCTTCATGCAAAAACTTTAACTCTTGCTCTTGTGCCTGCAAAAGTTTTCTCATATGTTCCATTTCAGCCCTCATTGCATCAGGCTCTTGTTCAAGCATAACTGTCTTTCCTGGAGACAGTTGACCCTTTGATTCACTATCATTTACCCTTTCAAGGGGCTTGTGCCTTCCTCGCAAAGCATCAGACCCACGAGAAGCACTAGATGGACCCCTTGAACTTGGCACTTCCAAAGGGTTGCCTTGGCTGTCCATTGTGTTTAAGTGTGCTAAAAGCGGGGTGTCCAGTACACAGGTTCGTTTCCCCACTAGGAAGAGGGAAACAACCGTGCTCTGATACCAATGAAACCAATCCCGTCAAGTGGGAAGACTCCGTTGGACACCCACACGCGTAATAGCACAACTTTAAAACCACAATTTGAAATGGACAACTTAATACAACTTGAAATTGAAATGAAATGAAATGGAAAGATTGACACCAGCACTGGGGCCGGAGCGGGTCGACCCATCCCTCAATATATGGTATATTTATTGGGAGTATTTAACAAATACAATGCTCCATGGGTTCCAAGAACCAGATGATGTCCATGTACATATGAATACAGTATCAAACAAATAGGCTCGAAGTCAATGTTCGAAGTAGATGCTTGAAGCAGAACGACCACTAGCGTGGTCCAATCTCTACGGTCCTGTGCTTTCACTGGACTCCGCGGAGAGCGCCTCACTGGTGTTCCGAGACCACGCACAAACAGGCGCTCTCGTACTAACGCCTGGCTCTCCCGATCTCAGCACCTTTGGACCGAGGTTCTCCAATAGAGCTTGGACTACCCGGCACCGAACGGGTATTGCCGTGGAGAGAGTCTCTTATCAGATTTATAACAAAATACTTTACTTAAATCTGAAAATTCACTTACTTGTGGATGGCAGATGGAAGACCAATACTCGAGGTATTGGTAGCTACTTGAGAGAGACACCAGATGTAACCTCTTGAAGAAGGAAGACGCCGCCTATGGAAAGGAGGCACGATCGCCTACCAAGGAGATTAGCCACCTGCTGTGTACAAAACAGACACCTTCTTGTGGAGGAGGGAGATAGAGTAATAACCACCACTTTGAAGAGAAACCGCCTGGCTACAGAGGATAACCTGATGAACAGTAGGCGCCTGGTTGCTGTACACAGACACCTGGCTGCAGCCTGAAGAGAAGATGGCCTGATGGAGCACACACATAGTCGCCTAAGGGCAGGGTTCTGCTGGCTGGAAAACAGGCGCACAGTCACCTGCTGTGGCAGGCAGCGTAGCCTGTTGGGTTGCGTGTCTGGAGGCGCACAGCCACAGCCACAGCCACAGCCACCTGAAGGAGCATGCGTAGCCTGGGGAGGTGCAGCCGTCTGGTTGCTGCAAACAATCGCCTAGCTTCAGCCTGAAGAAGAGATGGGGTGGAGAGAGAGCAGCCGACTGAGAGGAAACATGTGCAGCAGTACAGAAGTCGCTTGGATGAGTATGCGCAGTAGTTCAACAGCCGCCTCAGAAAGCATGCGCAGAGATATTCACCGGTTCCTCCTTTTTCCACGAAGGGTGATGGCTTCTTTTTATAAAAATTAAAGTGGAGTTGAAACAAATAGATTAGGCTGGCTCCCCACGTTTGCATGTGGGTGGGCCAGTTCCAAGGTGGGTTGGGTAGGTGACCCACCCACACACACACACTCTAAGTGCGGCTCCCCACCTTGGCCCCTAAGTGGGTGCCCACTTTTAAGTGGGTGTGAACATGTAACCTTATAAATCAAAAGGTTATAAATAAAAGTATTAAACTAACATGTTCAATATACTTACCACCTGTTCACATTCACCAGAACTTGTTAGAAGACAGAGCAGACTTCACGACTCACTGGCAGGCGTCCCCGCTCAGTAAGTAACACGTCAAGCAAACAAACAGAAAAATACAAGTCATGCGAAAACAGTTTCAAACATGCAGAACATGAGTGCATGTGCAAACAGTAACATGGACATATCTCCCGTTCATGGAACAAGTAGTACAAAATATCTGTCGGCACAAAAACTGGCACAACGTAAAACATAAAATCATGGTCTTCCTATGGAGTGACAGTCCCATAGGTAAGACACAATTCCAGGCACGAGCCTCCCTATGGAGTGACAGTCCCATAGGTAAGACACGGCACAAAAACTGGCTTTTCCATGGCGTGACAATCCCATGGGTCGAACACAGTCCAAGTCATACACGGGTGGCACCAGTCTGGCTCCCGTCCATACGACACCATCCTGCTAACACACGGGTGGCACCAGTCTGGCTCCCGTCCATGTCAGCAAAATACTGGCCTCTTCACATGAGACACCGGCCTGGCCTCAAGTGAACGAGACCAAAAATCTGGAGATGGAACAAATGGTCGGTCAATTGGTGAGACAGAGGGATCGTGGCTTTTTATGCTATTATGGGGGCATATACTCTTTTTAGAGGGAGTCGACCTGCAGCTTCAGTGGTGTGCTTCAGGACTGCAGCAGAGGAGGTTGTGCGCTTTTCTCTCTCTGGAAAGAGGGTGCGCTGCAGTACATATAGGGCCGACTGAATCTCTCTCTCTCTCTCTGTGGCGACTGTCAGCTTGGATTGCACGTGGTTGGACTGCACGTGGACTGAACAAAGAGTCGAATATCAGGTTGTCGGGCTGTTTGCAGGTGGCGCACAGAAGCTGAACTTCTGAACTGCACGTGGGGGTTCTCTCTTACTTGCTACTAGTTGGGCTGAGTGCTGAAGGGGCACACATGCTTATGGAGGGGCTGGCGGCCTGTTTTTGGTCTGCTTGTCCTCGTGCTTAGGTTTGCGGTCAGGGCACTGTCAAAACATGTGGTCTTTGCTACCACAAGAAAAGCATTTTCCATCCTTGGCATATTGCTCTCTTTGCTCCGGGGTTAAGCCGAATTTGTTCTTCCTTGGGCCCTGATCTTTAGTTGTGTTATTTTCAGCTTTACCACCCTTGTAGGTCTCCCAGAAGTTCTTTTTAGGTGGTTGTCCACCCTTTTGCAGATTTGGGACAGCCTTGTCTTTCCCCTTTGAACCTCCTTGATCCTGTTTAATCTTAAGCACCAGTTGCTCCGTAGCA
The DNA here is from genome assembly GCF_041138505.1 of Cibotium barometz. NCBI lineage: Eukaryota > Viridiplantae > Streptophyta > Polypodiopsida > Cyatheales > Cibotiaceae > Cibotium > Cibotium barometz. Next base: position 15,134,442 of record NC_141101.1, read on the forward strand.
AGAGCAAAAGCTGTGAGCTGTTGCAAAGTATGTTTCAGGTGCAATTCAATGCCCGAACGATATGCTGCTTGCAGTCCGGAACGAAACTTCCTCTTTCTTTCATCCTCAGTGATTTGCATAAAGGGAGTTACTTCCAGCAACACTTTCCAAAACTTGTTGACATACTGTTGCACGCTTTCATTATCTCTTTGCTCCAGCCTGTCCCACTTTTGAGTGAGAGTTTGCTCCGCATTTGGTGGCAAAATCTGAGCATAAAATCTGTCTTTAAATTCCTTCCAGGTGCAAATGGGATCCTTGGTGATCTTTTCAGTGATCCACCAGTGAGCAGCAGTCCCTTTCAAAAACATGCTAGCATGGCGTACCTTAGACTTCTCTGTAAAGTCCTCATCGCTAAAAGCAATGTCGAACTGTGCCACAAATGCTAACACTTTAGAAGCATCATGTTCTCCATGAAAAACATCAAACTCGACAGATTTGTCACCTGCTTTGAATTCCTCGAGCTTTGGTCTTCTCTTTTTCTTTTCCCCTTATCCAACGGGGCAGCCCTATCTGCATGGGCTCCATGGGCCGTCATAGAAATTTCATGAGGCACGGTGGCATGTGCTCCATGAACTTGAAACTCAGATGCATGTGACTTACCTGCATACGGCAATGTCTCTCCATGAGACAACTCAGAAGGCAAAATTCTTCTAGAAGCAAGACCTGTCACCCTTACCATGGGATACATATCTTGCATGCATGTGACTTTTATGCTCTCCATGAGCACTAGCATACATATATCTGTCAGGCTTTGTGCCTTGTGGAGAAGATGCATGTCGAGAGGTGACTGTCACCTCTTCCTTTTGCATAAAAGATTTCAGCCTTTGAGATGCGGGATCTCCATGCTTCAAACGAGGTGGATTTATGAATTTCAGCTCTCCGTCATCCCCCTCTTTGATGTCACCTTTGCGGAGGAGGTAGGCAAGTGCCAACTCCCTTGGCTTCTTGCCCACTTCCCGTGCCATGGACTCAAAAGTTACATCTACCATTGCATCAGCCTTCCCGGCTTCAATAGCACTTTGCACATGGGGATCTTCATGCAAAAACTTTAACTCTTGCTCTTGTGCCTGCAAAAGTTTTCTCATATGTTCCATTTCAGCCCTCATTGCATCAGGCTCTTGTTCAAGCATAACTGTCTTTCCTGGAGACAGTTGACCCTTTGATTCACTATCATTTACCCTTTCAAGGGGCTTGTGCCTTCCTCGCAAAGCATCAGACCCACGAGAAGCACTAGATGGACCCCTCGAATTTGGCACTTCCAAAGGGTTGCCTTGGCTGTCCATTGTGTTTAAGTGTGCTAAAAGCGGGGTGTCTAGTACACAGGTTCGTTTCCCCACTAGGAAGAGGGAACAACCGTGCTCAGATACCAATGAAACCAATCCCGTCAAGTGGGAAGACTCCGTTGGACACCCACACGCGTAATAGCACAACTTTAAAACCACAATTTGAAATGGACAACTTAATACAACTTGAAATTGAAATGAAATGAAATGGAAAGATGGACACCAGCACTGGGGCCGGAGCCGGCCGACCCATCCCTCAATATATGGTATATTTATTGGGAGTATTTAACAAATACAATGCTCCATGGGTTCCAAGAACCAGATGATGTCCATGTACATATGAATACAGTACCAAACAAATAGGCTCGAAGTCAACGTTCGAAGTAGATGCTTGAAGCAGAACGACCACTAGCGTGGTCCAATCTCTACGGTCCTGTGCTTTCACTGGACTCCGCGGAGAGCGCCTCACTGGTGTTCCGAGACCACGCATAAACAGGCGCTCTCGTACTAACGCCTGGCTCTCCCGATCTCAGCACCTTTGGAGCGAGGTTCTCCAATAGAGCTTGGACTATCCGGCACCAAACGGGTATTGCCGTGGAGAGAGTCCCTTATCAAATTTATAACAAAATACTCTACTTAAGTCTGAAAATTCACTTACTTGTGGATGGCAGATGGAAGACCAATACTCGAGGTATTGGTAGCTACTTGAGAGAGACACCAGATGTAAGCTCTTGAAGAAGGAAGACGCCGCCTATGGAAAGGAGGCACGATCACCTACCAAGGAGATTAGCCACCTGCTGTGTAGAACACAGCCACCTTCTTGTGGAGGAGGGAGATAGAGTAATAACCACCACTTTGAAGAGAAACCGCCTGGCTACAGAGTATAACCTGATGAACAGTAGGCGCCTGGTTGCTGTACACAGACACCTGGCTGTAGCCAGAAGAGAAGCTGGCATGATGGAGCACACACACAGTCGCCTGAGGGCAGGGTTCTGCTGGTTGGAAAACAGGCGCACAGCCACCTGCTGTGGCAGGCAGCGCAGCCTGTTGGGCTGCCTGTCTGGAGGGGCACAACCACAGCCACCTGAAGGAGCATGCGTAGCGTGGGGAGGTGCAACCGTCTGGTTGCTGCAAACAGTCGCCTAGCTTCAGCCTGAAGAAGAGATGGCGTGGAGAGAGAGCAGCCGACTGAGAGGAAACATGCGCAGCAGTACAGAAGTCGCCTGGATGAGTATGCGCAGTAGTTCAACAGCCGCCTCAGAAAGCATGCGCAGAGATGGTCGCCGGTTCCAGGCACGAGCCTCCCTATGGAGTGACAGTCCCATAGGTAAGACACGGCACAAATACTGGCTCTTCCATGGCGTTACAATCCCATGGGTCGAACACAGTCCAGGTCATACACGGGTGGCACCAGTCTGGCTCTCGTCCATACAACACCATCCTGCTAACACACGGGTGGCACCAGTCTGGCTCCCGTCCATGTCAGCAAAATACTGGCCTCTTCACATGAGACACCGGCCTGGCCTCAAGTGAACGAGACTCAAAATCTGGAGATGGACCAAATGGTTGGCCAATTGGTGACATCCCCCCGGGCTTCTAAAGAGTTGTCCTCAACTGAAAAGCCTCAAGATATGCCTGCAACAACTGTGGGTAGTCAACAAAATAGTCCTCATTTACCCACTTTGCATCAATAGGCAAATAATTCTTAAACTTCACAAGGTATCTCCTGGAAAGCTTTCCTGCAGGTAGCTTTCTCTCCTTGTGAAAAACAATCTGTTCTGGCTGGAGGATCTCCTCAAGCTCTTCAATCTCTGGCGGATCTTCTGTGTGACAGGCTCGTCAGGATCTGGCCCCACATATTTCCGAAATAGACTCACATGAAAAGCATTGTGAATCTTCCAGTGACTAGGTAAAGCAAGCCTGTAGGACACTTCATTGATCTTTTGAATCACCTTGAAGGGTCCATAATAGCGAGGAGAAAGCTTAGGATATGATCCTTCTCGTCCTGGCCTCTTTTGAAGCCTGGCTTTCTCAAATTTCAGCAAAACCCAATCACCTTCTTTGACTTCCATGTCCCTTCTATGCTTGTCAGCAGCCATTGTATGCTTATCCTGAGATCTTGCAATGGCTGTCCGTACCTGACCAAAGGCTACATCCAAGTCACGAACATATTCGTCAGCTGCAAAAATCTCATCCTTTGTACGAAGGATGGGTGGCAATATCACTCTGCCATAGATAATCTCAAACGGAGCCTTTCCCGTGGAGGCATGGATCGTATTGTTGTAGGCAAACTCAACAAGTGGAAGATACTTCTCCCATGCAGTCTTTTGATCTGCCACATAACACTTCAATAAATCCAACATGGCTGAATTTGCAGCTTCACTTTGGCCATCCATTTGGGGATGATAAGCTGATGAAAACTCAAGTGTAGTACCCATATTATCAAATAAAGCCCTCCAAAAGAGGCTTGTAGTCCTGGGATCTCTATCCCCAACAATGGATTTAGGTATACCATGATGCTTAAAAATATTAGCAAGAAAAAGCTTTACCATATGATCAGCTTTAATGGTTTTCTTGACGGGCAAGAAATGAGCTTGCTTACTAAACCTATCCACAATGGTCCAAATAGCATCATTCCCATGCTGGGATCTAGGCAAGTCCATAATAAAATCCATAGTAATACTTTCCCAAGGTTGCGAGGGAATAGGCAATGGCTGAAGCAAACCTGGAGGTTTTTGCCTATCAAATTTCACCTTTTGGCAAGTAATACATGCACGTACATAAGCCTCAATGTCTTTACGCATGGTTGGCCAAAAGAAATATCTCTGAATCATGCGTGTAGTAGGCATAATACCTCTATGACCAGCATAAGGTGGAGCGTGACATTCGTCCATAACCTTTGGACGCAAATCCTTCACCACACATAGGCAATTATCCTTCATAAGATAACCCTCGTTGATAACATAAGAGGCATGTGAATGACCAGCCATCAAATCAGTCCATATATGGCAAAAATCAGCATCCAGATGATACAAATCTCTCATAGCAGATAAGTCCCCATGAGAGGCTACTGAGACTGCAGCTACATAAGGCCTCCTGGATAGTGCATCGGCCACCACATTTGTCTTTCCTGGAGTATGCACCATCTGAAAATGAAACATGGAAAGAAAGTTTGCCATTCTCATCTGCTTCTCTGAAAGCTTTGTTTGAGATAGAAAGTATCTCAAGCTTTGATGATTTGTCTTGACTACAAATTCAGTCCCAAGAAGATAATGTTTCCATATCTCTAAGGCATGAATTACAGCCAAGAGCTCTTTCTCATAGATATCCATATGAAGCTCAGCATCATGCAAACGACGGCTCTCGTATGCAATTGCATGCCCTTCTTGATTTAGAACAGCTCCTATGCAATCACCACAAGCATCACATTCAACTACGAATGACTTGTGCAAGTCAGGAACAATCAAAACTGGACCACATATGATAGCATGCTTGAGCTGCAAGAAAGCATCCTGTTCTTTTGAAGTCCATTTGAAAGTGATTTTCTTCTTTGTGAGATCATATAGAGAAGTGGCAATCATAGCGAAAAGCCTTATGAAACGCCTGTAATACGAACATAATCCCAGAAAACTACGTACTTGATGTACGTTTTGCAATTCGGGCCAATTCCGAATGGTCTCTATCTTTGCAGGATCCATTGTAATTCCATCTTTGGATACAGTGACCTAGATAATGAATCTCTGAAAGGAAGAACTCACTTTTCTTGGCATTAATGAAGAGTTTATGCCTCCGCAACTTCTCGAACACCGTGACCAAATGAGTTATGTGTTCCTGCTCATTCTTGGAGAAAACCAAGATATCATCAAAGAAGACTCCTGTGAACTTGCGATGGGGTCGGAATATCCTATCCATCATACGATTAAACGTAGCAGGAGCATTGGTGAGACCAAAAGGCATTACCAAAAATTCATATAATCCGAAGGCTGTCCTGAATGCAGTCTTATGGACATCTTGTGGTATCACACGTATCTGGTGATATCCACTCTTCAAGTCAAGTCTGCTAAAGCAAGCCGAACCATCAAGCTTATCCAAGATATCATCAATACGTGGAATTGGGAATCTGTTCTTGATGGTAAGCTTGTTTAAAGCTCTGTAGTCCACACACATGCGGAATGATCCGTCCTTCTTTTGAACAAGAAGCACAGGAGAGCAGTAAGGTGAGGAACTGGGCTGAACCAAACCTTTCTCTAAAAGCTCGTTTACGTGCTTCATGATTTCTTCTTGTTGTGCCGCACTCACTCGGTATGCGGGTTTGTTGGGTGGAGAACTACCTAGCACAAGATCTATGCGGTGATCTTCGGGCCTTTGGGGAGGTAATTCTCCTGGCAAAGTATCAGCAAAACAGTCATTGAATGCATAAAGAAAATTCAGCCTATCATTAGACATAGCATCCACATTTTGATGATTTGGCACAAGGCTATTACGCACAAAAACCAAGTACGCGGAAAGACTCTTTTTCATTGCTTTATTAATTTGGATGTGTGATACAAGTGGGATGGAATCCCCTTCTTTGCCAGCATCAATAAAATGCATGCGGCCTTTAAGCATAAAAGAAATCATATTAGACTTGTAGTCTTTGCGGGGCTCAAGCCTATGATGCCACGGCTTGCCCAACAATACATCACATCCATTTAGTGGAGCAACTAGTAAATGTTCATTATCAAGGTAGCCCTGGATATGTATGCGCAACTTCCCTATCAATGGGGTAACCTACACCTCTTTACCAATAAATGCAGCTTCGGCTTCAATCTGAGATCCCATGTTCTCAACCTCAATACCCAATGCAGCTGCCGTTTGCATAGAGATGAAGTTATCGGTTGCACAATCATCAAACATGAATAGTGCGGGCTGATCCTTGATTTGCCCCCAAGCCTTGCAAACCATTCGCTCTTTTGCATGACTTGCACATCAGGAACTGCATGTACATTAGCCTTGGTCTGCTTGTCCTCGTGCTTAGGTTTGCGGTCAGGGCACTGTCAAAACATGTGGTCTTTGCTACCACAAGAAAAGCATTTTCCATCCTTGGCATATTGCTCTCTTTGCTCCGGGGTTAAGCCGAATTTGTTCTTCCTTGGGCCCTGATCTTTAGTTGTGTTATTTTCAGCTTTACCACCCTTGTAGGTCTCCCGGAAGTTCTTTTTAGGTGGTTGTCCACCCTTTTGCAGATTTGGGACAGCCTTGTCTTTCCCCTTTGAACCTCCTTGATCCTGTTTAATCTTAAGCACCAGTTGCTCCGTAGCAAGAGCAAAAGCTGTGAGCTGTTGCAAAGTATGTTTCAGGTGCAATTCAATGCCCGAACGATATGCTGCTTGCAGTCCGGAACGAAACTTCCTCTTTCTTTCATCCTCAGTGATTTGCATAAAGGGAGTTACTTCCAGCAACACTTTCCAAAACTTGTTGACATACTGTTGCACGCTTTCATTATCTCTTTGCTCCAGCCTGTCCCACTTTTGAGTGAGAGTTTGCTCCGCATTTGGTGGCAAAATCTGAGCATAAAATCTGTCTTTAAATTCCTTCCAGGTGCAAATGGGATCCTTGGTGATCTTTTCAGTGATCCACCAGTGAGCAGCAGTCCCTTTCAAAAACATGCTAGCATGGCGTACCTTAGACTTCTCTGTAAAGTCCTCATCGCTAAAAGCAATGTCGAACTGTGCCACAAATGCTAACACTTTAGAAGCATCATGTTCTCCATGAAAAACATCAAACTCGACAGATTTGTCACCTGCTTTGAATTCCTCGAGCTTTCTGGCATGAGGCTCATGGTCTTCTCTTTTTCTTTTCCCCTTATCCAACGGGGCAGCCCTATCTGCATGGGCTCCATGGGCCGTCATAGAAGTTTCATGAGGCACGGTGGCATGTGCTCCGTGAACTTGAAACTCAGATGCATGTGACTTACCTGCATACGGCAATGTCTCTCCATGAGACAACTCAGAAGGCAAAATTCTTCTAGAAGCAGACCTGTCACCCTTACCATGGGATACATATCTTGCATACATGTGACTTTTATGCTCTCCATGAGCACTAGCATACTTATATCTGTCAGGCTTTGTGCCTTGTGGAGAAGATGCATGTCGAGAGGTGACTGTCACCTCTTCCTTTTGCATAAAAGATTTCAGCCTTTGAGATGCGGGATCTCCATGCTTCAAACGAGGTGGATTTATGAATTTCAGCTCTCCGTCATCCCCCTCTTTGATGTCACCTTTGCGGAGGAGGTAGGCAAGTGCCAACTCCCTTGGCTTCTTGCCCACTTCCCGTGCCATGGACTCAAAAGTTACATCTACCATTGCATCAGCCTTCCTGGCTTCAATAGCACTTTGCACATGGGGATCTTCATGCAAAAACTTTAACTCTTGCTCTTGTGCCTGCAAAAGTTTTCTCATATGTTCCATTTCAGCCCTCATTGCATCAGGCTCTTGTTCAAGCATAACTGTCTTTCCTGGAGACAGTTGACGCTTTGATTCACTATCATTTACCCTTTCAAGGGGCTTGTGCCTTCCTCGCAAACCATCAGACCCACGAGAAGCACTAGATGGACCCCTCGAATTTGGCACTTCCAAAGGGTTGCCTTGGCTGTCCATTGTGTTTAAGTGTGCTAAAAGCGGGGTGTCCAGTACACAGGTTCGTTTCCCCACTAGGAAGAGGGAAACAACCGTGCTCTGATACCAATGAAACCAATCCCGTCAAGTGGGAAGACTCCGTTGGACACCCACATGCGTAATAGCACAACTTTAAAATCACAATTTGAAATGGACAACTTAATACAACTTGAAATTAAAATGAAATGAAATGGAAAGATGGACACCAGCACTGGGGCCCGAACGGGCCGATCCCCCCCCCTCAATATATGGTATATTTATTGGGAGTATTTAACAAATACAATGCTCCATGGGTTCCAAGAACCAGATGATGTCCATGTACATATGAATACAGTACCAAACAAATAGGCTCGAAGTCGACGTTCGAAGGAGATGCTTGAAGCAAAACGACCACTAGCGTGGTCCAATCTCTACGGTCCTGTGCTTTCACTGGACTCCGCGGAGAGCGCCTCACTGGTGTTCCGAGACCACGCACAAACAGGCGCTCTCGTACTAACGCCTGGCTCTCCCGATCTCAGCACCTTTGGACCGAGGTTCTCCAATAGAGCTTGGACTATCCGGCACCGAACGGGTATTGCCGTGGAGAGAGTCCCTTATCAGATTTATAACAAAATACTTTACTTAAATCTGAAAATTCACTTACTTGTGGATGGCAGATGGAAGACCAATACTCGAGGTATTGGTAGCTACTTGAGAGAGACACCAGATGTAACCTCTTGAAGAAGGAAGACGCCGCCTATGGAAAGGAGGCACGATCGCGCCTACCAAGGAGATTCGCCACCTGCAGTGTAGAACACAGCCACCTTCTTGTGGAGGAGGGAGATAGAGTATTAACCACCACTTTGAAGAGAAACCGCCTGGCTACAGACTATAACCTGATGAACAGTAGGCGCCTGGTTGCTGTACACAGACACCTGGCTGCAGCCTGAAGAGAAGATGGCCTGATGGAGCACACACACAGTCGCCTGAGGACAGGGTTCTGCTGGCTGGAAAACAGGCGCATAGCCACCTGCTGTGGGAGGCAGCGCAGCCTGTTGGGCTGCCTGTCTGGAGGCGCATAGCCGCAGCCACCTGAAGGAGCATGCGTAGCCTGGGGAGGTGCAGCCGTCTGGTTGCTGCAAACAGTCGCCTAGCTTCAGCCTGAAGAAGAGATGGCGTGGAGAGAGAGCAGCCGACTGAGAGGAAACATGCGCAGCAGTACAGAAGTCGCCTGGATGAGTATGCGCGGTAGTTCAACAGCCGCCTCAGAAAGCATGCGCAGAGATGGTCGCCGGTTCCTCCTTTTTCCACGAAGGGTGATGGCTTCTTTTTATAAAAATTAAAGTGGAGTTGAAACAAATAGATTAGGCTGGCTTCCCACGTTTGCATGTGGGTGGCCAGTTCCAAGGTGGTTTGGGTAGGTGACCCACCCACACACACACACTCTAAGTGGGGCTCCCCACCTTGGCCCCTAAGTGGGTGCCCAAAGGGGGTGCCCACTTTTAAGTGGGTGTGAACATGTAACCTTATAAATCAAAAGGTTAGAAATAAAAGTATTAAACTAACATGTTCAATATACTTACCACCTGTTCACATTCACCAGAACTTGTCAGAAGACAGAGCAGACTTCACGACTCACTGGCAGGCGTCCCCGCTCAGTAAGTAACACGTCAAGCAGGCAAACAGAAAAATACAAGTCATGCGAAAACAGTTTCAAACATGCAGAACATGAGTGCATGTGCAAACAGTAACATGGACATATCTCCCGTTCATGGAACAAGTAGTACAAAATATCTGTCGGCACAAAAATTGGCACGACGTAAAACATAAAAACCTGGTCTTCCTATGGAGTGACAGTCCCATAGGTAAGACACAGTTCCAGGCACGAGCCTCCCTATGGAGTGACAGTCCCATAGGTAAGACACGGCACAAAAACTGGCTTTTCCATGGCGTGACAATCCCATGGGTCGAACACAGTCCAGGTCATACACGGGTGGCACCAGTCTGGCTCCCGTCCATACGACACCATCCTGCTAACACACGGGTGGCACCAGTCTGGCTCCCGTCCATGTCAGCAAAATACTGGCCTCTTCACATGAGACACCAGCCTGGCCTCAAGTGAACGAGACTCAAAATCTGGAGATGGACCAAATGGTCGGCCAATTGGTGAGACAGAGGGATCGTGGCTTTTTATGCTATTATGGGGGCATATACTCTTTTTAGAGGGAGTCGACCTGCAGCTTCAGTGGTGTGCTTCAGGACTGCAGCAGAGGAGGTTGTGCGCTTTTCTCTCTCTGGAAAGAGGGTGCACTGCAGTACATACAGGGCCGACTAAATCTCTCTCTCTCTCTCTCTGTGGCGACTGTCAGCTTGGATTGCACGTGGCTGGACTGCACGTGGACTGAACAGAGAGTCAAATATCAGGTTGTCGGGCTGTTTGCAGGTGGCGCACAGAAGCTGAACTGCATGTGGGGGTTCTCCCTTACTTGCTACTAGTTGGGCTGAGTGCTGAAGGGGCACACATGCTTATGGAGGGGCTGGCGGCCTGTTTTTGGGCGCTTTTCTGTGTGCGCAAAAGTTGAGGGCTGAACAGTAGGAGGGGGGTTGAAGCTGCGGCACATGCTCTTTTCTCTCTCTCTCGCTTGGTGCACAGGAGGGCTGGACTGCAGGCGCTCAGGGCTGCGTGCTAGTGTTGAGTACCTAGAGTCTTCTGGGTGCTCAGCTGAGGGCATTTGACGGACATTGAGGAGGCTCTATCGACAGTACCCAAGTCTCAAATGTCAAAGGGATGCTGTGATCCAGAGGGGGACATTCCGGAGCAACACACGGAGGATGATGGTACAGGTAATTTGTATGTATGCTTGAGAGATGATATCTTGAGCGTGCTATATGGGTGCAGATCTAGCCAGGTGGACGGGTTGAAACAGACCCTGAGAGCAGGTTGCTTGGATGACTTCGAGATGTTCAGTCATTATGAGGGGGACATTCGGAGGATGCTGCTGCTCGAGCCCAGAGACGGGTATGTGATTGGTTGGGGTGGTGCCATCGGGTGCTACCAGGGATGGACCTGTGTACCAGGATGGTGGATACCGGAGCTGGCGGAGCAGGAGCCATTGGATGGACGACCAGGAAAGGATTCTGACACCACAGGGCTTCAGAGAGCTTCATCATGGAAGCATATGGAGCGTCTTCATCGACGAGTTGGCATTGGTACTAGATGTGTTGGTGAGAGGGGTGTTGGAAAAGTCACCTCCCCATCTGTAAGCCCCCAAATGAGGAGAGCACAGGGGAGGTGGACTTAGGGTTAGCATTGCTACTGACTGGATGTCAGGAGGGCAACAGATCCAGGATGGAACGGGGCAGGAGAGGGGGCTGCCAATAGGGCAGCACCTCACAAGAAACAGTCGGCCGGGGAATTGGGTCAGTCGGCCAGGGAAAAAGGCCTGTCGGCTAGGTCAAGAAATAGTTGGCCAGGAAAGGGTGGAGGTAAAAGAGGGGGCTGGAGGCAGTCGGCCAGATCTAAAGGTGGCCGACCAAATCTGGCCGACCACCTTCTGGGGCAGACCTGCCTCTATATAAGGGACCCCCCCTTGGGGTCATTTTGGTATGCAGCAGCAGTCCTCAGCCCTTCCTCCAGGAGCAGCCTTTGGAGCATTCAGGAGCTGATTTGGAGCAGGTTTTGGAGCTGTCTGGGCATCACTTTTGGGAGCAGATCTGCAGCAGATCTGGGAGCAGAAAGGAGCTGCAGCATCAACACCATCTGGGCCTACGCAGGGAGGTGATTTGGGGGTTGTCTGGGCAGCAGACTTAGCTTGCCAGTAGCATCTACCTGGGCTGTATTTCAGGACAGCAAGCTGGACAGATCTACATCTTTGGACGGAGAGTTTACTGACGCTCTTGTGGAGCACGCGAACTCTGGGATCTAGAGGTGCCAGGCACATAGTAGGAGGACCTTTTGTGGTATTGTATCTGTCCAGCTTTGGGCCGATGGAAATACATTCATGGTTGCTTCTATATTTGTCCCGTGCATGGTCTATTTACTGTTTCGCATATTCAATTGTTGTACACATCAGTAAAGAAGCTTGATTGTTCTCACCCACCATTGTGTGATCACATATAGCACCATGATTCTTCCGCTGCAGTAGATCCTTGTGGTCTACTCTCTTTTCTAACACTGGCCAGCTGACCCAGCAATCTCTGTGCAATCCTTTGCCAATTCAGCAAACCAAGTTGGCACACCACCAATTCCCGGGCAAGCAAGGCCAGCACAAAAGCCCAAGGCCATTACCAGTGCCCCTCGTCTGACAAACCACTGGTGGAGGTGCACCACAAACTGAAACCCCTGATAAATGCAAGGAAAATACACAGAACTTCACCTGGCAATCAGCCCCAACCTGGCAAACCTCGAAAACAAGAATTTCCAGCCACGGTTTGCACGGAATCAGCCCCAAAACACATCAGCCAGTCCCTGCCCGCTCAGAGACAAAGAAAAACAGCAGAAGCCCCTTGATTGCAGCCACAACCGCACATTGGTTTTAATCAATTATGGCATGCATTCTTGTGCCCTTTTTGACCAATCCTGATCCTTAGTGAGTGTCCCCACTAGGCACATTTAATTCTTGGGTTGACCGTAGTCATCCCTGTTTGACCGAAGTCATTTCTTGTCGACTATTGACTGCAGTCAATATTGTTTGATATCCATCAAACCTTTGTATTTCCTTGTCAACCGAATCCTCAGTTGTCTCTTCTTCTGACCAGTTCTTTTCCTAATCAACCGACTCCTCAGTCGATTCTCTTTGACCAAATTCAACTCTTACTTGACCCAATTTCCAAAAACAAAACATATTAAATATAATAAATATTTCTTTACTATTTGAGGCTTAGAAATTACATTTGGTGACAGCTAACGGCGATGGGCTGCAGCCAATAACTCCGAACTCTAGACAACGTGCAAGTGTGCGGGCAGAAAGCTCCTCCACATGGTTGCGGCTGACCTGCGTGACGATTTGAGATGGAAGGGTACAACCATCAATAAGAGGGCGGAGTGGCAAGATTCAAGGTTGCTAAGCTAGGAGGTGGCTCTGATACCACTGTTGGAAATCATGGTGAGCGGCAAGAAGAGAGAAGCAATCACATGATGACACAAATGGATGGAGGCACAAAGTGATGTGATAGATGGGTTAATCTCTACCAAGTACATGGCCTCATTTATAGGCTGGGTTATGCCTTATCTTCTCCCACATGCCTCACCCATGATGTCACCAGGGTGATACACAATCATATCAAATCTAATCTATGACTAGGTCCACTGGACAAGTGGCCTAAGGACTCTCCACACAACTCTAGGACACACTAGCACACTCACACTAGGACTCCGATATCCAACACATTTTCCCACCTATTTCCCATCTAATTTTCATCTAATTCCCACATTCATTACAACCATCCCCGCTCAATAAAATTTTGTCCTCAACATTGGAGGTGATGGTAAGGCACCAAGGGCCCAATGTTGAAGGAGGGCATACTTCATCATGAATGCCACCAGGGTCAAAAGGAAATGTGGTATATTCCTTTGCCATGGATGTTGTGGCATCTCCAGGGTCATGCGGGTGGTGATTTGTCGTTGCATGCTCATCATCACAAGACTCCATAATTGCATTGCATCTCTAATCAAGCTATCCTTAACAATTGAGAATTACTGAAAATCATCTTCATTATAGCTGGTGTAGTTGGGCTCCAATAGCTCCATAAGTTCCTCAAATCCCTCAACAATCCATGGGCTCACATATAAGACAGCATGGGGTTTTATTCCATGTATGCTTGCATACAAAGGGTCTTTTCTTAAGGTCGGCCAGGTACTTATTCAAATAGGTAGACTAGCCTACCGACGACGGTTTGATCCTAGTGGGTGCCGGTGCTTGCTTACGAGGGAGGCGACTCCTATAGAAGGTACAACTAGTAGAGTTGACGCCAGAAATGGTAGGGCAGCCTTAAGTCAGGCATCTGCTAGGAAGGAAACGATGATAGGTGTGAGCCCTATCCGGCAAGCCTTGGTTGCCGCCGACCCTCCACCATGGTGTAAATCCCACGGGATGCCCCGTAGACTACACGACTCCTTTCGCTGTGATGTTCATCCCATGGAGGTGAGACTTGGTTGAGGAAGGCATGGCCGAATCCTTAAGGCCGGAGGTAAGGGATGCGACCTTATACCGCTCTATAGAATCATTGTAGACGGACCTAGCTCGATATATATATATGCTTGCATACAAGTCTTTTCTGAAACATAGTGCATCTAGCTTCCAAGAAACTAGAAAATCTGAGAGAGAAAAATTAGGCCCGGTCAGAGTCTTGTAAGCTGTTCCACAGCCTTTCCCTACCAATTTTAATTCCTTGACAAGAAGATAATCAAACACACTGTTTGAGACTGCTTTCATAGAATAAGGAGGGGGCACTGGTGGATGACACAAGCAAATGTCAGTTCCTAATTGTCCTTCAATTGCTTCGAGAAAGGGAAGCTGTCCATGTCACTGCCGTTCGGAGAGCAATCAGCCATGTGCATCCTGAAGTGCATGTGATGATCCATACTTGTGAGTGTGCATGCCATTTTGGCTGCAGCTGAAAACCATTGAGCCAATCATCTCTGCCATAATCCTCAAATGCCACTAACCAATATTCAAGATTTGTTGCAACCAAATCCGTAACACATTGCCATTCATTGGCTGCACGCTTCTGGCCCTTTTTCCACATAACAAAAGGAGGTTAAAACTCTCCATACAAGGTGCAATCCCCAAGATAAATATCATTGCAAGATTTTCATACAAGTCATAAAAAATTTCCCATAAATCTTCAATGTGAATGGATTGAAATAGTGGCAAGCACATAATACCGTGTAATGCACTACCCTTTGAAACTAATTGCATCAAAATTTCCAATTGAATAGTCTCAATGCTTTGAAGGCAAATGGAAGCAGTGGGAGCAAGATAAATGGAAGCACATGCTGAAAGTGTGCTGCTGTAATGAATGAATTGAAAGTACAAACAACAATGAAAAGAAAGGAAGCCCTAGGACAAGGCGTCCCAGTGGTACCAAATGTACTACATGGTACTAGACCTAACGTGTACCATGTGTCCTAACTTCCTATAACTATGCCTACAAGGCACATACCGTGGAAAGAAAGGCATCCATGGATAGCCCATGAGATAGCCTACAAACCCCCCTCCATGGTATGGGCTGACGTATCATGGAAACATCTCAAGATAACTGGAAGAACCTAATGATGTCATGGTTGCACATGTTCGTCCTGAACGGATATAGCAACCTATGACTGTATAGAGTATATCAAATCAAGTCACGAAGGATACTAAGTTCAAAGCTTGCCGGAAAGCTTCAAACTTAGGTCAAGGAAGAGCCTTCGTAAAAAGATCTACCAAGTTGTCTTCAGTGGGGATGTAAGACAATTGGATGTCACTTGCTAACAATCTCTCTGTGACATAATGATAGTGAACCTCAATATGCTTTGTGTGGGCAAGAAAAACTGGATTCCTGCAATTGCCAAAGCACTGTGACTATTAGTGAAGATGACTGTGGGAGATGTCTGACCTATATCAAGACCTGCAAGTAACTTACGAAGCCAAACACACTCCACTGTAGCTGTAAAAGGTGCTCTGTACTCAGCCTTACAGCTAGAAGTGGCAACTATATTCTGCTTCCTGCTGAACCAGGAGATGCATGAAGTACCAAGCATGAAACAATTGCCACTATGAGACACTCTGGTGTTTGAACAACCAGCCCAAACACTATATGTGAAGCCATGCATAATCAGTGAAGAATCAGACTTGTAAAGAAGGCTTAAATTACCTTTGAGGTATCTGAAAACCCGCTTCACTGCTGGGCTCTGCATATACCTGCTCAATTGGCAGACAACATATTGTAGATCTAGCCTAGTGTGGCATAAATGTATCAAGCACCCAACTGCTTGCTGATAGAGAGTGATATCACATGTACCACTGCCATCATTAGATGAAAAATGAAAACCAGGTCTAAGGGAGTGGAAACTGGCTTGCAATCCTCAAACTGAAATCTGTGCAACAGCTGTCCAATATACTTGGATTGTGACATGATAATACCCCCCTCACTGCTAGCAAATTGTATGCCCAGATAGTATGCAGGAGACCAAGATTTGACATGGCAAATGACTTTTGCAAGTCAAGCTTAAATGCTGCAATTTGCTGAGTATGTGTCCTAGTAACAAGCTTGTCATCCACATAGAGTATGAAGATAAGCAAATCTGTCCCACTCCTGCGGATGTAAAGTGTAGCCTTTGTAGGGCTATTCTGAAAGCCAAGACTTAATAAATGTGAGTGAATGCATGCATACCAAGCCCGGGGTGCCTGCTTTAATCCATATGAGGCCTTTTTCAGCCGGCATACCTTACTTTTAGAACCCTCAACCTCAAAGACTGGAGATTGGGTGACAAATACTTCCTCTGTCAAGTCACCATGCAAGAATGCTGTTTTTATGTCTAGCTAAAGCACTTCCCAGTGATTATGTGCAGCAAGGACAATGACACACCTGATGGTAGTGATCCGGGAAGTGGGGGCAAAAGTTTCTTCAAAATCAATGCCTTGCTGCTGAGCATAGCTCTTAGCAACAAGACGAGCTTTGTATCGGTCAACTGAACCATCAGCTTTCCGCTTAAATTTATTACCGACTTGGTTCCAATGGCATTCTTGCCAGGAGGCAAGTCACATAAAACCCAGGTGTCATTCTGACGGATAGATTCCAAATCAGCTTCATGGCTTGCATTCAACAATCACTTTCAAAGGCATCCTCGGGAGACAATGGCTCCTCATTGCATGCTGTAGCTAATAAGGCAGAAGCAATAAAATGGCCATGATCATGTCTTGCAACACATCTAGTATGGGCTGGCAGAGGAACAGCTTGTTTGCTGTCTTTCAAAGTATCTAGTAGCCATCTGGGAATCTTTTTAGATTGCTCAATTTCTGTCCTTTCCTGATCAAGTGCCCTGTGCATGGAATCTTGACCAATGGAAGGCATATCAGGCTGTAAAATCTGCTGATTTTCAGACTGCAAATGGGGCTGTAAATGATCAGAAGATAAGGAGAGAGGGGCTTGAGGTAAAGCATATCAAAGGAACCTGACTCAAACAAAGGAAGTATGCTGTCAAACACATCTCAGGCATCAACTTGTGGCTGTTTTTGACATTCCAGCATGGCCATGGGTGAAGACTCATCAAAGACAACATCCCTATTGACAAAAACTTTGCCCTTATTGGGCTGGAAGAGTTTGTAGCCTTTGCTCTTTGAACTGTATTCAATGAAGATACATTTTATAGCTTTATCATCCAACTTTGTTCTAGTTTGAGAAGGCACATGTGCATAAGCCAGACAACCAAAAACTCTCGTGTGAGCAATCTTGGAAATTTTGCCTGTCCATGCTTCATAGCGACTAATAGTTTGCAATGCCTTGGTTGGACTTGTAACATGCAACGGTTATGGATAGTTGTGAAACGTAGAAAGACTTTTTTTTTTTTTCCCGAGAAAAGATCCTTTCATTAGTTATATAAAAACGCCCGTAGGGCTACAAAAGATCTCTTCTGCTCATAAGAGAAAAAGAGCAGTGAATACAGCAAGGCAGCCCGGGAGACTCTCCCTAGGTGCTGCAAAATACAAGCATCAGTACTAAGGACTGAGGGGCTAAATCATACAATAGGGGGGGGGAATAGCCAAACAGGTGGCCTGTAATGCCAACGGGGGGATCCCGTGTGTAAGGTGTAGAAGGGGCCGCTGCGCCAGGTGGTGTGAAAAGCCTGGCGCCGCAAGATCGCCTCGTCCGAGTCGCCCCGGATGCGGTCATACTGTCCTCGCAGGGTGTGGATCAACTCCTGCCAAATCCCCCGTACAGTCTCTGCTGGTGGCTCCAGTCTCCCCTCAAAGGCCGTGAAACACCGGGCCCTCCAGGTGAACCAGATGGTGAGGCTGCTGAGGAGCTCCCATCGTAAATCCCTCTCCTGTGTCCAGCTGGCGGACAAGAAATCCGGTGCCGGAACCAGGCGAGGCTGGCCCCTAATAAATCTGATGGCCTGACTGCCCTGCTCCATCTCATAGCCCATAGCAGGCCCTGACGAAGTCGACCAAGCAGCGGCACCCCACGTAAACATACCCTCTGGAGAGAGGGGGGCCAGAATACGCAGCATCCGCAGCCAAATCTGCTGTGCCTGAGGGCAGTCCCAAAGGCAATGTCTCTGTGTCTCCATAGGGTGGCCGCATCGAACGCAGGCCGCCGGAAGACCGCTGTAAACAAGCCAGGTGCCAACTGCTGAGCCCCTGTGTGGTGGGCGACCAGCCACCCATTGAAAAGCCGAGATCCTGCGGGCCTGCCGACTAGCCCAGAGCCGAGCCCAGAAATCCTCCAGGAACTCCTGTGAGAGTCCCTGCAACAATCGCCAATGCCCCGCTGCCGCTGGAGAAACCGTCCTCCTCGCCGTCAAAATATGCCGTCCCAGCCGAACAGTATACTGGAAAAAGGTGATCTCTGTGGCCTCAAGGGATGCATAAGGATCATGCCACTCGTACTCCCCGGGGTCCCACTGTAGCCGGGCCAAGGGGCGCGCTGCATATGCCCATATGCGCCAATCCGGGAGCACATCAGCAGGGTCGGGGTCAATATGCCACTTCCGAGAAGCGGCAGCCACTACCCGAATCCTCTGAAAGGTGCACTCTGCAACCAAAGGCGACTCCACCTCCACTCTCTGGAGTCTACCCTCATCCTGAATCTCATAGTAGAGGCATCTGCCATCCTCAGTGCTAGCTCTGACAGCAATCAGGATCTCCAACTGTGTAAAGGCTCCCATCCACCGTGGGGCCACTGGCTCGAGAGGCGTGAACCACTCCTCTGTGAGAGCCTCCTGTATATCATCCCTCATAATCAACCCCCCTCTGAAGTGACTCAGCCTCTCCACCTGGATCTCCTCTGGTAGACTGCAGAAAGCCTGCCAGTCTCCAAAACTACGAGCTGGGCCTGCCGCTAAAGGTCCCCAGGCTAGACGAGGCCGAGAACCCAGCATATGACCCTGCTCCGTGCGAACCGCTGGGCTCCAGATGAGCGGCTGCCTGGCCCGCTCCTCAACACAAGAAGGAGGCCGCTAAGAGAGCCCCGGTCTCAGCAGCTCCCAAGCTCTCAGGATACTCAAAGCAAATCTGTCCTCCCATCCTCTACTGAGGCCTGTCCACCTCATCTCTATGAAGATCCAGCGAATCTTTGGTGCCCAAGTACCCCCTGCAGGGGGCGCCCGAGCCTGCAGTCGCTGCAAGAGGAGCTCTTTCCACGGCTCAGCGCCGCCTGGAAGCAACCCCCGAACAATAAGCTTCCCCAATAAGGCTCTGCTCTGATCGACTGGATCTATAATGCCCAAACCGCCCTGAGCCAGCGGAAGTGTAATAACTGCCCATGCAACCTTTGTCCGAGCTGGCTGACCGTCCCGCCCAGACCACAGAAAGTTCCTGATCAGCCTTTGTACCTGGCTGATGCAAGAGCTCGAGAAAATCCAGCAAGACGTAATGTACCACATGGTCGCTAACAGCACCTGATTTGCCACCACCACCCTCCCAGCCAAGGATAGTCGAGCTGTACTCCAATACAATAGCTTCTTCCGAATGCTCAGAAGAAGCGGGGCAATCTGCTGCTCAGGTGACAAATCGAGGCCAATCTGGCATCCCAAATACCGCATTGCTGTGCCTGGAGGAATCCATCTAAAACCGGGGTCCGGGCTCCATGCCGGAGTGGGAGCACTACTGATCCAAAAGGCCACTGTCTTGCGCCAATTGATCAATGCTCCCGAAGCTGCACTAAAAACCTGGAGCGACTGCTCAGCCCGAATAAGATTGGCCTCTTGGCCATGCAAAAATAAGCCGTGTCGTCTGCAAACTCAGCATCAAGCAAATCCTCCCCCCGGACTGGGAGCTGAAGTCCTCTCAAACCAACCTCCTCTGCCGTCAAATACATACTCATAGCCTCCGCAAAGAAGAGAAAAAGGAAAGGGGCGAGAGGACACCCCTGACGGACTGTTCTGGTCAGCTCAAAACTCGGCCCCCGTCCTCCTGCAATCAGCACCTGGCTGCAAGCTGTGGAATACAGAGCTGCCACCCCTCTGATCCATCCTGGCTCAAAGCCCAGGCGAAGCATAGTGCCCTCTAAGAATCCCCAATCAACTCTATCGTATGCCTTCTCAAAATCGAGAAGCATCACGACCAAGTCCTCGCCAAGAAATCTAGCTCGGGCCGTCGCCTCCCAGAAAGTAAAGATGTTGTCAAGGATACTGCGCTCCTTGACAAATCCTGTCTGAGTAGCATGAATCAACTCCCCCAGGAAGGGCTGGATCCTCAAACTCAAGGCCTTTGCTAAGACCTTGTAGACAGTATTGAGGATCGTAATAGGCCTCCAATGCCGAATGTCATCTGATACTCCCTCCCCCTTGGGGATAAGATAGATCAAGCCCTCTGAAAAGCTCTGCGGCATCACCCCAGTGTCCAAAACATGCTGAAAGCCCCTGCGGAGGCCTGGCCCCAAAAGGTCCCAATAGCGCATAAAAAAGGCCGGCGTCAGTCCGTCCTCCCCTGGGCAACTATGTCGCGGCAGGACCCTCAAGGCCTCGGCAAGCTCAATCTCTGACAGAGGCGCACCTAGAACTGTACGCATATGGTCTGTGACCCTCCTCTGCACATGGGCCCACACAGTCTGTCTGCAAACATCTCGATCCTCAGTGGCTGGCTCCGCTGAAAGCAGGTCACTATAAAATGCAGTGGCAATGGCTCTGATCTCCCCGAGCTCAGTAGCTACCGATCCATCCGGTCTACTAAGCTGGCGGACTCCTGCTCGCGCATGACAGGGTCCAGTGATCTCAAAAAACTCCCCAGTCACTCTATCACCAAGCTGCGTCCACTGAGAGGCCTGACGACGATAGTAAAACTCATGTCTCTGCTCCTCTACCTCTCTAACCTCCTGACGTGCCTGGCTCAGCTGGGACGCCACCCACTCACATGCAGGCTGCTGCTCCTGAAGGCGCTGTAGCGAAGCAAGGCTGCATCTCAGCCGTTGCTCCCGCTCGCGAATCTCTCCCAGTCGTGTCAAAGCTGCAGCGTGTAGAAAAGAGCTAAGATCAATGAGTCCCTGGGCACACTGGCCCGCTGCATCCTGGTCAGAGCACTGACTATCATGCCAGATCCTCTCAATGTCCTCAGCAAGACTGGGATCTGCAAGTACCCTCTCTGGGATCCTCAACTGCAAGTTGGGCTCCCGTGTCCCCTCCTCCAATGTCAATATAACTGGCGCATGATCTGAAAATGAGGTGCCAGCGAGAATGCCGACGGAGCCCCCTCGCTCCCCTAACCAGTCGCCCACATAAAAGCGATCAATCCGTGATAGATTAGTCCCTCCCTGCCGGCGATCCGACCGAGAGAAACTAAGACTGTCCTGAGACCGGGAGAAAGCTCCATGCTGCCATGCATCAGTGATCCTCAGTGACATGCAAAACCGGTCCCAAGCTGCAAGCTCCGTGCCGTGCACTGTAACATGACTGCCTCCCACCCTATCTGCCGGGTCCTCAAGCATGTTGAAGTCTCCCCCAACACACCAATGTGCGGCCTCTGGCAATGCATCTGTAACCTGAGTCCAGAACTCTGCTCTGGCACTAGCATGATTGGGCGCATAGATGTTGAGCACACCCAATAGCTCATCATGCATCCTCAGAATGACATACTGTGCTCTACCAGGCACAATGATCCCTCGATCCACAATGGCCTGCCGCCATACATCTGCAATAACCATGCATACTCCTCCCTGTCCACCCAAAGGACCAAACCCTGCAGACCAAAAAGTGTCCCATCTACCAGGCATCACCGAACCATATCTCCGGATCCTGCTCTCACCCAAGTGGTGCTCCTGCATCATCAAAATGTCAATGCTGCCACCAACCAGGCATCTCTGAAGCTCCTGCCTCAAGCAACCTCGATAGCGTATAAAGTGTGCTCCGCCAAGGCCCTGTACATTCCATGAGATGATCCTCATGGATGCCCTGCTGAGGTGGATGCTGTCTCAGCCGTACGGCGGGCCTTCGCAAGCGGCTTGGATGGAGAGTAGTCCCCATCCGAACGGCTGCGAATCTGCCCACCTGGTGTACTGCAAGAATCCCGGATCAGGCGCCAGTGGCTGTGGCCCATGGCGACTGCCTCCTGCTCTGACAGAGAAACCTCGTGTATACTCACATATCCAGGGTCACGTGCCAAGTCTGCCACTATGCGCACGACTAAATGCCGAATCCTTGAGGTATCCACACTCCCGGGATCCAAGAAAAAATGAGCCAACTCCCAAAGTCGGCCTATCACATCTGTCACCTCCAGATCGCTCATGTGGTGAGAAAACTCAACTGCCTGAGTCTTCAAAGTGCTGAGAGCGAGCTCTAGAGTCCACTCCCGGTCACAAGGTCCACATAGAGGGAACGAGAAGGCCACCGCTGAGTCTAGTGCCTCCTCCCCCGCGGGCCGGAGGTATCACTACATGAACTCGAATGGGTGCTGGCTCATGGGGGCCCTCTGCTCCAAAAAGCCGTGTGAAGGTATAATCAAAGGCCTCCGAGCGCTGTCTAATGCCAAGGCGACTCAGCCGACTGCGGATAGATGAAATTCGTGAGGCCCTAATCGGCATAGGTCTCCTCTGTGATGCTCGAGCGAGGTCAGTGCTCAGCGCTCTCCGGACTGCAGGTGAGCGCCAGGGAACTGCCAGGGCCTCCCGGGAAGGTGAGGCGGGCGGAGGGGGAGGAGGGGGAGGCGAGGGAGGTGGAGAGGGAGCCGCTGCCGAAACCGGAGCGGGGGCGGGAGGAGGCGATGGTGGAAGCGAGGCGGTGGGAGGGGACGGGGGTGGGGGGGGTGAAGGAGGGGGAGCTGGCATCTCCTGGTCCTCGGTCGCTGCAGGGGTCTCCTCCTGAAGGGGAGCAAAGCTGTTCCTCACGGGAACCCAGTGAGGCTGAGACTGTGGCTGCTACTGCAGCGGTCTCTGGGCGTGCTGCTGTGGCTGTCCAGGCTGCCACTCCGAGGTCTCTGTGGCCTGAGCAGGTGTCCCGGAGGTAGCCTGCCGAGCCGAATCTGTGGGCGGGCCATCAGTAGCCTGCTGCTGTGGTGAGGGTCGAGGTCTCCTGCGAGGGCAGGCCTTGGCCAGTGACCGACCTGCCTGCAAATGAAGCACTGGTTCGGGACTCCACTCTCTGATCTATCCACCCCCCCCCCCTATCCTAGGTAACGGAATGACCTTAGGAAGGGAGGAGATGTCAGACACCAACACTCTAACCGAAGGTAGCCCAGCTACTCTGGCCACCACTGAAGCTGCTGAGGGGCCCGTCTCTAGTACCGAGCCCACCAATGCTCCGAGCCTGGAGAGGAGCGGAAGATACTCCCGGCGAAGACCAGGGAAACAAACTGTAACATGGAAGAGGCGCTCTCCCTGCTCCGCCGCTGCTGGGTCAAATCCATGCTGCCAAGGTCTGAAGAAAGCCCGAGCACCCCTGATGTCAAGGGGACTCATGGCAAGGACCTTGGCAACGCTCTGGGCGGCCTCGAACTCGATCTGATAATGCCCCCGGCCCAGAAGCTGTACATCCAGGATCTTGCCCACATCTGCAAGAAGGCGGGCCTGAAGAAGATCCCTGATCTCCCCTTTGCTGGGGCGAGTGCCGACTATACGGCAGATGGTGGAATGAGCCTGGAGGTGTTCCACCTCTGCGGTGAGGCTCGCTTCCTCTTCCGGCGAAAGAGAAAGCCTGATGGGGGTGACCTCAGGGGCGGGCGAGGGGGCTGCGGATGAGTCCCTCTGAGGCGGGGCGGGAGGAGCCTCCATCAGAGTCTGAAGCTGCGGCGAAGGCGAGGCGAAGGCGGGAACCTGCTGGAAACGAGTTGCACACAGAGAGGCGGAATACGGAGCGAAAAATGAAATCAAAACCCCCAGGGGGCGGAAGCAAGAAAAGGAGGGAGGGGGGGGGGGGGGGGGGAGAAGGCGAAAGAGATAAAACCTAAAAAAAAGAAGGGGGGGGGGGAGGGCAGGGGTTGCGCGCAAGAGGGATGGGCGGAAAAAACGAACTGGCGGAGGGGGGGGGAAAAGTCGCTGCAGAGAGGAGGAGGGCGCGAAGACAAGGGGGGGGGGAGGCGTAAGGGAGAGGAAGGCGGCGAGCAGAGCTATGGGCAGCAGCGAAGGCAGGCGGAAGGGGGGGGGCGCAGCAGCGGATGTAGACGGGGGGGCTAAACGAAAGGCGGCGGGGGTCAAAGAAGGCGGCGGACAAAGCAGGCGGCGGGCAATGCAGGGAAGGCGGAGAAGGAGGAAGCGAGGAGGAAACGAGGGGGCGAGCAGGCAGGGAAGGTGAAGGGCGCAGTGCAACAACGCGAGCAGGGAGAGGTGGGCGGGAGCTTCAGCGAGCGCAGGTGAGATTCAATCAATCGGAGGTTTTTTTTTTGTAGAAAGACCTTTAAACCTTTAGCGAGTAGTCAATGCAATCCACAGAGAGGAGGAGATATGAGAGAGGGGAGAGATAGAGACAATAGAGACGACACCAGATTGGGTCCCTTTACCTACTGAGGGCCCCCTTTTACAATACACAGGAGTATTTGGAGAATTGAATACAATGGAGGGAACACTCTCGATGAGTGCATCAAAGATGCAACCAAAGGTGACTCTTGTACGTCCAAAGACAACCCAAAGCTGAGAGAGCAACTGTAGCCAATGATCCAAGACTTCAATGCTATCCACACCGAGATGTAGACCACTCTGCGAAGCCAAAGAATGCTGCGTGCTGCTGTCCACGAACTGCAAGTGTCTGCGTGAGTGAGAGAATGCATGGGGATGAGAAGAGAATGCTGATCCAAACTCCAGGATGTTGCTGCGTGTTGCTGTCCTGAATTATCCTTGGCTGCTGCGCAGAATTTTGCTCCAAACGAGGGGTGGATCTGCTCCAAAGCTGATGCAAAAGGGTTGATGCGTCTGCGTGGAAAGGTGGGCAGCCAACCATGCAAGGGGAGACGCAGATCTGCTGCGTTGTAGGTGTAGGGAGCGGGGGGGAGTGATGGAGGAGGCAACAGGGTAGGAAACAGGTGGCTGTAGGAGCACAAGGATGGGCTGGAGCTGAATGCAAAATGAGGGGATGAGAGCTTGTTTATATAGGCTGAGGGCTGGCCTTGGCAAGTGGGTGGCATGTGGGGGGTTTGACTAGGTAGGTGGTAGGTGGATAAGGCTTGATGACTTGGTGGATAGGAGGGCTTCCCTCCTTTTAGGGGGGTTGACCTTGAATGTTGGGCTGTCCCCCCTAGATTCAAGGGTGACCCTTGACTTTGTGGATGGCCCCCTCCTTCAATTGTGGGCTGCCCCCTAGATTCAAGGGTGGCACCTTGACTTTCTAGATGGCCCCCCTTCAATTGTGGGTTGCCCCCTAGATTCATGGGTGACTTTGTAAAAGGGTGCCCTTCAATTGTGGGCTGCCCCTAGATGCAAGGGTGGCCCCTTGACTTTGTACGGTGCCTCCTTGAATTGTGTGTGGGTGCCCCTTTGACTTGCTAGCAGCCTCTTAGGTGGTACTTGTCCATTCAACACGTGGAGCCCTTGATTTGTGGCTCGGTTGTTTTAATTATCTTTTCGTGCATTAATCCTATCCTAGGTTGAACCTATCTACTATATTGCATAGTTCTCTAGTGGGTACAAGGGACTGACACTAACAAACCCTAAGGCTCAGAGAATGACCTACGTAGCTCATGCCTGACGCGTCCCTGGAGTAGAGCTCACATTGTGGCAACGGCATGCGACAAAACGTCTTAATTGGGTGCTACTTTTGTACATTGTCTGCACTTGGTGATGAGCCAGTGTGTCACCATGCACCCAAGTGCAGGGGTGCATGTGACATTCCCTCCTCCTTAATCTGGCGGCAGTTGGATTGCCTCCAAGTAGTCTGCCAACAACTGTGGGAATTCCGTGAAGCACTCCTCGTTGAGCCAAACCGCCTCATGGGTACCTCGGTCGTGGAACTTGGTGTAGAATTGCGTATCATGCGTCCTGATCCATGCTTTGACTTGTGGAGAAGAATCTGGTCTGGCTCAATTGCTTCAGCTTTGTCGATCACTTCAGGCTGCTGCTCGTTTGGAACCTCGCTGAGAGCTGGTCCAATGTATTGCTTCAACCACGAAACATGAAAGACGTCGTGCATTGTCCAACTATCTGGTAATCGCAACTTCATTGAGACGTTGATCTGCTTGATGATTGGAAATGGGCCAAAGCTTCGGAAAGAGAGCTTTGGGCAGCGCTTACCCACTTGTTTCAATTGTTGCTTGATGATGCGTAGGTAAACCCAATCCCCTTCTTTGAAGTTGACATCTCTATGAGACTTGTTGGCTTGTCGTGTGTACGCCTCTTGTACCTTGGCAAGCTTGTCCTTTACTGACTCTATAATCTCTGCCATGGTCTCGACCGTCTTGTTTGCTTCAAGCGATGGCGAAACCATCCGCGTCAAAAGAGAGGCGAACCTTCTGCCAAAAGCTGCTTCGTATGGAGTCCGACTGATACTGGAAGAATGTGTGTCATTAAGGATGGCTTGCACAAGAGGAAGATGGTGTTTCCACGTCGATCGAGTATCATGACAATATGATTTGAGAACATCAAAGGCCATTTGGTTGTAGATTTCTGCTCCAAACGAGGGGTGGATCTGCTCCAAAGCTGATGCAAAAGGGTTGCTGTGTCTGCGTGGAAAGGTGGGCAGCCAACCATGTCTGCTGCGTTGTAGGAGGCAGCAGGGTAGGAAGCAGGTGGCTGTAGGAGTACAAGGCTGGGTTGGAGCTGAATGCAAAATGAGGGGATGAGAGCCTCTTATATAGGCTGACGGCTGGCCTTGGCAAGTGGGTGGCATGTGGGGGGTTTGACTAGGTAGGTGGTAGGTGGATAAGGCTGGATGACTTGGTGGATAGGAGGGGCTGATGTGGCTTCCCTCCTTTTAGGGTCGTCGGTTTGCGGGTGGAATGCACTGGAAAGCTGAAGCTTCGTCCCGAAATTTTCAAACAGGGCCCTCCAAAATTGTGAGGTAAACTTTGGGTCCTTGTCTAACGTAATGGTTCGGGGCAAACCGCAAATAGGATACCACCAACGGATGAACTTTGCTGTGGTCGTCTGTTTACAAGGTACAAGCATGCAAAATTTACTAAAGCGATCAACAATAGCCATGCATTGAGTATTTCGCGTACTTATTGTGGTGGGGAGTGGTCCAACAAAATCCATGGAAATGTCTTGAAAAGTCCCGTGGGGAATAGGTAGTGGCATAAGCAATCGTGCCGCCTTTTTGTGCGAGACCTTCACTTTCTGACATATCCGACATGCTTGCACATATTGGTAGACATCCCTGCGCATACGTGGCCAATAGAACAATCGCTCCAACTTCTCCAACGTGCCGTTGATGCCTCTGTGTCCCCCTGCCAAGGAGTCATGGGCATCATGGAGAAGTACTTTCCTTTTATCTGGTACTACACAGCCTATTCTTATAGACTAGCCAACCATCCTTGATAGAATAATGGCCGGGCTCAAGGCACATGGCCAATTGATAGCGGGTTCGGAACTCCTCTGAATCCTCTTACCGTGCTTTCATGCTTTCAAGATCTTTACCCTGAATTTCTAGCACAGTTGTCCCTTGCATGGTCTGGATGGAGGTTGTCTTTCGACTAAGGGCATCGGCGACTGAATTGTGCTTGCCAGGACGGTACTCTCTCACGCCACCAAACTGCTGAAAGAGCCGACTCCACCGCGCTTGTCGATCACTCCACTGAGTACTGGGCATGGTCTGAAGCCATTTGAGGGCTTGATGATTTATCTTCACAGTTCCCGACCATAAAGGAAGGGCTTTCAATGCTTCAGTGCTGTAATAACACCCAAAAGCTCCTTGTCGTAGATGGAATAATTCTTTTCTGCTATGTTGAGCTTGCGGCTGTAGTATGCCACCGGTTGTCCCTCTTGTTGCAGGACTGCCCCAATGGCCAGATTACTAGCATACGTGATGACCTCGAAGGGTTCATCCCAAGATGCCAACTTCAATATTGGTGCTGACGAGGCAACTTTCTGTAAAGCATGGAATGCCTGAAGAGCCTTACCGGTCTCACTGGAATTTTTTGGCGTTTTGTCTTGACTCCCTTCAGCTGAAGGGAACACTCTCGATGAGTGCCTCAAAGATGCAATCAAAGGTGACTCTCGTACGTGCAAAGACAACCCAAAACTGAGAGAGCAACTGCAGCCAATGATCCAAGACTTCAATGCGGTCCACACCGAGATGTAGACCACTCTACAAAGCCAAAGAATGCTGCCTGCTGCTGTCCACAAACTGCAGGTGTCTGCATGAGTGAGAGAATGCGTGGGGATGAGAAGAGAATGCTGATCTAAACTCCAGGATGTCGCTGCGTGTTGCTGTCTTGAATTCTCCTTGGCTGCTGCGTAGAATTCTGCTCCAAAGCTGATGCAAAAGGGTTGCGGCATCTGCGTGGAAAGGTGGGCAGTCAACCATGCAAGGGGAGAGGCAGATCTGCTGCGTTGTAGGTGTAGGGAGCAGGGGGGAGTGATTGAGGAGGCAGTAGGGTAGGAAGCATGTGGCTGTAGGAGCACAAGGATGGGCTGGAGCTGAATGCAAAATGAGGGGATGAGAGCCTGTTTATATAGGCTGAGGGCTGGCCTTGGCAAGTGGGTGGCATGTGGGGGGTTTTGACTAGGTAGGTGGTAGGTGGATAAGGTTGGATGACTTGGTGGATAGGAGGGGCTGATGTGGCTTCCCTCCTTTTAAGGGGGTTGACCTTGAATGGGGGCTGTCCCCCCTAGATTCAAGGGTGACCCTTGACTTTGTGGATGGCCCCCTCCTTCAATTGTGGGCTGCCCCCTAGATTCAAGGGTGGCACCTTGACTTTCTAGATGGCCCCCCTTCAATTGTGGGCTGCCCCCTAGATTCATAGGTGACTTTGTACATGGCCCCCCTTCAATTGTGGACTGCCCCTAGATTCAAGGGTGGCCCCTTGACTTTGTAGGGTGCCTCCTTGAATTGTGTGTGGGTGCCCCTTTGACTTGCTAGCAGCCTCTTAGGTGGTACTTGTCCCTTCAACACGTGGAGCCCTTGATTTGTGGCTCGGTTGTTTTAATTATCTTTTCGTGCATTAATCCTATCCTAGGTTGAACCTATCTAATATATTGCATAGTTTTCCAGTGGGTACAAGGGACTGACACTAACAAACCCTAAGGTTCAGAGAATGACCTACGTAACGCATGCCTGACGCATCCTTGGACTAGAGCTCAAATTGTGACAATGGCATACGACAAAATGTCCTAATTGGGTGCTACTTCTGTACATTGTCTGCACGTGGTGATGAGCCAGTGTGTCACCATGCACCCAAGTGCAGGGGTGCATGTGACAGGACTTCTATTTAAAATGTAATTGGCAAACATGACATTATCCAACCACAATTTATTAGGCAAATGCTTGCCCTATAGCATGCATCTGGCCATCTCCATAACTAATCTATTCTTTCTCTCAGCTATGGGATTTTGCTGAGGTCTATATGGCATAGTGCATTGATTATGTATGCCTCTGGTTCCCAAAAAATCAGCAAACTCATGAGACATATATCAACCCCCCCTGTCTGTATTTATATTGGCAATTTTCAGCCCACTTTCATTCTCTACCAGGGCAACAAGGTGCTTAAAGCATGAGAAGACCTGAGATTTGGATTTCAAAGCAAAGATCCAGGTATATCTGGTAAAATCATCGATAAAGATAACAAAGTAATAGAACCCTCCAATAGCTGCAACCCTCATGGGACCACGAACATCACTGGGAGCCCTATAAAGATTGCGAGAAGCACCAACCCTGCTATCTTTGGAGAAAGAAAAACGGTGCATCTTACCAAGAACACATGCTTCACATACCTGCTTGGGTGGCATATGCATTTTTGGAAGATCTTGAACCATGTGTTGCTTATATAATTTTACCAAAGCACCGAAGTTGAGATGTCCAAATCTCTCCTGTCATAAATGTGTATCAGCCAAGGTAGAAGCATCCATAGCAAAGGCATCAACATGGGCAGCATCAGCCAAAACTTTGTCATATGCATCAAGTCTGTATAGCCCTCTAGACAAAGTGCCAGTCAACACAAGAGTAGAAACATGTGAAATGTCATAGACAGCACACCGTACTCCATCAAAGACAATCTTATATCCACACTTTGCAATAGCTGAAATGGAAATAAGATTTTTGCGAATTCTTGGTACATATAAAACATTGTCTAGAGTCACTAGACCACCTGAGACTGATGTGAGAGAAATCTATCCAATACCTTTCACTGTATAAGATGCATTGTTGGCACAAGTCACTGATCCCCCCTTTGGTGCAACTGCAAGTGTAGAGAACAACTTCCTACAAGAAGTAATGTGCTTGGAAGCAACACTATCAAACAACCAGGCAACATAAGCATTAGACACTGACATGCAGGCATCATGAGGAGAAGGGATGTAATGACAAGTGACAAGGAATGCCCAATCATGATCATGAGCAAAATTGGCAGTCTCAAACCTATCATCTAAATGAGCATTAGAACTGTGAGACCTGACTCCTTTTCCTTCTTCTCAATAGCAATTCTCTTCCTGCATTCAGTTATGTCATGGCCAAGCTTTTTGCAATAGTTGCATCTCTTTTTCGTTTTCTTGTCACCAGAAGAGGCAGAATCCAAATTATAACTAGCATGTGCATGACTGGACTTTCCAACTGCAATTTTTCCTTTTCCCTTTCCTTCATGCTATACAGCATGTAGGCTACTCTATGGGCTATCCATAGGTACCGCTCATTCCTTGGTATGTGCCTTGTAGGTCTAGTTATTAGACTTTAGGTTACATGGTATAGTTAGTATATGTACCTTTTATGACACCTAGTTATGTTGGGACACCCTACCCTAGGGTTTCATCATATTGGGTGTAGTCTTTGTATTCTTCATCACTTCAGCAATACATTTACAGCAGCTCGCTTCATACCTTGCTCCCGCCTCTGTTGCTTCCGTTGTTCACTCCACCCAACAGTGGTATCAGAGCAGGCTTTGCTTTGTTTCCATCCTTCCCCTGCTTGCTAGCATCCTCTGGATTCCATTCTTCGCTGGATTTCTTCTTCCGGGACTGATTTTCAGCAAGTCGCCTATCTTTCTGGCCTCCTGCTTGCATCCCGAAGGTTTCTGTCGTGAAGAACTTCTCCAGATTGCTGCCTTGAGCTGGGCGACTGCTTCTACAGGCTGATTTGGCTGGGAACTGCATCGATTTTGCTGGTTTGGGTTGGGCGACTTCTTTTCCGTCGTCGCGCGCGGAATTTTCAGCTTGTAGACTCCAGAAAGAGTTCCTCGAGGCTGATCTCATCGCACGCAGAGGCTTCTGATGAGTGCTCTGGGGTTTAGACCCCCTTTCGAAGCCAACGGTGCAGTCCATTTCTCTAACCGAGCAACGGTTTGGAAGTTGCAATTCAGCACGACTTTCTTTGTGTCGATTTTGGAGCTGGTTTTGTGAGCTTCGAGGCAACTAATTGCTGTTTTTCAGTTGCAGCCACTTCTATTTTGCTTCGTGGGTGTTCATTTGACATCCTGGAGCTGATTTTCACGGGCTGAACTGAGAAATACTATAGCAGCCACATTCTACTTGCTGAATTTGATCATTTTCAACTGATTCTGTGTCCGGGACAGCCAGAAATTGCATCTACAGAGTCTCTTCTTCATTGTGACCTGATTTTTGATGCTGCTGGAGTTATATTCAGCCACCATTTGTTGATTTTCAGTCACCTTTGACTGCTATACACAGGCTGCATGCTTGTCTCATCATTTTCTCGGTTTCCGGACTGATATTTGGTCACTTCTTGGTCCCTATCTGCTGCCCACATCTGTCAAGAGTACTTGGTAAGCTTTCTTCCATTCATTTGCACTCTTGGTTACTTCCATTTGCTTTGTGGGAGGCCCTCGTGCCTCTTGGATATTGGCTTACAGGTACATTCCAGTCAGTGGAAGGCAGTGACATTGACAGTGATAGCTGTCACTTGGGTTTATGCTTTGAAAAGCCTTGAGGCTTCCACATCCAGTGCTTGATATTTGCAGTTGAGAGCTTGAGGCTCCTACTCTTGTTTTTTGTCACTTTTGGATTTGTGCATTTGCCTGCATAATGGCCAGTGGCATAGATGATTTTTTTGGGGCTTTTGGTGCTGATGATAAGCTTGATGGGGTTTAACTACCCTATGTGGTCTTTTATGATGAAAATGGTCTTGGTGGCCAAGAATCTGTGGAATATTGTGAATGGCAATGAGCCTAGGCCTGACAAGCAGGCTACACCTTCCACTAGTGATGTCACATCCAGTGGCTCTTCCTGTGATGCCTTTGTATCTCCTACTCAGGAGATGATTTAGTGGGATGGCCGTGATGCTAAGGCACATGCCTTGATTGCTCTTTCTATTAAAAGGAGTATTGTACCTCATATCAGATCATGCATTATTGCTAGGGAGTCTTGGGATAAGCTTGCCTCTTTGTATCAGGTACGCAATGAGGCCCGTGTTGCCTATCTCCGCAAGCAGTTGAAGGATCAACATATGAATGAAGGTGATAGCATGGATGCGTATCTGACAGCTATCAAAGACGTGAAAGAGCAATTGGCCAACATTGATGAGGATATTCATGATTCTCAGCTTGTATCCGGCACATTGGATGGGTCACTTGACTCTTACCAAGGTTTTGCTACTACCTTGAGGTTGGTTGCCTTGGGCAATGCCAACTACTACTCCTTTGATCAGTTGGTTGCACTTTTATTGTAGGAGCAGAGCAGCACCAACAGAAATGCCAGTATGCATTCTGATCAGGCATTTGCAGCCAATGATAGGAATAAGGGGAAACTTCAGAACGCTGCTCCTAAAAATACAGCAAATATGTCCACACTTGATGGCCATTTGGGCCAGTGTCCAAGGAAACTCTCGGGCCGCTCGCACCAAGAGATCCTCGTTCCTTAAGGCATGGAAGGTCTTCCCTTTCTTTTCAGTTTCAGGTATAGGATTGACTTGGCATTTCCAGCTACACTCCTGGTTATTTTCCTTCTCTGGTTGAGAAGTTTCTTTACAGGCTTTGCTTTGTTTCCATCCTTCCCCTGCTTGCTATCATCCTCTGGATTCCATTCTTCGCTGGATTTCTTCTTCCGGGACTGATTTTCAGCAAGTCGCCTATCTTTCTGGCCTCCTGCTTGCATCCCGAAGGTTTCTGTCGTGAAGAACTTCTCCAGATTGCTGCCTTGAGCTGGGCGACTGCTTCTACAGGCTGATTTGGCTGGGAACTGCATCGATTTTGCTGATTTGGGTTGGGCGACTTCTTTTCCGTCATCGCGCGCAGAATTTTCAGCTTGTAGACTCCAAAAAGAGTTCCTCGAGGCTGACCTCATCGCGCGGAGAGGTTTCTGATGAGTGCTCTGGGGTTTAGACCCCCTTTCGAAGCCAACAGTGCAGTCCATTTCTCCAACTGAGCAACGGTTTGGAAGTTGCAATTCAGCACGACTTTCTTTGTGTTGATTTTGGAGCTGGTTTTGTGAGCTTCCAGGCAACTAATTGCTGTTTTTTTAGTTGCAGCCACTTCTATTTTGCTTCATGGGTGTTCATTTGACATCCTGGAGCTGATTTTCACGGGCTGAACTGAGAAATACTATAGCAGCCGCATTCTACTTGCTGAAGTTGATCATTTTCACTTGATTCTATGCCCGGGACAGCCAGAAATTGCATCTACAGAGTCTCTTCTTCATTGTGACCTGATTTTTGATGCTCCTAGAGTTATATTCAGCCACCATTTGTTGATTTTCAGTCACCTTTGACTGCTATTCACAGGCTGCATGCTTGTATCATCATTTTCTCGGTTTCCGGACTGATATTTGGTCACTTCTTGGTGCCTATCTGCTGCTCACATCTGTCAAGAGTACTTGGTAAGCTTTCTTTCATTCATTTGCACTCTTGGTTACTTTCATTTGCTTTGTGGAAGGCCCTCGTGCCTCCTGGATATTGGCTTACAGGTACATTCCAGTCAGTGGAAGGCAGTGACATTGACAGTGATAGTTGCCAGTTGGGTTTATGCTTTGAAAAGCCTTGAGGCTTCCACATCGAGTGCTTGATATTTCCAGTTGAGAGCTTGAGGCTCCTACTCTTGTTTTTTGTCACTTTCTGATTTGTGCATTTGCCTGCATAATGGCCAGTGGCATAGATGATCTTTTTTGGGGCTTTTGGTGCTGATGATAAGCTTGATGGGGTTTAACTACCCTATGTGGTATTTTATGATGAAAATGGTCTTGATGGCCAAGAATCTGTGGAATATTGTGAATGGCAATGAGCCTAGGCCTGACAGGGAGGCTACACCTTCCACTAGTGATGTCACATCCTGTGGCTCTTCCCGTGATGCCTTTGTATCTCCTACTCATATCAGGAGATGATTCAGTGGGATGGCCATGATACTAAGGCACATGCCTTGATTGCTCTTTCTATTTAAAGGAGTATTGTACCTCATATCAGATCATGCATTATTGCTAGGGAGTCTTGGGATAAGCTTGCCTCTTTGTATCAGGTACGCAATGAGGCCCGTGTTGTCTATCTCCGCAAGCAGTTGAAGGATCAACATATGAATGAAGTTGATAGCATGGATGCGTATCTGACAGCTATCAAAGACTTGAAAGAGCAATTCGCCAACATTGATGAGGATATTCCTGATTCTCAGCTTGTATCCGGTACCTTGGATGGGTCGCCTGACTCTTACCAAGGTTTTGCTACTACCTTGAGGTTGGTTGCCATGGGCAATGCCAACTACTACTACTTTGATCAGTTGGTTGCACTTTTACTTTAGGAGGAGCAGAGCCGCACCAACAGAAATGCCAGTATGCGTTCTGATCAGGCATTTGCAGCCAATGATAGGAATAAGGGAAAATTTCAGAACGCTGCCCCTAAAAATACAGCAAATATGTCCACACTTTGATGGCCATTTGGGCCAGTGTGCAAGGAAACTGTTGGGCCGCTCGCACCAAGAGATCCTCGTTCCTTAAGGCATGGAAGGACTCCCCTTTCTTTTCAGTTTCAGGTATAGGATTGACTTGGCATTTCCAGCCACACTCCTGGTTATTCTCCTTCTCTGGTTGAGAAGTTTCTTTAGACCTTTCAGGGTCCTTATTTCATGCTATGCATGGTGTATTTCCGTTGGGAGTTTTCTCCCACGGTGGTTTTTTCATACTTAATAGAAGTCATTTTCTCGAAAAGAAAAATACAGCAAATAATCAGTCCTCTTCTTCATTATCTCACGGTGATCACAAGAAGAAAAAGAGGTGTAATTATTGCAGGAAGCCAGGCCATGACATAGCTGAATGCAAAAAGAGGATTATTTCTAGAAAGAAGAAGAAAGAAGCAGGACTTACAGTCTCCACTCCCTCTGGTAATGATGCAACAAATGAACATGCCACTTTTGCCCAGGAACAGTCGTGGGGATTCATTGTCCAGTGTCATTACAATCCTTCAGTGCATGATGCAGGTGATACTTGTATGTGAGTTTCAGCTTCCACATGGTTCTTTGATAGTGGTGCTTCTAAGCACATTACCTCTTGCAAGTAATTGTTCACTTTCTTGTTGATGCCTGACATGTGCCAACAATGCATCCTATATGGTTAAGGGTATTGGGCAAGTTGCAGTCAATTTTGTTGCAGGCAATGTTGTCACCTTGGAGAATGTTTTGTATTTGCCATGCATACGCAAAAATCTTATATCCATTTCAGCTTTTGCTACATGTGGACATAGGATTGTATTTGATGGTCATAGGTATGCAGTCTATGACTTGTGTCATGCCTATGCCATAGTATTGATTGGTAACTCTTCAGGGGGGCTTGTATAGCCTTGATGCATATGATAGATGCACTGACAGTTCAGCCATGATGCTCATGCAGTGAATGCAAATGTCCTTCGTGACACTTATTTATGGCATGAGAGATTTGGTCATCTCAATTTTCATGCTTTGGTAAGGTTGCCAACTATGATTGAAGATATGCCACAGATGCATATGCCAAAGAAACATATTTGTGAAGCTTGTCTACTTGGTAAGATGCACCGCTTTGCTTTTCCCAGAGATGGTAGAGTTGGGGCATCACGCAAGTTGTTTCTTGTTCACAGTGGTGTTTGTGGTCCCATGAAGGCTGCATCACTTGGTGGTTTCTACTATTTCATCACTTTCATTGATGACTTTATTAGGTATACTTGGATTTTCGCATTGAAGTCCAAGTCAGAGGTGTTCACCTGCTTCAAGCACTTCGTTGCCTTGGTTGAAAATGAAACAGGCTTGAAGATTGCCAATATGATATTTGACAGGGGGGGTGAATACGTGTCGAAAGAGTTCAATGAGTACATGGCAGCCCGTGGTATTCATCATCAATATACAGTGCCTTACACTCCTCAGCAGAATCTAATTGCTGAGAGAAAGAACAGGACCACTATGGAAATGGCCAGGTGTATGATGAAGGGCAAGAACTTGCCTGAGATGTTTTGGTTGGATGCAGTGCTACGGTTGACACATCTAGTTGTGAGGCTGAGTACAGGGCAGCTTTCACAGTTACAGTAGAGTGTGTTTGGCTACGCAAATTACTTGCAGATCTTCTTGTTGGCTAGACTGCTCCTACCGTCATCCATACTGATAGTCAGAGTGCTTTGGCTATTGCACGGAATCCTGAGTTTCATGCTCGCACGAAACACATTGAGGTTCACTATCATTATGTTAGATAGAGATGGTCAGGTGGTGACATCATTGTTGTCTTTTGTTCCTAGTGAGGACAACTTGGTAGATCTTTTCACGAAGGCTCTTCTATGACCTAAGTTTGAGGCTTCTCGACAAGCTTTGAACTTGGTAGCATTTGTTACATGATCTGCATACTTTGTACAATCATAGGTTGCTATATCTATACTGGATGAATTTGTGCAACCATGACACTTAGTCTTTCAGGTATCTTGAGACGTTTCCAGGATACTTCAACCCATACCGTCGAGGAGGGTTTGTAGGCTACTCTATGGGCTATTCATAGGTACCGCTCATTCCTTGGTATGTGCCTTGTAGGTCTAGTTATTAGACTTTAGGTTACATGGTACAGTTAGTACATGTACCTTTTATGACACCTAGTTATGTTGGGACACCCTACCCTAGGGTTTCATCATATTGGGTGTAGTCTTTGTATTCTTCATCACTTCAGCAATACATCTACAACAGCTCGCTTCATTCCTTGCTCCGGCGTCCGTTGCTTCCGTTGTTCACTCCACCCAGCAGTGGTATCAGAGCAAGCTTTGCGTTGTTTCCATCCTTCCCCCGCTTGCTAGCATCCTCTGGATTCCATTCTTCGCTGGTTTTCTTCTTCCGGGACTGATTTTCAGCAAGTCGCCTATCTTTCTGGCCTCTTGCTTGCATCCCGAAGGTTTCTGTCGTGAAGAACTTCTCCAGATTGCTGCCTTGAGCTGGGCGACTGCTTCTACAGGCTGATTTGGCTGGGAATTGCATCGATTTTGCTGATTTGGGTTGGGCGACTTCTTTTCCGTCGTCATGCGCGGAATTTTCAGCTTGTAGACTCCAGAAAGAGTTCGTCGAGGCTGATCTCATCGCGCGGAGAGGTTTTTGATGAGTGCTCTGGGGTTTAGACCCCCTTTCGAAGCCAACGGTGCAGTCCATTTCTCCAACCGAGCAACGGTTTGGAAGTTGCAATTCAGCACGACTTTCTTTGTGTTGATTTTGGAGCTGGTTTTGTGAGCTTCCAGGCAACTAATTGCTGTTTTTTAGTTGCAGCCACTTCTATTTAGCTTCGTGGGTGTTCATTTGACATCCTGGAGCTGATTTTCACGGGCTGAACTGAGAAATACTATAGCAGCCACATTCTACTTGCTGAATTTGATCATTTTCACTCGATTCTGTGTCCAGGACAGCCAGAAATTGCATCTACAGAGTCTCTTCTTCATTGTGACCTGATTTTTGATGCTCCTGGAGTTATATTCAGCCACCATTTGTTGATTTTCAGTCACCTTTGACTGCTATACACAGGCTGCATGCTTGTCTCATCATTTTCTCGGTTTCCGGACTGATATTTGGTCACTTCTTGGTCCCTATCTGCTGCCCACATCTGTCAAGAGTACTTGGTAAGCTTTCTTCCATTCATTTGCACTCTTGGTTACTTCCATTTGCTTTGTGGGAGGCCCTCGTGCCTCTTGGATATTGGCTTACAGGTACATTCCAGTCAGTGGAAGGCAGTGACATTGACAGAGATAGCTGTCACTTGGGTTTATGCTTTGAAAAGCCTTGAGGCTTCCACATCCAGTGCTTGATATTTGCAGTTGAGAGCTTGAGGCTCCTACTCTTGTTTTTTGTCACTTTTGGATTTGTGCATTTGCCTGCATAATGGCCAGTGGCATAGATGATTTTTTTGGGGCTTTTGGTGCTGATGATAAGCTTGATGGGGTTTAACTACCCTATGTGGTCTTTTATGATGAAAATGGTCTTGGTGGCCAAGAATCTGTGGAATATATTGAATGGCAATGAGCCTAGGCCTGACAAGCAGGCTACACCTTCCACTAGTGATGTCACATCCTGTGGCTCTTCCCGTGATGCCTTTGTATCTCCTACTCAAGAGATGATTCAGTGGGATGGCCGTGATGCTAAGGCACATGCCTTGATTGCTCTTTCTATTAAAAGGAGTATTGTACCTCATATCAGATCATGCATTATTGCTAGGGAGTCTTGGGATAAGCTTGCCTCTTTGTATCAGGTACGCAATGAGGCCCGTGTTGCCTATCTCCGCAAGCAGTTGAAGGATCAACATATGAATGAAGGTGATAGCATGGATGCATATCTGACAGCTATCAAAGACTTGAAAGAGCAATTGGCCAACATTGATGAGGATATTCCTGATTCTCAGCTTGTATCCGGCACATTGGATGGGTCGCCTGACTCTTACCAAGGTTTTGCTACTACCTTGAGGTTGGTTGCCATGGGCAATGCCAACTACTACTCCTTTGATCACTTGGTTTCACTTTTACTGTAGGAGGAGCAGAGCCGCACCAACAGAAATGCCAGTATGCGTTGTGATCAGGCATTTGCAGCCAATGATAGGAATAAGGGAAAATTTAAGAACGCTGCCGCTAAAAATACAGCAAATATGTCCACACTTTGATGGCCATTTGGGCCAATGTGCAAGGAAACTGTTGGGCCGCTCGCACCAAGAGATCCTCATTCCTTAAGGCATGGAAGGACTCCCCTTTCTTTTCAGTTTCAGGTATAGGATTGACTTGGCATTTCCAGCCACACTCCTGGTTATTCTCCTTCTCTGGTTGAGAAGTTTCTTTAGACCTTTCAGGGTCCTTATTTCATGCTATGCATGGTGTATTTCGTTGGGAGTTTTCTCCCATGGTGGTTTTTTCATACTTAATTGAAGTCATTTTCTCGAAAAAAAATACAGCAAATAATTAGTCCTCTTCTTCATCATCTCACGGTGATCAGAAGAAGAAAAAGAGGTGTAATTATTGCACGAAGCTAGGCCATGACATAGCTGAATGCAAAAAGAGGATTACTTCTAGAAAGAAGAAGAAAGAAGCAGGACTTACAGTCTCCACTCCCTCTGGCAATGATGCAACAAATGAACATGCCACTTTTGCCCAGGAACAGTCCTGGGGATTCATTGTCCAGTGTCATTACAATCCTTCAGTGCATGATGCAGGTGATACTTGTATGTGAGTTTCAGCTTCCACATGGTTCTTTGATAGTGGTGCTTCTAAGCACATTACCTCCTGCAAGCAATTGTTCACTTTTCTTGCTGATGCCTGACATGTGCCAACAATGCATCCTATATGGTTAAGGGTATTGGGCAAGTTGCAGTCAATTTTGTTGCAGGCAATGTTGTCACCTTGGAGAATGTTTTGTATTTGCCAGGCATACACAAAAATCTTATATCCATTTCAGCTTTTGCTACATGTGGACATAGGATTGTATTTGATGGTCATAGGTATGCAGTCTATGACTTGTGTCATGCCTATGCCATAGTATTGATTGGTACTCTTCAGGGGGGCTTGTATAGCCTTGATGCATATGATAGATGCACTGACAGTTCAGCCCATGATGCTCATGCAGTGAATGCAAATGTCCTTCGTGACACTTATTTATGGCATGAGAGGTTTGGTCATCTCAATTTTCATGCTTTGGTAAGGTTGCCAACTATGATTGAAGATATGCCACAGATGCATATGCCAAAGAAACATATCTGTGAAGCTTGTCTACTTGGTAAGATGCACCGCTTTGCTTTTCCCAAAGATGGCAGAGTTGGGGCATCACGCAAGTTGTTTCTTGTTCGGGCTGCATCACTTGGTGGTTTCTACTATTTCGTCTCTTTCATTAATGACTTTATTAGGTATACTTGGATTTTCGCATTGAAGTCCAAGTCAGAGGTGTTCACTTGCTTCAAGCACTTCATTGCCTTGGTTGAAAATGAAACAAGCTTGAAGATTGCCAATATGAGATCAGACAGGGGGGTGAATACGTGTCGAAAGAGTTCAGTGAGTCGTGGTATTCATCATCAATATACAGTGCCTTACACTCCTCGGCAGAATCTAATTGCTGAGAGAAAGAACATGACCACTATGGAAATGGCCAGGTGTATGATGAAGGGCAAGAACTTGCCCGATATGTTTTGGTTGGATGCAGTGCTACGGTTGCCACATCTAGTTGTGAGGCTGAGTACAGGGCAACTTTCACAGCTACAGTAGAGTGTGTTTGGCTACCGAAATTACTTGCAGATCTTCTTGTTGGTCAGACTGCTCCTACCGTCATCCATACTGACAGTCAGAGTGCTTTGGCTTTTGCACGGAATCCCGTGTTTCATGCTCGCACGAAACACATTGAGGTTCACTATCATTATGTTAGATAGAGATTGTCAGGTGGTGACATCATGTTGTCTTTTGTTCCTAGTGAGGACAACTTTGTAGATCTTTTCACGAAGGCTCTTCTGTGACGTAACTTTGAGGCTTTTCGACAAGCTTTGAACTTGGTAGCATTTGTTACATGATCTGCATACTCCGTACAGTCATAAATTGCTATATCCATAATGGATGAATTTATGCAACCATGACACTTAGTCTTTCAGGTATCTTGAGACGTTTCCAGGATACTTCAACCCATACCGTCGAGGAGGGTTTGTAGGCTACTCTATGGGCTATTCATAGGTACCGCTCATTCCTTGGTATGTGCCTTGTAGGTCTAGTTATTAGACTTTAGGTTACATGGTACAGTTAGTACATGTACCTTTTATGACACCTAGTTATGTTGGGACACCCTACCCTAGGGTTTCATCATATTGGGTGTAGTCTTTGTATTCTTCATCACTTCAGCAATACATCTACAACAGCTCGCTTCATTCCTTGCTCCGGCGTCCGTTGCTTCCGTTGTTCACTCCACCCAGCAGTGGTATCAGAGCAAGCTTTGCGTTGTTTCCATCCTTCCCCCGCTTGCTAGCATCCTCTGGATTCCATTCTTCGCTGGTTTTCTTCTTCCGGGACTGATTTTCAGCAAGTCGCCTATCTTTCTGGCCTCTTGCTTGCATCCCGAAGGTTTCTGTCGTGAAGAACTTCTCCAGATTGCTGCCTTGAGCTGGGCGACTCCTTCTACAGGCTGATTTGGCTGGGAACTGCATCGATTTTGCTGATTTGGGTTGGGCGACTTCTTTTCCGTCATCGCGCGCAGAATTTTCAGCTTGTAGACTCCAGAAAGAGTTCCTCGAGGCTGATCTCATCGCGCGGAGAGGTTTCTGATGAGTGCTCTGGAGTTTAGACCCCCTTTCGAAGCCAACGGTGCAGTCCATTTCTCCAACCGAGCAACGGTTTGGAAGTTGCAATTCAGCACGACTTTCTTTGTGTTGATTTTGGAGCTGGTTTTGTGAGCTTCCAGGCAACTAATTGCTGTTTTTTAGTTGCAGCCACTTCTATTTTGCTTCGTGGGTGTTCATTTGACATCCTGGAGCTGATTTTCACGGGCTGAACTGAGAAATACTATAGCAGCCACATTCTACTTGCTGAATTTGATCATTTTCACTCGATTCTGTGTCCAGGACAGCCAGAAATCGCATCTACAGAGTCTCTTCTTCATTGTGACCTGATTTTTGATGCTGCTGGAGTGATATTCAGCCACCATTTGTTGATTTTCAGTCACCTTTGACTGCTATACACAGGCTGCATGCTTGTCTCATCATTTTCTCGGTTTCCGGACTGATATTTGGTCACTTCTTGGTCCCTATCTGCTGCCCACATCTGTCAAGAGTACTTGGTAAGCTTTCTTCCATTCATTTGCACTCTTGGTTACTTCCATTTGCTTTGTGGAAGGCCCTCGTGCCTCTTGGATATTGGCTTACAGGTACATTCCAGTCAGTGGAAGGCAGTGACATTGACAGTGATAGTTGTCAGTTGGGTTTATGCTTTGAAAAGCCTTGAGGCTTCCACATCCAGTGCTTGATATTTGCAGTTGAGAGCTTGAGGCTCCTACTCTTGTTTTTTGTCACTTTTGGATTTGTGCATTTGCCTACATAATGGCATAGATGATCTTTTTTGGGGCTTTTGGTGCTGATGATAAGCTTGATGGGGTTTAACTACCCTATGTGGTATTTTATGATGAAAATGGTCTTGGTGGCCAAGAATCTGTGGAATATTGTGAATGGCAATGAGCCTAGGCCCCGGACACGCAGGCTACACCTTCCACTAGTGATGTCACATCCAGTGGCTCTTCCCGTGATGCCTTTGTATCTCCTACTCAGGAGATGATTCAGTGGGATGGCCGTGATGCTAAGGCGCTTTCCTTGATTGCTCTTTCTATTAAAAGTAGTATTGTACCTCATATCAGATCATGCATTATTGCTAGGGAGTCTTGGGATAAGCTTGTCTCTTTGTATCAGGTATGCAATGAGGCCCGTGTTGCCTATCTCCGCAAGCAGTTGAAGGATCAACATATGAATGAAGGTGATAGCATGGATGCGTATCTGACAGCTATCAAAGACTTGAAAGAGCAATTGGCCAACATTGATGAGGATATTCCTGATTCTCAGCTTGTATCCGGCACATTGGATGGGTCGCCTGACTCTTACCAAGGTTTTGCTACTACCTTGAGGTTGGTTGCCATGGGCAATGCCAACTACTACTCCTTTGATCACTTGGTTTCACTTTTACTGTAGGAGGAGCAGAGCCGCACCAACAGAAATGCCAGTATGCGTTGTGATCAGGCATTTGCAGCCAATGATAGGAATAAGGGAAAATTTAAGAACGCTGCCCCTAAAAATACAGCAAATATGTCCACACTTTGATGGCCATTTGGGCCAGTGTGCAAGGAAACTCTCGGGCCGCTCGCACCAAGAGATCCTCGTTCCTTAAGGCATGGAAGGACTCCCCTTTCTTTTCAGTTTCAGGTATAGGATTGACTTGGCATTTCCAGCCACACTCCTGGTTGTTCTCCTTCTCTGGTTGAGAAGTTTCTTTAGACCTTTCAGGGTCCTTATTTCATGCTATGCATGGTGTATTTCCGTTGGGAGTTTTCTCCCACGGTGGTTTTTTCATACTTAATAGAAGTCATTTTCTCAAAAAAAAAAATACAGCAAATAATCAGTCCTCTTCTTCATCATCTCACGGTGATCAGAAGAAGAAAAAGAGGTGTAATTACTGCAGGAAGCCAGGCCATGACATAACTGAATGCAAAAAGAGGATTACTTCTAGAAAGAAGAAGAAAGAAGCAGGACTTACAGTCTCCACTCCCTCTGGTAATGATGCAACAAATGAACATGCCACTTTTGCCCAAGAACAATCGTGGGGATTCAGTGTCCAGTGTCATTACAATCCTTCAATGCATGATGCAGGTGATACTTGTATGTCAGTTCAGCTTCCACATGGTTCTTTGATAGTGGTGCTTCTAAGCACATTACCTCCTGCAAGCAATTGTTCACTTTTCTTGCTGATGCCTGACGTGTGCCAACAATGCATCCTATCTGGTTAAGGGTATTGGGCAAGTTGTAGTCAATTTTGTTGTAGGAAATGTTGTCACCTTGGAGAATGTTTTGTATTTGCCAGGCATACGCAAAATTCTTATATCCATTTCAGCTTTTGCTACATGTGGACATAGGATTGTATTTGATGGTCATAGGTATGTAGTCTATGACTTGTGTCATGCCTATGCCATAGTATTGGCTGGTACTCTTCACGGGGGCTTGTATAGCCTTGATACATATGATAGATGCACTGACAGTTCAGCCCATGATGCTCATGCAGTGAATGCAAATGTCCTTCCTGACACTTACTTATGGCATGAGAGGTTTGGTCATCTCAATTTTCATGCTTTGGTAAGGTTGCCAACTATG
Source organism: Cibotium barometz (assembly GCF_041138505.1). NCBI lineage: Eukaryota > Viridiplantae > Streptophyta > Polypodiopsida > Cyatheales > Cibotiaceae > Cibotium > Cibotium barometz. The sequence goes on from NC_141101.1 coordinate 15,178,888, forward strand.
ATTGAAGATATGCCACAGATGCATATGCCAAAGAAACATATCTGTGAAGCTTGTGTACTTGGTAAGATGCACCGCTTTGCTTTTCCCAAAGATGGCAGAGTTGGGGCATCATGCAAGTTGTTTCCTTTTCGGGCTGCATCACTTGGTGGTTTCTACTATTTCGTCACTTTCATTAATGACTTTATTAGGTATACTTGGATTTTCGCATTGAAGTCCAAGTCAGAGGTGTTCACCTACTTCAAGCACTTCATTGCCTTGGTTGAAAATAAAACAGGCTTGAAGATTGCCAATATGAGATCTGACAGGGGGGGGTGAATACATGTCGAAAGAGTTCAATGAGTACATGGCAGCCCGTGGTATTCAGCATCAATATACAGTGCCTTACACTCCTCAGCAGAATCTAATTGCTGAGAGAAAGAACAGGACCACTATGGAAATGGCTAGGTGTATGATGAAGGGCAAGAACTTGCCCGATATGTTTTGGTTGGATGCAGTGCTACGGTTGCCACATCTAGTTGTGAGGCTGAGTACAGGGCAACTTTCACAGCTACAGTAGAGTGTGTTTGGCTACGGAAATTACCTGCAGATCTTCTTGCTGGTCAGACTGCTCCTACCGTCATCCATACTGACAATCAGAGTGCTTTGGCTATTGCCCGGAATCCCGTGTTTCATGCTCGCACGAAACACATTGAGGTTCACTATCATTATGTTAGATAGAGATGGTCAGGTGGTGACATCATGTTGTGTTTTGTTTCTAGTGAGGACAACTCGGTAGATCTTTTCACGAAGGCTCTTCTGGGACCTAAGTTTGAGGCTTTTCGACAAGCTTTGAACTTGGTAGCATTTGTTACATGATCTGCATACTCTGTACAGTCATAGGTTGCTATATCCATACTGGATGAATTTGTGCAAGCTTAGTCTTTTAGGTATCTTGAGACGTTTCCAGGATACTTCAGCCCATACCGTCGAGGAGGGTTTGTAGGCTACTCTATGGGCTATCCATAGGTACCCCTCATTCCTTGGTATGTGCCTTGTAGGTCTAGTTATTAGACTTTAGGTTACATGGTACAGTTAGTACATGTACCTTTTATGACACCTAGTTATGTTGGGACACCCTACCCTAGGGTTTCATCATATTGGGTGTAGTCTTTGTATTCTTCATCACTTCAGCAATACATCAACAGCAGCTCGCTTCATTCCTTGCTCCTACCTCCGTTGCTTCCGTTGTTCACTCCACCCAAGCAGTGGTATCAGAGCAAGCTTTGCTTTGTTTCCATCCTTCCCCCGCTTGCTAGCATCCTCTGGATTCCATTCTTCGCTGGATTTCTTCTTCCGGGACTGATTTTCAGCAAGTCGTCTATCTTTCTGGCCTCCTGCTTGCATCCCGAAGGTCTCTGTCGTGAAGAACTTCTCCAGATTGCTGCCTTGAGCTGGGCGACTGCTTCTACAGGCGGGAACTACATCAATTTTGCTGATTTGGGTTGGGCGACTTCTTTTCCGTCGTCGTGCGCGGAATTTTCAGCTTGTAGACTCCAGAAAGAGTTCGTCGAGGCTGATCTCATCGCGCGGAGAGGTTTCTGATGAGTGCGGCTTTCGAAGCCAACGGTGCAGTCCATTTCTCCAACCGAGCAACGGTTTGGAAGTTGCAATTCAGCACGACTTTCTTCGTGTCGACTTATTGCTGTTTTTCAGTTGCAGCCACTTCTATTTTGCTTCGTGGGTGTTCATTTGACATCTTGGAGCTGATTTTCACGGGCTGAACTGAGAAATACTATAGCAGCCACATTCTACTTGCTGAATTTGATCATTTTTACTTGATTCTGTGTCCGGGACAGCCAGAAATTGCATCTACAGAGTCTCTTCTTCATTGTGACCTGATTTTTGATGCTCCTGGAGTCACCTTTGACTGCTATACACAGGCTGCATGCTTGTCTCATCATTTTCTCGGTTTCCGGACTGATATTTGGTCATTTCTTGGTCCCTATCTGCTGCCCACATCTGTCAAGAGTACTTGGTAAGCTTTCTTCCATTCATTTGCACTCTTGGTTACTTCCATTTGCTTTGTGGAAGGCCCTCGTGCCTCTTGGATATTGGCTTACAGGTACATTCCAGTCAGTGGAAGGCAGTGCCATTGACAGTGATAGTTGTCAGTTGGGTTTATGCTTTGAAAAGCCTTGAGGCTTCCACATCCAGTGCTTGATATTTGCAGTTGAGAGCTTGAGGCTCCTACTCTTGTTTTTTGTCACTTTTGGATTTGTGCATTTGCTTGCATAATGGCATAGATGATCTTTTTTGGGGCTTTTGGTGGTGCTGATGATAAGCTTGATGGGGTTTAACTACCCTATGTGGTCTTTTATGATGAAAATGGTCTTGTTGGCCAAGAATCTGTGGAATATTGTGAATGGCAATGAGCCTAGGCCTAACAGGCAGGCTACACCTTCCACTAGTGATGTCACATCCAGTGGCTCTTCCTTTGTTGCCTTTGTATCTCCTACTCAGGAGATGATTCAGTGGGATGGCCGTGATGCTAAGGCACATGCCTTGATTGCTCTTTCTATTAAAAGGAGTATTGTACCTCATATCAGATCATGCATTATTGCTAGGTAGTCTTGGGATAAGCTTGCATCTTTGTATCAGGTACGCAATGAGGCTCGTGTTGCCTATCTCCGCAAGCAGTTGAAGGATCAACATATGAATGAAGGTGATAGCATGGATGCCTATCTGACAACTATCAAAGACTTGAAAGAGCAATTGGCCAACATTGATGAGGATATTCCTGATTCTCAGCTTGTATCCAAATGGATAATATTTGCAATTCCCATGGCAACCAACCTGAAAGAAGCTAGCACTGGAAGGCTGGAAGTGGTTGGTGGATGATGAAGGGCAAAACCTGCTCTGATACCATTGAAGGCAAATGGAAGCACTGGGAGCAAGAGAGATGAAAGTTAAAGCTGAAAATGTAGTGCTGTAATGAATGAACTAAAAGTACAAAGCACAATGAAAAGAAAGGAAACCCTAGGACAGGGTGTCCTTGTGGTACCAAATGTACTACATGGTACTAGGCATAAGTGTACCATGTGTCCTAACTCCCTATAACTATGCCTACAAGGCACATACCAAGGACAGAAAGGCATCCATGGATAACCCATGAGATAGCCTACAAACCCCCTCCATGGTATGGGCTGAAGCATCCTGGAAAGGTCTCAAGATACCTGGAAGAAACTAATGATGTCATGGTTGTACATGTTCGTCCTGAATGGATATAGCTACCTATGACTGTACAGAGTATATTAGATCAAGTCACAACTAAGTTCAAAGCTTCTTGGAAAGCTTCAAACTTAGGTTGAGGAAGAGCCTTCGTAAAAAGATCTGCCAAGTTGTCTTCATGCTGAAATCTGAGGGTGAAGTGCATGCATTTCCATCCAAGCTTGAGAAGCCACTTACAACATTGACACAATTCCCATCTAAGATTGCCTTTTGCATGTGACCAAGAAGGTACTGGCAAACATATGGGTGGACTTCTTGTGATATTGGCATCCAAGGGCCTTCATTGTTGACAGGCTGTAATAATTGCTTGCAGCATAAAAAGGCATACTCCCTTGATGATAAATGTCCCAAAATGTGTGGCCCTAAACCCTCAACATCACACTGCATTAGCATTGCAGTCATAACAACATAATCACGGGGCTTCACTTGTTGGCCTGCAACTTGCTGGGTAAGGATCCTCTTCACATAATTTTGAATTTTGAGCCCATGAATCTGCATGATAGCATAGATATGATTCTAACAATAACTAGATTGCTATGACCTTAGCCCTTAGTGATTTTAAGGTCTCAGTGGTTCTACGCTCCATCCAACACTGCAGCCAGAATTTTAACAACATATTTGTAGTGGGAGATTTTAATGTGGTTGGATACTCTTCTGACAGATGGGGGGGCAAAGGCTCTGTGTTTAGGGGCTCTGAACTCTCTAGGATAAGGTTAAAACCCGACATGAACTTGTTGACTGCAAGATCCCAACTTTACTTGGTTCCATCATGAAATTTTGGCTCGAATCATCGTAGGGCTGGACTTGACAGAGACTACCTCTCAAAACCGCTCTTTGACTCTGCAAGTGACATCAAGTTCCAAGTCTACTCAAGTTGCCTTTGTTCAAACCATGAACCATTGTATTTCTCTATTAAAGTTGGATTGGGCAAAAGTCCTAAGCCTTCATGGCTCAAAATGATCCCTGCTCATCTCAAAGCTCCAGGTGTGAGGCTTAAAATAGAAGCTGTTTGGACTTTAGATTTTGATGAAAGTCAGCCCCCCCCCATCTTGCTTGGAACCCACATATTGTCTCTATTTTGCAAGACACTCATTTATATATAGCCAAGGATCTTCCAACTAGATACAAAGTCATTGCACAATAGCTGGAGGATTTGGAGCCTTCTTCTTGTCTGGTGGACCAAATCAAGCTCAAAGAACTCAAAGAGAATTCTAGACCCTTGAAGATGCTCCGCCTCCAATAGGCCTTGGTTTACACCCGAGATCGGTGGTTGGCCAACTAAAGAATGGTTCATGCTTATCAAGAAGAAGGCTAAGATGGAGATAGTTCCTTTGTTGACTAATCAAGAGGGGCTCCAATGATGAAGAGAATGAAAATTTGATCCTTGATCACTTCCACAAACTCCTAGGGATATCCAGGGGTCTTTCTCTTGATGTAGCCTAGGTTGAAAATCAATGCTCGGCTGCTAGAAATTCAAAATCTCCAACTTTGAAGTTGTAAACTAGATGAACCGATTGACCTTAAGAAACTTGAAGATTCTATGAAAGCCATGGCCTGTGGCAAAACTCCTGGTGATGATGGCTTTGGTTTAAATTTCACAGGGAACATTGGGACATTGTTGGTCCAAAACTCAAAGCGGTGTGGGATGAAGCTCTTGTAACTTGCTCAGGTATGATGATCTCATTAATAGTTGGGTCATCTGTTAGCGAGTCTTCATGATAGTTCCTGCAAACTTTGTGAGGAAGGAATTATGAATCTTCCAATGAGATGGAAGTGTGAGAAACTGCTGCTTCATTGATAACGTTTTAAACTTGAAAGGGACCATAAAAGCGAGGAACGAGCTTGGGATAGAAAGGAGCCCTTTTCTTGTGCTTGTGAAGGCGTGCCTTCTGGAACCTAAGCATTACCCATTCACCTTCTTGTATATCAACTTTCCTTCTATGACTTCTCAACATCTCTGTGATGGGTGTTCTTATCAGATTTATTGAGGCAAGTTTTCGTGTCACTTCTAATGACAGTAGTTGATAAGTTTTACGCATGAGGCTTCCCTACTCGGCAAACTAAGATTCAACTTCTCCTAATGTGAGAGGGAGTTTGGGACAGTGTATCGGGTGATGATGCTGATCCAAAAAGCGATGATCCAAAAGAGTCAAAGATGTGGAAGCAAAGGAATAAAAGTGCTATTGCCCGTATTGGACTCAGCTAATCAGACTAATTGATGTCACATGCACCCTTGCACTTGGGTGCAATGACACACTGGCTCGTCTTGAAGTGCACATGTTGTAACAATAGTAGATTCCAGTTAGGCATGATTTTGTGGTATGCCGTAGCCCCTTTGTGAGCCCCAATCCGGGGATGAGTCAGGCACGAGCTACCTAGGTCTGTCTCTCAGCCTTAAGGCACTTGTACCCATAGGAGAACTGAGCAATGCTCCGCTTAGCTAGGTCAGCCTAGGGTAGAATGTCAGTTTGAAAAGACAGGAAAAGCAGCCCGGAAGATGGCCCAAAGGCAGCCAAGAAAGGCCAGTCGGCCCACTGGCTGGCCGACTAGGTTGGTCGGCCTAGCCAGCAACTGGCCGACCACCTATAGGTCGGCCAACTAGCCGACTAGCCATCTCTAGGGGCAGGCAGCCAACCCTTTTTGGCCGCCCATTTACTTGGCCCCATCCTGGGCTATAATGAGGGCCCCCCCTCCCCCTCATTCCTCACCTCCAGCCCCCAACCTGCAGCCTTCAGCTCTTCAGCTCCCGCAAACCAGCTCCCGCAGCCTCCAAATGCCCGGATCCGCTCGTCCTCGCCCAGATCCAGCCCCCAGTTGGTGGAGATCCAGTTCCCCTTCATCCGCAAAAGCAGGACAGAGTCCAAACTTCCTCACGGAGAGGGTTCCTCACTGGAATTCCACGACAGCAGCAGGCTGGTCACTTCCGGGACAGATCTACGCGATCATTCTCTTCTCTTTCATCCTCTTGCACTCACAATCACCTCAGCACGTTCGTGGACAGCCAAGGGCCTTAGTTTCAGCCGTGCGTAGTGGTGATGAGGAGATGGCACATTCATATACCCGAGGGTTTCAATTAATTGTCCATTTACGCTTTAACCTTTGCAGAAGAGGGTAGAAGGGTACCTTTGTCCATGGTTTTCCATACCTCATGAGCAATGAAATTGTGGCTTGCTCCCAAGTCAATAAAAGCCAATAGTGGCCGTTGAGGGTTATGTCCTTTTGTAAAACAACATTCACTTTAGCAGGATCAATCACAAGCTCCTCATCTATTGTTTACAAATTGACAAGAGTTGCCTTGTATATCGTAGGTTGTACCCTACTTTTAAGTTTAGCACTTTTGGATTTGGCTTCTTCTCTAGCCTATTTTTGCATTCTTTTTTCAGCTTTTTTGCGCTCTTGTTCACCATGGATAGCTTGGAGAGTTTGAAGGGTGACTCAGTCCATAGTACCTCTTTATCTTGCTACCATTGATGTAGCTCTCCATTTATGTGCCATCTAAGGTGGCAATGCGAGCGATGCCTTGTGGTGTAAGCTCAACCAGTCCCATACCCCTATACTTGAGTTTTCGTTTGGTATTTCTTACACTATACAATAGCGCAAGGTCTCCTTCTGCGAGATCCTTATTCTTGAGGATTTTATCGAGCCACTTCTTTCTTCTTAATTTCTCGACCTATAGGCAGAAAGCTTCCCTTAGCCTTGTCTCATCTAGCTTCTCAAGCTCAACTAACCTCTTGGTAAGATTTCTTCAGTGAATCTCTCTTTACTGCAACACACAGACTTGGCACTAGATATTCCGTAGGCATTAATACCTCCATATAGAAAGCAAGGATAAATGGTGTACAATTTGTAGCAACCTTGTATGCAATACGGTAGGCCCAAAGAGATGCTGTCAGCTTGTGTTCCCAATCATTTCGATTGGCTTCTAAGGTGCAAGTCAAGATTTTACATAAGAACTTGTTTGAACTTTCCGCCTGCCCATTTGCCTGTGGGTAGTAAGTGGTCGATTTTCTGTGAATGATTAAGAATTCACTCAATAGAGTAGCAATTGTTTCATTTATGAAATGCATTCCCCTATCACTCACTATTTGGAGTGGGATCCAAACCGTGCAAAGTCACACCTTTTCACGTATTCCGTGGCATATCCAAATAAGGTTGGCCACCATAGGCCTGCTTGTAGGACTTTCCTCAATGTTATGTCTACTGTGCGAAATGACCACCGGACACTCCAGAATGGGCTTCTTCCAGAACATCTAAGAACTCGTGTTCATGAGCATAGCATCTCAAGACACTGTCCTTTCCCAATCTATAGAGTTGTCCTGCAATTAACTGGCAGGGAGCAACATCTTTCGCAAGTTTTTGATCCCGTTCTTTATTTAGGGGTTTATCTTGTGGGAATCCATTTGTTAGGAAGTGTCCAACTTCCTCCGCCAATTCAGGTATTATGTCCACTCGGAACAAAGGGGCATCTGGGAGGTCATCATCTACTCCCGTTGGTAGTTCTCCATTAGGTATCCTGGACATATGGTCTACTAAAACATGGGTGGTGCCCTTGCGCACTGCGACTGTAAAGTCAAACTCTAGCAAGGTTAGCATCCACCTTGATGAATCTGTCATTTAAATGAATAGTTGTAATGCTTTAGTTGTAGGTTGGGAGACAACCTTTCCTGGTGACCCATGAAGGGTAGCCAAGAATTTCATTTTGAAGGGTAATTTAAGAGTTATCCTTATACTTAAGCTATTTTTGAAGGGTGACGTAGCACTTCTTTTGAAATTTTTTCCACAGTGGCACTTCTTTTGAAGGGACATTTCTGTGTTTGCCCCCTTCTGGGGAAGGACAAAACCCCCTTTGAAGGGTGTTGCAACATTCAAATTTAAGGCTTGCACGGTTGTGACCCTTCACAGGTGTCCTTTCATAAATTACAAGGATTAAAGGTATTTAAAAGAAGTTTTAGAGAGACTATGACACATCCTCACCCCAGGAAACTCATCAAGTTTGTCTCCTACACAAAATTAGTGATTGCCTCCTTGCCAAGCCAGCTCTCGGTCCAGATTTAGAGTCTAGGGAGCCTCTTGATGGTAGTCAATTTTCCTCAATGGCTTGGAAGCGCAGCACTGCTCACAAACAGGTTGGCTGGAGACTCCTGTCCCCTCGTCCTCACTCTGTCCCCGGGTTCTGGATCAGCTCCCTCAGAAGAGGAGATAGTTCGGGTGGTTGGAGAGTAAGAGCGGGATGGAGACCACTTTTCCTTCTGGTCTAGCACTATACTTGTTTGCTGCGTGCCCAGCAAAGAATCCAAAGAAGCCGCCTTGTTCCTTTCTCTGCCCAAGCTCTGTAGTGTCCTCTGGGGGAATGAGGCATCCACATATGCTGTTCTGAATTGAGGCACAGGTCTAGCTGCTTTCTCTTCTCTGTGCCTATGTCAGGTGAGAACTTGTTCAGGATGAAGATAGCTCTCATATGCAGCTCTGAAGGTGACAGGTCTCAAGGCCTGCCTTTCTGTGTGCCCGTGTCAGGGGAAAGCCCACTCAAGCAAAAGACACCTCTTCGAGGCTGTTCAGAAATGAGGCGCAGGTCTGGTTGCCTTCCCCCAAGCCTGGAAGCATCTTTACACTGGCTGTAAGGAAAAGGACAGCCTGAATTCAGTCGAGCCTGTAATATTTCATGATGTGTGATCCCTGCTTCCTCAAGAAGTCATAAGAGTTCAAACAACCCAAAGACCTAAGAGTAAGGGTCTCTTGTCTCTCAACCTGACAAGATGTGAGACTTTTTGTTGTACTATGATCGAGTTAGTGTTGGATACACACATTTTATAATTTGCTGATCTGAATAAAGGCAAAGATCAGCAAATTATAAAATGCGTGTCTTGGTTTACCATTTGATGGCTTGAGGAAGGTGCTGAGGGGCCAACACTAGTGCTACCTAAGGCTAGATATCTTGGGAAAATGGCCCCTAACGATGGATTCCGGCAAGTGGATGACTTGCTTATTCTATGGAAACTTTTATGTTCCACCCTCAAAAGAAGTGTCACTGCACCCCTGCATTAGGTGCACAGTGACACACTTGCTAGCTTTTCATTGAGTGGGACCTCCAAAAAAGCGCATTTTTAGCCAACTTGCAGAGACCAGAAGAGGGCCAAGAGAGGCACACAAAGATGCCCAGTCGGCCAGCATCAGAGCAGTCAAAAGCTAGTAGTCGGTCCATTCTAGGATTGCTCAGCCTACAGTCCATGAAATTATGGGACAAAAGCAGCCTACACTCCATGAAAATATGGGACAGGAGCAGCCTACAGTCCATGCAATTATGGTACAGAAGCAGCTTCCAGAAACCATATATACATGGCCATCCTTCATTATTTCTCAGGCAGTTCTCAGTTAGTCTGCTGCCCAGCTTCAGCCCCAGCTTGCTGCCACCATGGCGCCATCATTCCAGCGCCCTTCCTCCATAGATTTCTACCCCTACAACCTAGATCTAGCATTGCCCAGCTTCTACAGTCATACTAAAGGAGTTTCAGCCCCACTGCGCATCAGTCCAGTCTTTGCTCTTGTGGCTTCCACCCGAAGGGGCCTCATAGTTTGCACTCACAGTTGTGATAGGTCTTTAATCTATCATGACTCCTCATTAGTTACATTCAGTTGTATTCCCCCAAGAAGCATTTATGTCATCTATCTCTCAGCTCTTTCCAGATGCATCCAGTTCAGTTCCTTCATTTGAGGTGTGCTCAACATTTCCAGCCCTCTCTTAGGGAGGCATCCACAGTACCAATCACTTCGCAGTTCCTTGGGCAGCATCCCGTTTAGTTGATTCTTTGGAGGGGTGCTTATCAGGGCCTGTCATCTCTCAGTCATGTTGGGACACAGTTTCAAGTGTTCCTGACATCCCTCAATTCCTTCGGGAGCATTCACATTTTCATGTGCAGATCCTAAGAGGGTGGCAGAGCTCGTGCCCTTAACAGTTCTTACTTCAATGGAGGAGATTGGTTTATTCCAACTCTCTCTCACAGTTATCATGCAAACACCAGCAATACCTCACTGCCCAGGAGTGTGTGAGCATTATGGAGTTTCCGTGCTTTTTGTTTAAGTTGCCTAGTCCTAGGGCTTCGCCAGTATACCAGCAATTCATGGAGTATCACCAGCAGCCCTAGTCGCGTGGTTTAGAGCGAGTGCATGCCAGTAGTTGGTAGCCATGGTTGTGCCTTTGATCTTGCACAGTTCAATGCCTCACCATCAGCAGTTTCATCAGTCCTCAGAAGTCCAAGAGGACATAGCATTCCCAGAAGCCTATCAAAGTGCCATACCGTCCACATGAGTATTAGTGGTAGCGTGGTGGGATGATTGCACACAACACTTTGGCCTCTAGTCATCACATCAGTATCGACTCTCATAAGTATTTAGTGAGCCGTTGCATTACAACAGTAGGACATTTGTCCATCACATTTTCAGAGCTGTAAACTGTTTATCCCCATTTCTTTGGGATCAATATGTTCAAAAAAGGGGCACTGCAAAGCCTTTGAAAATCTCTGCGAATGAAGTTAAATACTTACATAATGGTAGCCTAGTGGGATGATTGCACACAACACTTTGGCCTCTAGTCATCAAATCAGTATCGACTCTCATACATATTTAGTGAGCCATTGCATTACAACAACAGGACATTTGTCCATCACATTTTCAAAGCAGTAAACTGTTTATCCCCATTTCTTTGGGAGCGATATGTTCAAAAAAAGGGAACTGCAAAGCCTATGAAAATCTGTGCGAATGAAGTTATATATTTACATAATGGCACATTTAGAAGCCACAAACCAAACTTGATTGTCTCTGATGCCGTTCCTGATCGCTGCTAATCGCAAACCAAACTTGATTATCTCTGATGCCATTCCTGATCGATGCTGATGCCGTGTCTCCGATGCTGATGCCGGGAGCTGCATCATGTTCGCTGCTGATGTCGTGTTTCCGATCCGGGTCATGCGTGTGTCGTGCTGCGCTTGGTGGTCGGGAGCTAGGCCTTTGTGATTGCCGTTGATGATCATCACTTGTTCCGCCCCTTGGGGGCTTCCCGTCCGCACCTCGTCGTTTCCTTTGTAGTTTCCAAAGTGTTTCCCGGCGACGCAGCTCCCTCAAAAAGTCCTCGTGGCGGGTATGGGGAAAGAAATGTTGTAGTTCGATGATACCTCTGCTTTTATATTCAGCTATAATCCTGTCGTATCGAGCCCTGTGCCCTTCCACTTTCCCACAGGCCGACCAAGTGAAACCAAACCTGTGCAAAAAAGCCGACCGAGAGTGTTTTCCATCCACTGTGGCGAACTCCACCTGGTAGCCGAGGACCATCACCTTGTCTATCTCCAAGCCTGCTCGTTGAACGGCGGCTCGCAGGCACCCAATCATGTAATTGAGTATCTGCGAGTCTTCTTCAATTCTGTTCACGATCAGCAGATGCGGTAGGTGAAATTTGGTGAGGTCCTTTTCCATTATGGAAATTTGCCTTTCGCCTTCCAACCAAATAGCCAGTTGCCATCGTTTGTCGGACTCGGACAAGGGCTGATGGCGAGTCGTAGCATCTGGCTGGGGCTTTGTTTCATTGAAGAATTTAAAAAGGGTGGGATGGGTCGGACGCTGCATCGAGCAAGACGTGAGGAGCCACGAACAGAAGGCGAGGAGAGAAAGGAGAAAATGGTCGCTCCGGGAGGGAAAAGGGACGAATATTCCCTTCCCAAGTTCCCCAATGGTAGAATTCTGGTCCTATCTTTGGCCTATATCTCTATATCTCTATCTCTATCTCTTCTCTATATCTCTTTTTCTCTTCTCTATCTCTATATCTTCTTATTTGGAAGGGTGCCACGGGTCACTCAACCAACTTGCCACACGTGGTGCCCTCTCCAACGCTCTCCATCCCCCAACGCTGCCTTCTTTGTCAAGCCTCGACCCTCACCCACGATCCCACAATTCAAATTTTGAAAGAGCCACCCACGATCCAAAATTTAAAGAGGCCAGAACAAGGGCCGTTTGGGCGGATTCAGACCAGGGCGGCAGCCTTGGCCTTCCATCTCCTCCTCTTTCACCATTGCTTCTCCGCCACATCTATAATGGTCGTCTATAATGGTCTTCTTGTTCAACACATCTTTCACGATTGGGAACATCAAGTTTAGAGATATTTGACGTTTAGATCGTTTAGTAAGCATCAAAAGCCTTGATATCGTGTTGAGAAGTTTATGTCGAATGCGGGTAAGAATACCATCAACAATTATGAGTAAATTGCAAATCCTTGCCAAATCGTATTTCGTATTGACGATTGTGCTTTTTAAATTATTTCTTGCTTGATATCCCTTTTCAAAATAGTTGAGATTGTGCTTTTTAATGTTTGAACAAATGTCTATTCCTGTAAATATAAGCAGCCTTGAGGTTGCATGCATCAGAAGGCCTTTCATGTAGTGTTTTGGCACATGCTATTTTTTTGTCGCTCGTGAACAGTTGTTTGACCAAACACAGGAGATGCCAGCAACCTTCCTTTTTCAAGATCAGCATCAGCATCTGCCATATCTTGCTCGCCAATGGTGAAAGAGGAGGAGATGGAAGGCCAAGGCTGCCGCCCTGGTCTGAATCCGCCCAAACGGCCCTTGTTCTGGCCTCTTTAAATTTTGGATCGTGGGTGGCTCTTTCAAAATTTGAATCGTGGGATCGTGGGTGAGGGTCGAGGCTTTACAAAGAAGGCAGCGTTGGGGGATGGAGAGCGTTGGAGAGGGCACCACATGTGGCAATTTGGTTGAGTGACCCGTGGCACCCTTCCAAATAAGAAGATATAGAGATATAGAGATAGAGAAGAGAAAAAGAGATATAGAGAAGAGATAGAGATAGAGATATAGAGATATAGGCCAAAGTTAGGACCAGAATTCTACCGTTGGGGAAATTGGGAAGGGAATATTCGTCCCTTTTCCCTCCCGGAGCGACCATTTTCTCCTTTCTCTGCTCGCCTTCTGTTCGTGGCTCCTCACGTCTTGCTCGATGCAGCGTCCGACCCATCCCACCCTTCTCAAATTCTTCAATGAAACAAAGCCCCAGCCAAATGCTACAACTCGCCATCAGCCCTTGTCCGAGTCCGACAAACGACGGCAACTGGCTATTCGGTTGGAAGGCGAAAGGCAAATTTCCATAATGGAAAAGGACCTCACCAAATTTCACCTACCGCATCTGCTGATTCGTGAACAGAATTGAAGAAGACTCGCAGATACTCAATTACATGATTGGGTGCCTGCGAGCCGCCGTTCAACGAGCAGGCTTGGAGATAGACAAGGTGATGGTTCTCGGCTACCAGGTGGAGTTCGCCACAATGGATGGAAAACACTCTCGGTCGGCTTTTTTGCACAGGTTTGGTTTCACTTGGTCGGCCTGTGGGAAAGTGGAAGGGTACAAGGCTCGATACGACAGGATTATAGCTGAATATAAAAGCAGAGGTATCATCGAACTACAACATTTCTTTCCCCCTACCCGCCACGAGGACTTTTTGAGGGAGCTGCGTCGCCGGGAAACACTTTGGAAACTCCAAAGGAAACGACGAGGTGTGGACGGGAAGCCCCCAAGGGGCGGAACAAGTGATGATCATCAACGGCAATCACAAAGGCCTAGCTCCCGACCACCAAGCGCAGCACGACACACGCATGACCCGGATCGGAAACACGACATCAGCAGCGAACAGGATGCAGCTCCCGGCATCAGCATCGGAGACACGGCATCAGCAGCGATCAGGAACGGCATCAGAGATAATCAAGTTTGGTTTGCGATCAGCAACGATCAGGAACGGCATCAGAGACAATCAAGTTTGGTTTGTGGCTTCTAAATGTGCCATTATGTAAAATTTAAATATATAACTTCATTCGCACAGATTTTCATAGGCTTTGCAGTTCCCTTTTTTTGAACATATCGCTCCCAAAGAAATGGGGATAAACAGTTTACTGCTCTGAAAATGTGATGGACAAATGTCCTGCTGTTGTAATGCAATGGCTCACTAAATATGTATGAGAGTCGATACTGATTTGATGACTAGAGGCCAAAGTGTTGTGTGCAATCATCCCACCAGGCTACCATTATGTAAGTATTTAACTTCATTCGCACAGATTTTCAAAGGCTTTGCAGTGCCCCTTTTTTGAACATATTGATCCCAAAGAAATGGGGATAAACAGTTTACAGCTCTGAAAATGTGATGGACAAATGTCCTGCTGTTGTAATGCAACGGCTCACTAAATACTTATGAGAGTCGATACTGATGATGACTAGAGGCCAAAGTGTTGTGTGCAATCATCCCACCACGCTACCACTAATACTCCTGTGGACGGTATGGCACTTTGATAGGCTTCTGGGAATGCTATGTCCTCTTGGACTTCTGAGGACTGATGAAACTGCTGATGGTGAGGGATTGAACTGTGCAAGATCAAAGGCACAACCATGGCTACCAACTACTGGCATGCACTCGCTCTGAACCACGCGACTAGGGCTGCTGGTGATACTCCATGAATTGCTGGTATACTGGCGAAGCCCTAGGACTAGGCAACTTAAACAGAAAGCACGGAAACTCCATAATGCTCACACACTCCTGGGCAGTGAGGTATTGCTGGTGTTTGCATCATAACTATGAGAGAGAGTTGGAATAAACCAATCTCCTCCATTGAAGTAAGAACTGTTAAGGGCACGAGCTCTGCCACCCTCTTAGGATCTGCACATGAAAATGTGAATGCTCCCGAAGGAATTGAGGGATGTCAGGAACACTTGAAACTATGTCCCAACATGACTGAGAGATGACAGGCCCTGATAAGCACCCCTCCAAAGAATCAACTAAACGGGATGCTGCCCAAGGAACTGCGAAGTGATTGGTACTCTGGATGCCTCCCTAAGAGAGGGCTGGAAATGTTGAGCACACCTCAAATGAAGGAACTGAACTGGATGCATCTCGAAAGAGCTGAGAGATAGATGACATAAATGCTTCTTGGGGGAATACAACTGAATGTAACTAATGAGGAGTCATGATAGATTAAAGACCTATCACAACTGTCAGTGCAAACTATGAGGCCCCTTCGGGTGGAAGCCACAAGAGCAAAGACTGGACTGATGCGCAGTGGGGCTGAAACTCCTTTAGTATGACTGTAGAAGCTGGGCAATGCTAGATCTAGGTTGTAGGGGTAGAAATCTATGGAGGAAGGGCGCTGGAATGATGGCGCCATGGTGGCAGCAAGCTGGGGCTGAAGCTGGGCAGCAGACTAACTGAGAACTGCCTAAGAAATAATGAAGGATGGCCATGTATATATGGTTTCTGGAAGCTGCTTCTGTACCATAATTGCATGGACTGTAGGCTGCTCCTGTCCCATATGTTCATGGAGTGTAGGCTGCTTTTGTCCCATAATTTCATGGACTGTAGGCTGAGCAATCCTAGAATGGACCGACTACTAGCTTTTGACTGCTCTGATGCTGGCCGACTGGGCATCTTTGTGTGCCTCTCTTGGCCCTCTTCTGGTCTCTGCAAGTTGGCTAAAAATGCGCTTTTTTGGAGGTCCCAATCAATGAAAAGCTAGCAAGTGTGTCACTGCGCACCTAATGCAGGGGTGCAGTGACACTTCTTTTGAGGGTGGAACATAAAAGTTGCCATAGAATAAGCAAGTCATCCACTTGCCGGAATCCATCGTTAGGGGCCATTTTCCCAAGATATCTAGCCTTAGGTAGCACTAGTGTTGGCCCCTCAGCACCTTCCTCAAGCCATCAAATGGTAAACCAAGACACGCATTTTATAATTTGCTGATCTTTGCCTTTATTCAGATCAGCAAATTATAAAATGTGTGTATCCAACACTAACTCGATCATAGTACAACAAAAAGTCTCACATCTTGTCAGGTTGAGAGACAAGAGACCCTTACTCTTAGGTCTTTGGGTTGTTTGAACTCTTATGACTTCCTGAGGAAGCAGGGATCACACATCATGAAATATTACAGGCTCGACTGAATCAGGCTGTCCTTTTCCTTACAGCCAATGTAAAGATGCTTCCAGGCTTGGGGGAAGGCAACCAGACCTGCGCCTCATTTCTGAACAGCCTCGAAGAGGTGTCTTTTGCTTGAGTGGGCTTTCCCCTGACACGGGCACACAGAAAGGCAGGCCTTGAGACCTGTCACCTTCAGAGCTGCATATGAGAGCTATCTTCATCCTGAACAAGTTCTCACCTGACATAGGCACAGAGAAGAGAAAGCAGCCTCTGCCTCAATTCAGAAGAGCATATGTGGATGCCTCATTCCCCCAGAGGACACTACAGAGCTTGGGCAGAGAAAGGAACAAGGCGGCTTCTTTGGATTCTTTGCTGAGCATGCAGCAAACAAGTATAGTGCTAGACCAGAAGGAAAAGTGGTCTCCATCCCGCTCTTACTCTCCAACCACCCGAACTATCTCCTCTTCTGAGGGATCTGATCCAGAACCCGGGGGCAGAGTGAGGATGAGGGGACAGGAGTCTCCAGCCAACCTGTTTGTGAGCAGTGCTGCGCTTCCAAGCCATTGAGGAAAATTGACTACCATCAAGAGGCTCCCTAGACTCTAAATCTGGACCGAGAGCTGGCTTGGCAAGGAGGCAATCACTAATTTTGTGTAGGAGACAAACTTGATGAGTTTCCTGGGTTGAGGATGTGTCATAGTCTCTCTAAAACTTCTTTTAAATACCTTTAATCCTTGTAATTTATGAAAGGACACCTGTGAAGGGTCACAACCGTGCAAGCCTTAAATTTGAATGTTGCAACACCCTTCAAAGGGGGTTTTGTCCTTCCCCAGAAGGGGGCAAACACAGAAATGTCCCTTCAAAAGAAGTGCCACTGTGGAAAAAATTTCAAAAGAAGTGCTACGTCACCCTTCAAAAATAGCTCAAGAATAAGGATAACTCTTAAATTACCCTATGGAATATCTAGTGCCAAGTCTGTGTGTTGCAAGAAAAGAGAGATTCACTGAAGAAGATCTTACCAAGAGGATAGTTGAGCTTGAGAAGCTAGATGAGACAAGGCTAAGGGAAGCTTTTTGCCTAAAGGTCGAAAAATTAAGAAGAAAGAAGTTCCTCGATAAAAACCTCAAGAATAAGGATCTCGCATAAGGAGACCTTGCGCTATTGTATAGCGTAAGAAATACCAAACGAAAACTCAAGTATAGGGGTATGGGACCGGTTGAGCTTACACCACAAGGCATCGCTCGCATTGCCACCTTAGATGGCACATAAATGGAGAGCTACATCAATGGTAGCAAGATAAAGAGGTACTATGGACTGAGTCACCCTTCAAACTCTCCAAGCTATCCATGGTGAACAAGAGCGCAAAAAAGCTGAAAAAAGAATGCAAAAATAGGCTAGAGAAGAAGCCAAATCCAAAAGTGCTAAACTTAAAAGTAGGGTACAAC
Source organism: Cibotium barometz (assembly GCF_041138505.1). Lineage (NCBI taxonomy): Eukaryota > Viridiplantae > Streptophyta > Polypodiopsida > Cyatheales > Cibotiaceae > Cibotium > Cibotium barometz. The sequence continues at coordinate 15,196,555 of NC_141101.1, forward strand.
CTACGATATACAAGGCAACCCTTGTCAATTTGTAAACAATAGATGAGGAGCTTGTGATTGATCCTGCTAAAGTGCATGTTGTTTTACAAGGACATAACCCTCAACGGCCACTATTGGCTTTTATTGACTTGGGAGCAAGCCACAATTTCATTGCTCATGAGGTATGGAAAACCATGGACAAACGTACCCTTCTACCCTCTTCTGCAAAGGTTAAAGCGTAAATGGACAATTAATTGAAACCCTCGGGTATATGAATGTGCCATCTCCTCATCACCACTACGCACGGCTGAAACTAAGGCCCTTGGCTGTCCACAAACGTGCTGAGGTGATTGTGAGTGCGAGAGGATGAAAGAGAAGAGAATGATCGCGTAGATCTGTCCCGGAAGTGACCAGCCTGCTGCTGTCGTGGAATTCCAGTGAGGAACCCTCTCTGTGAGGAAGTTTGGACTCTGTCCCGCTTCTGCGGATGAAGGGGAACTGGATCTCCACCAACTGGGGGCTGGATCTGGGCAAGGAGCGGATCCGGGCATTTGGAGGCTGCGGGAGCTGAAGAGCTCAAGGCTGCAGGCTGGAGGCTGGAGGTGAGGAATGAGGGGGAGGGGGGGCCCTCATTATAGCCCAGGATGGGGCCAAGTAAATGGGCGGCCAAAAAGGGCTGGCCGCCTATGCTCCTAGAGATGGCTAGTCGGCGACCTATAGGTGGTCAACCAGCTGCTGGCTAGGCCGCCCAACCTAGTCGGCCAGCCAGGGGCCGACTGTCCTCTCTTGGCTGCCTTTGGGCCATCTTCCGGGCTGCTTTTCCTGTCTTTTCAAACTGACATTCTACCCTAGGCTGACCTAGCTAAGCGGAGCATTGCTCAGTTCTCCTATGGGTACAAGTGCCTTAAGGCTGAGAGACAGACCTAGGTAGCTCGTGCCTGACTCAACCCCGGATTGGGGCTCACAAAGGGGCTACGGCATACCACAAAATCATGCCTAACTGGAATCTACTATTGTTACAACATGTGCACTTCAAGACGAGCCAGTGTGTCATTGCACCCAAGTGCAAGGGTGCATGTGACATCAATCAGTCTGATTAGCTGAGTCCAATAAGGGCAGTAGCACTTTCATTCGTTTGCTTCCACATCTTTGACTCTTCTGGATCATCGCTTTTTGGATCAGCATCATCACCCGATACACTATCCCAAACTCCCTCTCACATTAGGAGAAGTTGAATCTTAGTTTGCCGAGTAGGAAAGCCTCATTCGTAAAACTTATCAACTACTGTCATTAAAAGTGACTCGAAAACTTGCCTCAGTAAATCTGATAAGAACACCCATCACAGAGATGTTGAGAAGTCATAGAAGGAAAGTCGATATACAAGAAGGTGAATGGGTAATGCTTAGGTTCCAGAAGGCACGCCTTCACAAGCACAAGAAAAGGGCTCCTTTCTATCCCAAGCTCGTTCCTCGCTTTTATGGTCCCTTTCAAGTTTAAAACGTTATCAATGAAGCAGCAGTTTCTCACACTTCCATCTCATTGGAAGATTCATAATTCCTTCCTCACAAAGTTTGCAGGAACTATCATGAAGACTCGCTAACAGATGACCCAACTATTAATGAGATCATCATACCTGAGCAAGTTACAAGAGCTTCATCCCACACCGCTTTGAGTTTTGGACCAACAATGTCCCAATGTTCCCTGTGAAATTTAAACCAAAGCCATCATCACCAGGAGTTTTGCCACAGGCCATGGCTTTCATAGAATCTTCAAGTTTCTTAAGGTCAATCGGTTCATCTAGTTTACAACTTCAAAGTTGGAGATTTTGAATTTCTAGCAGCCGAGCATTGATTTTCAACCTAGGCTACATCAAGAGAAAGACCCCTGGATATCCCTAGGAGTTTGTGGAAGTGATCAAGGATCAAATTTTCATTCTCTTCATCATTGGAGCCCCTCTTGATTAGTCAACAAAGGAACTATCTCCATCTTAGCCTTCTTCTTGATAAGCCTGAAGCATTCTTTAGTTGGCCGACCACCGATCTCGGGTGTAAACCAAGGCCTACTGGAGGCGGAGCATCTTCAAGGGTCTAGAATTCTCTTTGAGTTCTTTGAGCTTGATTTGGTCCACCAGACAAGAAGAAGGCTCCAAATCCTCCAGCTATTGTGCAATGACTTTGTATCTAGTTGGAAGATCCTTGGCTATATATAAATGAGTGTCTTGCAAAATAGAGACAATATCTGGGTTCCAAGCAAGATGGGGGGGGGCTGACTTTCATCAAAATCTTAAGTCCAAACAGCTTCTATTTTAAGCCTCACACCTGGAGCTTTGAGATGAGCAGGGATCATTTTGAGCCATGAAGGCTTAGGACTTTTGCCCAATCCAACTTTAATAGAGAAATACAATGGTTCATGGTTTGAACAAAGGCAACTTGAGTAGACTTGGAACTTGATGTCACTTGCTGAGTCAAAGAGTGGTTTTGAGAGGTAGTCTCTGGCAAGTCCAGCCCTGCGATGATTCGAGCCAAAATTTCATGATGGAACCAAGTAAAGTTGGGATCTTGCAGTCAACAAGTTCATGTCAGGTTTTAACCTTATCCCAGAGAGTTCAGAGCCCCTAAACACAGAGCCTTTGCCCCCCCATCTGTCAGAGGAGTATCCAACCACATTAAAATCTCCCACTACAAATATGTTGTTAAAATTCTGGCTGCAGTGTTGGATGGAGCGTAGAACCACTGAGACCTTAAAATCACTAAGGGCTAAGGTCATAGCAATCTAGTTATTGTTAGAATCATATCTAGTGTCTCGAATCAAGTGCTCAAACAAGGAGAGAATACCAATAACAGGCCACCCAAGCTGTGATGATGCGATGAGAAAAAAGAAAATTTCTTCTCGTATCCACCAAGTCCAAACACTGAAGGAGATCATTTCCTGTGATTTTATCTTCCTGTAGGATCAGCATAAGAGGGGAGATAGCCATGGCTCTAAGCCAACATCCCAACGAGCTTTGAACCATTCCTGGTCTTGGGCAATTTCAGAAATATAGAAAGAACAACCAGATCATCCTTGGTTCCAACTCATGACTTCACCGTTTGATGGCCTATCCATCGTTTCCTTGAAAAGGTGAGATGAGGAGTCTTTGGGCAGGATAGGTAATGACTCCTAAGGAGAAGAATTATCGGGAGGGGGGTTGGTAGGGCTAACATCGGGAAGGGGGAGAGGAGGGGATGTCCAACTGAGGAGCAAGCTTGGCTACTACGATTTGAGGACCGTGCATGATGTACGCAGCTTTTTGGGATTGTGTTCCTATTATAGGCGGTACATACAGTATTTTGCTGAAATTGCTTCGCCCCTTCATGCCTTAACAAAGAAGGCAACTCCGTTTAGATGGGTTGATCAAGAAATTACAACCTTTAAAAAGCTAAAAGAAAAGCTTACTTCGGATCCAGTATTGGTATTACCGGACCTCCGAAAGGCTTTTGTTGTCCAATGTGATGCATGTGGAAACAACATTGGGGCAGTTCTCATGCAAGAAGGACATGTGATAGCCTATGAGCGTCGAATATTGCAGAATGCCGAGAAGCATTTACAGGTGTATGAGAAAGAGATGTTGGCTGTAATTCATGCTCTTTCTACATGGAAACACTATTTGCTTGGGGCTGATTTCACCGTGCAGACAGATCATCAGACCTTGCGTTATTTCCTCAAGCAAACTAAGCTTTCAGAGAAGCATATGTGATGGGCAAACTTTTTGTCTATGTTCCACTTCCAGATTGTGCATGTGGAAGGTAAAAAGAATGTTGTGGCAGATGCTTTGTCATGCAAGCCACAGGTCTCAGCAGTTTCACTTGCTTATCATCATGAGCTTGATGAAATGAAAGAGCAGTATGCCCATGATGAGGACTTCGAAAGGTTGTATGATCAGATGTCTGAGGGTCAGCGGCATGTGTCATGACCCTGTGAAAATGGAACAGCACAAGTGTGGGCATGGTGGTTGCAGAGCAAAAAAAATATTAAATGATTCACATTTGGGGTGCCCGGACAAAGGGAATGATGTGTGGACATCTTCAGGTGTGAAGGGGGACCAGAACATTAATGAAATTTAATGTTTTATTCATGGGTGGCCCCTAGGCCCAAGTGGTCCCTAGAAACTTTAATAAATATTAAAGTTGGGGATCTAGGATATTTTTGGAGAGAGGGGCAATTCCACTTTTGGAGTTACACGCCTCTCTCATCTCTCTCTCTCTCTCTTGCTTTTGGAAGAACGTGCAAGCAAGCTGCTGCGTGGAAGAGAAGAGAAGCTGGTCGACTGGTTTTGCTGTGAAGAGTGCAGGCTGTACTGAATTCAGGCCGTACAGACCACGTGGCTGCAGGCCGTACAGTCAGGCAGCTACAGTACTATTGGTTACTGGCTCAGGTGGCGTTTGCAAGTAGAGTCAGCAGGTTGAAAACAGTACAGACAGTACTGTACGGACAGAGCACGTGGCTGCAGTTCCGTACAGCCAGTACAGGTGGCGTTTACTGTACGACAGCAGCTGGTACAGTCTGCTGGGCATCTTCTGATTCACGCGGCGCAGGCGACCAGAGTATTGTCAACAGGCGGGCAGATTCAGGTGACTGTTGGTACAGTCCGTACAGTCCTGTACAGACATGTACAGTCAAGTACTGCTGGCCTGTACGGACAGGTACAGGCAAAAATATACTGCTGTTCAGTCTTGAACATTATCATGCGTTGAATCTCCATCTGCAAGCAGTGCTTTATCAGAGCATATTTGGTGCATCAGTCAGGTGGTTGCAGAGAGAAAAGTACAGACAGTCTTTCTCAAGTACAGACTGGTACGATCGGCCTCACGAGTGCAGAACCACGCATTGAATTGGTAAGCTCTGAACTTGTCCATCTTTCTTTCTTTCCATTGGCTTATGTCTGCAAAGTTGTGTTATCTGGCCCCTTATGTGGCAGATTGAAAGGGTGGAAACAGAGATTGGACAGTGGATGTATGTTTGTGCTGAGTTGTGGAACCATGTTCATGGGATATGCCAGATGTGTGCTCAAGGCTGCCCGGCTGAATTGTCTTGGTTGATCAGAGGGAAGCACAGAGTGTTGCTTTTGTGGGACACAGATCTGTGTGTGAATCCTCTGTGCTAAGAGGTCTTGTGGGCTGCCAGATTGGACATACAAGTGTATTCTCCTAGTTGGCTTTGTTGTACTCAGCTTTACATCTTTTTGAATTTGAATAAAGAAATACCGAAAGGGGCGCCAAGCTTTGGGGCCAACAGGTGTCGGTTTCATTTCAGTTTTGGGGCACTCTAGCTCCAGTTAATTTTGTTACTTATTTGGACTACAAGTGGAAGGGTGACTGCTAGTCTACCGCACTTTGGTTTCTACCAGAGGCCGGTTTCAGCATGATCATTATACTGTCAGAGATGGGTTTTTGTTGATGCATGGTAAATTGTGTGTTACCAGGCAATTGCGACTCAAGGTTATGATTGAAATTCATGCTCCACCGTATGCAGGTCATAGAGGAATTGACGCCACGGTAAAAGCAGTTGAGACTTTCTTTTATTGGCCAACCTTGAGAAGAGATGTTGATGCTTTTGTTAGGCAATGCATCGTATGTTAGAAGGTAAAGTTTGACCGTCAAAAGACACCAGGGTTACTACAGCCTTTACCTATTCCAGATAGACCACGGGAGAGCATTGCCATGGATTTTATATTTGATCTTCCACGTACACAAACGGGGCATGATGGCATTTGGACTATCATATGCAAGTTCAGTAAACAGGCTCATTTCATTCCCGTGCGTAAGACGATCAAAGTTGATCATATGGTGAAGTTGTTCATGGCGAACATCTTCAAGTATCATGGCTTGCCTACGTCTATCATTAGTGACCGTGATCCACGGATGACAAGTTTATTCTGGAGAGGGTTGTTTGACAACATGGGTACAACTCTCAAGTTTTCATCTTCATTTCATCCACAAACAGATGGTCAATCGGAAGAGGCTAACTCTACAGTGTTAGATCTTCTTAAGTGTTATGTGTCGGAGCACAAGCAACAATGGGAAAAGTATCTTCCTTTAGTGGAGTTTGCATATAACAACACTGTCCATACCTCGACGGGCAAGGCGCCTTTTGAGATTGTGGAAGGAGGGAAGAAGGTACCACCCATTTTGCACACAAAGGATAAGATCTTTGAGGCTGATCAGTATGTGGAAAACATGGATAAAGCTTATCGGAGAGTTAAGTTGGCACTCCAGAAAACTTAGCAAAAGCAAAAGAAAGCAGCACACCGTCTCACAGACGTGCTTTAGAGTTTGCATTGGGTGATTGGGTTCTTTTGGAATTCGAAAAGGCTAGGCTCAAGAAGATGAAGGGTAAAGAGCGCTTATTCCCTAAGTTGAGCATGCGCTATTATGGGCCTTTTCAGGTATTGGAAAAGATTGATGAGGTGGCCTATCGCTTGAAGCTACCAGATCACTGGAGGATTCACAATGCATTTCATGTGAGTCTCCTTAGACCTTTCCATGGGGATGTGCCTGAGGATGTATCAGATGAGGCTCAGCCGGAAGTTGAGGAACTTGATGAGGTTCTTATTCCAGAGCAGATACTAGCACATAAGGAAAGAAAGGTTCGAGGTTAAGTTTCCCGTCGCTATCTTGTGAAGTTCAAGAACTATTCACCGATGGATGCGAAGTGGATGGAGGAAGGTGACTTAACAGATTCACCTCAGGTTTTGTAGCTTTATCTCGATGCCTTTGAGTTGGAGCCGACTCTTGTTACGGCTCATTCAGGTTCAGCAGACATGGGTCTGGAGCATTACCTGATGCTCAAGAGGGGGGTAGCACCTCCACTCCCTTGATACAGACAGGCTCAGATGACATCTAGAGGTCGCTTGGTGCAGTTTTTGTCTCACCCGAAGGTGCTGATGGCTGACAGTACATCTGTTTATGGGACTTCTATGATATATGTGTACTAGTCACATGGGATGTTGTGGTTGTGTATGGTTCACAGTGGTATACAACTTGGACTACTACTACACCATTGGTTTGCAGTGAATGTTGTTACATGTGCATGGCTTAGAGAGATTGGGGACGCTGATCTCGCCATATTATACATTTCACTTTGGATATTTTGCTGTATCACCAGATTGCAATCGAGGAATTGCAATCGAGGACGCTTGCCATTTTTCAAGAGGGGGGTATGTCATGACCCTGTGAAAATGGAATAGCACAAGTGTGGGCATGGTGGTTGCTGAGCAAAATAAATATTAAATGATTCATATTTGGGGTGCCCGGACAAAGGGAATGATGTGTGGACATCGTCAGGTGTGAAGGGGGACCAAGAACATTAATATTTTTAATGTTCTAACCATGGGTGGCCCCTAGGCCTAAGTGGCCCTTAGGAACTTTAATACACATTAAAGTAAGGGCCTTAGGATATTTTTGGAGGGAGGAAACTCCATTTTTGGTACACGCCTCTCTCATCTCTCTCTCTCTCTCTTGCTTTTGGGGAAGCGTGCAAGCTACAGGCGTTAAGGAGAAGGGAAACGTGATTGGACTGGCTGCTGGTTTTTCCGTACAGAACAAGCCGTACAGACCCTGGCTGTACAGTCCACGTGGCTGCTGTACGACTGCAGGTACTGGTTCAGGCGGCTGTCAGCTTTATTGCAGGCTGGTTCAGGTGGCGCTGACAAGGTACCGTACAGCAGGTACAAGCGGCGGCTGCTGTACGTCAGCTGACACAGGCGGCTGTTGTTGAAGGCACAAAGTTGTACAAGCTGGAAAAGTCGCGTAGTGCAGGCGAACACCTGTACGGGCAGATTCAGGCGACTGCAGGCACAGTCTGTACAGTCCTGTACGGACAAGTACGGTCAGGTATTGCTGAGCTGTACGGACAAGTACAGGCAGGTACTGACCTGTTCAGTCCTGAACAGATTGCAGGCGGTGCATCTCCAGCTGCAGGCGGGACTTTATCAGAGCATAGTTGGTGCATCAGTCAAGTGGTTGCAAGGAGGAAAGTGCAGACAGTCTTTGGCAAGTACAGACTGGTACATTCAGTTCCTCGGGTGCAGAACCACGCATTGAATTGGTAAGCTCTGAACTTGTCCATCTTTCTTTCTTTCCACTGGCTTATGTCTGCTGCTGTAGAGTTGTGTTATCTGGCCCCTTGTGAGAGGAGGGGTATGGCAGTTTGAAAGGGTGGAAACAGAGACTGGACAGTGGATGTATATTTGAACTGAGTTGTGGAACCATGTTCATGGAATATGCCAGATGGCTGCCCTGCTGAATGGTCTTGGTTGATCAGAGGGAAGCACAGTGTGTTGCTTTTGTGGGACACAAATCTGTGTGTGAATCCTCTGTGCTAAGAGGTCTTGAGGGCTGCCAGATTGGACATACAGGTTTATTCTCCTGGCTGGCTTTGTTGTACTCAGTTTTACATCTCACTGAATTTGAATAAAGAAATACCGAAAGGGGCGCCAAGCTTTGGGGCCAACAGGTGTCGATTTCATTTCAGTTTTTGGGCTTTCTACCTCCAGTTAATTTTGTTATTTACTTGGACTACAATTCGAAGGGTGACTGCTAGTCTACCGCACTTTGGTTTCTACCAGAGGCCGGTTTCAGTGGAAGCTAGTTTCCGGTGTAATGTTGGACTTCTTACCATTGCTGAGGGGCTTCGGAATATGCTTTCTTGTTTTCCAAGCAACTTCAGAGGTTGGTGGGAGGCGAATTTTGCGATTCGCGTTGCTTAGAGAAATACAGAACCTGTAGGAGGGGTCCACCCATTCCAGCCCTAAAGCGCTGCACGTGTTAAAGATTGAATCTTGCCTTTCAGTGAACATGTAATTTGCCGTTAAGAAGATAAAGAAGCACTAGTCGCCGGTACATAAGAGAATAAGAAAGAACCAGTTGACTCTCGCTTCCTCTATTACTCCAGCTGGTCTATTTGGAAGGTGAAGGAGCTCGACATGAGTTTGGAATCAATTTTGCACTAAATGGGGGAGGGAGCAACTGTGGGGGCACATGGCAAAGTGAAGAAGATTGAGTTTTAGTGGGGTCCTCTATTGTTTCAATCATCGCAACCACAATTCAGAAAAGCGATGATCAGACTCTTAAGCATATGAACCAAAAGCACATCACAACCGTTCTCCTCTTGGCCCTAGGGGAGCACTAGCAACAACAGAAAGAAAAGGGGTCTGTCTATCTAGTACCTGCTTATACTGAGCAGGTTTCACCTGTCCAGAGACCACATAAAAAAAGCATTCTGCAAACGGCGACAGATGCTATTCAACCAGCCTCGCATGAGAAACCGAGAATCATCAAGTCATAACAGGACGTCCCTTTTTCTTGAATTCATGTGATAACAAAGCCGAAATAGTTACAAGGACAAGGAGATTTGTCAAAATACAGTCACCTTGCAACTTGCTAAAACCAGGTTTTTCCTTTTTCTTTCTACCTGGCTATGTATCAGCAAAAGACCATACTTAATCTTGACCTGTGCACAAAATGAAACTCAAGCCCGTCCTGCAGGGGCAGGGGTGGGACATACCACCAGTTCTTAGAAATATCATACACTAAAGGCACCATGGGACCCTCTTTGTTAAACGATCTCGTGTAGAAGAGGCCTCCCTCTGCTTCAAGTGTCGCGGAACAATTACGTTGAACAAGATGATGTGGTGTTCTCGACACCTCCACCCAAGTAGTAGTTTCTGAGGAAGTGAATTGCAGCTCCCATACTCCAAAATCCAGGCTGGAGCGATCGATCTCATCCAAAAAGCAGGCTTGGAAAAACCTTCCTTTGTAATTGTGAAAGTGAGGGGTATGGCTTTTGGATTCAAGTGGCAGATGCACGGTGCTCCATGGTTCTGGGGCGTATGATAAGCCAGCACATTCATGGTGCCATACGGCAAAAAAAAGAAATCACCAGACGGCACCTTCAACCCAGAAGCCTTGGTGCTAGTGACGGCGGCTACCTTCCAGCTCCCAGTTCTGGAGTCGAAAACTTCAACGTAGGAGAGATGGCTGCTACAATGCAAAAGGGCATTGGTGAGCATTACATAATAGCGGTAGGGGTCGTGATCATCAACTGCCATGGACGTCTGGGGTGGAATGGGACCAGATAGCTTGTTGGGACGCAGCGGTGGGGGGAGCACCTTCACTGATCCTGTGAGGCAGTTGAAGACCACAACATCAAGGACGCCGCAGTCCTCCTCCTCCTCACGATCAGAATGCACAAGTGTGCACATAAGGCCTCCTGCAGTGGCTATGAGCTGGGGGCAAACAAATTCGTCAGACATTTGCAGGCGGCACGCGTACAAGCCACCCAGGCAGGACAACAATCGATCGCCCAGCAGAGGCAGCAGAAAGAAAGGGTGCTCATGACTGCTATGGACTATGATTAAACGTTGAGGCGAGCCAAATGTGCAGACACAAACCAGTATTCATCATCATCATCAGACTCTTAAGCATATGAACCAAAAGCACATCACAACCGTTCTCCTCTTGGCCCTAGGGGAGCACTAGCAACAACAGAAAGAAAAGGGGTCTGTCTATCTAGTACCTGCTTATACTGAGCAGGTTTCACCCGCCCAGAGACCACATAAAAAAAGCATTCTGCAAACGGGGACAGATGCTATTCAACCAGCCTTGCATGAGAAACCGAGAATCATCAAGTCATAACAGGACGTCCCTTTTTCTTGAATTCATGTGATAACAAAGCCGAAATAGTTACAAGGACAAGGAGATTTGTCAAAATACAGTCACCTTGCAACTTGTTAAAACCAGGTTTTTCCTTTTTCTTTCTACCTGGCTATGTATCAGCAAAAGACCATACTTAATCTTGGCCTGTGCACAAAATGAAACTCAAGCCCGTCCTGTAGTGGCAGGGGTGGGACATACCACCAGTTCTTAGAAATATCATACACTAAAGGCGCCATGGGACCCTCTTTGTTAAACGATCTCGTGTAGAAGAGGCCTCCCTGTGCTTCAAGTGTCGCGGAACAATTACGTTGAACAAGATGATGTGGTGTTCTCGACACCTCCACCCAAGTAGCAGTTTCTGAGGAAGTGAATTGCAGCTCCCATACTCCAAAATCCAGGCTGGAGCCATCGATCTCGTCCAAAAAGCAGGCCTGGAAAAACCTTCCTTTGTACTTGTGAAAGTGAGGGGTATGGCTTTTGGATTCAAGTGGCAGATGCACGGTGCTCCATGCGTTCTGGGGCGTATGATAAGCCAGCACATTCATGGTGCCGTACGGCAAGAAAAAGAAATCACCAAACGGCACCTTCAACCCAGAAGCCTTGGTGCTAGTGGCGGCGGCTACCTTCCAGCTCCCAGTTCTGGAGTTGAAAACTTAAGCGTAGGAGAGATGGCTGCTACAATGCAAAAGGGCATTGGTGAGCATTACATAATAGCGGCAGAGGTCGTGATCGTCAACTGCCATGTACGTTTGGGGTGGAATGGGACCAGAAAGCTCGTTGGGACGCAGCGGTGGGGGGAGCACCTTCACTGATCCTGTGAGGCAGTTGAAGACCACAACATCGAGGACGCCACAGTCCTCCTCCTCCTCACGATCAGAATGCACAAGTGTGCACATAAGGCCTCCTGCAGTGGCTATGAGCTGGGGGCAAACAAATTCGTCAGACATTCGCAGGCGGCACGCATACAAGCCACCCAGGCAGGACAACAATCGATAGCCCAGCAGAGGCAGCAGAAAGAAAGGGTGCTCATGACTGCTATGGACTATGAATAAACGTTGAGGCGAGCCATATGTGCGCATCACAAACCAGTATTCCTCATCATCATGCTGCTTCCATGGGAACGCATCGTTCCACGCCTTGCACACACAACGCAGCTGGAAAAGCTTCCGCACAGGCAGCCGCACCAGTATGTGTTGCAGAATGAGGTGCAAAGGCAAGCTGCTCGCCTGCGTCTGCTCCGTGCTGTGTGATCTCTTGGGAACCCACCTCCAGTCTCATCATCATTCGGCCCATCTTCTTCTCTGCGCATTCCGGCATCACGCACCGTCAAGACCCGATCTTGTTCGCTGCCACGCGCGCCTTCCTCCTAGGGCTTCTTCGGCTCCGGCTGCGCCGCTCTGCCGCAGACCTCATTCCTGCTGCTGCTGCAGCTTGCTTCTTAAAGCAGCTGCAGGCTTTTTCTAACAGCTTTTCGTCACAAAAAAGCTGGTTTTGTGGGGAAAAGATGGGCCTCTTGTCTCATGGCACTTCTTTTAATTCTAAGTATCACTAAAAGCTTTGAACTTGAATTTGGAGGGTTTGTACTAATATGAGAAGCATGTTTCTTAGACTTCTCACAAGATGTCCTTCTAGGGGTAGAGCTGCTCTGCGGAAGCACAAGTCCACTTCTACGCTATGTTGACCTTATGGCTTTGAACAAGGCACTTCTTTTAATTCTAAGTATCAGCGAAAGCTTTGAACTTGAATGTCTTACTGCTGAAGCACAAGTCCACTTCTAAGCTATGTTGACCCTTTGTAACAGCTAGTAGGCAAAGAGATGCCTACTGTGGGGCATAGACTCCAAGAGAGGAGTAAGCTAATGGTGTCTGGCTTCTTTTATTAGGACCGATACGTTGTTGCAATCTCACCTTGTCAATCTGGTGCCCAGGAAGTTTCTGTTGGTATTGTTTCCATGGAAGTATTTCCCCACGAAATGTAAGAGAACAATGCACTTTGGGGCTGCCTTCTCCATGTTGTTTCAGTCTTCTTCCATTGCACTGGGGCAGAAATTCTGGTTGCATGAAATTGTTTTTGCTGCAACACATTTTCTGTCCATGATATTGTTGTTGACTTTTCTCTAGTAATTGGTAGACCTTGTGTGTGTCGAAGCAGACCGTATGGGGAAGTCATGTAATTCTTACTAAAGTGAAGGTTGTGTACAAGCTTCCCTTGTTTTTTACATTTCCCCATGATGTCTCCATTTCTTTTTCCCTGCAGGTTTGAATTTGTTCTATTCTTTTTGTTAGGCTGGCAGCTACTAAGCATTGGTGCTCTTGTACATACCCATACTTTGCACATAGCTCTACGACACTTGGCTCACATGGTAAATGAGGATTAGTAGTAAGCTAATGCTATGATTAGGAGATATAAGAAAAACATCATCATCGTCTTCTCCCCTATATATAAAGAAAAGAAGAAGATGCAACACAAGAAGAAAAGAAGCAAGCATAAAAGCAAACCTTGGTACTATGAGAGTGCAAGGGCATTAGGATTTTTTGAGTTTATGAGCACACATATAATTAAAAAACTAATGTGTACAAGCTTAGTATCACGTAGATTTCATAGGGTTTATGACATGGACATATGCTTTGTAAATTTCATGGTGAAACGTTTATCATATGGAGACACGTTCCATTATCTTCATGAGCATATTGTCTCCATTATCTTCATGAGCATCTTGTCTCCATTATCTTCATGAGCATACACATATACGCGAATAATGAACAGTTTATTATTACATAGACAGGATGGTGTGTAAGATGTATCATTAGATAGACTTTGAAAGAGCAGTTTCATGTTAAATGGTACTTGTGGTTCATTATTATTTTGTAAGATATATCATCGAGCACATTTTAAGGAAAGAAAATGTTTACATTATATGATATTTACCTTCGATTGTATAAGAGTTTTTTTCCAACTAATGTATGAAATGTAGTTCTAATCAATTAGATCTAATTTTAAGCAACTTTCGAAGAGCATGAACTGCACTCTAATAATGAATACGTTCATTTCAAATTCAAGTGTTTACTACAACAAGGATGAAGCAATTGTATCGGGTGACAATGATGCACTATCAACAAGTGCTATTGTGACCCTAAGTTGTATGTAAAGAGATACTTTCATGGTATCGATGATAGGGATGACAAAAGAGTGAAAGTAAAATCCCCGAGAGAAGATAAGTCTCCCAATATTTTGTCTATAGAAACTTCAGATCAATTAAGCGAGGAGACTGAGTATTGTCCAGGGGATAGGTCTTTGTTGATACATGAAATAGACTTATCCGTTAAAAATGGAATATTTGAGGGGAAAGTATTGAATAAATATGGCACATGGGCTCTACAAAATGTTGCATGCCCCAAGAGTTTGATGTAAGATCTAACTGATAGGGAAGGAGGTGGATGCATTACCCTTGCCATAGGGGAGGTATATTATACAGACTTTGTCAAGACCCTAAATATCTGTGACTGCATTAAAATCACCAACTTCTCAGTCTGTAGTAAGAACACCCGCAATGACGGCAGAACATCCGACTTTACTTTGACTTTCGACCCGTCCACTAGGATTGAGTGCTCCGAACCGTTTACAGTTGATCCGATATTTGTCCCAGACCATTTCGAAATACAAGGAGTCATGGAAGGACCTCATCAACAAAGGCAAGGTGAACTATCTTCCTTTGGCCACGGTTGCAGTGGACAATCATCAAGTTAGAAAGCTCAATTTGACAAGTGGATGAGTCGATCATTGGTGATGGTGAAAATGCCAATGATCTAATCACGGTATCATTTCATGACAAGGTGTCTTTTTCTTAACAAATGATCTTGGATAGATTGTGATGGGTTTTGCGCTATTAGTTTACCGAACTATTAATTGTGTCAACATTGCAGTTAACATTCTGGAGCAACCGCCGCTCTGACTATGTGAAGATTGTTGAAAGATTCAAGACCGTCGGCTTTTGTCATTTCGTCTTGAGAAATGTTGGGACAAAAAAGAATAGCCAGCCGATAGCATTAAACATGTTAGATTTAACTATCTTGGCACCAACCAAAGTTGCTTTGATATCAACGAAATTGTGCCGAGTGTTTCACCAACAACACATCCAACAGATTGGGTATGGGAATCAGGTATTGTTCAGTGTATAATTGATCTTTTGGTTGACCTAGTTATAGTGCATACTTTATCAAAGTTTAACGTTGACTTACATTTTTTTATAGATAAGCGGTGTTTTAACCGTCACGAGAATTGACTCAACACTATACGAGGCTATATGCTCTTTTTGCAAGGAGGCTAAGATATCAAGGGAAAGTACTCTAGTTCGCTGCTTGA
Organism: Cibotium barometz; assembly: GCF_041138505.1. Lineage (NCBI taxonomy): Eukaryota > Viridiplantae > Streptophyta > Polypodiopsida > Cyatheales > Cibotiaceae > Cibotium > Cibotium barometz. The sequence goes on from NC_141101.1 coordinate 15,211,590, forward strand.
CATGTGATAGAATTACTATCTTAGAAAATATCCCGAAACTTAAAGGTCTTGTCACAACTTTGGATGGAGCAAGCGTGGAAATCATATTGAAGAATACATGAGTGGAGAAAATCTCAAATTTAGCTCGTCCATTCATGAAATGCTTGAAGATGATACACAGTTGCTGAAGTCAGAATTGTTTGGCTAAAAGATCGAGGGGAGATTTTTTATCAACATGCATGGCTAATCGCAAGGTTCATTCCTTTGAGGAATGATTCTACTTAAGCAGGTGCTTGGTGAGACTTGAGTGATCCTGTGGGATAGTTGGTGGTGGGTGATTGCTTTTCCCTTGTTTCTTTCAATGCATAGCATAGAGTCGGTGTGTACATACAATTCTATGGTACATCTCCATTGTACATTTGGAAGCCCATCAGTCCTATTGCTCTATTAATTTTGTGGTGAAATACCAAGATAGTCATTATACTTTAAAGCTAATAGTTTTTCAAGTTGCATGACAAAATACACTCTCTCAAAAAAGTTTTTAAAAAACTTTACTACACTTAAAAATCAACACATGATAAAGTTACGTCATACCCATCAAAATGTACTTAACCACATAAGCTTGGGAACCGGTAGCAAGGCAAATATATTGGAAAGCAGGTCGCATGGTAGGTATCTCGTGGCAACTTGTAAATCGTCTTCCTCGTGACCTCTGCTCTTCAATCCAATTATCCTCCGTGTGCTTTCTCGACCTAGCCGTGCACTCATCTTGGGGCGATGGCTGATTCGCAGACCCAACCTTCGCATGAAATTGAGTCACCACACACACTCCTTCGTCCCAGCAAGTGAAAGAGAGTCGCCACACGCACCTTTCTTCTTATGTCTTCTTGTTGCTCCGCATAGGTCCGACCTCGATCGATACCATGAGGACATGAGTGAAGCACTGCTCTTGGCATGCAAGCAAGCTTTGTTATCACAAGAGTGCACACGTGCGGCAACAATTTCTTGGTGCCGAAGTTTTTATTTAGCTCGGGTTCTCCTGGTTTGTTCCCAAATACTGAAATGTGTGATAAGCCCAGACAACAATAACAAGCAAGCACACAATAGATCTTAGCACAATTTCAAAACCCACCGATGGAAGAAGGGAATCCAAACAACGAGATTAAAAGGAAAGACGGATATTTCACTAGTTTCTATGGTGTCTTTATGGGTGGCAACATCAGAGAGGGAAGTGGGCCGGTATTGGCCCATGCAGTTAATTTAGCTTTGCCCTTTTGAGTGAGCTTGGGAGGTAGAGATGGGTCCAAATACATAGGCACAAGGCCGTCCATAGTGCAATGAAAATTCTATTGGAGAGGTGTCATATGGAGGAAACAACCCATAACAATGGCAACAAGGAAATAGGGGAGAACACCCAGATATAGCCGACGAGACAAACTACACACAAGTCTTTTAATGCGATAAGAAATCACGAAACTGGAGGAAGCTCAGAAGAACTGCGAATCAGAAGAAAGACAAAAGGAAAAGCCGATGTATAGGGAGAAAGCACACAAGATTGCACAAGTTTTGCATCCAAACTTGGAATTTTTCAAATCAAAGCTGTAGCAGCAAGGTAAAGCCACTCTATTCTAGTTGCTTAAAAAGCATGCACTATGTGAATATGAATGGGCTTTTAAAAGCCATGGGAACATAAAAGGCATATTAACTTAAAGCATATTTTTTTATTCTTTTTAAACAAAAAATTACATGTGGAAATTCATAAAGGACCTAACAACCTCATTACAGTTGAAGAAGTTATTGATTATGAAATAGATATTAGGTATGTGGCTCCTTGTGAGAACAACAAACCATTAGGATTGTTTCAAGATAAGCATAGTGAAGAGTTAAATATTCCCACACTTTTCTTTGGCTTGCAAAGGCAAATTGGAAATTTTCAACTAACATATCAAGACATCGCAAAGTGGGAATTGACACATGCATCTCTCAAGTTTTCATAGTACATACAAACCTTTTCTTCAAATCAATTAAGGTTTTAATTAATCAGGTAATGCAATCTATCTGGGTACACTTGCACAAAAGAGCGCTGCAAAATAGAACAATATATGCAAAAGATGTCATGAATGACACCAATATTCAAGCTATTTTAAGGTCAAGAATTGGATACAGGGACTTTGAGAACTTACGAACTTCACTGGATCACAAAGAGAAACTTAGAAAGGATGCATTTGCAATGATGAGACAATTAGGGCCTCTAGCATTTTTTATCGCATTATCATGTGCAGAAAGACTGTGGGAACCTTTGACAAAATGTTTACGCACAAAATATTCAAGCAACAATATAAATCATACGACACAATAAAACATGAACGCTAAAACAAGAGAATTGATAAGAGACAACCCAACAATTTGTGCACGGTATTACACTCACAAACTCCAACGATTCTTACTCTATTAATGAAGGACAAATAAATACTCGAAAATGTAATCGACCATTTCTTCATGACAAAGTTCCAAAATAGAGGAAGCCAACATGAACATGGCATCATGTGGATACATAATGCACCTACATATGGTGTCAGTGAAACTATTAAAATTATAACTTTTGTTGATAAATAAATAACATGCGACAAAGAACTACTACCAGAGAATATTAAGGACATTCAAACACACAAGCACACATCCATGTGTACCAAAAAAAAAAAGAACAACCTCTACATATTCTACTACCCTAAACTATGATACTAACACCCCTACAAGACAATCAAACGCACTTTTACAAACAAATATACACAAGCATAGCCATACATATAGATAAATGGGATGTGAAACAAATATGACATTCACCAAATGGATTAACAATATTAGAATAGACATATCAACATACATACTAGCACCACAGTCACAAATTCCAAAACCAAATCTATTCTTGAAAAGAAGACCAAAAGATACTTTCACAAACACTTTCAATAAAAAAATAAGCTTATTAAGGCAATCAAACATGGACATTCAATACATTATGGACCCATACTCATCGGTGACAAAGTATTGCACTTCATATATTACAAAAATGGACAATACGATAGCAAGCAACCTCCAACAAACAATTAGAACATGTATAGAAGACAACTGTAGTACACACAACAGATTGCAGAAAATGGGAAATATATTATCATAGACAAATACACAAAAAGACAAAATATGGATAATGTTTGCCTTGCAACATTTGTAGAAGAATACAACTATAATGATGGAAAATTTAAAATTTTAAATATATTTACAAATTTCAACATGGTGAAAGACCCAGAGAATGAATATCGTGAACAATTACTTTCAAAGATGATGAGAATCACGAACTATTAATACATGGAACTTGGAAAGAAGCTTACAATTCCCGACGTGAAACTATTCTTCAGAACTAAGCTTTATACACAAAATATCAAAACACACAAGAAACAACAGAAGAAAATGACAACTAGGACACGAGCAATAACAACTAGGACACGAGCAATAACAACATCCAAGACAATGAAAACCATAACTTACAACAAAATGACTTTCCTAAATACGATATTGCTTTGGACATGAAAAACATAGATTGCAAAACACTGAACAACAAATTCATTGTTCCCATTTAAAAACAAATCCTCATGCAGAATGACGAATATTTCAAGAAAATCGGATCTTTAAACACTAAACAAAGTCAACTATTTGATGACATTATGATAAGAAAACGAATCCATCCATTAGAAAAAATACACTTATTCCTAATAGGTGGAGCTGGCAAATGCAAAACATACCTTTTTCTCCTCATAGTTCAAGGCTTGTTGCGTTTTTACAATCGAACACTTCCATATGTAGATTATGAATTTTTGCATGTGTTGATGTTAGCTTACACAGGAAAAGCAGCTTATAATATAAATGGAACCACTATTGCGTTGCATTTACCATTACAGACCAAGAACTTGACCTCCCTTTCAAGAGAGAAACTAGGCACACTAATTTGTCTATATGAACAAGTGCAATTAGTCGTGTTTGATGAGATTTTATTAGTGGGAAGGCGAACTTTAGACTTCACAGATTTTTGCGTAAGAACTTTTAAAAGAAACCACACTGACTACTTTGGGAATGTTGATGCCATCTATTGCGGAGATTTCTACCGGGCTAAACCAGTTAGAAATAGTTGGGTATTCAAACCAAAGAGGGACACAATACAAACTCTAGCAAACACATATTGGCTAACAAAACCACGAGGTTATGAGCTTTAAAAAACAATGCGACAAAACAGCAACCAATTCATAAAAGTGCTCAACTCTTTCAGAAAGTGCACACACACTCCGAAACAAATACAATACATCAACCAGAGTTTATTTCATCAACCACCTCAACATCATACTTTCCCTCACCTTTACTATGCCAAACCTGAACAAGCATAACGAGAAAGTATTTAACACAGCAACAGGTAAAAAATACAATATCAAAGCAATCGACAACTTCAATAATAACAGTCCCATTTCATCTAAAATATTAGAAGACCCTAAAGCAACAGATGGACTAAGAACAATTATACAAATTAAAGAAGGAATGTTCAGTGACCTATGTTCAGGAAACATTAATCAATAGGACCAGTTAGTAAATGCTGCTGATGGCGTTTTCATGGGTATGTCCACATATGAGAAGAACGACATCATATGGGTTGAATTTTAGAATATACAAATAGAAAATGAAAACTTCCATGCATACACAACAAATATCAACCTAAAATGGGTACCAATATTTCAAATTACAAGAGAAGTATAAATTGGCCCCTCCAAAACAAACATCCTCACTCGACAACAATTCCCAATTCAACCAACTACAGCTAGAACGATTCACGGAGCACAAGGCCTTATCATGGAGAAGCTAGCTTTCTCACCGGCAAGAATTCGCACACATGGCCTCGTATATACAACACTTTCACGTGTAAAGGAAAACCTTTAATTACTTCAACCACTCCAACAACGACACTTTCTTGTAGATAGAGACGTTCATCAAGAAATGGAAAGGTTGACAACTCAATCAAGATGGCAAAACCTAAACACTAAGATCCAGCAAAACAGTGACAATACTATACTCATACAATCTTTGAACACTAGATCATTACAAAAATATAAAGACATACAAGCCACATAAATTCTTATGAACTATGACATCATTTGCTTTCAAGAGACTAATACTAAACATTGTGATCCAAATCTTCCAAGAATTTTCCAATACATTAACAATCGTTCCACATGAACCCTAATACAAAACAACATTACCATTAACAATGTACAAAGACTCATGCACTATGGAATTGAAATTACAACAACTCAAATAAGAGCAAAACACAAGACATATATAGACCACCATCCAAGAACTACAAGTTACTCTTTCAACTATTGCAAGATCTATTATCATCAACTTTCGAAACAACCAATGTTATACTAATAACATTGACATTCTACAACAAACAAAAGAGTCACAAAAATATATGAAACACAACTAGATCACATTTGGACCTACGTGGAATAATTTGAATTCAAAATTTGATAAATTCGAGTAAATCGCCCGAACAATACACCGGGCCCCAAAAAAACGTCAAAAATTCATCGACGTGGCACGATTTTTTATAAATATTCCAAGTCAAAACGTATTCGTACAAATAATTATTTGTACGAATAAGATTTATTTGTATGTATAAGTATTCATACCATTAAATTTATTTGTGCGAATAAGTCACAAATTCCAAAACCAACTCTATTCTTGAAAAGAAGACCAAAAGATACTTTCACAAACACTTTCAATAAAAAAATGAGCTGATTAAGGCAATCAAACATGGACATTCAATACATTATGGACCCATACTGGGTGACAAAGTATTGCACTATATATATTACAAAAATGGACAATACGATAACAAGCAACCTCCAACAAACAATTAGAACATGTATAGAAGACAACTGTAGTACACTCAACAGATTGCAAAAAATGGGAAATACATTTTTACACACACAACAAATGAGTGCACAATTGGTGATCACTTTATCTTTACCATTACATAGAACAACAAGGGAGCTCTACTTTATAAATACAAATAAACAAGAAAATAGAGCACTGATTCTAAGAAGAAACAACTATTTGATGACATTATGATAAGAAAATGAATCCATCCATTAGAAAAAATACACTTATTCCTAATAGGTGGAGCTAGCACATGCAAAACATACCTCCTTCTCCTCATAGTTCAAGGCTTGTTGCATTTTTACAATCGAACACTTCCATATGTAGATTATGAATTTTTGCATGTGTTGATGTTAGCTTACACAGGAAAAGCAGCTTATAATATAAATGGAACCACTATACACGCTGCGTTGCATTTACCATTACCCAGGAAAAGCAGCTTATAATATAAATGGAACCACTATACACGCTGCGTTGCATTTACCATTACAAACCAAGAACTTGACCTCCCTTTCAAGAGAGAAACTAGACACACTAATTCGTCTATATGAACAAGTGCAATTAGTCGTGTTTGATGAGATTTTATTAGTGGGAAGGCGAACTTTAGACTTCGCAGACCTTTGCGTAAGAACTTTTAAAAGAAACCACACTGACTACTTTGGGAATGTTGATGTCATCTGTTGTTGCGGAGATTTCTACCAGGCTAAACCAGTTAGAAATAGTTGGGTATTCAAACCAGACAGGGACACATTACAAACTCTAGCAAACACATATTGGCTAACAAAACCACGATGTTATGAGCTTTAAAAAACAATGCGACAAAACAACAACCAATTCAACTCTTTCAAAAAGTGCACACACACTCCGAAACAAATACAATACGTCAACTAGTGTTTATTTCATCAACCACCTCAACATCATACTTTCCCTCACCTTTACTATGACAAACCTGAACAAGCATAACGAGAAAGTATTTAACACAGCAACAACAGGTAAAAAATACAATATCAAAGCAATCGACAACTTCAATAATAACAGTCCCATTTCATCTAAAATATTAGAAGACCCTAAAGCAACAGATGGACTAAGAACAATTATACAAATTAAAGAAGGAATGTTCATTGACCTATGTTCAGGAAACATTAATCAATAGGACCGGTTAGTAAATGCTGCTGATGGCGTTTTCATGGGTATGTCCACATATGAGAAGAACGACATCATATGGGTTGAATTTTAGAATATACAAATAGAAAATGAAAACTTCCATGCATACACAACAAATATCAACCTAAAATGGGTACCAATATTTCAAATTACAAGAGAAGTATAAATTGGCACCTCCAAAACAAACATCCTCACTCGACAACAATTCCCAATTCAACCAACTGCAGCTAGAACGATTCACAAAGCACAAGGCCTTATCATGGAGAAGCTAGCTTTCTCACCGGCAAGAATTCGCACACATGGCCTCGTATATACAACACTTTCACGTGTAAAGGAAAACCTTTAATTACTTCAACCACTCCAACAACGACACTTTTTTGTAGATAGAGATGTTCATCAAGAAATGGAAAGGTTGACAACTCAATCAAGATGGCAAAACCTAAACACTAAGATCCAGCAAAACAGTGACAATACTATACTCATACAATCTTTGAACACTAGATCATTACAAAAATATAAAGAAGACATACAAGCCACATAAATTCTTATGAACTATGACATCATTTGCTTTCAAGAGACTAATACTAAACATTGTGTCAAATCTTCCAAGAATTTTCCAATACATTAACAATCGTTCCACATAAACCCTAATACAAAACAACATTACCATTAACAATGTACAAAAACTCATGCACTATGGAATTGAAATTACAACTCAAATAAGAGCAAAACACAAGACATATATAGACCACCATCCAAGAACTACAAGTTACTCTTTCAACTATTGCAAGATCTATTATCATCAACTTTCGAAACAACCAATGTTATACTAATAACATTGACATTCTACAACAAACAAAAGAGTCACAAAAATATATGAAACACATTTGGACCTACGTGGAATAATTTGAATTCAAAATTTGATAAACTCGAGTAAATCGCCCGAATAATACACCGGGCCCCAAAAAAACGTCAAAAATTCATCGACGTGGCACGCTTTTTTACAAATTTTCCACATCAAAACGTATTCGTACAAATAAGTATTTGTACGAATAAGATTTATTTGTATGTATAAGTATTCATACCATTAAATTTATTTGTGCGAATAAGTATACGTACAAATACTTATTTGTACAAATTTAATGGTACGAATAATTTTTTTATACAGCGATGCTCCAAGCTTCTTTCATTATGCGATTGGTTTTCTAGCCAAGTAAACGGAATCAAACAAGGAAACAAGGGTTTTGAGATTGCTTTGGCAATTTTAAAAGCTTTGAAGAAAGAAGATTGCTTGCTTTTGTGAGTGATTTTTTGTTTGTTATTTTTATTCTTTTTAATTTTTGTTTTACCTGTTTGCTTTAATTTTTACGTTTGAAATATGTTTTCACTTATTTTGAGTTAACGCTAAGGCATTCAAATATATGTGAAAAAATTTCACTAATGATTACTATGCTAACTCAAATGTATGTGAAAAGAATATGAAACTTTTTAACTTACTGTTTTTAAGTAAGCTTGGTGCATGTGAGACTTGAGTAAGATAAAAATATGGCATATTTTTTCAATTGCATGTGAGTAGAAGATGTAGCTTAAGATATTATTTCACTTATCTTGGATGAATATCTTATTCTTTCAAGGATATGTGAATGAATGTTAAGGTTTTTCACACTTTCTTTTGAAAGAACAAAATAAATTCTTTCAATTGCATGTGATGAAATATTTAATCATGGTTAAGTCACTTGCTTTTGAATGAATACAATATATTTTTTCAATTGCATGTGAGTAGAAGATGTAGCTTAAGATATTCTTTCACTTATCTTGGATGAATATCTTATTCTTTCAAGGATATGTGAATGAATGTTTATGTTTTTTTCACTTGCTTTTGAAAGAACAAAAAAAATTCTTTCAATTGCATGTGATGAAATACATGATCATGGTTCAGTCACTTGATTTTGAATGAATATAATATATTCATTCAATTTCATGTGATGAAAAGTTTATGGTTTAGTACTTATTTAGTATCTTTAGCTTTTTTTCACTTGCTTTTGAATGAATATAGTATATTCTTTCAATTGCATGTGATGAAAAGTTTATGGTTCTATCGAAGACCACTTAAGTCTGGAACAGTGTGTCACTGCACCCAAGTGCAGGGGTGCACGTGACATTCCCTCCTTAACTTGGCGGTAGGTGCATGGCTTCCAAGTAATCCGCCAACACCTGGGGATATTCCCGGAAGAAGTCTTCGTCCAAAAAAACAACTTCATGGGTACCGTGATCACGAAATTTCATGTAGAACTGCCGCATGTGTCGACTCGACCCTATTTCCATTTGTGAAGGAGAATCTGTTCTGGTTCGATGACCTCTGCTTCGTTCAAAATTTCTGGCTGAACATCGTCTGGAACGGTACTGAGAGTTGGACCTACATATGGCTTTAACCAAGCCACATGAAAGACATTGTGCATGGTCCATGTGTCCGGTAAGTGTAACTTCATAGTGACGTTGTCGATCTTTTTTATAATGGGAAAAGACCCTAAACATCAAAAAGAAAGCTTGGGGCACCGCTTGTCAACTTGCTTCAATCTTTGCTTGATAATGCGTAAACACATTCAATCTCCTTCTTTAAAGTTAACGTCACGACGAGACTTGTTGGCTTGGCGGGAATAGGCCTCCTGTGCTTTGGCTAAGCGATCATTAACTGATTCGGTAATGTCCGCCATGGTCTCTGTTATCTTATTGGCTTCAAGTGACGGAGACACAATGCATGTTAAGACCGAGGAGAATCGTCTACCAAAAGCCGCTTCGTAAGGAGTGCGCCCAATACTACTGGAATAACTGTCGTTGAGAATGGCTTGCACACAAGTGGTAAGTATTGTTCCCATTTTGTTTGAGCATCATGGCAATAAGCTTTAAGAACATCAAATGCCAACAGATTATAAACTTTGGACTGCCCGTCTGTCTGAGGGTGGAAGGCGCTGGATAACTGGAGCTTGGTGCCAAAATTCTCAAATAAGGCACACCAAAGATGCAAAGTAAACTTGGCGTCCCGATCTGACGTGATGGTGCGAGATAAACCGCCGATAGGATACCACCACCATATGAATAAACAAGCTACATCTTCGGCTGTGGCTGTGTGCTTGCAGGAAATAAGCATGCAAAACTTGCTGAATCGGTCCACAATCGTCGTGCACTGCGTGTTGCGAGATCTTGCTGAAGCGGGGAGGGGGCCGACAAAATCAATAGTGATGTCTTGGAAGGGCCCCTCGGGTATGGGTAGTGGCGTAAGCAATCCTGCCGCTTTTTTGTGAGAGGCTTTGACCTTCTGACATATCTGACAAGCCTGTACGTACTGGTACACATTCCTTCTCATCCTAGGCCAAAAGAAAAGCTGCTCTAATTTCTCTAAAGTGTCGTTCATGCCCCGGTGGCCGCCGGCAAGTGAATCATGGACGCCATGGAGCAAGGCCGGTCGTTGGTCCGAGAGGATACAGAGGCGGTGTTTGTAGAACAACCACCCGTCTTGTAGGGAATAATGACCGGGCTCCAAACTTGCAGCTAATTGATACGGCGTACCAAAATCAAGGGAATTGGCATACTTGTCCTTCATGATGTCAAGATCCTTATATCAAGGGAATTGGCATACTTGTCCTTCATGATGTCAAGATCCTTACCTGTGATCTCGAGGACCGTGGAACTTTGAACTGTTTGAATGATGGTCTTGCAACTTAGAGCATTTGCGACCGGGTTGTGCTTACCTGGTAAATACTCAATCATGTCGTTGAACTACTAGAATATTTGGCTCCAATGGGCCTGGCGATCGCTCCACCGTAAGCTCGGCATGGTTTGGAACCATTTGAGGGCTTGGTGATCCGTGCGAACTGTACAATCCCGCCCATATAAGAATGGTTTCCAATGCTTAAGAGCTTGGATCACGCCGAGCAGCTCTTTGTCATATACCGAATAGTTCTTTTTTGTAACATTGAGCTTCCAATTGTAGTACGCCATGGGCCGTCCCTCTTGCTGGAGGACCGCGCCGATGGCCAGGTTGCTAGCATCCGTTAATGACTTCAAAGGGGTCGTCCCAAGAAGCTGATTTCAACACAGGTGCGGAGGAAGCCAACCGTTGTAATGCATGGAAGGCCTCGAGAGCCTTGCAGGTTGACTGTGACTTTCTGACGGCGCGTCTTTACCCCTTTAAGTAGGTCGGTGAGGGGGGCAGCAAGTGTCGAAAAGCGATCCATATGCAAACTGTAGGCCTGGCAAAGGCCGACAAACGATCGGATCTCCTGAGCTGTGGGGTGGGCACGTCCCAATCCAAGATGGCGTGAACCTTCTCAGGATCGAGGCAAATACCATCTGCACTAATGATGTATCCCAGATGATGGATCTTGAGCAAGCCGAAGGTGCTTTTCTTTGCGTTGATGTAGAGAGCATGGTCGTGCAATAATTGTAACGCCTTGCGAACGTCTTGGACATGCTTGTCTACAATAGTCGAGAAAATGAGAATATCATCCAGAAAAATGAACAGACACTTACCAATATACTCCCTAAAGACTCGCGACATCATCTTGTTGAAGGTGGTTGGCGCGTTCGTGAGCCCAAAAGGCATGACCATGAACTCGTAGTGGTCCCACTCGGTCCGAAAAGCGATTTTGGGGATGTCTGCGTCGAAGATGCGGACCTGATGGTAGCCACTCTTAAGGTCGATCTTGGAGAAATACTTGGCGCCGTTGAGCCGTTCAAGAATGCATTTGATGCGCGGCATGGGAAATTTGTTCTTGATGGTGAGTTTGTTAAGCGCCCGATAATCCACACATAAGTGCATGGACTTGTCCTTCTTTTGGACAAACAAGATGGGAGCAGTGAATGGCGAGGAGAACGGCTTGATAAACCCGGCATGAAGTAACTGGGTTAACTGTTGTTCCAACTCGCTTTCCAAGGATTTGGACAAACGATACGGGAACCTACTGGGGGGCTCTGTGCCGGGTACCAAGTCGATGCGGTGATCTTCGGGGCGTTGGGAGGGGAGATGGGGGGGAGTTAGGGGGGAAGGTCCTCGTGCAACATAATATCCTGAAATTCGGCGAGAAGACCTACCATGCGATGCTCTAAGGAGGAGTCGGGCTGAGCGGTCTCGGGCTGGAGAGCCGCTTGTTGCTTGTGGACATAGATAAGAGCACATTCCGCTCCCTTGCGAATCGCTCTGTGGGCTGAATGTGGGAGATGAGTGAAATCCCTGGAATGCTCCGATCGCCGCGGATGAGGACCGGTGTTAGTAAGCCCTCCATGATGGTGAAGGTGTCCTGTCGCCAGTCGGTGATCGGGGTGTACTCACGAAACCATTGGATCCCCAAAATCATGTCGCAGCCCAAGAGGGGGGCCACGATGAAATCCCGTTGGAACTCGGCCTGCTGAACTGTGAACGCAAACTGTGCCACCGTGTGGGTGATATGGGTGCAGAGGCTTGGAGTGAATCCATCCATAACCAACGGGTGCGGAACAAGGTTGCACGACATTTTGTGAGCTAACTGTGGTGAAATGGCATCCTATGAACTACCCATGTCAAAAAGAATGATGAACTGCTGCCCTTAGTGCAAATGAGGGATTTGGTGGAGTCGTCGGCCGCGCCCTCCTTCTTACCTTCGAAAACGATGGTGGGAATGGAATTGACGGCGGAAAGGAGCTGAACCTGACGTGGGGATGTCGTCCTCGGAGGCTTAGGCCATGGCGACCGTGGACGCCGGGGCCTTGCCAGCTTTCTCTGCGAGCCATTTCGGGCAGTCCCTCTTACCATGGCCTATCTGATGGCAAAAGAAACAATGATTCTCGGCTTGGTAGTGTCCCTACTCGTCAGGCTAAAGAAAGCCACCTGTGATGCCTTCTTTAATCTTCTCGTCGGGTGTCTTCTTGATGTGGAGCTCGCATCGGAACTGTGTCTTTCTTGATGTCCTTACTAACCTTGGGCGGGGCTCCGCGACCCCCTGAAGTTGGCGATGATTGCTGCGAGGTGAGAGCTTTAGGAACTATGGGAGATTGCTTGGGCTTTCCTCCGTCCAACATCATTTCTTGGTTTTATGCGAGGGTGAGAGCCTGTTCATAAGTTTGCGGTTCGAAATTGCGGACAGGGAACCGGATGTTGGCATCCAGACCCTGGATGAACTGCTTAAGCTTGTCGATCTCGGACACCCCTAGTTGCTGTGCCATCGTAATGACTCGATTGTTGTAGGTCAAAACCGGCAAACTATTCTGGGAAAGATGAGCGAACTCATCCTCCAGGTTAGTCAAATACTGAGGGGGTAGAAATCGAGAAGTGAGGTCGGAGACAACCGTGTCCTAGTTGTAATTCGTTACCTGACTTCCTATGTCGGTGTGTGGCTTGGACCAATGTTGCCACCAAGCGACCGCCTCACCCGTAAGGTGGGGTGCCACCACCAAATGAACCTTATCTTGCAGATTAGTGATGTGCACCAAAGGAAAATGTGCGACAAACTGATGAATGAATTGGGAGATGGCAGAGTGGTCACACTTACCATCATACTTTGTAAAATTTGGGAACAAGCGGATGAGGAGCTGTTGCTGAGTGGAATGGTGAGGGGGTTGGGGGACGTGGTGAGCGGTGGCGGCAACAAATCCGACCTGCATAGTAGCTAACATCTGTTGGTGGAGAGCCAGCATGGCCTCTCGTTCTAGCTTCTGCTGCCGCTCTGTCTGTGCAAGGTCTGCCCATCAAAGTGCCGCCTCATGTTTGCGCTCTTCGCGCATCAATAAGAGCAGTTTTTCGTAATTTTAACTTCCCCTGTGGTTCTCTGGTATTTCCTCCACTTCTTGGACCTGCTGCCTTTTAAGCAACATGGTCACTTCTGCTACTTGCGCTTGAAGTCTTATGTTTTCTTCCATGAGTTGTGCTACAATTTGCTGCGTGTTTTGTCGAAGCGTGTCTGGAACTATTTTTGTATTCTTTGGGGCGTTGTCGAGAGTTCTTGACTCATATTGCTCCTCATCCTGACTGTACTCCTCATCTCCTGTCCTGTCCATTACGCTAGGTCGTGTGTCCTTTGTGGATCTTAACAAGACCATGCGCTGGAGTGCACTCCTGGTAGTCTTGCTGGATCACCAAAGTCCTGAGCTCTAATACCAATGTAGTATGTTCGTATTAGTAATTCGGTGAATTCGCAACAACAAGACCTTTAAACCGTGCATAGCGATGCAAACCACGAAAGGGGGAGAATGAGAGAGTAAGGGTGAATTCGCAACAAGACCTTTAATGAGAGAGTAGGGGAGAATGAGAGTGTAAGGGACAATAGCGGAGTCGACACAGGATTGGGTCCCGTTACCCACTGAGGGTCCAGTATTTGCTTTCTTGAGAGAACTGAGAATACAATGTGCCGACGAACACTCGGAGAAGATGGAGAGGATACACGCGATGGAGAGGTAGTCGGAGGCAAACAAACCACACCCGGATTGATGGCAGCTGAAGCTAAGAACTCCAGGCTGTATGCTGGTCACCACACTACTGTAGGCGACTCTGCGAGGCTGAAATTGAAGCCCCGTTGCTGTCCACGTCCGTGCTGAGGGAGGAGTGAGTACCAGAGGGTGAGAGAGAGAGAGAGAGAACTGAAGCAAAATTGTCCACGGAGCAACCAGCCTGTTGCTGTCCTACGAATCCAGCGATGGAATTCCGTCTATACTCCGTCTGAATGCTGCCCTGCTGCGAGCGAGAACTGAAGACTGAGATCCACCCTCGGGAGGGGCAGATCGGGCTGCTGGCTTCTGCACAAGCAGTGCTGGAGGAGGCGGGCTGCTGCTGGAGGCTCCAAGCTGAAGGCAGGAGGGCTGTGGCAAGGCTGGGGGAGCTCGCACTGAGGCTGGAGGGTTGAGGTGGATGTGTGGAATGAAGGGGAGGGGCCCTGTCTTTATAGGCAGGGCTGGGAGGTAGGCGGCCAACCTGGGGCAGCCGACCTATAGCTGGTTGGCCAACCAACTGGCTGACTGCCCTAAATTGGCCCCTGCCCTTCCTTCCTGCCCCTTCTGCCCTTGAGATGGTTCTGCCAGGGGGTTTTTTGCTGACCTTTTTTGACACGCTCTAACCTAGGCTGACCTAATCTAGATTGGCACTGCCCAGTTCTCCTGTGGGTCAAGGGACTGACACTGACTGACTGACCTAAGGTTGGGGGACTGACCTAGGTAGCTCGTGTCTGACTTGTCCTCGGACTAGGGCTCACAAAGGAGCCACATCATACCACAAAAACATCCTATTCGGGATCTACTGAAGAGCACTTTAGTCTGGAACAGTGTGTCACTGCACCCAAGTGGAGGGGTGCACGTGATAGTAAGTGAACCTAGGGCTTATTTGTGGGGTTCCCATGGGGTGAACTACCTAGGGTACCATGACCTCTAATCATGCCTACGTCTAATCTAAGCTAACATTTGGATTGGTGGTTACATGTGGTATGAGACGTGGGCTCTTGGGTGAGGAGACTTGGTGCTTGGCTAGCTCCAAGCTCAGGGGCAATCCAACGTATTGGACCTATGACTAGGTAGTGTGCATGTTCAATCTCCCCTTATTATTATTGGTGAGGAGCTAATCAAGTAATGATTTAGGCAACACTCAGTATAGGACTAGCTACTCTCTATTTGGGTGGACGTTTCAGTTGGTATTATAGCAAAAAAATGGACAATAGTGGCTAATGGTTGGTATTATTGGTGAGGAGCTAATCAAGGAACAATTTAGGCAACACTCAGGTATAGGACTAGCTACCGTCAATTTGGGTGGACGTTTCAGTTGGTATTATAGCAAAAAATGGACAATAGTGGCTTTAAACTCTAGAGTTTCTTTTCACCATACCTTGTGTGTGGGTGCCCTTCGGGTAAGGACACCTTGGGTTTGGTCTATGTAAGTGCACCAAGGGATTTGTGGGGGTTCCAACAGGGTTGACTCCTTGGGATACCAAGACCAATTTTATGCCTAGTCTAACTTGATACCTCGGCTGGTAGGTATCCATGGGAGGGGACATGGGTTGTTGGGTGACGATCGATGCTTGGTGCTTTGCTAGCCTTATGCCCAAGGGTGATCCAAAGCATTGAATCTATGCTTGATGGAGGGTCCTTGGGCTCTGCCTATGGTCCTTGCTAATGGTTGGTGGCTTTGCAAGTCAAGAGCTAATCGGAGAATGGTCCAAACAACACTTAGGTGTAGGACCAGCTACCCAGTATTTACGTGCATGTTTCACCCCTTACATTTGTGTAAGTGTCTAGAGGGGGTCCTAGGTATTTTTCTCATGGGTGTGGCAGAAGGGAGTGCATTCCAAATAGCAGATTTATAAATGCCTTAATGACTTCGTACAATTAGTTAAAGTCACCTACATTTGAGAACTTTTTTTTTGTGGGTCAAAATCCTTCTTGATGCTTTTGGCTGCTCTTTGGTTGCTCATTATCCATTTTCAATGGGCTTAAGACACCATTTTGGAAAGCCTTTTTCTTGCATGAAATCAAATTACTGTAGGGCTGTACACCACCATTTTTAGGACTGTCATTCATTGCTTTTGAGGCCAATTCATGATGGTTTTAATCATCCATATTGGCTCTACCAGATCCCAACTTTCATCAGTAACTCAAGGATTATCATTGCCACTGTTCAGATCCTCAAAAGAAACTTGTTGTGGTTGAAAATTTTCATCATCATTTTTATCTTCAGTCTTATTATGTGAAATAATAATTTATCGTGAGTGAGGATCATATGAGTGATATGCTTCTCCTTCAAGGCATAACCTGTGAAGTTGCATTTGAAGGACTTTGGTTCAAGATGAGCTTTCATCCAAAGTCATAAATAGCTCTATTTACGGTGCACCCAAAGATCTCACGTGTACTTCGTGATTGAGTTGTCTATTGTCGGCATTCATGTACATGCGGCACACTCAATTAGTACGCTTCCGCACAGCACATTAGACAGTAGATCACAAGAGGTGTGACCCCTTGGATTGATCTACTACTTAGCTTTGGCTGCGGTTATTTTATGCAGTATAAACACAGGCTCGGGAGACCTCAGTTGTGGGATGCATCTCCTTTGGCTTCCAATGAGAAGTTGGACTCTTCCTCTATTGAGTGATTTTCCTTGCTTGGTGGAAGCTAGTTTCCACCATTGCCGAGGGGCTTCGGAATATGCTTTCTTGTTTTCCAAGCAACTTCAGAGGTTGGGAGGCGAATTTTGCGATTAGCGTTGCTTAGAGAAATACAGAACCTGCAGGAGGGGTCCACCCATTCCAGCCCTAAAGCGCTGCACGTGTTAAAGATTGAATCTTGCCTTTCAGTGAACATGTAATTTGCCGTTAAGAAGATAAAGAAGCACTAGTCGCCCCCGGTACATAAGAGAATAAGAAAGAACCAATTGACTCTCGCTTCCTCTATTACTCCAGCTTGTCTATTTGGAAGGTGAAGGAGCTCGACATGAGTTTGGAATCAATTTTTGCACTAAATGGGGGAGGGAGCAACTGTGGGGGCAAATGGCCAAGTGAAGAAGATTGAGTTTTAGTGGGGTCCTCTATTGTTTCAATCATTGTAGCCACAATTCAGAAAAGCGGTGATCAGACTCTTAAGCATATGAACCAAAAGCACATCACAACCGTTCTCCTCTTGGCCCTAGGGGAGCACTAGCAACAACAGAGAGAAAAGGGGTCTGTCTCTCTAGTACCTGCTTATATTGAGCAGGTTTCACCCGCCCAGAGACCACATAAAAAAAGCATTCTACAAACGGGGACAGATGCTATTCAACCAGCCTTGCATGAGAAACCGAGAATCATCAAGTCATAACAGGACGTCCCTTTTTCTTGAATTCATGTGATAACAAAGCCGAAATAGTTACAAGGACAAGGAGATTTGTCAAAATACAGTCACCTTGCAACTTGTTAAAACCAGGTTTTTCCTTTTTCTTTCTACCTGGCTATGTATCAGCAAAAGACCATACTTAATCTTGGCCTGTGCACAAAATGAAACTCAAGCCCGTCCTGCAGGGGCAGGGGCGGGACACACCACGAGTTCTTAGAAATATCATACACTAAAGGCGCCATGGGACCCTCTTTGTTAAACGATCTCGTGTAGAAGAGGCCTCCCTGTGCTTCAAGTGTCGCGGAACAATTACGTTGAACAAGATGATGTGGTGTTCTCGACACCTCCACCCAAGTAGCAGTTTCTGAGGAAGTGAATTGCAGCTCCCATACTCCAAAATCCAGGCTGGAGCCATCGATCTCGTCCAAAAAGCAGGCCTGGAAAAACCTTCCTTTGTACTTGTGAAAGTGAGGGGTATGGCTTTTGGATTCAAGTGGCAGATGCACGGTGCTCCATGCGTTCTGGGGCGTATGATAAACCAGCACATTCATGGTGCCGTACGGCAAGAAAAAGAAATCACCAGACGGCACCTTCAACCCAGAAGCCTTGGTGCTAGTGGCGGCGGCTACCTTCCAGCTCCCAGTTCTGGAGTCGAAAACTTCAGCGTAGGAGAGATGGCTGCTACAGTGCAAAAGGGCATCGGTGAGCATTACATAATAGCGGCAGGGGTCGTGATCGTCAACTGCCATGTACAACTGGGGTGGAATGGGACCAGAAAGCTCGTTGGGACGCAGCGGTGGGGGGAGCACCTTCACTGATCCCGTGAGGCAGTTGAAGACCACAACATCAAGGACGCCGCAGTCCTCCTCCTCCTCACGATCAGAATGCACAAGTGTGCACATAAGGCCTCCTGCAGTGGCTATGAGCTGGGGGCAAGCAAATTCGTCGGACATTCGCAGGCGGCACGCGCACAAGCCACCCAGGCAGGACAACAATCGATCGCCCAGCAGAGGCAGCAGAAAGAAAGGGTGCTCATGACTGCTATGGACTATGAATAAACGTTGAGGCGAGCCATATGTGCGCATCACAAACCAGTATTCCTCATCATCATGCTGCTGCCGTGGGAACGCATCGTTCCACGCCTTGCACACACAACGCAGCTGGAAAAGCTTGCGCACAGGCAGCCGCACCAGTATGTGTTGCAGAATGAGGTGCAAAGGCAAGCTGCTCGCCTGCGTCTGCTCCGTGCTGTGTGATCTCTTGGGAACCCACCTCCAGTCTCGTTCTTGTTCTCGATCCGCATCATCATTCGGCTCATCTTCTTCTCTGCGCATTCCGGCATCACGCACCGTCAAGACCCGATCTTGTTCGCCAATTCTTGCCACGCGCGCCTTCCTCCTCGGGCTTCTTCGGCTCCGGCTGCGCCGCTCTGCCGCAGACCTCATTCCTGCTGCTGCTGCAGCTTGCTTCTTAAAGCAGCTGCGGGCTTTTTCTAACAGCTTTTCGTCACAAAAAAGCTAATTTTTCCTTTGTCGGTTTTGTGGGGAAAAGATGGGCCTCTTGTCTCATGGCACTTCTTTTAATTCTAAGTATCACTAAAAGCTTTGAACTTGAATTTGGAGGGTTTGTACTAATATGAGAAGCATGTTTCTTAGACTTCTCACAAGATGTCCTTCTAGGGGTAGAGATGTTGTGCTGAAGCACAAGTCCACTTCTACGCTATGTTGACCTTATGGCTTTGAACAAGGCACTAAAATCTTTGAACTTGAATGTCTTGTGGAATTGGAGGGTTTGTAGTAATATGATATGCATGTTTCTTAGATTTTTCGCAAGATGTCCTTCTAGGGGTAAAGATGTGCTGCTGAAGCACAAGTCCACTTCTAAGCTATGTTGACCCTTCGTAACAGCTAGTAGGCAAAGAGATGCGTACTATGGGGCATAGACTCCAAGAGAGGAGTAAGCTAATGGTGCCTGGCTTCTTTTATTAGGACCGATAAGTTGTTGCAATCTCACCTTGTCAATCTGGTGCCCAGGAAGTTTCTGTTGGTATTGTTTTCATGGAAGTACATCCCCACGAAATGTAAGAGAACAATGCACTTTGGGGCTGCCTTCTCCATGTTGTTTCAGTCTTCTTCCATTGCACTGGGGCAGAAATTCTGGTTGCATGAAATTGTTTTTGTTCCAACACATTTTCTGTCCACGATATTGTTGTTGACTTTTCTCTAGTAATTGGTAGAACTTGTGTGTGTCGAAGTAGACTGTACGGGGAAGTCATGTAATTCTTACTAAAGTGAAGGTTGTCTACAAGTTTCCCTTGTTTTTTACATTTCCCCATGATGTCTCCATTTCTTTTTCCCTGCGTGTTTGAATTTGTTCTATTCTTTTTGTTAGGCTGGCAGCTACTAAGCATTGGTGCTCTTGTACATACCCATACTTTGCACATAGCTCTACGACACTTGGCTCACATGGTAAATGAGGATTAGTAGTAAGCTAATGCTATGATTAGGAGATATAAGAAAAACATCATCATTGTCTTCCCCCCTATCCATAAAGAAAAGAAGAAGATGCAACGCAAGAAGAAAAGAAGCAAGCATAAAAGCAAGCCTTGGTACTATGAGAGTGCGAGGGCATTAGGATTTTTTGAGTTTATGAGCACACATATAATTAAAAAACTAATGTGTACATGGGCAAGCTTAGTATCACGTAGATTTCATAGGGTTTATGCAAGGACATATGCTTTTCATGTTAAATGGTACTTGTGGTTCATTATTATTTTGTAAGATATATCATCGAGCACATTTCAAGGAAAGAAAATGTTTACATTATATGATATTTACCTTCGTTTGTATAAGAGGTTTTTCCAACTAATGTATGAAATGTAGTTTTAATCAATTAGATCTAATTTTAAACAACTTTAGAAGAGCCTGAACTGCACTCTAATAATGAATACGTTCGTTTCAAATTCAAGTGTTTACTACAACAAGGATGAAGCAATTGTATCGGGTGACAATGATGCACTGTCAACAAGTGCTATTGTGACCTAAGTTGTATGTAAAGAGATACTTTCATGGTATTGATGATAGGGATGACAACAGAGTGAAAGTAAAATCCCCGAGAGAAGATAAGTCTCCCAATATTTTGTCTATAGAAACTTCATATCGATTAAGCGAGGAGACTCAGTATTGTCCACGGGATAGGTCTTTGTTGATACATGAAATAGACTTATCCGTTAAAAATGGAATATTTGAGGGGAAAGTATTGAATAAGTATGGCACATGGGCTCTACAAAATGTTGCCTACCCCAAGAGTTTGATTTAAGATCTAACTGATAGGGAAGGAGGTGGATGCATTACCCTTGCCATAGGGGAGGTATATTATACAGACTTTGTCAAGACCCTAAATATCTGTGACTGCATTAAAGTCACCAACTTCTCAGTCTGTAGTAAGAACACTCGCAATGACGGCAAAACATCTGACTTCACTTTGACTTTCGACCCGTCCACTAGGCTTGAGTGCTCCAAACCGTTTACATTTAATCTTACAGTTGATCCGATATTTGTCCCAGAGAACCATTTCAAAATACAAGGAGTCGTGGAAGGACCTCATCAACAAAGGCAAGGTGAACTATCTTCCTTTGGCCACGGTTGCAATGACAGTCATCAAGTTAGAAAGCTCAATGTGACAAATGGATGAGTTGATCGTTGGTGATGGTGAAAATGTCGATTATTTGATCACGGTATCATTTCATGACAAGGTGTCTTTTTCTTAGTAAATGATCTTGGATAGATTGTGATGGGTTTTGCGCTATTAGTTTACGGAACTATTAATTATGTCAACGTTGCAGTTAACATTCTGGAGCAATCGCCGCTCTGACTATGTGAAGACTGTTGAAAGATTCAAGACCGTCGACTTTTGTCATTTCGTCTTGAGAAATGTTGGGACAAAAAAGAATAGCCAGCCCATAGCATTAAACATGTTAGACTTAACTATCTTGGCACTGAGACCAAAGTTGCTTTGATATCAACGAAATTGTGCCGAGTGTTTCACCAACACATCCAACAGATTGGGTATGGGAATCAAGTATTGTTCAGTGTATAATTGATCTTTTGGTTGACCTAGTTATAGTGCATACTTTATCAAAGTTTAACGTTGACTTACCTTTTTTTATAGATAAGCGGTGTTTTAACCGTCATGAGAATTGATTGAACACTATACGAGGCTGTGTGCTCTTTTTACAAGGAGGCTAAGATATCAAGGGAAAGTACTCTAGTTCGCTGCTTGACATGTGATAGAATTACTATCTTAGTAGAAAATATCCCTAAACTTAAAGGTCTTGTCACAACTTTGGATGGAGCAAGCGTGGAAATCATATTGAAGAACACATGGGTGGAGAAAATCTCAAATTTAGCTCGTCCATTCATAGAAATGCTTGAAGATGATACATAGTTGCTGAAGTCAGAATTGTTTGGCCAAAAGATCGAGGGGAGATTTTTTATTAACATGCATGGCCTAATCGCAGGGTTCATTCCTTTGAGGAATGATTCTACTTAAGCAGGTGCTTGGTGAGACTTCAGTGATCCAGTGGGATAGTTGGTGGTGGTTGATTGCTTTTCCCTTGTTTCTTTCAATGCATAGCATAGAGTCAGTGTTGTGTACATACAGTTCCTTATTGTACAATGCAAGGTTTTCACTTTGCACTGTTTTGCAATGTCATAGTAGTTTGCTATTGTAAAGTTGAAGTTTGATGGGTGTTGGGCGAAAGACACATATTTTCTAATGACCCCTTCTATAAATACCTCTCCTCTAAATTTCAAAAAATAAAGAAATTGCACATAGAAAATGCTCGCACATCTTATCTCTTTCATAAGTAACTGCTCAATGTGAATGATCTGATTTCTTTACCTATGGCTTTCAAATTCATAACACGAAGAGTCTTTAATTTTTCCTAACATTAGATATTTCAAACATGAAGTTACAAATCCATTACAAATGGATATATTTGAGCATGTTCCACTAAACTTAGGTTTGTTTATTATATGGTACATCTCCATTGTACATTGCAAGCTTATCAGTTGTACTGGTTAATTAATATCATAGTGAACCTGATTCATGATGAAAGGTGAGTGTGTGGATATAGTTTTATATTGCACAGAGAGAATGCTCGCACATCTTGTCTCTTTCATAAGTAACTAGTCAACATGCATAATGTGGTCTGTTCATGTCCAAATTATAAATTTATAAGACCATAATTGTTCAACATTTTCCAATATTAGATATTTAGAAATGAATTTCTTAAATTATTGCAAATGAATATATTCAAGCACTTTTCACTAAGCTTATGTTTTCTTACTACATGGTACATCTCCATTGTACATTTGGAAGCCCATCACTCCTATTGCTCTATTAATTTTGTGGTGAAATACCAAGAAAGTCATTATACTTTAAAGCTAATAGTTTTTCAAGTTGCATGACAAAATACACTCTCTCAAAAAAGTTTTTAAAAAACTTTACTACACTTAAAAATCAACACATGATAAAGTTGCGTCATACCCATCAAAACGTAAGCCACATAAGCTTGGGAACCGGTAGCAAGTAAAATATATTGGAAAGCAGGTCGCATGGTAGGTATCTCGTGGCAACTTGTAAATCATCATCCTCGTGACCTCTGCTCTTCAATCCAATTATCCTCCTCATGTGCTTTCTCGACCTAGCCGTGCACTCATCTTGGGGGGCGATGGCTGCTGACTCGCAGACCCAACCTCCGCGTGAAATTGAGTCACCACACACTCCTTCGTCAGCAAGTGAAAGAGAGTCGCCACACGCACCTTTCTTCTTATGTCTTCTTGTTGTTCCGCATAGGTCCGACCTCGATCGATACGATGAGGACATGAGTGAAGCACTGCTCTTGGCATGCAAGCGAGCTTTGTTATCACAAGAGTGCACACGTGCGGCAACAATTTCTTGGTGCCGAAGTTTTTATTTAGCTCGGGTTCTCCTGGTTTGTGCCCAAATACTGAAATGTGTGATAAGCCCAGACAACAATAACAAGCAAGCACACAACAGATCTTAGCACAATTTCAAAAACCCATCGATGGAAGAAGGGAATCCAAACAACGAGATTAAAAGGAAAGACGGATATTTCACTAGTTTCTATGGTGTCTTTATGGGTGGCAACATGAGAGAGGGAAGTGGGCCGGTATTGGCCCATGCAATTAATTTAGCTTTGCCCTTTTGAGTGAGCTTGGGAGGTAGAGATGGGTTCAAATACACAGGCACAAGGCCGTCCATAGTGCAATTAAAATTCTACTGGAGAGGTGTCATATGGAGGAAACAACCCATAACAATGCTAACAAGGAAACAGGGGAGAACACCCAGATATAGCCGATGAGACAAATTACACGCAAGTCTTTTAATGCGATAAGAAATCATGAAACTGGAGGAAGCTCAGAAGAACTGCGAATCAGAAGAAAGACAAAAGGAAAAGCCGATGTATAGGGAGAAAGCACACAAGATTGCACAAGTTTGGCATCCAAACTTGGAATTTTTCAAATCAAAGCTGTAGCAGCAAGGAAGAGAAAAAGCATAAAGCCACTCTATTCTAGTTGCTTAAAAAGCATGCACTATGTGAATATGAATGGGCTTTTAAAAGCCATGGGAACATAAAAGGCCTATTAAAAGGCATATTAACTTAAAGCATATTTTTTTATTTTTTTTAAACAAAAAATTACATGTGGAAATTCATAAAGGACCTAACAACCTCATTACAGTTGAAGAAGTTATTGATTATGAAATAGATATTAGGTATGTGGCTCCTTGTGAGAACAACAAACCATTAGGATTGTTTCAAGCTAAGCATAGTGAAGAGTTAAATATTCCCACACTTTTCTTTGGCTTGCAAAGGCAAACTGGAAATTTTCAACTAACATATCAAGACATCGCAAAGTGGGAATTGACACATGCATCTCTCAAGTTTTCATAGTACATACCAAACCTTTTCTTCAAATCAATTAAGGTTTTAATCAATCAGGTAATGCAATCTATCTGGGTGCACTTGCACAAAAGAGCGCTGCAAAATAGAACAATATATGCAAAAGATGTCATGAATGACACCATTATTCAAGCTATTTTAAGGTCAAGAATTGGATACATGGACTTTGAGAACTTACGAACTTCACTGGATCACAAAGAGAAACTTAGAAAGGATGCATTTGCAATGATGAGACAATTAGGGCCTCCAACATTTTTTATCACATTATCATGTGCAGAAAGACTATGGGAACCTTTGACAAAATGTTTACACACAAAATATTCAAGCAACAATATAAATCATACGACACAATAAAACATGAACGCTAAAACAAGAGAATTGATAAGAGACAACCCAACAATTTGTGCACGGTATTACACTCACATCCTCCAACGATTCTTACTCTATTAATGAAGGACAAACAAATACTCGAAAATGTACTCGACCATTTCTTCATGACAAAGTTCCAAAATAGAGGAAGCCAACATGAACATGGCATCATGTGGATACATAATGCACCTACATATGGTGTCAGTGAAACTATTAAAATTATAACTTTTGTTGATAAATAAATAACATGCGACAAAGAACTACTACCAGAGAATATTAAGGACATTCAAACACACAAGCACACATCCATGTGTACAAAAAAAAAATAACAACCTCTACATATTCCACTACCCTAAACCTCCACTACATAAAACTATGATACTAACACCCCTACAAGATAATCAAACGCACTTTTACAAACAAATATACACAAGCATAGCCATACATATAGATAAATGGGATGTGAAACAAATATGACATTCACCAAATGGACCTCCACTACATAAAACTATGATACTAACACCCCTACAAGACAATCAAACGCACTTTTACAAACAAATATACACAAGCATAGCCATACATATAGATAAATGGGATGTGAAACAAATATGACATTCACCAAATGGATTAACAATATTAGAATAGACATACCAACATACATACTAGCACTATGGTCACAAATTCCAAAACCAACTCTATTCTTGAAAAGAAGACCAAAAGATACTTTCACAAACACTTTCAATCAAAAAATGAGCTTATTAAGGCAATCAAACATGGACATTCAATACATTATGGACCCATACTCGGTGACAAAGTATTGTACACCCATCCCCTCGGTTGCATTCATCCCCACCAGTTGGTGTTGTACATCTTGGAATACAAGGAAGTGTCCCATCACACCCTTTGGCGCTTTCCTTCTCTCTCTCTCTCTCTCTCTCTCTCTCTCTCTCTCTCTCTCTCTCTCTCTCTCTCTCTCTCTCTCGGTTCTTGTGCTACATGTTGAAGTGTTGATACGATGTTCCGCCCTCGACTCCCCTTTCCTCCCAACCAACCCTTCCAGCCGCATCCCCAACTTAACATAGTGATCATCGTAGACCAACAACGCATCGCTCTCTTATTTGGCGCTGAACGTTTAGCGGAAGTGTTAGCCTCCCCTCACCCCTTCATCCTCCCTATCTTGGACTACAACATCACTTGAGATGTTATTATCCTCTGCTTGTACTAGGCACTCACCCCCTCACGGCAACAACTGCCCCGAGCACAACGGACCCCCTTCCTTCTCTCTCTACTGTAGACGTCTCCATCCGTCTACAACTAGCATCAATCGTTCCCTCGTTATCCACCCAATTTGAGCTTAGAAGCTTGGGCCGGAGTATAGCCTATTTTTGTGAGTTTTGAGAGATTTGAAGGTGATAGAAGTGTTGTTTGTTGTTGGGAGTTGTGTAGAAAGGTTAGCTTTTGATTGTTTTTTGTCAAAATCAAGAAAAAACAGCCGAAAATCTCTTTTTTAGTTGTGATTTGATGTTTGAAGTGACACGTTCAAGGTGTCACATCGTTGAAAAAAGGACAAATCAGTAGGAAAAGTTGTTTGTTTGCCATTTCTTTTGTGATAGGAAGTTAGATTGTGTTTGTAAGTGTTCATTTGTGTCAAAACAGAAAAAAAAATACCCAAAAAAGCCCTTGATAGAGATTAGAAGTGTGTCGACAGCAAGAAACTACCCGACAACCCCAGTGTGCTGCTATAGTATAGCAGCGCGCCGCTTTAGCAAGCAGCTTGCTAGCTACTGCCAGCATTACCTGCCCCATCAGACAGCATTTAATGAGCCAGCTGGCTGTCAGATAGAGGAATCTATAAAGTAGTGTGCTGCTTTAGCACCGACACAAATTAGTGCAAATTCTCACATAAAATCCAAAATTGTCTAAAATTGTCCAAAACCCTGAGAAATTGCCAAAAATCTGGAAAATAGCCCAACCCTAAAGAAGCACGCTGCTTTAGCCCAAGGCTTGAAGTGTTGCCAAAATTGCATGAAACAGTGATTACCTTGTGCAAATGCCCAGCATCCCCTGAAATCCAACAGCTGATGCCATAGCTATAGCAGCGCGCTGCTTTACCAATCACCCCCAGCTGCTGCCAAAAGTGCTCCAACCCTATGGAAAACACTGAACACCTGAAAATTTACCCAGATACTATCAAACAGTGCCCCAGCTATAGCAACGCGTTGCTTTAGCCTAGTGCCTGTCAGGTGTTTTGCCCTCAGCTGACCTTGATATTGCTCAGTAAACCTTCAGTGCCATCCATTAGACCCATAAAGTGCAAAAATTGGCCAGAATAGTCAGTGTGCTACCATAGCCTATAGCAGCGCGTTGCTATACCAACCTGCCCTGTGCAATAGAATTTGCAACCCAGTGCTAAGTGTCAGTACCCTGAACCCTTCGTGAAGGCTTCTCATGCAACTTAGAAACGACAAGGTCTTAGGATTTGAGATTGGACCAAACGACAGTGCTTCAAACAACGGAATATCAAGCTTCATGCCCAGCTTTGCAGCCTTGACAAGAGCCTCTGATTGGAGATCATCTTCAGTACAAGGCCCTAGACAAAAGACGACACAAGCACAGACGACTCTATGAGTCTTGATAGCAACATGGAAAATACGACAGAGACTAGGGTCACTATTGCCACTAACTCTACATCAGTTGAAAGTCAGTTAGTTACCACACCATCCCACAGCCACCCAACTCTATTAAGGAATTTCCAATTTCATAGGGAGGCTAGGGTTGATAGACATAGCGGATATGTTTAATCCATTTGCTGGACAACCCAAAGTGGGAGTCAATGCTACTTCAATTATACAACCACGAGTGACGGAACCCATGACCAAAGTTACACCTAATCCTTTGGTTGCACAACCGCTAGGGACAAGAATACTGTATGGTGAAGTTCCTTTTTCATATTATGATTCCTAAGCGGAACCTTCACAACGGTACCAAACCATGGAAATGCCCAATCCAACTTACCCAGTGTATAATGATATACTAGGGCATCTGGTAACAACCATGCTGTCATTACAACAAGAGGCCCCAAAATTCGAGTTCTCATTCGGACCTATGGTCACTACCAGCGCATCAAGGCCAATGTTTAATCCTTCTTGGCTAGGGGGAGGACCCATACCAAACCCCATACCCAACCCAAGGCCGGTAAATCCACGACCTAATCCGAACCCAAGACCTGTGCAAAGACCATCCAATCCAAGATCAATTCCAAACCCACCCAACTACGATTCGTATCCAACACCGGGAAATCTACCATACATACCACCTTATGGACCAGGAGGGCCACACATGCAACCACCAATCACTCAGACCATACTCACAGATGATGCATTAAGAGTCCTAGTACAAGCTCTAGGAAGGGGGGCACCAGCCCTGCCGCCACCTCCAAATCCGATAAGGGAACCAAATCACTCAAGGTATAGACCTATTGCCATATCAAAGCTCATAACTAAGTTTTGAGGAGAAGGGGATCATGTCTCTCATGCAGAACGGTTTGAGCAAATTTGTGAAGCCTTTGGGGAAGTAGGTGACCTAGAAAAAGTGAATGCATTTGGTTTGAGCTTAGAAGGGAAGGGCGGACAGTGGTTTTTCGAACCTTAGAGATGGAAGAAAGGATTAATTGG
Source organism: Cibotium barometz (assembly GCF_041138505.1). Taxonomy (NCBI): domain Eukaryota; kingdom Viridiplantae; phylum Streptophyta; class Polypodiopsida; order Cyatheales; family Cibotiaceae; genus Cibotium; species Cibotium barometz. The sequence goes on from NC_141101.1 coordinate 15,240,558, forward strand.
GCTACTCTCAGGAAAGCCTTTATCATTGGATTTTCACCTAGTGGTCCGAAGTGGAGTCCAATAAATGAGTTGTATCAAGTACAATAGGAGAACCTGTCAGTAAGGGATTACATTGCTAAGATCAAGCATCTCAATGGTCGATGCGAAGCACATGATAGGATCAGTGATGACTAGCCTAGATTTTTATTAGGCCTTAAGAGCAGAAAGCTACATGATGTAGTGTTCGCTAAGGACCCCACATCATTCGAGTTATGTAGCAAAATTGCAATCAAGCTGAGTGACAAGATGATGGATTAGGATGCATGTTTAACGCCATCCCCTTCAACCATTGGATCGCATGTGTCTGGATCGACAAATGCTAAGGAGTCTCAGGATGCCGTCAAGGTGTCTAAAGACTTAAGCCTTGATGAGATAGACGATCAGATCGTGGCAAGGTTAGGACAAAGAATGCAGTTGCAAACCCACACATGTACCCTCGACGAGACAATGTGGTGTGGAGTATGTTCGGGAAATCATCACACAAATGAATGTCCAAGGAACAAAACAAGGCCTAGCCAGTACTGCATGCATTGTGCAAAGTGGGGAGCTCATGACACTTCTCAGTGTAGGTATCCCAGAGCCTTACCCTAACCACCCGCTTATCCAGTTAGACAACAACTTGCATTGCCTCTCGGGGGGGTCACTCATAAACATGTAACATAGCACCTTAGTTAACAGAGGGGTATTTTTTTAATATGGGGACTTACATGCAGTTTACATGCAGGAGGGGATTTATAAAATAGAAACTTAATGTAATTTATATGTGTAGATTTATGGAGGGGTGTCTAAATTTTAAGATTGAAAAACGTATACATGCAAGAGGGGGTTAATCAAATACATAAGAAAATGTAAAAATGAAAGAATAGGGGTATTTTTAATACATGCTCACTCGCACGTGCTATGTGGGTTTTATGAATAGTGACCCCCCCCCCCCCCCCCCCCCGAGCATTGCCTGCACCACCTATGCATTCAAATCCTTCAGGTCTAGCACAACAAAATGTTGGAGCTTATAGGGCACAAAACTTGCCCTTGCCACCACCAATCTTAGGACCTCAACCGCCAACTCTGAGGATACTACCGATGAATCAAGTCATGGTGGAGGAATTACCTCAGGGGTGGCCGGAGTCTAAACAACCCCCAGAGATGGTGAGTGAGCAACCACTTGTAGTGGAAGAAGACTATGCTCAATTCAACATGATTAGTCATTATTGTATCCAAGGGGTTCAATACATACCCGTTTATCAGACATCGCCAGTGAACCCTAGGGCTAGGGACATGAACACAACACAGTAGAGACCACCCATTGCTTGTTATGGTTGTCACGGTCCACACCGATACATTGAAAGTCCATATAAACCGAAACAAGGTCAGCCCATTGCATGTTATGGATGTCACGGACCTCACTACTACAAAAATTGTCCTCATAGATTTGATGTCCAACCCACCACCACAGTAACTTTTTGAGCTTATGCTATAGATGTATATATGGCAACCTGTGATGGTTCTTTGACTGATACTGAGGAGCTATCTTGAGAAGCTTCTGTAATATTTTTGTGGGGTTATACCCACCCGAAGCTCTAATAAATATGCTCAGGTTTATGAGTAAAAATCGTCTCAATCTACAAGTGCATCCTAATCTGTATCAACACCTATAGTTTCATCCTCATCAAGGTTACCCTGAAGTGGATGACCCATCCTCTTCCAGACTATCAACAAGAACATTGTCTTCATCCCTATGAAGACCTAGTCCCTTCCATTTGCAACCGTGTGAGTCTAGAGGAGGAGGCTCCACCAACAAGATGTGTCGCAAAGGATGGAACCTTCTCAAAGAGGATATCTATTGTCTTCTTCCTTAGGCGTCCATCATTTGTAAGCTGAAAATCATACACAAGTATGTCTACTTCTCCGAGATCAACAACATCCAATCGTGGTTGGTTTTTTGTAACCCTTCTTGCCCTTTTCTTTTTTGGACATACAACTATTTTTGGGGCATATTTTCCTTTCAATGGATTAGCATGTGTAGTCCTAAACCATTGGACAACAATGGAAGTTACCTGCCCTTGCATAGACTTTTGAACTTCTATCACTTTTGCAATCTAGAATGGATCATGCCCTAGAGGGTCCTCTTGAGAAAGAGTTGCAATCATGGATCCAACTTTCAAATCTTGTATGGAACCTACCCACATTTCAGTGAGATCTTCTTGTCTATGACGAGATCGTCCTGCTCCCAAATACATATCTCGCGATGGTAGGTTGATCAACGCTTCAACCTCAAGTGATAGTCTCTGAGGTTGAACAACTTGTTCTGAACGAGGACAAGGTGTTGTCCATACAAAATCATTCAAGTGATAGTCTTTGAGGTTGAACAACTTGTTCTGAACGAGGACAAGGTGTTGTCCATACAAAATCATTGCACAAAGTAGTAGTGTTACTCTTGTACCGTTCAAGGATGAGGGCTTGGTCTTCAGAGGATGTATTTCACCACATTCCACTATCTGCACTTCGAGAGTACGATTTTGCCTTCTCTATCAAACCTCTCTTCTCAAACATGCACCTTTCATAGTCAACATCCCTTCTTTGATCTTGTGCTTGCTTTACCCTCACTCTCAATCGCAAGAGGTTCTTGCACTGAAGCATGAATCTCACGGACTGGAACAAAAGATAGACATTGCAAGCCATCCATGGGTACCCAATCTAGGGAAGAGGCATATTGCTTACCATATAGATATGTTTTTTGATCTAATTTTTTATTTATGAGAACTTGATGTTGAAAGCTCAAGCCATTCAATTTCTTGATACAACATTTATCACCTGGTCCACCTTGAGTGAATCTCCTAAAATCGTAAGTCTCTTTCAAGTGACAAACTTCAGGCCATGTCTTTTGGAACTCTCATAAAGTGAGGCAAATATGTCTTCTTTTGATCCATACCATCCATAATGAGTCCAAGATACTTTTCTAGATTCTTCAAGCACTTTCTTCTATGCTTTTCCAACTTTAATCGTTCTTGCGCATGTTGCTCTCTATGATGCTTAAGAGCACTATTGATTTGATCTGCATGTTAAAACACAAAGATATGATCAATAACACACACCTAAAATGTTTCAGAGAATGAAAAGTAGATGTTAAACAAACTGGTACCTCGTTCACTTGAAGTTGTTGCCCTTTGCCGTCGGCTCTTGAGGTTTGCACATACACTACATACCCCCATTCTCACTTTTTTGGGGATCTTCACATTATTAAAGAAGTTCTTCCACAATCGAGTGGAATGACTATAGCTAGCAAACCATTCATTGCTCTCTGACATCTCCTCCCTGTAGAGTGTGAAAACTTTGAATCTTGTGTAATTATCCATATACACTATGTGGACAATGACACTAACTATGACTGCACCAATGTGATCTAGCTACGGTGGGGCCATGTGTCTCCAGGTCTAAATAAACACAAAGTGAGGCCTTTCTCTACATAGTTCATTAGTCATCATTGCGTGTTTACCTCCTTAAAGCCACGCTCTTAGCAGTTCCAATAGCCACACTCCATATAGTTCATCAGTCATCGTCAATGTGGGCTTACCTCCTTACAACCACACTCTCAGCAGTTCCTAGTATCCATCTAAGCTCCCTTTATGAGAGTGCACCTTTACAAAATGTGTGGAATATAGCCATCATTGTATCTTTTCTCAGTGCCATCCATTCTAAGCTATTAGAATCACCCAACATTTCTCCAATATAACTCGGTGTTAACTAGAAGGTTACACACTAAAAAATATATGGTTTTGGAGCTTTGGATTTTATTTTTGATTTTTTTAAAGCTTGTTGTAAGGCATTCTAGTTTCATGTCTTGGAAGGAAAAAGCATAATTTCATTGGCCTTTTTACATGATTTTGAAGCCCATATAAGGCTTTGATCATGTTGCATTAAGCCAAGGAATAGTTTAGCAATTGTGATTAGGAATAGATTCCACTCCAAAAACATAAGTATTGAGCTCCACTAATTTGTTACCATATTATAGTAGTGATGTGTGTGAACACACTTAGGACCGCCGGGGCACTTTTTCCCTCACTAGGAGGTTTTTTCCCCCGTGCATTGTATATACGCCCATTATCTTCTAGGGCTTGTTATCTTTCATTTTTGGCACTCATAATACACTACTGTGTTGTGCTCAAGCTTCCTCATCTTCTTGAAGTTGTGTGTGCATTCCTGCAACCCTAATTCCAACAATTGGTATCAGAGCAGGCTTCCTCCTCCCGGGCAGCATCACCGGCACCTGCCGCTTCATCTCCTCCGATTGCGACGAGGTTTCACGAGCGTCTGCAGGTTAGTATATGTCGTTTCAGAATTTTGATCTGAAGTCATTTCGCCCTCCGTTTTTGCATTCCAAGTACTGCGCAGGCAAAATCGTCCTACTGTGCAGATTTTCTGTCAAGATTAAAATCTGCAGGACAGGTGCCCATTCGTCTGTTTTGGGCTGTGCTACATAGCACAGGTCGATTTTATACAGGTTTACCTCTTACAGACAGCATTTACATCTAGTAGTACAGTCATTGGCCATGGCTGACAACAATGATGTATTCCGCATGTTGGCTGCTGAGGATAAGTTGGATGGCACCAACTATCCATTGTGGGCATATATGATGCGACATGTATTGGTAGCAAAGGGGTTATGGAACATTGTGCAGGGTATTGATGCACGTCCTATTGTGGCTGGGAATGCTGCAAACACATCAGAAACAGGTACTGTTGATGATGGTGCAGGCACAAGTGCTGTAGCAGCTGTTCGAGAACCACCACTTTCAGCAGAGCAGATTCGTTGGGATGGTAGAGATGCGCAGGCTCATGCCTTGATTGCGCTGTCTGTCAAACGTACCATTATCCCACATATTCGCTCCTGCAGGACTTCTAAGGATGCTTGGGATGTACTTGCCACATTGTATCAGGCAAGAAATGAGGCTCGTGTTGCTTATCTCCGAAAACAGTTGGAGAGTGAGCATATGAACGAAGGTGATTCTATGGATAGCTTTTTGACAAAGATCAAGGATTTCAAAGAGCAGCTAATTTCTGCAGATGAAATCCTGTCAGACAGTTCACTTGTGCAGACTGTTTTGAATGGTCTACCAGATTCTTATCAGGGTTTTGCTTCCACTCTTCGCTTGATGATGAAAGGCAATCCCAATGCCTTATCATTTGAGGAGTTAGTTTCTGTTTTGCTGCAAGAAGACCAGTCAAGGCAAAACAGGAATATTATGCGTGTCGCAGATCAAGCTTTCGTTGCTAGTCAGAGAAGCGGGAAAGGTAAAGCTGGCTTTTCTTCTAGTAAGCAGAAATCTGCAAATGCTGCGCAACCAAAGAAGGAAGACAAAGATGAGAAGAAGGGTGACAAACAGAAGACATTTTGCAAGTACTGTAAGGGAAATGATCATGTCATCAAAGCGTGTCCTAAGCTGGCTGCGAAAGAGGCTAAGAAGAAAGAGGCTGGTATGGCTGTTGCAGATGCCTCTCCTTCTAACAATGAATCTGCTAATGTTGTGCTAGATACAGAATGGGCATTCAATGCGCAGTGCAGTTATGACCCATCTTTGCATGACACATGTATGTCTGCAGTAGATTCAGATGTATGGTACTTTGACAGTGGTGCCACTAAGCATATCACCTCGCAGCGCAGTTTATTCACTTTCCTTGAGTCTGCTCCCACAGGGAATACTGTCACTTGTGCCAATAACTCCTCTTATCCCGTTAAAGGAGTTGGACAGATTGTGCTGAATGTTGCAAATGGCAACACCTTTACACTTTTTGATGCATTGTATGTGCCAGGGATCAAAAAGAATCTGCTGTCAGTCTCCGCATTTGCCAAAACAGGTTTGGTTGTAAAATTTGTGGATGACAGATGTACTGTTCATGATCTCTCTTGTGGTGACATCATTGTAGCATCTGGTTCACTATGTCGAGGGCTGTATAAGCTCAATATGGATGGCAAATGTGTAGAGGATTCAGCATGTGCTATTATGGATACGCAGGCTATTTCAAATGCAAAACTGTGGCATGCACGTTTTGGTCATCTGAATTTTGCAAGTTTGCTGCGCCTGCAGAAATCTGAAATGGTGTCTTCTTTGCCTAAGCTTGAGGCACCTGTCAAGCATGTTTGTGAGGGCTGCATATTGGGTAAAATGCAGCGTGCTTCCTTTCCCAAAGATGGATCAGTGAGAGCTGAACGCAGATTGCAGCTTGTTCACAGTGATGTTTGTGGTCCCATGCAAACTCCATCATTTGGAAACTACCTTTACTTCGTGACTTTCATTGATGATTTTACCAGGCATGCATGGGTATATCCTTTGAAGGCAAAGTCCGAAGTGTTTTTGTGCTTCAAACAGTTTTTGGTTATGGCTGAAAATGTGTCAGAAAGTAAGATGGGCACCCTCCGTTCAGATCGAGGGGGGGAGTATATGTCTTCAGAATTTAATGCATTTCTGGCTGAGCGTGGGATAAAACACCAATGTACAGTGCCGTATACACCACAGCAAAATGGTGTGGCTGAGAGAAAAAACAGGTCTCTCATGGAAATGGCAAGATGTATGGTTAAGAGTCAGAGTCTACCACATGGTTTTTGGCTTGAGGCTGTCATGTGTGCCACTTATGTACTAAACAGGTGTCCCACCAAAGCATTACAGGTTGTCACTCCATATGAGGCTTGGCATAGCCGCAAGCCATCTGTTGGCCATTTACGTGTTTTTGGTTGCCTGGCATATGCATTAGTGCCTGTGCAACATCGCAGAAAATTGGATGACAAAGCTGTCAAATGTATTTTTGTTGGATATAGTGCTGAGAGCAAAGGCTATCGTTTGTATCATCCACAGACAAAGCGCATTTTGGTTAGCCGTGATGTTGTATTTGTGGAAGATGCAGTTCAGCCCTTGGTTTCATGTACTAAGGAGACAGATATCAGCTCACGTGATGTCTATGATACATTGTTGCCTCTTTTCAGTGGTGCACAGTCAAGTGCAATACCTCATGAGGCAGTTTTTCAGCCTATGCAGGTTTTAAATGATGGCACAGATCAGCCTATATCTGATGCAGATGTGCATGATGCACTCGAGGATGAGAGACAAGAGATTGAGGGCTCTAGGAATATGCCTAGATGGCTGGTGCAGACTTTGCGTGACAGCAAGTTGGATGCCCCTTTGTCTAGTCGCACTCGTTCTGGCTCTCATGGTGCCTCTTATGCGTCAGATTGTTATGCATTGGCTGTTTCTAGTATGTGCGATGAAAGTGAGCCTGTTTCATTTGATGAGGCACAAAGTTCAGAAAATTGGATGGCTGCTATGCAAGCAGAATACGATGCTATTATGAAGAATGGTACATGGTCTTTATGTGACTTGCCCCCTGGCAAGAAGGCCATTGGCACTAAGTGGGTATACAAATTGAAGCGTAAGCCTGATGGCACAGTGGATCGCCATAAGGCTAGGCTTGTTGCAAAAGGTTATGCTCAAGAGAAGGGCATTGATTTTGATGAGACTTTTGCTCCCACATGTCGTATGACCACTGTTCGTAGCATCTGTGCATTAGCAGCTCATAATGGTTGGAATGTACATCAGCTGGACATAAAGACTGCGTTCTTAAATGGAGATTTGCATGAGGAGGTGTATGTATCGCAGCCTCGTGGTTTTGTTCAAAGAGGGCAGGAAAACAAAGTGTGCAGGTTAAAAAAGGCTTTATATGGTTTAAAGCAAGCTCCACGAGCTTGGTATGAAAAAATACATGCATATTTGACTGCACATGGGTTTCAGAATAGTCCAACAGAAAGCACTTTGTATGCTAAACGTGTGGATGGTGTACATCTAATCATTGCTCTCTATGTCGATGACATGCTGCTCACAGGACCAAATGAGAGTCATATTGCTGATTTTAAGGCTGATTTGAATGCCTCTTTTGAGATGTCAGATTTGGGGCATTTGCATCATTATTTGGGGATACAATTTAAGCAGTGTGATGGAGGTATTGCTTTGTGTCAAACAAAGTATATTGAAACATTGTTGCGGAGATTTGGCCTTGAAGACTGCAAGCCTATTGCTACTCCAATGGAGACAGGTTTGAAGTTGAGTCTTCATGATGCTGGAGATCACTTTGATGTCACACTCTATCAGACAGCTGTTGGTTGCCTCATTTATGTATGCATTACGAGGCCAGACATTCAGTTTGCAGTCTCACAGGTGAGCAGATTTATGCATAGCCCAGGCATTAAGCATTGGCAGGCAGTGAAGCGTATCTTTCGCTATTTGAGTGGTACTCGGCATCTTGGGTTGTTTTATCCCAAGGGGGGATCATTGCCGCCAGATTTACATGCTTTTTCAGATTCTGACTGGGCTGGTTGTTATGACACACGCGTGTCCACGAGTGGTTTTTGCTTCATGCTTGGAAGCTCATGCATATCATGGTTGAGCAAGAAGCAGCCTACTGTGGCCACTTCTAGTTGTGAAGCTGAGTACAGGGCAGCTTTCACAGCTACGGTTGAGTGTGTGTGGCTCAGACGCCTTATGGCTGATTTGGGTGTTGGGCAGCCATCTGCCACCACCATCTTCACTGACAGTCAGAGCGCATTGGCAGTTGCGCGGAACCCAGTGTTCCATGCTCGTACGAAGCACATTGAGGTGCACTACCATTATGTCAGGGAGAGACTCTCTGCAGGAGAGATCAGTTTGGCTTATGTGCCAACACAGGATAACCTTGCAGACCTTTTCACAAAGGCTCTGCCTCGTGAGAAGTTCGAAGCTTTTCGCAAAGCTTTGGGCTTACTCCCTTTTGTGGATTCGTCCACATAGCTAGACACTTCCCTATACATGAGTGCTAGCTCTTGTTCACCGCATCACTCCAGGGGGGATTTGTTACCATATTATAGTAGTGATGTGTGTGAACACACTTAGGACCGCCGGGGCACTTTTTCCCTCACTAGGAGGTTTTTTCCCCCATGCATTGTATATACGCCCATTATCTTCTAGGGCTTGTTATCTTTCATTTTTGGCACTCATAATACACTACTGTGTTGTGCTCAAGCTTCCTCATCTTCTTGAAGTTGTGTGTGCATTCCTGCAACCCTAATTCCAACATAATTATGGGCTAGAGTCGATTAGACATGAGCCTAGAGGTAGGTATATCTAATACTATACCAATTAATGATGATTACTACCTTAAAGGATTGTAAAGGCATACCTACTCATATCCTTGAAGGATATCCTGTTATACAATATGTAAAATAGCTATAAGTTCCAAGGAAAATTAATATCCTTTGTAATTATTGGGCATTAACAATCTGTACCAGCTATACAAATTCCAATGAAAATTAATATCCTTTACAATTATTACCTAATAATTTTACACCAACCCTGTCATAGGCCTATTTCATAAAAGTCAGTGTCTATGTCATAAAAATAAAAATTGTGAGCCTAGTTCATACAAAAAATAAAATATGTAAGCCTAGTTCATACAAAAAAAGGCATGAGCCTATAGATGTGAGTCTACAAGCGCAAGCCTATGTCCATGCGCCTGAATTTGTGAGCCTAGTCCATACAAAAAATAAAATCCGTGAGCCTATCTTATATAATAAAAGACATGAGCCTACATCTATGAGCTTACATCTAAGAGCCTAGTTCACAAAAAAAATAAAATCTATGAGCTTGGTTCATACAAAAAAAGGCATAAGCCTATAGACATGAGCCTATAGGCGTGAGACTAGACATGTAATTCTAGAGGTGTGAGCTATAGACGTGAGTCTATAGACATGAATCTGTATATGTGAGCATGTAGACATGAGCCTACAAATGTGAGCTTGGAGATGTGAACTTACATACGCGAGTCTATAGACACGAGTCACATGCAAGCCTTCATATAAGAGCCTAGAGATGTGAGTCTTATGTATGAGATTGATCATCCAAATGAATACCTCTCACAATAGTGATCATTCCCAAAAAGAACTCCTAAAAAGAACTGAAGCTCTCACAATTACTAACCTGATAAAGGTTAATGCCACCCCAATCTATAATTAATAACCTGATCAAGGTCAATGCCGCCATGGTTTGTGAGCACTATCCCCTGCCATACACCAACGACCATGTGTTGGACAAAGTCACCGAAGCAAAAGCTTACAGCTTATTGGAAGGCCTCTCAGGTTGCCCTCACCTCTTTCCAATGCTTGATATGCATAGCTTCAATAATCTCCTTCCAAAGATCCTAGAGATGTTCATTGATGATTCATAGACGATATTGGTCGTACACTTGAAGTGGAATCTTGCTTGTTTAACGCAAGTTTTTAAGAGGTGCAAATTTTACCACATCTCATCATCTAATGCAAGTTTTTAAGAGGTTCAAACTCTACTGCATCTTATTGAGGTTTAGACTCTACTGCTTCTTGTTGAGCCCACTCAAATGCTATTTTTGGGTTAAGCATAGAGTCATCCTTTGACACGACATTTCCAAGAATGGAATCTTCACATATGAGAACAGGATATCCATGTGATCTTGGAATTAACACCACCCACAAATTACAAGAATGGAATCTTCACATATGAGAACAGGATATCCATGTGATCTTGGAATTAACACCACCCACAAATTACAAGGGGGTGCAAAGATTCATGGGGCATATCGAGTATTGTAGAAGATTCATCTTCTGTGCCATATACATGCGAGACCTTTATATAGCCTATTAATTATCTTTGAATGGAGAGATGAATGCCAACAAGCATACAAAAAGCTAAAGAAGGCATTAGCAAACAACTGCACCCATCTTGAGATCCCCCAACTACATTGTGTATATCAATGCATTACATTTGCTATTGGATGATACTGACATAACTCATGAGCACCACACTTCCTTATAACAGCTCTCAATGACCTTTGCTAGTCGCGGTAACTTAATGACTTAATGACCTTTGCTAGCCAGTAACTTAATGACTCTAAATGCAATTACATTACCATAGAGAGACAGGGGTTAGCCATGGTGTACGATGTAAAGAGGAATATGTCTACAAGATTGGTTTTCTTTGTTTTGACAAGCCTTGTTGTATTTATTGAACTTACCTTGCACCACATGGCACATCAAAAAGGTGGAGTTCTTGCTTAAAGAATTCCTTGTGGTGTAAAGAAAGTCGACACCTTACTACCCACAAGCAAATGGCCAAGCTAAGAGCATAAGAATTTTGTGTGCCATCCTCAACAAGATGATAAAAGGCATCTAGAAGTGATTAGAAACAGAAGTTGCACCTACTCTATGGCCTACCACACTACTTATCAACAACACACCTTTTTAACTTGCACTCAGGCTTGATGCAATTATGCTAATGGAATACTTGGTTCCAAGCCTCGTAATAGCAATAAGACATAATCTTCGTTACCTTTCCAAAGGGTGACATCATTGTTGTTGTTATGCCTTGCATAATTCTAGTTTGGCGTGCCTTTGTAAATAAAAGACAAACTCTAGCTAGTTAATAAATATATTAATAATGTAGTTAATAAATTATTTTGATGTGAAAAATATGTTGTTGATTATATGCATTTTTGTTTATGCTACAAAAAATAATCATAATATATATGATTAAAAAATTACTTATAATAATAGTATATTGATTTATCATCTTACAAAATCGACCTTCGTAAAAATCTAAAAATCCTTCCTCTGAAAGACGATGGGAGCAACGTTGGTCTCGGCGAGGGCAATTCTTCCAGCGTATAGGTCAAGGACGCTTCAGCATCATCAACCCTTCCTCATGTGCTCATCATCAGCGTACGCAGCCTTTCGCAGGATCCCATCACGTCCATGTTGTGGTTTGGCAGGAGAGCATCAAGCTCCCCTTCCCAAGAAGCCACAGTACCTGCCCCCCTTGTTCAGGTCACCCTCCAACCCTCTTTTTGTTCTTTGTATTGTAAAATGCATGTATCTTGAGGTATCTTTAGCATTTGTGAACTTCTTGTTAGAGCCCACAAATCTCCACAGAGAGGTTGGGGCTCGCATGGTCTTCTACTGTGCAAGTGGGGAAGAAGGTGAAGCACCAACAGGTCAGGCTGATGAGTCAAATGTGTGGGTGTAGCAACCACCGGCCACGAGTTCATGCGAGGAGGATGACATGTTGGTGGATGGGCTCCACCTTCATCCACGTTCATATGGGGATGACGACATAAGTGCACAACTGGCTTGTCAAAGCTTCATCATCTTTAGCAAAGGGGCATTGGCTGCCATGGACATTGAAGATCACTACCCTACTTTGAGGCACCGTTCTGCTAACAACTATGCAGCAGGGTGTTCACTCAAACCGGTCGAGTGGCTCACTTGTGGGGGCTCATCCTGCAGCTTGTCTGTGGCCTTGAGCAAATATTTAGAAGGGTTGTATGCTCTTGTGGAACCAGGGTGGGAGTGTGACTTTCCTTTTACAAGCATTCAACCTAGCTACGGTAACACATATTTTGCATGTTAGGATAGACAAAAGAAGGTGGAAACCTGCCTTAGCTATCTGGGCAAATTGTAGCAGCACATATCACATGGGTTGCATTGAAAATCAACAAGAAGTATGTAGTAAAGTTTAGACAACTTTGGAGTCACGGAGACAACTGTGGGTGGTGATACTGTAGAAGGAGCACATGCCAACCTGGAGATGGTAGGCCATGCTTTATTTTGGGGGATTTTGAGGGTGCTTTTTAAAGAGGTACCGATACCATACTAGAATTCTCATACTGTACAGGGCATGAGCTTTTCTTGCAAAACACCTTCCGGCTTAGTAGAACTGCATCTAGCTGCAAGTGTTAACTATGAGGGATTTCATCAATGGTCTGACTAATATACATGCAACCACAGTGCAGTGTTGCACCAATGATGGACTACACAGACAATCACTTTCGATCACTTGCAAGGCTTCTTACACGCCATGCATGGTTGTATACTGAGATGGTGGTGGCCGATACAATTGTGCATCAAGAAAAAAACCTGGTATTTTTTGAACTCCTTCACATTGATATTTCTATGCCTTATGTGACACATGCACTTACTTACTCACAAGCAAAGCATTACACGCTTTGCTCTTTTGCCATTTGTGATACACACAGCCAAGAACACATGCACACTTTTATTTGCAGACAGATCCACATATTGTTGCCTGTCTATCTTCTTCATGTCTCATGTAGTATGAGCATTATCTTGTTTTGATAATCATTATGTAATGCATGCCACGCATGGGTTTCCAGCTTGTTCTGTTTGTAGGGCCTTTTTATGAGGAGTAGCCAACTTGAGCAAACACAGATCACTAGGCAGAGATGTAATAAGAGATTTGATGGCAGTTCTTTCTCAAATTCACAATGGCAATATGCATCCGTGAACAGTGCAAACACGTTTTTACAGGTGGTGGGGCTGGCCTGCAGGAGCAGGAGCAGGAGCAGGAGCAGAAACAATGGGGCAGAATGCAGCATCGGGGGGCAGCCTTGGGACACTGGATTAGGACCTTTGACAGGGACGGCGTCCACGTGTGGGGCAGGCAGCCATGCAGGGGACCAACCATTGGTTGGCCACTCACAAGGAGTTAAGGGCCTATAGCCCCCATCCTGCTACTTCTCACATTTGCCCTCGCTATGCATCTCCATCACTCCTTTTCAGCTATCTAAACTCCACTCTATGGAAGTGTACGTAGAGCAGATCGAGTGATAGTAAAGGAATCCTAGTCTAGTGAGGAGGAGAGAGGGAAGAAAGAAAACTCAACCACCCAGAAGGCTACATTATTGATAGAACAATGTGGGTACACAAATGGGAGAAATGATTGGACAGATTGATTTAAGTATAATGCAATGTCATTCGGGCTTCTAGTGAAGCCTACATCATATAGTGATGACCGCACCCTCCTTAGGTGGATCCCGCATGCTATTGTTCACACGATAAGCATTGACTATCCCACCTGCTACTTGATTCATTTATCGCATCTTTATTATTCATTCTCATATTTTCAACACCTTCTGATTGGGTTCACAAATTTTAGATACAGCTTCAATCTTTTGCTAGGACTTCTCCAACTCCTCTAGCATGAGAGCATTAGCATATGGAGACCTTCCACACAATGAAAGATGTGAGCAAGAGATGTAATGCCAGCAGCAAGATGAAAGTTATGGGCCCCTAGTCTCATGTAGTCTTCTACTTGTTAGGCCCTTCAAAAGCTGCCTAAGTACATGCTTAACGGAGAGGCTCTTTCTTTCACACCCAAGAAAGCGTCCAATGTTTTTTTCGTCCCATTCACAATCTCTCATTGCTGCCTTTGCAGGACAGGTTTTTGGAATTTCCAGAATCACAACATCCAATTGTACTGCAAGTTGGAGGAAGCGATGTATCTACCCTTGCAAGGGCAACCCGTCTAGCCAATGCTTATGGTTATGATGAGATTAATCTCAAGTACGTCAAATTGCTGCCTTTCAAGGTTATTATTCCCTTCTTATGAAGCTTTATTTCTTTACAATTTTCAAGGTTCTTAAAAATTTGATCTTCTGGGCAGTTGTGGGTGCCCAAGTGATAAGGTGGCTGGTCATGGATGCTTCGGCGCACGCCTTATGCTTGATGCTCAGGTAAGCATGGAAAGAGTTCAAGCTTGTTCACAGATCTTTGGAAAGTGTCTCATGGTAACCATGTATTAGCATGGGTATAGTTTGCCATTTTTATACCCACGCTTTAAGTCGAAGAAATAAAAAAGCTTAAGCTGATGATATCTACTATGGTTTTTGGCGAGGAGTAGCTTGTGGGCCATGCCATGGCAGCTATTGCAGAGAATTGCAACGTGCCTGTTAGTGTGAAGTGTCGTATTGGGGTTGATGATGCTGATTCCTACAATGAGCTATGTGAGTACTATTTACTGGATTGTTTGCCTTGTTGCATATATGCGCTCTCTCTCCCCCCCTTCCCTTTCTCTCACCCCAACCAATTACTCTTGGAGGTTGATGGGAGCCCCTTCAGGGCAGCATCAGGGCTATGTAGAAATGGAGGGTAGTTTGTTTGAACTTTGTGCATTTGTAGCCCAGGACCTTTTGTTCTGGGATCACTCTACATTATGGGTCCCCATCGTGGCTATCCCCCCCACCCCCATGGTATGTTCGGTTGGGAATGTGAAGAATACAAAGCTCGACACAAACGGGATGACGAGGAACACGGGGCCCAATTCACAGGAGTTACCAATGTCCTGCAGAGGACAATAAGCTAGTTGGCAGCATGTGTTGTAGCATTGACAAGCATCGAAGTGGAGTCACAAGGGGTTGAAATTCAGCCTGATTGTCATTTTTTGTGTGGAAAAGCTTCCAAGACTGCGAGGAGCTTCTGGAGGATGCTACCTTTGAGGGTGAAAATCCTGTGGAGTTGCAATTGCTAGAGCCAGAGTTATCCAAGCAGTGCCAAGTGTGTCTCTTTGAATCCAATAGGGAGGAGGATGAGACAAGTGTTGCAGTAGTTCCTATGGCAACAGATGTCACGTGCATCCCGCACTTGGATGTCACGTAGACATATCTGTACAGAAGGTGCAGGACCTAGGGTGGAAAGCTGGTCCCATGTGAGCCGAGTCCGGGACGAGTCAGCCAGGGTTCCACTCCAGTCATCCGAGGTTAGGTGTGTTCATTGTCCTGCACATGAAACAGTGCCAGTCCGCGCTGAGAGTCTCCCTCTGGAATGATGTCAATGGTTCTGTGTATCTGGTATGACACCGGATGCCAAACTCCTCTGTAGACAGGTAGGATTTGCATGTAGGAATGGGGCCAGCCCATAGGGCTGCCCCAAGAACAGTTATGTGGGCATGGGGGAGGTGAAGAACCACCCCCAAAGGGCCAGGAGGGCCTTGGCTGTGCCCACCAGGCATGGGATGGGCTGGAAGGGCTGTAGGCCAGCCCTAAGGCCTCTGGACAGGCAGCCGACAGGGCATCCAGCCCTTAAAGGCATGTCGGCCAGGTGTGGGGCAGCCCGCACAGGCTGCCCAGCAGCCAATGTCAGATGCGCATGCTGGCCAGCCAGCCAGATGTGAACGTGCATGGTTTTCCAGCATTAAATGCTATATTATGCAGTCGTGAGGCTTTTATTAGTCAGCCGACTGGATTAAAACCAGCCGACCGGCATATTGAAGGGGTATAAATACCCATGGCATAATTCAGTCCTAGATATCTTATAATTCACAAGGTGCTGAAGCTACTCAAGGGCCAGGACAGCCAAGGGAGAAGCTAACGCAAGGGTGAAGGTTTGAAGGTCAAGGGCAGGGATCTATCTCAGCCAAAACAGGTTCAGTGAGTCTTTTATTTTCAGATTTTGCACCATTCTAATAAAAGCAAAATACACCATTCGTGGTGGGGGTCCCACAGTGGGTATACGGGACCCAATACTGTGTCCTCTTCTCCCTCTCTCTCTCTCTCTCACTATTTTTTTGCACATCTGCATTCAGTTTTGTGCGTTGATTTCGTCGCGACAAGTGTGTTGATTTCTGAGCATTGAAGTTACCGATCCCCCCCAAAGCTTCCGCATGTTATAGTGGTATCAGAGCCTACTTCAAGTGTAAAGACTCAACAAGAAACCAGAAATTTTTTTCTCGCTCGTGTGGTTGGTTTTCAGATTCCGGTGGACCACCCCTTTCGGAGTGACTTCTATCCCTCGAAGGACGGTTGGTTTTCAGCCTCCGGAAGCCTCCGAAAGTCTCCCGCGCACATAGTGGATGGTTAGATTGCGTTCCGGAAAGGAGGTGCATTTTCTTGCTATGGCGAGCCGCCGAGCTTCGACGACGAGAGAGACCAAGAACCTTGGGACCAAAGTGCACCAGGTAGCCCAGCTAGGGCATCGAGCATGAGCGTTAAAGAGATGTTCCAACAGATGATGCGAGCAATCGTAGACCAGAGTACCAAGTTGGAAGAGCAGAAGGCGCGGATACTGGCTCTGGAAGAGTGCACCCGTTCTCCAGTGCCCCGTTTCCCGTCTCCTCCTCCCTCTCCTTCCGTATCCTAGATTCCAGATTCTCTACATAGGGACCCTCTTGAAGGGTCACAACAACAGCCGAGTTCGATGCTTGAGTTGCATGTGTGTGCATTGTAGATCTGACAATGTGAAGACGAAGCCATGCGACGCGTGGAACATGAGCGATACCTTGCGGCTTTGGATGCAAGAGTGACACCAGGGGCTTCGGATGCAAGATTGACACCAGCGGCTTTCTCAAATCATTTTCCCGAGAAAATGAAACGTTGACGTATCTGTACAGATGGTGCAGGACCTGGGGTGGAAAACTAGTCCCATGTGAGCCGAGTCCGGGATGAGTCAGCCAGGGCTTCACTCCAGTTGACCGAGATCAGGTATGCATTGTCCTGCACGTGCGTCCAAGGTCAGGTGTGCATTGTCGTGCACGTGAAACAGTGCCAATCCGCACGGAGTCTCCCTCTGGAATGATGTCAGTGGTTTTGTGTATCTAGTATGACACCGGATGCCAAACCGTTGTGTAGACAGGTAGGATTTGCATGTAGGAATGGGGCCAGCCCATAGGGCTGCCCCAAGAACAGTTATGTGGGCATGGGGGAGGTGTAGAACCACCCCCAAAGGGCCAGGAGGGCCTTGGCTGTGCCCACCAGGCATGGGATGGGCTGGAAGGGCTGTAGGCCAGCCCTAAGGCCTTTGGACAGGCAGCCGACAGGGCATCCAGCCCTTAAAGGCATGTCGGCCAGGTGTGGGGCAGCTCACACAGGCTGCCCAGCAGCCAATGTCAGATGCGCATGCTGGCCAGCCAGCCAGATCTGAAGGCGCACGGTTTTCCAGCATTAAATGCTATATTATGCAGTCGTGAGGCTTTTATTAATCAGCCGACTGGATTAAAACCAGCCGACCAGCATACTGAAGGGGTATAAATACCCATGGCATAATTCAGTCCTAGATATCTCATAATTCACAAGGTGCTGAAGCTACTCAAGGGCTAGGACAGCCAAGGGAGAAGCTAACGCAAGGGTGAAGGTTTGAAGGTCAAGGGCAGGGATCTGTCTCAAACAAAACAGGTTCAGTGAGTCTTTTATTTTCAGATTTTGCACCATTCTAATAAAAGCAAATACACCATTCGTGGTGGGGGCCCCACAGAGGGTATTCGGGACCCAATAATGTCCTCTTCTCCCTCTCTCTCCCTCTCTCTCTCTCTCTCTCTCTCTGGCTATTTTTTTGCACATCTACATTCGGTTTTGTGCGTTGATTTCGTCGCGACAAGTGTGCTGATTTCTGAGCATTGAAGTTACCGATCTCCCCCGAAGCTTCTGCATGTTACAACAAATCAAATAGAGGTACTATTAAATGCAGAGCCAGAGAGTTCTGAGCAGAACCTATATTTGGATGACAGGGATGGAGATTTGGATGATACGGAAGGAGATGTGCTTGAGCTTCCTCATATATGTTAGTTGTGACAGGTAGTTACTGGGAATTGTAGTTGCAGATTGTGACAAGCAGAGTACCACAGGTCATGTGATGGTTGATATGCTGATGTTTGAGCCATCAGGTGCGATCTCTTTGGATTCCGACAAGGTAGTGCCAGAAGGCCACAAGAGGGGAGTGACAAATTCAGGTAGAAGTGGAGCGAAGGTGGATCAAGGGTTCCAATGCTCTGAGTTTAGTAGGAGGGGATGTCATGTGCATGCCATTATTAGGATGCCCATGGACAGAATTCTCTGCGGCAGCTGTCTAAAGGGGAAGATACGAGAGTGAGTGTGGACCAATTGAGGCAGATTTAGCAGCCTTGTAGGCGTCTAGAAGTGCCTAAGACTTGCACCCAATGAATGGGACACAAGTTGGGCATAGTTTGAACGGGTCTGAATAGTGATGGTCGACCAGCACATCAGATTTAGCAGCCTGGTAGGCGCCTAGAAGTGCCTGAGACATGCACCCAATGGATGGCACAAGTTGGGCATAGTTTGAATGGGTCTGAATAGTGATGGCTGACCAGCACATCAGATGCCTATTCATAGGCAAATTCAGGTCATCCCCAAGTAAGAGGATCTAGGGTTTGTAGAGCCCGACCCTCTTGGCAGCAAAGAGAGCATCGAGAACCTATCTCCTTGGGTTAGCTTGGGTGTCATCACACAAGCTCCACATTGAGGAAGAAAGACAAGTGCCATCCACACTTGATGATTGAGAGATGCGAGTATGTTGTGTGAGGATTATGTTGTTAATCCCTCATATTGTGTACTAATTACTACTTAAGTACTTAACTTAGAGAACAAGAGACTTCAGGAGAACACTTGAGAGAAGATTGAATTGACTTGTTTTTATTAAATTGAGTACAATAGGTCTCTTATATAGGAGATGAAGAGACACATTTGAAGAGGCATGTCCTTTGACGAAAGGACATGACCATAGACGAAAGGAGGGTAGGGGTTCCCTTGGCTGGTTACTCTTTGCATCTGCAACAGGAATCATCAGCAATGAAGAGAGAATCTGATACATACATGCGTCACAATCGTGACATTCCCTCCCATTTAAAATAAAACCCATGTGTCAAATGATAGACATCCGTTTGTCAAAGAACTCCTGAAGAAGGTTAGGGTACTGCTGCATTTCTTCATTTGTTTGCCAAGTGGAATCAGACTCATCCAAATCCATCCACTTCACAAGAAATTCTGTAGTCAACTTTCTTCTTGTTTCCTTCTGTCGCACGTCAAGAATTACTTCTGGAACAAGGATAATATGATCATCTTCAATTTCTGGTACATATGAAGATAAGTCTGGAATAGGCGAATCTCCTTGAACATACTGTTTGAGCCAAGAAATGTGAAAAGTCAGATGAATCTTTCCCCATGAAGGTGGAAGTTCCAACTTGTAGCTGACAAGTGAATTTTTCTTAAGAATCTTGAAAGGCCCATAGAAGCGAGGTCGCAACTTTGGAAAAACTGACTTCACTGTTTTGTAGCGGTGAGGTGCCACATATAACAAGACCAAATCTCCTTCTTGAAAATCTGCATGGCGACGATGCTTGTTGGCCTGTTTTTGATATTTTTGTTGCACATGGACCAATTTATCTCGAACTTGCACAAGCACATCTTGCATCTCCTGAACCAACTGATCTGCCAACGTCACTTTGTGTTGTAAAACAAAGTTTGTAGGCACAAGAGGAGTATGCCCATATGCTGCTTGAAATGGAGTTAATCCAATTGCTGAATGATGGGAATTATTATAAGCAAATTCCACGAGTGGCAAATAATCTTCCCATGATGCCAGACGGAATTGAATGTAATGTCGAATCATTTCTTCCAAAATCTGATTGACTCTTTCAGTCTGTCCATCTGTTTGAGGATGATAGGCTGAATTGAACAACAAATTCGGGCCAAGAGATTTGAACAAAGACGTCCAAAAATGTCCAGTGAACTTTGGATCTCTGTGAGAGATGATGGTCTTTGGCAAACCATGCAATTTGAAGACATGTTGCACGAACAATGACGCCACATCTGGGGCTGAAGCAGCTTTCTTGCAAGGAATGAAATGCGCCATTTTGGAAAATCGATCAACCACTACAAGAATCTGAGCATTACCTTTGGATGAACGAGGCAAAGTGGTGATAAAATCCATACTAATACTTTCCCATCTCTCATTGGGAATTGGCAACGGTTGAAGTAACCCTTGAGAAAGTTGTCGAGATGCTTTCATTATCTGACATGAATGACAAGCTTTGACAAATTTGATAACATCTTGCTGCATCTGAGGCCAGAAGTATGTAGTAGACAAAAGCCGATATGTCTTGTTGATACCATGATGGGCAGCATAAGGAACTTCATGATGCTCTTGAATGAGAATCTTCCGCAATGAAGTATTGTGAGGCACACAAATGCGATCAGAAAAGAACAGCAACTCATCCATGATGTTGTAGGCTGCAAACATGTTCATTTCTGTAGGACTGGGATTAGAAGATTTGAGTGCACGGAACGCATCTCCAAAATCTCTATCAGTCAAATACTCATTTTTGAAACAAGCAGGGATTTCCATTTGCACATCTGGGATGGCAAAATTAGTGGCTCGAGGCATGCGGCTCAAAGCATCTGCAACCACATTCTGAAGACCAGGAACATACTGGATAATCATGTGGAAATTAGCCAAGAATTCAACCCATCTGCCTTGTCGAGAGTTCATAACAGGTTGAGTGAAAATGTACGTCAAAGATTGATGATCTGTACGTACAACTAAATCTGCTCCAAGAAGATAATGTCTCCAAGTTCGATAAGCATGCACGATTGCCAAAAACTCCTTATCATACACAGGATACCTGCTTTGAATGGCTGAAAACTTCTAATTCTGTCAAAGGGGCAGCAATCTCTGAAAATCTATGCACCTTGTTGTGATAAAAGTTAGCAAGTCCCAAGAAAGATCGAACATCTGAAATGGTGAGAGGCAAAGGCCAATCCACAATCGCCTGAATCTTCTTAGGATCTACTGCAATCCCATTAGCACAAATGACGTGACCAAGATATTCTACATGGTTCTTGAAAAATTCGCTCTTTTTTTTGTTGATGTATAGCATATTGGTGCGTAGTACTTCAAAGACAATCTGTAAATGCTCTTTGTGATCGACCATAGATCGGCTAAAAAACAGAATATCATCGAGATAAACGATCACAAACTTGTCCAAGTACGGCCAAAGGTATGACCAAGAATTCATATTGTCCATATTTTGTCCGAAAGGCTGTCTTGTATTCATCACCATTACGGATACGAATTTGATGATAGCTGGACTTCAAATCAATCTTGGAAAACACCTTAGCACCAAGCAGTTGGTCGAACAACTCATCGATGCGAGGCAAAGGGAACTTGTTCTTGATTGTCAGCTTGTTGAGAGCACGGTAATCAATGCAAAGCCGCATTGATCCATCCTTCTTTTTGACAAGCAAAACCGGGGCTCCGAAGGGACTTTTGCTGGGACGGATGTGACCTTTGTCCAGCAACTCCTGTAATTGCTTTTGTATCTCCTGAGATTTAGAGTAAGAAACACGGTATGGAGCTCGGGTTGGAGGAGGTTGACCTGGGATAAGATCAATCGGGTGATCCATAGGACGACGAGGAGGCAATGTCGTCGGAAGATCATTTGGAAACAGATCTTGAAAAGGCCTGAAGAAGGGTTGCTCCAAGTAAGCAGTTGTTGATGACGAGGCTTGAGATTGCTCACTGGTGTCTGCTTCAACCTCCCGTAACATGACCAAAGATGTTGTACAATCACGTTTGCGGACGAGGCGTTTGACTTGCAGGGCAGAAACAACAGTGATGGGTTTGGCACTGAAAAGGCCACGAAGTTCTAGCTCTCGACCATCATGATATAACTGGATTGAATGAGAACGAAATCTGATCACCGAATCATATCGATACAGCCAAGATTGTCCCAGTATCATGTCATAATGTGACAACGGCATCACTGAAAAATTAAGGTGATCTTGGTAATCTTGAATCTGGAACTGAAGCTGTTGCACCTTTTTGTTACAATTAAGGAAGGAACCATCAACAAGCTCTACTTGAAAAGCATCCACAAAATGTCGGGTCTGTAGGCAAAGCTTGTGAACCAAAGAAGTGCCCACAAAATTAGTGGAACAGCCACTGTCCACCAGCACATTGATGGGATGGTCGCCAATGAAACCCAGAAGACTAAGGACCTGCTTGGAAAGATTCATCGGAACAGGGTTGGTACTTTGGCCATTAAGCATCAGGGTACTGACAACTTCAGAAACGCGAACAGAACAAAGGGGCTTTTCAAGATTTTATGCTTGTTGAGCTTGGCAAAGCAGCAGGCAAGACTTTTATGCCTTGAATCCTCAGAAATCCACTTGCAGTCAAAGGGCTTTTGCCCAATTTCTGTTCGAGACTGTTGTATGCAGTGGTGAGGACTGTAAAAGTCTGATTTTCACTCATTTGGACAGCCAGGAGAGCATTTATTGCTACTGTACCTGCTGGTACAGATTTGGTACAGCTTTGTACAAGTTTTGGCATGGCTGTACATTGATTTGAGTGAGGAAAAGGTTCATTTTCAACTGTTGTACTTGTCGGTACAGATTTGGTACATCATTGGTGAGCACTTAGTACTGCTGTATAGTACTTTGGAAGGGGAACAGAGCACATTTAAGGTGCTGTCCTAAATCTGGAGCAACCAGATTTTGGTGATTTCATCACATACAGTGGGAGTAGAGTTGCATTCGTGCTTCCGCAGTGGGAGATAAACTTGGGGAGAACAACTGTGAGCACTTTGTGTGCTTTTGGTGCAGTGTTTGCACATCTTGCAGGGAGTCAGGCATTGACAAAGGTTGCATATTGCTATGGCAACCACAGGTGAGAGCTCTTCATTGCTTCACATCAAGAAGCTTGAAGGCTCACATAATTATGACATTTGGCAAACCCAGTGCTATAATGTGTTGCTCCAGAAGAAGCAGCACAAGCCTATCAAAGAAAGGGGTGTAATGCCCGCTTCTCTTACTGCTGAAGAATGGGAAGATATGGATGAGCTGGCAAGATCTACTATCATGTTGTCTGTGTCAGACTCTTTACTTTTCAGCATTCGTGAAGAGAAGACAGCTTGGGGAATGTGGCAAAGATTGCAGGACTTGTATGCCCAGCAAAGTGCCTCAAGCAAAGTGTATTGGTTGAAGAAACTCATAGGTCTTCAAATGAAGGAAGGGGCGTCTATGACAGCCCATCTAAATGAGTTTAATGGTGTTGTCAGTCAGGTAATCAATCAAAAGTTGGCAATGGACGATGAGTTCAAAGCCACCTTTCTCTTATGCACTTTGCCAGAGAGTTGGGACACATTCAGGACAGCCACTAGCAATTCAAATGCTATGCTGTCATATGCAGATGTGGAGGGTGCTCTCCTTCAAGAGGAGATGAACAGGAAAAACAACTCTGTTGGAAAGTCCAATGCAATGAATGCACGTGGGAGATCCCAACAAAGGGGTAAAAGCCAAGAACGGGGAAGGAGCAAGTCCCGCTCCAAAAAGGACTTGGAATGCCATTATTGTGGCAAGAAGGGACACTTCAAAAAGCAATGCTACAAATGGAATAATGATCAAAAGGAAAAGGGAAAAGGCAAAGACAAAGACAAAGATGAAGCCAAAGATGTAAAGCCAAAGGGCAAAAGTGGAGTCAAGATTGAAGAAGTCAATGTGTCACATGATGCAGGTAACAGTGAGAATGAAGTCCTATTCACGTCTTCACTTGATGCCCATTCACTTCTTGAAGGAGATGGTCATGGTATGCACTCATGGATCGGTGCCTCCTTTCATGTCACAGGTTGCAGAGACTTGTTTGTCAGGTATACTGCTGGCAATGAAGGAGTAGTCTATTTGGGTGACAACCATGCATGCAAGATTCTTGGCAGAGGTGATGTGAGGCTTGTGTTTTCAGATGGCTCACAGCTTATGCTCCATGATGTCAGGCATGTGCCTGAGATCAAGAAGAACTTGCTTTCTACTGGACAGCTTGATGATGTTAATTATGTTACCACATTTGGTCGTGGAAAGTGGAAGATTAGTAAGGGCTCACTGGTTGTTGCCAGAGGCTCTAAGGTGGACACTCTTTACTTCATGCATGCGCATGCAGGTGTTTGTCACCATGCTAATGTAAATGCAACCGAGCTGCCGGAAATCTCTATGTGGCATAGTCGGTTGGGACACATGAGTGTCAGGAATGGAGCAATTGTCTCGTTTGGGTTACTTGCCTTCTCTAAAGTTTTCAAGTTTTCAGTTTTGTGAGTATTGTATATATGGCAGGCAACTCCAGTGCCCCCACAAGAAAGCTCTTGGACAGAAAGATGCTTAGTTAGAGCTTGTGTATACAGATGTATGTGAGATGCCTCAGCTTTCTTTGGGAGGGGCAAAATATTTTATGTCTGTTATTGGTGATGCCACACGCAAGGTGTGGGTTTATCCTCTTCGTTTGAAGAGTGATACTTTCTCAGTGTTTGAGAAGTTTGTTGCTCTTGTTGAGAATCAAACTGGCAAAACACTGAAGGCTTTGCGTTCCGACAATGGTGGAGAGTATAAGTCCAAACAGTTTCAGGACTTTTGTGATGCTAAAGGCATCAAGAGGGAGCTCTCTACTCCTTATGATCCTCCACAAAACGGGACAGCAGAGAGGATGAACAGGACCATTCAGGAGAAGGTCCGTTCTATGTTGTCACATGCTGCATTACCTCATGGTTTTTGGGCTGAAGCTGTTATGACAGCCGTTCATCTTATAAACAGGTCACCTAACACGAGGCTTGGTGGGAAAGTGCCAGAGGAAGTATGGACAGGGAAGCCTCCGTCGTACAAGCACTTGAGAGTGTTTGGTTGCGTTGCGTACGTGCACATACGCAGGGAAATGCGCACCAAACTTGATCCTAAGTCTCACAAATGCATATTCCTAGGATATGGTGACAGAGGTGAAATGGGGTATAGACTTTGGGATCCCGTGAATAGAAAGATTATACGCAGCAATGATGTCATTTTTGATGAAACATGCATGTATAAGGAGCCTACAAGGCAACAGGAGCCTGGCAGAGTCATCTTTGATGATGATGGACATCATGGACAACAACCAAGGGCTGTAAATCAGCCATTACAGCAACAAAACCAGCCCTTAAATGGTGCTGAAAATGGTCCAAATGGACAGCCAGAGATGGCAGAAGATATCCCTATGGATATCCCACAGTTAGAGCAGATACCGGGCATGATCTTTCAACCTTATGGCATGGAACAGGAGCCACCAATAGGTGATATGCAGGCTGGACAGCAACCTGCAAATGATGGTCATTGGGTACGGAGGTCCACAAGACTCTCCAGAGCCCCTGACAGGTTTGTTCCAGGGGTTGACTACTTGATGCTCACTGACTGTGGGGAGCCCTCATGTTATAAGGAGGCTTTACAGAGGGTAGACAAGGCTCTTTGGGAGCGTGCCATGAAGTCAGAGATGGATTCTCTGCACAAAAATGGAACATGGAAGTTGGTGCATTTGCCTACAGGCAAGAAGGTTTTGCCATGCAAGTGGGTTTACAGGCTCAAAGTTGCACCTGATGCAAAGCCAAGATACAAAGCCAGGTTAGTGGCTAAGGGCTTCAAGCAGGAATATGGTGTGGACTTTGATGAGATCTTCTCTCTAGTGGTCAAAATGACCACACTTAAAGCTGTATTAGCTTTGGTTGCTCATGATGATCTGGATTTGATTCAGATGGATGTGAAGACTGCTTTTCTTCACGGTGATCTCCATGAGGAGATATATATGCAACAGCCAGAGGGTTATGCAGTAAATGGAAAGGAGAAGCTTGTATGCAAGCTGAAAAAGAGTCTTTATGGGCTCAAACAGGCACCAAGGGAATGGTATCATAAATTTGATACATTCATGAAATGACATTGCATTTGCAGTGGGAGTGGTTTCTAGATACATGGCCAAACCTGGCAAGAAGCATTGGGAAGCAGTGAAAGGTGTCATGAGATACCTGAAAGGCACACAGGATATGTGCATTTGCTTTGGCAAACAGGATGCATTAGTGCATGGTTACACGGATTTGGATTATGCCGGTCATCCAGATAACCGGAAGTCTACTACCGGCTATGTGTTTACATTCACTGGAGGTGCTGTGTCATGGATATCCAGGATGCAGAAGTGCACTGCCTTATCTACTACAAAGGCCGAGTATATTGCAGCCACAGAGGCTTGCAAGGAGGCATTATGGCTATCTCGGTTAGTGGTTGATTTGGGTTATACAGGGGATATTCCATTGTTGCATTGTGACAGTCAGAGTGCCATCCAGTTGGCAAAGAACCCTGTCTTTCATGCAAAGACGAAGCATGTGGATGTGAAGTATCACTTCATCAGAGAGGTGATAGAGAACAAGCAAATTTAGCTTGTTAAGATTCATACGGATGACAACCCGGCTGATCTGTTGACAAAGAGTTTGCCTCCGGAGCGGTTTGCTCTTTGCAGACACTTGATGGGCATTGGATGAGGCCAGTTTCAGCCTTGATATGGCCTTGTATATTATCATGTACATGCTGATTTTTTCTTTTCCTTTACTTAAGGGCACTTTGCCTATAAGTGGGAGGTTGTTGGGGTAAAGGCATTATGCCCACCCTGATAGTGTGTACTAGCCCGTAAGTTTTATAGTACATAGTACACTTAGTACTTTTAATGTACTAAGTGCACTATGTGTACTAGTGCAAAATATACATGTGTGATAGGGGAGTCACACACTCACACTTGATGAGTTGACTTATCCCCACAACTCTCTCTCTCTCTCTCTCTCCCTCCTTCTCTGTGTGTGTATGTCTCCCACATGAAACTCTAACCCTAATTCTTCTCCCATTCAAGACATCCATCACAAACTTCCTTGGCCCCCACCCAAGGGGACTGAGAAATCATGGACATCACACCCAAGCTCATTGGGTGAGTGCATCACCTTGATTCATTAATTTGTTGTACATGCAGGGCCCACGCACACTGTGGGCCTGTTTTCTTTTGGTACATAGGTCTTTTTTTGCTTCCATGTTTTATGGCCTTAGTTTACCCATGGATCATATGTACCACCTTTTTTGTCTCATAGATCCACATGGTCTTTAGTAGACTTTGATAATCTCTCTCTCCCCCTCTCTCCATAGGTCAAGATAGAGGGTTCTACGCAGGTCGAGATCCAGGGGAGATTTCATTGCTGCATCCAGAGGGATTTTGTCCATTGTGCAAGATCATTGATTCTCCCGACTAGCAATGCCTGGGACTTTACGTGGTGGAGCTCAGCAGGCACCGAGGCTGGGAAAGGGAGCAGGTCTCACTCTCGGGACAGCTCACAGCTGTCCATTACTTGCTTCTTCCTGGTAAAGGATGGCAGCACTAGTCAGCACCCGAGAGAGGTTCCTGAGCCTGTATACCCACCTAGGAGGACCAGTTGCTATACCGCGCCAATCCATGGTATACCTAGGAGGACCAGTTGCTATACCCCGACCTCCTAGAGTCACCAGCTACAGCGCACTCTACCCCTGGTCTGCGACAGCCCTCTGCACGGGAGTTCCTGATGAGGGAGATTCTCCAAAGGCACGGGGGTCCTCCCCCACTAGTGAACATGGTGAGCCTGTTGACAGTTCCACACCCAAGTGAGCTCTCCTTTTTATTGATATGGAGAGGTATTTTCACATGTATGCACATGCCCACAATGATGCTCACCACGATGGATGATGATGAGATAGACATATGGCTAGTCCGTCCTTTCATGTGAGTCTTTTTAGTTTCTTTTAGTCTTTTCCATGGCCCAGTATCACATGGTCTCATAGACCCATTGGGTCTTTTGAAGACGATAATATGATGCTCTTCTCTCTTTCTCTCTCTCTCTCTCTCTCTATATATATATATATATATATCACTTTCGGTCCTTTGCCTTAACGCAGCATTCCCCTCCACTTGTTTGTATCCTGTGACCTACTTGCCATCTCCTCCTCTGGCATCTATGAATCAGGGCTCTATGGATTGGACTGCATATTATAGCATATATGTGCCCCCTGTTGGCTACTTGGCGCCGAGTAGACCTCTTCCACCCCTTTTCACACATTTCTTCTGGTCTAACGTGTCTCCCCATCTCCTTCTTTTCTCCTTTTCTTATTCTCCTCTTTTCTTGTTGCCTCTTCAGCTCTCCTCTCTACACGTTCTCCTTTCTTTTATCTGGTCTCCTATCTCTTTCCTCTTTCTCAAATTTTTTTTTTCCAACAATTCCCCCATATTCCAGGTTAATACAATTCCCCACATTTGTTACCCAATTTTCTTAGATATCCGAGATATATCTTCCCAATTTTCCCAAATTTGATCTCGTGGCCTGTATAATTTATGGGCTAAGAGTGACACACTGTTTGTACTGTAGTTTTAGATCATTTTGCGTGCTTGTGCCATATATGGACCATAAGTACTGTACTTTCATAGCAGATTTCATCATGACAATGTGTGCAGCCTTGTACTTATGAGCGTTCTTATGAGTGGCACATGTTGATGTCCTTGGCTACAAAGCTGTCTGGTGCCAGATCTTATTTTTAACTGCAGGCTTCTGATTGTCAGGCACATTCGTGGATACTGTTACGGCATTATCACCTACAAAACATTTCATAATCCATGCTCGGAAAGCAATTTTAAAAGGCATCAGTCCTGCAGCTAATCGCACCGTTCCTCCCCTCAAGTAAGTAGCTCAGAATCAACATGCTGTATTATCTGTGAGAAAAGGCAGTGTGTCCTGTCACCCCTAAAAGTAGATCGGAATTAGAACTCACCCCTCCTTTTAGGCAGCGTGGTAAAATAGTCTCTCAGGCAAGATCCACCAACAGAATCCAGATTTGGATACTATTTAAACCAGCTTTTGGTGCACTTCTTTCAATAATGAGTATATTTTCTTGTTTTGTTTACCTGCTTATCTAAGAAGACAATGTTTGTACCGATACATTGAAAATTTTGCAGGTATGAATACGTCTTTGCCTTGATTCGAGATTTTCCTCACATAAATTTTACACTGAATGGAGGTATCACTTCAATTGGACAGGTTCTTACTCCATCCTGCTCCTAAAGGTTATAGTAGAGGTCACGTGGTGGGTCATTTGTTTCTGCGTGCGTCGTGTGTGTGTGAGAGAGAGAGAGAGAGAGAGAGAGAGAGAGAGAGGAAGAAGAAGAAGAAGAAGAAGAAGATTGTATTATCGTCCACTGGAGGCCAAATATGACCCATGGGACCAACAAACTAGTACAAGACAAAAAAAAAACTTCTGTTACTATGCAGGGTAGTGTGTGGCATAATGTGACTCAAGCTCCTCTCTATGTTTGAAGAGTCGAGTGATGAATGCCCCCAAAACAGTGGGTGTGGCTGTAAGCAATACTTGTGGCAGTTGTGTGTGGCCTTCAAGGAGCTTGCTGAAACCGCCTCGAATATGTGTATATTGAGGACAAACCATGACCATATGTTCTTCTGTCTCCCTGGCCTTCATGTCACAAAATTTGCAGATTCTTTCCTGCCTTGGCTCCTTCTGCCATGCTCCTCTTTCAATCTCAAGCTTGTGTGATCTTGTCCGAAGACATGCTATATTCTTGCATGCATGGGGTGGCATTGGTGTGCTTATGTATGCTTGAGTGTTGTCCTCTCCTTGTGTGTAGAATGACTGAAAATCAGGATTAATGGCATCACAATAGTACTCAAATTTAGCCCTTTTCTCAGCTGATTGCCACTTGTTACGGAGTGTCTCTAGGAGGGTGTGTGGGAGAGATGGAATTAGGGTTAGGTTAGAGTATTCATGTGGGAGACATACACAGAGAAACAACAAGGGAGAGAGAGAGAGAGTTGTGGGGATAAGTCAACTCACCAAGTGTGAGTGTGTGACTCCCCTATCACACATGTATATTGCACTAGTACACATAGTGCACTTAGTATATTAAAAGTACTAAGTGTACTATGTACTATAACTTATGGGCTTGTACACACTATAAGGGTGGGCATAATGCCTTTACCCCAACAACCTCCCACTTAAAGGCAAAGTGCCCTTAAGTAAAGGAAAAGAAAAAATCAGCATGTACATGATAATATACAAGGCCATATCAAGGCTGAAACTAGCCTCATCCAATGCCCATCAAGTGTCTGCAATGAGCAAAACGCTCCGGAGGCAAACTCTTTGTCAACAGATCAGCCGGGTTGTCATCCGTATGAATCTTAACAAGCTGAATTTGCTTGTTCTCTATCACCTCTCTGATGAAGTGATATTTCACATCCACATGCTTTGTCTTTGCATGAAAGACAGGGTTCTTTGCCAACTGGATGGCACTCTGACTGTCACAATGCAACAATGGAATATCCCCTGTATAACCCAAATCAACCACTAACCGAGATAGCCATAATGCCTCCTTGCAAGCCTCTGTGGGCTGCAATATACTCGGCCTCTGTAGTAGATAAGGCTGTGCACTTCTGCATCCTGCATATCCATGACACAGCACCTCCTGTGAATGTAAACACATAACCGGTAGTAGACTTCCGGTTATCTGGATGACCGGCATAATCCGAATCCGTGTAACCATGCACTAATGCATCCTGTTTGCCAAAGCAAATGCACAAATCCTGTGTGCCCTCCAGGTATCTCATGACACCTTTCACTGCTTCCCAATGCTTCTTGCCAGGGTTGGCCATGTATCTAGAAACCACTCCCACTGCAAATGCAATGTCCGGCCTAGTAGCAACCATGGCATACATGAGACTGCCACAAGCTGAAGCATACGGAATCTTGGCCATATCAGCCCTGTCTCTATCTGACTGTGGGCTGTCCATAGCACTGAGTTTCACATATGGAGGCAAAGGAGTACTAGTCTTCTTCCCCCCGTCCATATTGAACCTCTGCAAGACTTTGCCAATGTATTCCTTCTGAGACAAATACAACACATGCTGATTTCTGTCCCGAAGTATCCGCATACCCAAAATGTGATTTGCATCACCCAAATCCTTCATATCAAAGGTTTGATGCAGCCTCTGCTTCAAGGTATCCATCTCCTTACGAGATTTCCCGGCAATCAACATATCATCAACATACAAGATGAGGATCAATAGACTGCCATCCAAAGCTTTCTTGGTGTATAAGCAGTGATCTATGTCACTTCTCCTGAATTTTTGGGATTTCATGAATGTATCAAATTTATGATACCATTCCCTTGGTGCCTGTTTGAGCCCATAAAGACTCTTTTTCAGCTTGCATACAAGCTTCTCCTTTCCATTTACTGCATAACCCTCTGGCTGCTGCATATATATCTCCTCATGGAGATCACCGTGAAGAAAAGCAGTCTTCACATACATCCATCTGAATCAAATTAAGATCATAATGAGCAACCAAAGCTAATACAGCTCTAAGTGTGGTCATTTTGACCACTGGAGAGAAGATTTCATCAAAGTCCACACCATATTCCTGCTTGAAGCCCTTAGCCACTAACCTGGCTTTGTATCCTGGCTTTGCATCTGGTGCAACTTTGAGCCTGTAAACCCACTTGCATGGCAAAACCTTCTTGCCTGCAGGCAAATGCACCAACTTCCATGTTCCATTTTTGTGCAGAGAATCCATCTCTGACTTCATGGCACGCTCCCATAGAGCCTTGTCTGCCCTCTGTAAAGCCTCCTTATAACATGAGGGCTCCCCACAGTCAGTGAGCATCAAGTAGTCAACCCCTGGAACAAACCTGTCAGGGGCTCTGGAGGGTCTTGTGGACCTCCGTACCCAATGACCATCATTTACAGGTTGCTGTCCAGCCTGCATATCACCCATTGGTGGCTCCTGTTCCATGCCATAAGGCTGAAATATCATGCCCGGTATCTCCTCTAACTGTGGTATATCCATAGGGATATCTCCTGCCATCTCTGGCTGTCCATTTGGACCATTTTCAGCACCATTTAAGGGCTGGTTTTCCTGCTGTAATGGCTGATTTACAGCTCTTTGTTGTTGTCCATGATGTCCATCATCATCAAAGATGACTCTGCCAGGCTCCTGTTGCCTTGCAGGCTCCTTATACATGCATGTTTCATAAAAAATGACATCATTGCTGCGTATAATCTTTCTATTCATGGGATCCCAAAGTCTATACCCCATTTCACCTCTGTCACCATATCCTAGGAATATGCATTTGTGAGACTTAGGATCAAGTTTGGTGCGCATTTCCTTGCGTATGTGCACGTACGCAACGCAACCAAACACTCTCAAGTGTTTGTATGACGGAGGCTTCCCTGTCCATACTTCTTCTGGCACTTTCCCACCAAGCCTCGTGTTAGGTGACCTGTTTATAAGGTGAACGGCTGTCATAACAGCTTCAGCGCAAAAACCATGAGGTAATGCAGCATGTGACAACATAGAACGGACCTTCTCCTGTATGGTCCTGTTCATCCTCTCTGCTGTCCCGTTTTGTGGAGGATCATAAGGAGTAGAGAGCTCCCTCTTGATGCCTTTAGCATCACAAAAGTCCTGAAACTGTTTGGACTTATACTCTCCACCATTGTCGGAACGCAAAGCCTTCAGTGTTTTGCCAGTTTGATTCTCAACGTGAGCAACAAACTTTTGAAACACTGAGAATGTATCACTCTTCAAACGAAGAGGATAAACCCACACCTTGCATGTGGCATCATCAATAAAAGACACAAAGTATTTTGCCCCTCCCAAAGAAAGCTGAGGCATCTCACATACATCTGTATGCACAAGCTCTAACTGAGCATCTTTCTGTCCAAGAGCTTTCTTGTGGGGGCACTGGAGTTGCCTACCATATATACAATGCTCACAAAACTGAAAACTTGAAAGCTTTAGAGAAGGCAAGTAACCCAAACGAGACAATTGCTTCATTCCCTTGACACTCATGTGTCCCAACCGGCTATGCCACATAGAAATTTCCGGCAGCTCGGTTGCATTTACATTAGCATGGTGACAAACACCTGCATGCATGAAGTAAAGAGTGTCCACCTTAGAGCCTCTGGCAACAACCAGTGAGCCCTTACTAATCTTCCACTTTCCACGACCAAATGTGGTAACATAATCAGCATCATCAAGCTGTCCAGTAGAAAGCAGATTCTTTTTGATCTCAGGCACATGCCTGACATCATGGAGCATAAGCTGTGAGCCATCTGAAAACACAAGCCTCACATCACCTCTGCCAAGAATCTTGCATGCATGGTTATCACCCAAATAAACCACTCCTTCATTGCCAGCAGTATACCTGACAAACAAGTCTCTGCAACCTGTGACATGAAAGGAGGCACCTGAATCAATGATCCATGAGTGCATACCATGACCACCTGTAAGAAGTGAATGGGCATCAAGTGAAGACGTAAATAGGACCTCATCCTCACTGCCACCTGCATGTGACACATTGATTTCTTCAATCTTGACTCCACTTTTGCCCTTTGGCTTTACATCTTTGGCTTCATCTTTCTCTTTGTCTTTGCCTTTTCCCTTTTCTTTTTGATCATTTTTCCATTTGTAGCATTGCTTTTTAATGTGTCCCTTCTTGCCACAATAATGGCATTCCAAATCCTTCTTGGAGCGAGACTTGCTCCTTCCCCGTTCTTGGCTTTTACCCCTTTGCTGGGATCTCCCACGTGCATTCATTGCATTGGACTTTCCAACAGAGTTGTTTTTCCTGTTCATCTCTTCTTGAAGAAGAGCACCCTCAACATCTGCATATGACAGCATAGCATGCAAATTGCTAGTGGCTGTCCTGGATGTGTCCCAACTCTCTGGCAAAGTGCATAACAGAAAAGTGGCTTTGAACTCATCGTCCATTGCCAACTTTTGATTAATGACCTGGCTGACAATACCATTAAACTCATTTAGATGGGCTGTCATAGACGCCCCTTCCTTCATCTGAAGACCTATGAGTTTCTTCAACCAATACACTTTGCTTGAGGCACTTTGTTGGGCATACAAGTCCTGCAATCTCTGCCACATTCCCCAAGCTGTCTTCTCTTCACGAATGCTGAAAAGTAAAGAGTCTGACACAGACAACATGATAGTAGATCTTGCCAGCTCATCCATATCTTCCCACTCTTCAGCAGTAAGAGAAGCGGGCATTACACCCCTTTCTTTGATAGGCTTGTGCTGCTTTTTCTGGAGCAACACATTGTAGCACTGGGTTTGCCAAATATCATAATTATGCGAGCCTTCAAGCTTCTTGATGTGAAGCAATGAAGAGCTCTCACCTGTGGTTGCCATAGCAAAATGCAACCTGTCAATGCCTGACTCCCTGCAAAATGTGCAAACACTGCACCAAAAGCACACAAAGTGCTCACAGTTTTTCTCCCAAGCTTTATCTCTCACTGCGGAAGCACAAATGCAACTTTTCTCCCACTTTATGTGATGAAATCACCAAAATCTGGTTGCTGCGGATTTTGGACAGCACCTTAAATGTGCTCTATTGCCCTTCCAAAGTACGGTACAACAGTACCAATTGCTCACAAATGATGTACCAAACCTGTACCGGCAAGTACAACAGCTGAAATTGAACCTTTTCCTCGCTCAAATCAGTGTACAGCCATGCCAAAACTTGCACAAAGCTGTGCCAAATCTGTACCAACAGGTACAATAGCAATAAATGCTCTCCTGGCTGTCCAAATGAGTAAAAATCAGACTTTTACAGTCCCGAACACTGCATAAAACAGTCCCGAACAGAAATTGGGCAAAAGCCCCTTGACTGCAAGCTGATTTTTGAGGATTCAAGGCATAAATGTCTTGCCTGCTGCTTTGCCAAGCTTAACAAGCATAAAATCTTGAAAAGCCCCTTGATTTGAGATCAATTTCTGATCATACATGGTACATTGACGCACATGAAGGCATCCAGAGTGTTCACGATGCTTCCCCCTGGCCACATATACATCCAAATAATGAAAGCCCCTTGATTTACAGGCACATTGAGTGCTTGTAAGGCATCAACACATTATCCACAGCATCAACTGCGAGTGCCTGCATGCAAATCAACCCAATCGGCACAAAAGCCCCTTGATTTGCACTGCAATTTGCTGCAATGTTGCCCAAATGTGCGATTTCTCACATCATACAGCATGTATGAGTGCTTAATTGCACAATTACATCAAAAGCCCCAAATTTTGACATCCAATTTCCTGCAAATTGATCCTGATTGTGACCAATTTCTTGCAAATTGATCCTGATTGTGACCAATGTCACCCAATTCTGCCAATTTTGCTCAAAATTGAGCAATTCGACACCTGTGCCTGCTCAATTGTTGATTGTACTTGCTCAATTGCAAATCCCAAAAAAAATTGAGGAAAATACCTTGTAATTTCTGATTTTTTGTTGCAGGAAAGGGGGGTTTGCTGTATTGATGCTGCTGTGTATTCGATTCTGCGAGGCGGCCCTAGTCAATCCGGCATGTAGTGATTCAATGGCAAGCGCTCTGCTGTTGAGAACTCTTAGTGTTTCTTACGAAAGCCATGGTTTCCGTGATGCAGCACTTGAGAAACGGCGAGCTGTTGCAGATAAGCTCCGAAGGGGCCCTTTGGCGGAGTCTCCTCTGGATGCAGCAAGGCGAGCTCGCTGAACGAGACCAAGCCAGACCCGCCACTTCATCCCCTTCGCTAGTGTAGCGCACGTATTAATGGCGCCGACTCAATGTTGCCGAATGGTTCGCTTTCGTACGTGCGCTGCCCAGCGGTTCGACTGCGTACCTGTACTGTCCAGCGCTGACACGCCTGCTTGTGATTCAGCGCAGAAATGGCTGCCCGACTCCTCCAGCTACGCTGCCTTTGCTTGTGTTTGCCTGCTTCGCCTAGCGCTGGCGCCTTCGCCTTGCGTTCACTTGCCTACGTCAAGCGATAGCGGCCAGCACTTGTTGTATTGACGCCCTGGGTGCTATCGCCTGAGTTCGCACAGCTCACAAAGAGTTTGCACAGCCCACGCTGGCTGGGCTGCCTACGCCCAGCTGCTGTAGGTTAACTGCGCTAGGCAGCCTGGGCAGCCTTCTATGAAGATTCACCTGATTGGCTGGGTAAACCTCCCTCTAGCGCAACTTGACAGAAGCTGGTCACCGTGCTTTCTTCAACGAGAAGGAGCTTCTGGGTATGCGCCTGATTGGCTGGGCAAACCTCCCTCAAGCTCTGATACTAGTTGTGTGGGAGAGATGGAATTAGGGTTAGGTTAGAGTATTCATGTGGGAGACATACACAGAGAAACAACAAGGGAGAGAGAGAGAGAGTTGTGGGGATAAGTCAACTCACCAAGTGTGAGTGTGTGACTCCCCTATCACACATGTATATTGCACTAGTACACATAGTGCACTTAGTACATTAAAAGTACTAAGTGTACTATGTACTATAACTTACGGGCTTGTACACACTATAAGGGTGGGCATAATGCCTTTACCCCAACAGAGGGCGTGATGGAAAACTTCCATATCCATATTTTCATGTGGCAGTGTAGAGAGAGAGAGAGAGAGAGAGAGAGAGAGAGAGAGAGAGAGTGTAGCATGCAATAGGTTGATCGTCGTAATGCGCCATAAAGCCTTCTTTACACCCGTGAGTTTATGCAATTCCACTTTGAGAGAGAAGAGAAGAGAGAGAGAAGATAGATAGTCGACACAGTATTGCGTCCCAATTACCCATTGAAGGGCCTCCCCTTGCAAGGAGGAGTATTTGCTTATATTTCTTTAGAGAACTTTGTACAATGAGTATGAGTGATGACTGAGGTTTGCCAAACACAAGGACGAAGTAGACCAAACGCAGGCTGAACCATATGCTGTCCAAGCTCCTTTCAATGATCACTATGCAAGCCCAAAACTGAGGGATGACATATGCTGGCTAAATGCTGAAGAATGCTTTTCGCAGAGGCCTTGGGAAATGAATCGTAGTAAGTTTATCTTTGGTATTTCAGCTTTTGGAATTTTTAAAATGATAAGGAGTAAGTTTTATAGAAGTGGGGAGCTGAAAAGTGGCTTATTCTATGCTCTGTTTTGTAAAAGTGGCTTATTCTAGCTTAGAGTAGGGTTTGTTGTTTTAACTTAGAGTAGGCCTTGTTTAGTCTTTTCTTTCTCGCTCTAGGTTAATATATGGTTCTTTCCTATATTTTGTGATTGTTTGTTGTTATACCTTAGAGCAGACTTTGAGTGCTAGTCTCTATCATGGCTGAGTATGCCCATCACCCCCGGAGAGTGATAGAAACTCAGTTTGTTGGTTTTATAAAGTATGTTCTTTTGGACTAACCTTATACAAACCTGCACCTTCTCTTGGGCACTGATGACGTGAGTAGGGATGTCATAGCTTATTGTCCACGCTATACATGATAGAGTTGATGAACCTACACTTCATGTTCGGATAGACATTGGAGTTATTGGTTGCACTTTTGAGTCAAAGTCTTTTTTAAAGTTTAGCTTAATGTTTGGTTTTGGCTCTTAGTGCTTTAGGTCTAGAGTTTATAGTTCTCTGTTTTGCTATTTTGTTTTTTGTTTTGATTTGTTTTTTTTTTGTTTTTGTTTTTGTTTTTTTTTTGGGGTTTTTTGTTTTGTTTTGGTTTTTTTTTAATTTGTTTTTTGTTTTTTGTTTTTTATTTGTTGTTTTTTCTTTTATTGGTTAATGTCTTAATTAAAAGTCTTTGTTTGATATTATCTTTTGATTTCCTCTCCTTAGTAGCTAGGTTTGTTAGTTTATTTATTTTTGATCCTTCAAATGCTTTGTTTTTGTCTTTGTACTTCTTCACTATTATTTCTTTCTCAAATCTCTCAATTCATAAGTTCAGATTTTTCTGACCTTATGAAGGTATATATATATATATATATACATGGGTGTCCCATGTAAAGGGTAATATGCCATATGTCAAATATATGCTTGTTTTAAAAAGAGTAATGGCGTCTATGCACCTCACATCGTTGTCATGCTGGTGTATGGGTACCACATGTAAGCTTGCAAAACATAGATTGTTAAAAACATATTCGATTTTTTGGTAAAAAAACATCAAAGTTGAGAAGTTAACAATATATTGTTAATTAAACTAGGCCATGATGTCGATTTGAGCTCTTACCTATGGGATTTACATGAGTATGTATGCTCTTACCTATCCTCAGGACTATATCTTAGTTTATTGTGCACAGTCCTAGTTTACTTACCTATGGGATTTACAGTCCTAGGAGCTACCCGGCACAAGATCAATGCGATGGTCTTCGGCTTGTATGGGTGGCAACTCATCAGCAAAACTATCATTGTAGTCTTGCAAGAATTTTAGCCTATCATTACTAAGAGTGTTTACAAGCACATTATTTTCTTCAACATGATCCCGTACAAAAATCAAGTACGCAAAAACACTCTTTTTCATTACTTTCTTAATTTGTACATGAGATACAAGGGGAATGGTATCATCCTCTTCACCAGCATCAATCACATGCTCTCGGCCTTTATACATGAAGCCTTGAAGGTGATCCTGTTGGTCTTGTAAGCCTTGCCATGGATCAATGCGTGTATGCCAAGGCTTTCCAAGTAATACATCACAGCCATTCAAAGGCGCCACAAGAAAGCAATAGTGGTATTAGAGCCTTTGACCGTGGCCTCTCTTCTGCTGGCCATTGTCTAAGCTGCTTCTGCCTTCTTGCCCACTTCACTGCTACTCTCAGAGCCACTTCCGCCCGCTCGCCGATTCAGAGCTTCCCAAAGCCCTACGGCGCCAATTTGCGCCATTGAAGTGGGCGGCGCTAGTTGTGTAGCGCACCACCTCCACTGGCATTTGGGGCGGCGCTAGTGGGGAACGAACCACCTTAAGGCTTAGCCCTGCCAGCCCGGTTTCGCTCAGCCACGTGGCTCTCCGCATCGTGATATTAACCTTCCGTCCATCTACCTACCAGCTGATTCAGCACGTGGCAGCATCTTGTTGAAAGAGGTATTCTGGGAGCTTTCTGTCTGCTAAGGAGATTTTGCATCAAACAAAGAGAGTTCTGGTAAATATCAGATTCAGTTCATTCATTTACCTTTGGTTATCTTTTAGCTGAGAGAGTTTTAATCTTAAAAGGGCTTTTAAATTCTGCTGCACCATTCGGGGAACTCATGCAGTTACTCAGCCTCCAAGTACACTCGGAGATCTCAGTGTGTACTTTCCGGGATTCTAGCAATCCATCTTTGAGCACTTCAGTTTCTAGGCGCTCTCAGCCTTCTTCTGTAACTTTTGGTTCCCTCAGTTTTCTCAGCCTTCCGCAGCACTCTCTTACTTCTTGGAGTTCCCTGCACAAGGGGATTCTTCCACAATCAAGAGAGTTTGCATACTTTGTGTGGGTGATTATGGCCTCCAAGATTCTTGGATTCCTTACAGCTGATGGACCGGTTGGATGGCACCAACTTTAGCCTGTGGAGTTTTATGCTCCGTAATATCCTCATTGCCAAAAGTCTTTGGGGGATTGTCTCTGGCATTGAGCCTTGACCGTCCCGTCGAGTTTCCAATCAGTCAGCTACTCCACAAAGATCATTAGTAGAGGTAGTGGCAGGTGCAACGGGAGCTCCCTCTCAGGAATCCCTCAAATCGAAGACCAACGGTGGTGGGATGCTCGAGATGCATAGGCCCTTTTCATTGTCTCTCTCTCGGTCAAACGCACCATCATCCCCCACATCCGGTCTTGCAAGACATCGAATGAGGCTCGGGTGATGTACCTCAAATGTGAGATAGATAACACTCGCATGGATGAAGTTACATTAGTCACCAATTATCTGATCAAGATCAAAGACCTCAAGGAACATTTGCTCAACATCAACAAATGGTTTCAGATCAAGAGTTGGTCAACACTGCTCTCAGTTCACTCCCGCCATCCTACCTCCAGTAACTTTTGATGACCTGGTAGGTCTTCTTTTGGAGGAGGAGCAGTCCAGGGTAAACTCCAGCAGAAAGGGAAGTGTCACTGCCGTCACAAGAAGGGACATTTCATCAATGAATGTAGGAAGCAGATTGCTAGCGAGTGGAGGAAAGAGCAAGCGAATTCAGCAAAGGACAATTCGGAGGAGAAACAGGAGAGCGCAAACATGGTCAATGATACTTGGGCCTTCTAGACACATCACCACTACAAGGGGATATGTTGAATATGTGTAGTGGCAATGTATAAAAACCCGTGTATGAACCCTCCCTTAGGCAAAATGTGTGTAAATTTAGTGTATGTGAACACTAAATTTAGTGTATGTGAACACACCCTAGTATTATCTAGATTTTATTTTGTGTGATGTAAACCTTTCATTTGTGTATCATTCTCACGAACTTATCCTTATACTTCGAAGGCTATTTAATAGCCCTCCTTCTAATGATAATGTGTGCTTGTGTTCAACTACCTTATCTGTCTCAATTCGTCAACTCCCTTCCTTCTCTCTCGTGGAGCGGGTCTTCACCACCTCACCACCCCCAACAATGTAACACTTCTTGGTTTCGTAGATCCATTCCGTCTTTGGTGGACGCTAATGAAATCTCTCTCTCTCTCTCTCTCTCTCTCTCTCTCTCTCTCTCTCACGCACATGCACACACACACACACACACACACACACACACAAAGGCTTCCCATCATATCAGGTCTAGCTGAGGTGGGTATGGTCATTAGCTGATTACTCTACGCAGGATCGTTTGTTGACTACATGTACATGCAGTAGTGTTGGATGTTTTCTCTTTCAGTTTTCCATGGCTGGTATATCCATGGTAGCATTGTATCACTTTTGGTCTCATAGACCCTTGGGGTCTTTCATAGACGTTAATATTACTTTCTTTCTTTTCTTTCTTTCTCTCTCTCTATTTTTTATAGACTAGTTTTCTTGATTTAAATCCTAAGCTAATTTTAGAAATTTGTAATTTTTTTCCTATGTCCTTGTATAAGTTAAAAAAGTGCAATAATTCTCTCAATTTGTAGTTGTAATATATTCCAATCTTAATAAAGGTATATATAAAACAAAAAGGGGGGAAAAAACTTAATTAAAAAAGTTGAAGTTTTGTAGGATATTCTAGCTGCATGTTTGCTAGGGCGCCTCTGCTCATGTGCCTTCACAGTGAGATCCTCTGGGTTAAGCTGAGGTCTAGGTGTTGCCTTACGTTGTCTCCTGATATTAGCCGCTTGTTGCTGTCTAGTCGTAAGAAAAGTGAACATCTCTCCTTAACTATGGGACTCTTCATCTCAGTCACATGAGCAGTCATCTCACTCCCAACCCCAGACGGTGGTGGTAAGCCTCGAATAACTGTGCCCAAATGCTATCCTTGGAGTTCCTTGGGAAAACTTGAGGGCCCATAGTGTAAGTTTCCTTTCCCTGCTTCTTACGAGAGAGAGAGAGAGAGAGAGAGAGAGAGAGGAGCTTTTACTAAGTCTGATTTTTTGAACTAAAGGTGGAGGCTGCTCTTCAGATGGGTGCTCATGGTGTCATGGTTGGTCGTGCAACATGCAGTAGGTTAGATTTCTGCATTAGTTTAGTTTAGTTTTGAGGATTTATGCTGCATGGTTATCTTTACAAAATTGAAGCTGATTTATGAATCATGATGAGTGAATTATTTTCTAATTTTGACTGTAAAAAATGACATGATAGCCAGAACAAGAGGGGCTTTGGTCAAAACTCATTATTTTTCTGTGGGTTAGAGACACATACTGATGACCACCCGACAAACACCCCCCCCCCCCCCCCCCCACACACACACACAGGCACAGTTGTGCACCAAGACGAGGGTTCACATGTTACCTCCTTGGCCGATGCCCTACCCCAAGTGTAGGTCATGTCTCCATGGTCCATGCAATAGAGGCTGGAGAGGTAAGATATGAAAGCTGGCCCAAGTCGTTCTGCTGAAGTCGTTCTGCTGAAACAAGACGGGCCAGTCCACTAGATTTGTGACAACATGTTGCAAGTGTACCTAAATTCTGCAACCATACCTTCTACCAGCTGTAATGTGGAGCGTATTTCAGCAAGTGCCGTATCTGATTTATGACACCATAGACTCTGGGTATGGTGTTTTACTCCCTAAAAAGAATCAACAGAAGCATTCTACCCTACACTGGATGCTCTCCTTGCTTGGCATGGGAAAGTGATCTTACACACGTCTATGGCTCACATGTAAAGTTTTGAAGTGCAGTCCTTGGTCATTATTGGCACGAGTGGACTCTGATATATATGGTGTTTGTGGACCTGCTACAACCCGGCGTGAGGTAAATGCCTTCTCTCTTTTCACACAGTTTTCGAGGTCAACATATAGAACCTTTTTTAAAAGCGTAGGTTTGGCCCTTTCCCTTTGTTTGCAATGGGATCAGCTCAACTTTTCTGGCTTCTCAGATACTAAGGTCCTATGAGGAGTATGCTGATTCAGTCATTGGAAAATTCGGACCTGGGAGGCCAAGTGTTAGGCATACCATAAAGGTGTGTAGTGTACTGTGTCAGTTGTCTTTTTCTTGCATATGGTAATGAGTCATCTCAGCAATGAATGGTTTACCCCGTTAACTAGAGGAGTAGGTAATAAGAATAACCTTTAGCAATACAAAGTTTGAAAGGCTATGAAAAAAAGGCAATTTAGTCTATGCCCAAAAAGCAATGCAGCAATGATTAAAGCTTGTGCTATTAAAGGCAGCAAGTAAAAGACAGGTTTATATTTGTAGTAATGCAAAGGTAAACCACATGTATGTGCAGTCTGTTGGTAGAGCTCATGTTGTATTACAAACTAACTAGAGGTCAAGGGTTCTTTCTATTCCTATCTTGTGCCTTTTCTAAGGGGGTGGGGACAAG
This sequence comes from Cibotium barometz, assembly GCF_041138505.1. Lineage (NCBI taxonomy): Eukaryota > Viridiplantae > Streptophyta > Polypodiopsida > Cyatheales > Cibotiaceae > Cibotium > Cibotium barometz. The sequence goes on from NC_141101.1 coordinate 15,283,778, forward strand.
AAGGGAAGCTTGACTAAGGTATACCCTTACAAATCAATTTCCTTGCCCCACCGATTAATTGGTAGGATAGAAAGGAGCCTACAATGAAATTGTGGTTTATTCCATTGAGAGTCTTTCATTACACAAATGCTTTAATTGAGCCTTTAATATATAACTGAGTTACATGCTTGACGTGCAGCCTTTGCTTCATCTTTTCCATGCCGAGAAAGGTGCAGGGGTTTGGAGGAGAGCTCTTGACGAGGCAATACGGGATTGTGTGGTAAGATCTTAATGACTTTGGATTTACCTTGACTTCTTTATGCTGCTCAAAGTTACTGAAATTATATGGTTTAATACTTGTGTAGAGCTGTTCAGAGCTGTTAAACAGGACCCTTTCGGTCATACCTGACCATGTTCTCGATGCTGCTCCGCCACCTTATCAAATGGGCATTGATGAGCACCCATTTTCCGTAGCCTCTGACTGGCCAGATAAACCTTCATCTCTATGGCATCAAACGTCCAAGCCAGAAAACTCAATATCCTCAACACAACAGATGGACATGGTTGAGTGTGCATGATTCCCATTGCCTGCACAAATGGTGTTGTATATTTTCTTCTTTCAAAATATTGGAGAAAGAAAACCGGGCGATTGAGCTTATATAACTGAATGATTTGCAAATAATAAAGTGTGGAGCATCACTGCAAGGATCTTGGACTTTGGCTGGATTATGGATTACTAAACCCAAGAGTGACTGTCATGCATGGTATGGGGCGTGCACGGTGGGAGCTACTCAAGGGCAAGGTGGCCAGGATGTGAAGGCGTAGCGCTGCGCGAATATATACTCAAGTTAAAACGTGCTGGAGGGTAATTTGGATCTCAGGGGTTAGGGTTGGCTGGGTTAATTCATAACTGCTATCTCTATGCAAGTGCCATTAGTGGTTGCTATCTATGCAGGGAAGTCCAGGGAATGTTTTAATAGTTGGTATTTGAGTGGGATTGCATCACTCACGAGAGTATTTGTTGGTGAGCCTTTAGGTTAGAGGGTCCTTTCGATGTTGGGCGTTGGGGTTACACACCACACAACGCGTAATCTGAAGTTGACTGTGGACTCCACCCACAACCGTCAACTATTCTTCCTAATCCACACTGCCTCTATCCCAATCCATGGTCCTCTAAAGGCAGCTCTAACCAGGTGCGTGCAGGCAAGGCGCATGAGGTGTAGGCGGCCGAGCTCACGGCAGGCACAACCAACGGTAAGGGCGTGCTGTTTTTTTTTGGGGGTTTAATAATGTAAATTAAGTAATCGCGAGCTAGCTTAGTTTTTTAAAAATTCAACTTAAATATATCTGTATACATATTGTTTAAAGTTTTAATTTCGTAAGTTGAGAAATAAATAAAAACAAGGAGAAAAGAAACAGATTTTTTTTAAAGAAAATTAAAATAAGCAAGAAAAAAGGTGAAAAAAGAAAGAGCAAAGGAGCCTTTTTTGGGATGGATATATATATATATATATATATATATATATATATAAAGGGGGAAAAGAGAACCTAGGGGTTTTTAAGAATCATAATAAAAGAAGAGAAATTCTTGTGCACGCGAGAACGCATGCGGAGCATGTGTGTGTGCATGTACGCAGGAGGTGCCAAGTTGCACGTAGGGGTGTAAAGGTGAATGCAAATGTGTGCATGAATGAATATGGGGGATAATGTGCACGTGTTGAGTGCGTGCATGCGATAGAACATGTGCGTGTGAGGGCGTGCATGTGTACCAAATGGGTGTGCATGCGAGTGAATGGGCGTTGCCATGCAAATGTGAATGTGTGCATGTGCATGCACAACATGTGCAAGTGTATGGGGTGCACATGTGCGTGTGAAAATGTGGGGGGTTAGGTGCACCTGCACGGTCTAAATAGTCATGTGCATGTGCACATATAGGTGCAAGTGTATGGAGTGCAGGTTTGCATGTGAATGTGGGGGGTCAGGTGCACCAAGGGGTGGGGTGGGTGCACTTGTGCGGTGTAAATAGTGGGTGTACTTGCGTGTCTTGTAAGTGTGCACGTGCATGTGCGGGTGTACTTGTATGTATGCGTTAGTGCATGAGTACATGCATGTGCATGTGCGTGCATGATACAAATGTGCATATAGGAATACGAGGCAGGGTGCACTTGAGTGCACAAGATGGTGTACGTGCAAATGATGCAAGGGGTGTGTGCACGTGCATGTGTGCATGTGCACGAGGTGTGAAGGGTGGGTGCAAGTGTTGCAAATGTGAATGTGTGCATATGTGCGAGGTGCGTGTGCTTGTGAGAATGTTGGGGAGTGGTGCATGTGCAAGTGCACGGTGCATACAAATGGGTGTGCGTGCATGGGGTGTGCAAAAGTGTGCATGCACGTGCGTGAGGGTATCTACATGTGCAAATGGGTGTGCACGTGGGTGTAAATGGGTGAAGGTGTGAATGATGGAATGTGCAAGTGTGGTGGGTGTAGGTGTGTGTTTATGCACGTGCAAAGGTGCATGCACACGTTGCACTGGATGTGAATGTGGGGGGTACATGTGTAGATGTGTGTGCATGTGCGTGTGAATGTGAATGCACTAATGGATATGTGGGGGGTGAAATGGGATGTGGGGCATGGATTTGTGCACGTGCAGATGCAAGTTAGTGTGTGTCAAAAATGTGTGCGTGGTTATTTGTCTTTTGACGTTCTTGTTATGTTTTTGGTTTTTTTTAAATCATTCCCAGTGAAGGGCTTTGTGCTTATGCAAGGAAGCTACGCTACATATGTACACATGGGTTAGGGTTCTAGGCTTATTGTGCACATGCTTTGCGGGCGAGAGCAAAGAATTGTGTGTCCATCCACGACGAAATCTTGGACGCCAATATGGTTGGCTTTGTTGGCGTGCTTGATTGAGATCTGTCTTTGTAGTTCCAGCTTGGAGTTGGTGTTGTGGCATGGTGCATACAAGTGTTGTGGGCTTGTGGTGATCTTTTTGAGCCCTCAGTGGTGTCACTGAAGTGTGTGCATGGTTCTCCTTGGGGTTTGCTACCATGGGTGGCGTTTCTTGGAGGGAGACATGGACGTGTAGGCAAGTGCAATAGGCAAGGTGTCTCTTGCTACTTGGAGTCCATGGGATCTTTTGACTTTTTTGAAGGGAATATTGGCACAAGAGTCAAGGTGGAAGCCAGTACTTCAATTCTTGCTTAAATTTTGGAGTTGGTATTGGAGGCATGACTTTTGGACTCCACACCTACTTGGATTTGAAGTTTGAAGGTGCGTTTGTGGGGGTCCAAGGCACGAGTTTCTTTGATCTTAGCACGCAAAAGTGGGGGTTTCCTTCTTGGGCTTCTAGCAAATTTATCACACGATCCAACAAAGTGTAGACTTTTGGGATGGTAGTAGGTATTGAGGCTGTCGCCTGAATCTTTTTGGCTTCCAAGGTTGTGCGGACAACAGGGTTTTTGGTAACTAGACGAATGGGTTCCCTTCGTAGAAGCCCTGGGCTTCTAGCAGCTTGATGGGGATCCAATAGGGCTCGTGCTTTGGGTAAAACTTTGTTGCATGGGGTGCTTGCTTGGCAAATCTCTGCTCATGGTTGGTGGGCTTTGGGCCAAATGGTGGTTGCCAGGTCTTTGGTGTCGTGCTTTCCTTGGCTAGCCAGCGTACTCTTGGGTACCCATTCTATCTTGGTGACCTTCTTGAAGGGTTGTTGAGGTGAGGTTTGGGTAGTGTTCTTCATCTTTGACGACAAGGTTTAGGATCTCCATAATGGTTTGAGGGGGTGGTCGATGCAGCAAGGCGAGAGTGTTGTGTAGGGTTGGGGTTACTTGAGGTGATGGCTTGAAAGTGGAGGCAGAGACTTGAGATGTTGATAAGCTTGGAGTGTTCTCATCCACCAAGGATACAAAAGCCATTTCGAAGGGAAGCTCGTGCATTGTGTGATCCTTCTTTGCCGTCACCAACAAAGCAATCCATGGCCGCGATCCATCCCCTTCCTCGTATGATGGTTTCTCTAATTGTACATACGAGAGTTACACAAAACTTGCATGATGCACATTTAGATCTTACATGTTACTCCGCTTCAAAACAACCAACAATCATGGATTGGGGATTGTTTTATTGCGGGTAATGGTTGCAAAGGATGGTGTTTGAGGCGGGTGGCCTAACGAGGTCCACACTTCGAAGACAAAACATTGTGGCTAAACTCGATGGCAACTAGGGTGGGCCACACGCATCTAGATGGTCCTTTTGGGAAACTCTTAACTCAAGATGAACTTGTTGCAGCATTGGTATTGTTTCAAATGCGTCGAGCACGAACTTGGATGTGATTTCGATGTGAAAAACCTTGTCCCAAGCATCTGTGGAAGAGTGTCCATGGTTGCAAGAATGTGAATCCAATCCTCGGAGTTAGCAGGTTCTAAGAAGGGCTTATATTATGGGTCATTATCTTCACCATCCAACATCTTGTTATAAGCTCTACAGATATCAATCGCTATTGTGTGAGCTGCATTATGTGCTTTGCAAATATAAATTGAAGCGGTTTGATTGATTGTGTCACTCATTGGTAAGAATGCTCGGACCCATAGGACGAGTCTTTCCTATTTTCAAGGATTGGTTAGCCTTACATATATAAATGTGATTGGTTTCCCAATCATGAACCAACCTTGGGTGTCTCATGTAAGGCATTTCGAGGATCATTGTGTATGACCCTTGTTTAAAATCCACCACCACGAATGTGTGGTGGAAGCTTAGCTCGGTCCAAAGGTTTAGCTATGTTCCATTGGCAAGCTTGAACATGAGACTTGTACCTAAAGTGGTGGGCTTTCCCATGCCTCCTAGCAATCCTTGGTAATTATGTTGATACTAACACCACCATCCAAGATTGTGGGGACTGTCATTCCTTTGGTAGGTAACACGGCATTCATTTCATCTCTTTCAAAGTAGTGCCCCAGCTTTGTTCATGGGCACTTGTAGTCGCTCTTTTGTCTTGGGTATGGAGGGACAGTGCTCACTATACGGCATGCCTCATCCTCATCCACTTCAAGTTTAGGTTCAACTATATGGGCTCTTAAATTTCCATTCATCCAATCTAATAAGTCTCTCCAAACTTGAGAATTCCCTTATAGAAGTGAATTTGTTGGGACTTGGACTTCCGAGCGTGTAAGAAGGTTGTGAGGCTTGCTATGTTCCTCATGCGATATTCGCGCCTACTTAGCTCGTACTCACTTGGAGGTGGGCTTAGGCTTGCTAATGTGTAAGGGATATGCATGGATCCTTCCTTGGAGATGTTGCCTCTGATGGGGTCGAAATGAAGTTGTCAGCTACCACATCAGAGAAAATATAAGACCAAGTTTCATCTCTCGTTGAATCCTCCTTCACTTCATCTAGCAATGCTGCGGAATTCGGTTGGATTGGTTCTAGAGGAAAAGGCTAATGGTTCTTTTCACAACTTCTTTAGAATGATTACGGTCTTCGTCAACTTTCCTCAGTGGTTCTATGGTTGGCTCTAGGTCAGTGATTCATACTCGACCACTTGCTCACATATGCTTGCATACGGAATGACATTGGGGTTTGGCATTGGATTCGGGGATGGAGTTGGGATACTTGGTGCGATGGCAACTCTATGTGGACACTTGACAACATAGTGTGGACCCTTACAATGAAAACATTGCATTGGTGGCCTGCGTGCCATATTGTTGAGGTCTCTTGCTCTTCGTTGCATCGTGGCCTCGAAAAGAGAGATATAGTCTATGGTTGGAGGTTGCTCTAGATATCCATATGAATCTTATTGCTCATATGACTTATAGCTCTCCTTTTGGACTCTTGGAGTCCTTGGGCAATGTCGTCGAGTACTATTACACTGGTGCGGTTCCAGGAGGAACTAGCTAGGGTGGTAATACTAGAGTCATTTGACCTCCCCATACTATCTAAGTGGATGCACCTCACCCTTCAACTGGACCAATGTGATCTCGCCTTGAGGTGGGTATGGCATTGGTGGTAGTTTGTACTACATACCTCTCGGTAAAAGATTTTGATATATGTAGGTGCTAGTTAAGAAACATTTGATATGAGCAATAGGGCTAGTGGTTGCTTTAGTGTGTTGGGAGCATAGGCTGTGGTGTCGAGTTTCTAACAATGGGTTGTATCTTGGTTCCCATGGCACTGGAAATGAGCACAAAACTATTGTTATCTAGGCCTTAGCATTGGACACGGTGCTTTCGGGCAGATTGCACACCAGACCATCTCTTTGTGGAAATAGATGTGGGTGTCCTGCTAAAGGTGTTGGCTAGGGCTAGCCTTGAGGTTACCCTTGGGGCTAGTCTTGGCATTGCTGGCCTAAAAGGTTGAACATATTCTCTTCTAATTGGTTGGTGGTGCGCTGGTTGGGCTATTGAGGCTTTGGATGATGTGTCCCCTATCTCTTGGTTTGGGTGGTGAATGACTTCTACATCCTTGTCTCGAAGATTTTCTGCTAGGGCGATTACCTCACAAACAACACTCATCAAAGATGGGTGTTGTTCATGAAGCTTCTTGAGACGGATCATTAATTGATCTATGTGAGCAATAAGTCATCTCTCTCGGGGATTGCATCTCATGTGGAGATACTAACAATGTAGTCACACGGTTTCTCCCTCCTCTTGCTGGAGGTTATAGATATGTGTAATTAGGGTCCATTTGGCTCCCACTAGGCAAGAATCCAACTAGAAAGTGTCTCGACCTCATAGCTAGCCTTTTTAAGTGGGTTTAGAGACCTAAACCAACGGCTTACTTTGCTTTCAAGGCTAATTTCGAATGAGTAGATCTTGGTGGGATCATCAATACGTCCTATGGTCTGGTAAATATGGTCAAACTTCTCTATGTATTGAATGGGATCTCCGGTTCCATCAAATTTGGTCATCATCCTTCATATGTGGATTGGCTTTGTTTTGCCCAACTCTGAGCCTCTAGGTGTTATATTGGTTGCAACTCCCCTTTTCATTGCCCCTTTCCATTTCAAGCACCATCCTTAGCATGTCTTCCGCGTACTCAATTTGTTTCAGGGTACGGGGTCTCTTGCCTTATAGGATTGGGCTGTGCTATTTCTAATGGCACTTATCCTTCGCCAGCCTTGCTTTGAGACTGTAGGCTTGCTGTGGTTGAGGACATGTTCTGTGGATTCCCTTGTGATCCCTTTGTAATGAGGTAGTCCTTGACATTGGCTCCTTTTTACCCCTCCCCGTGTGTTCCATGTTCCTCGCCCAAATAGAGGACTAGAATTGGGTTGCATGGTAAAGGTGCTTATGTAATAAGCTCCCATGGAGAACGTGACTCGTATAACTCGGGAACACTTTGAGTGCTAATTTTTTGCTGGGAGCGAAGGCTTGGTGATTTTGAGGAGATGTGGTTTGATACACTATAATTAATTGTATTATTATGATTTGCATCAAAGGTCATCGGTGCTTCTAGATCATTTTTGAGAATGGTTTTAAATAAGTTTTTTTTAATATAATTTTTGAAATCTTTGTTTGCTGGTAGGCTCACATGTCTAGGTTTACGCCTCTATACTCATGTCTCCAAGCTCATGTGTTTTAGGGGCTCATGTATGAAGGATTTCACCTTTAGGTTCACGTGTCAAGGCTCATGCCTCTAGGATTATGTCTCTAGACTCATGCCTCCAGGCTCACATATGCAAACTCATGCCTTTAGGCACATGTCTCCAAGCTTAGTATGCTAGCTCATGCTTTTTTCATATGAACTCTGCTCACGTACTTGCCTTATATGAAATGCCACCAATGCAATGCTTTTGATGTAAATATCCACACCTTATTATAGAGTATCCTCATAAAGACCCTGTACCATATCTCCCCCGCGTACTCTAAGCGATCCAAAACTTGTGCCAAACCCTAATGTAATTTCTTATGGAGGCACATGTTATAAATGCAGATTCGACCATGTTTACAAGGATTATCCCAATAGAGTGACAATCACCCCAATGAGACAGAAGCATCTATGGGGGGTTAGCACTATTTGGTGAACAAGCCTTGCACCATGGGGTGCATCACTATGTCGACCACCTTTCCAGAATCCCAAATGGAGAACCCCCTTTATAAGAGTGGAAGCTAATCTTACCAATACTATATTGCTTCACATTGACCACATACTAGAGTGTCGAGTGAAGACGTTGCTAATTTTTGGCCAATGGATTTCCAATTAGCTATCCCATCAAGAAGTATAGAGCCAGACGCCTCATTAGGAAGGCCGCTCCCTTTGATAGTAATAATGCTTTATAAGAAAGGTCAAGATGGAATCATGAGGAAATGCACCCCTAAAGATGACTTTATGTCCCCTTGAGCAATCCCATTCTGGCATAGGTGGAGGACACTTTGACAGGGACATGACTCTGCCTGCAAGGTTCTTCAAATCAAACTATGGTAGCCAACACTCTTTGGGGACATAGCTGAAGTTACCAAACTCTATGATTAATGCCAAAGGTTTACCATGGTCCAAGATAAGTATTGAATGCCCATAACCCCTGAAATTTTGGAACAACCATTTAAAAAATGGGGCCTAGACTTTGTGGGTCCGATTAGCCCATAGTCACTAAGGGAACCTAGGCACGCCTCATAATAGTTGCCACAAAGTGGGCTCAGGCCAAAGCTATTTAAAATGCTAATGTAAGATCCTCTATGAGAATGTGATTACTTATTTTAGTTACTAACTAGAAATATTGAGCAATCACATGGTACACATTTTATAATTGAAGTGGTGGGGTTCTTGCTCAAAGAGTTCCTTGTGATGCATAGAAAGTCAACACCCTACTACCCACAAGAAAATGACCAAGCCAAAACCATAAACTTAAGAGATTGTGCACTATCCTCACCAAGACAATAGAGGCCTCAAGAAGTGATTGGGAACATAAGTTATACTTTGCCCTATGGGTCCACCACACCGCATACAAATTGGCTATGAATAGCAAAACACCTTTCTAGCTTACTTTTAGGCTTGACACAATCATGCTAATGGAACACTTGGTTCCAAGCCTTCAAATTATAGCAAGGCATAACCTCATGGGAAACCCTCTAACAAAGAGGTTAGTTGCCTTAGAGTAACTTAAGCGAGCAAAGATTGCAATCCGCTTATGGGGATTGATGGTTGAGAAACTAGGATACAAGCAATGATGACCAACTAAAGGATGAGTGCATGAAAGTAGGAGATATGGTACTTAAAATGTCAAGAACACCAAATGAAAACTCAAGTACAGAGGAGGCCAAGGTCCCCATTGAGTCACAAAAATTGCTTCTCAAGGTGCAATAAAGATGGAGACCCTAGATGGGGTTGAGATGGAAGGATATTATAATGGTAGCAAGCTCAAACGTTACTATGGACCTCTTACCCAAGACATGTTGAAGGACTCTTACTATGCTTCGAAACTAGTGTATGGCACAATTAAGGAGGTCAACTCTACACATGGTCTAGTACCACTCTCTAATGTCAGAGCATGAGACAAAGTCTTGTATTCGAAGGTCAGATTTGAATAAGAATAAGCAATGATTTGGCCTAACTACAAATGTATAAGCACACGATCTAGCACCAAAATTGTTTTTGCTAAGGTTCTTTGTGAGTACTTTATGATTTTTTTGGAGTTTTTTTTATGGCTTTATAACTTTTTTAAGCACCCGATCCAGCACCAAAATTGTTTTTGATGAGGTTCTTTGTGATTACTTTATGATTTTTTTTTTGGCTTTTATAATGTTTTTTATATTTTATAAGCACCCAATCCAGCACCAAAATTGTTTCTCTGAGGTACTTTGAGAGTGCTTTATGTTTTTTTTTTTGGTTTTTTATGGTTTTTATAACATTTTTCTATATATTTCAAGGTTTTTTTATAGTGAAAACGGTCAACCAATTACTAGGTTTTGTGAGGCTTTTCACACGTATTGTACTTTACCCTTGGGGATCTTTAGTGAAGTGCAGGTAACAAGGATGGAGTATCCTTAGTGGCTCTTTTGTTTCTCTTGGAGTTCCTCCTTGGTTTTGGCTTGAAGATCTCATTATGAGAGGTTCGGCATTTGGATTATTACCTTGGCTCTCAATAATCTTGGGAAGGGTTGGTTTGACAAGGCTTGGAGCTTGTGGTGGATGATTATTATTATTATTTTGGCTTTGATAGGACCCATTTGCAATAAAGTGAGCAATTTCTAGACCTCCGAGGAGATTTGTTCTGGTTTTCCTTCTTCGAGAAAAACATTTATGGTTTGTTATTCAAATTTGATGGTCATGGTTCTTGCTCTCTAGTCGATGTTACAGTCATGTTTAGCTATCCATTCTCTTCCAAGGATGATTTCTTGGAGTCATGACAAAGAAACTAACTTCTGCGGGATACAAGTTTATGTGGAAATCAAGCTTCACACATCCTTCACATTCATTGTACAGTCGTAAAACAATTTACACTAAGGCCTTTATAAGATCGAGGATTGGTTTTCCTAATGAGATCCACCTCTCGACATTTTACTCATTTGTTTGGTTATGAAGTCCAAGAAAATACTTATGGCCCCTTCACTTCTTCTTCTCCATCATCATTATCTACTATAGCCATCTGGATACGTAGAATGCCTCTCTATAGTTTTGCTTTTTCTTCGCACGACCTTGGCTTTCACATGGAGCTTATTTTTCAATTAGGTCTCCTTTTTTTAAACTTTCCTTAGCTTGGTGGATGGGTGACGAGTTGTTCATAGTAAAGAGTTTCATATAACTTTCTAAGTTTACTGATAAAATCCCTCCATTTGGACTCCGTCCAATGTTTCTAAGTAGATAGCTTTTCCCATGTTCATTTTGTAAATCCTCAAAGGACCCATCCCCTAAGCTTGGCACTCACAAATTTTCAAGTAGGGTAGCACATATGAAGTGTCACTCATAAATTTTCAAGTAGGGAGCAAGTTTACTCTTAAACAACCATGCCAATGGAGGTGTTCCCAAGAAAAGAGGAAGAGGAGATCAGCTAAGTGGAAGAAACTAATATGATTGGAAAGAAATAAGAATGCATGAAAATAGAGATGCTTAATATCTGTCTAAATTTTAATGATTTTAATCTAGATAAGAAGATTTTATGTCTATATGGGATAGACTTCCCAAGTTTTGATGGGCTATATTTAAAATATAGATTTGCAATTCATGCATGAGCATGGTAAGATTAGTTATGATTTTTCATGAGATCCATGGGCATATTTATTGGATACTCTTTATTGACATCCATGTATATGTGATGATTCACATGATTCTGATATGTAGTAGATACTTTTATCTTACATAGAGGTAATATTTTATTCTTCATCAACATCTCTATTTAAAGATATGTTATTTTTAGCATATAATCCAAATCCATGGAAATGTGTCTATAGATATTATATTCTAATGGATATCCACTCTACTAATTTGTTGATATGCAATTACTTCTTGACCTTATTATGGTTTGAGCTTCTTATATTGTATGATCTTTATTGATACCCACCAATACAATTTATCGTACAACATAAGTGTGGCATTGTATGTTTGCATCTTGAAGATATCTAAGAGGGTAATCATGTGACATCTCTCTTGCTTGAGTTAGCAATTGTCCTCAATTGTGAGTATGTTTATCTCTTGTGATAAAAAGAGTAAAGTTTTAAATTATTGTCTTTGTAATATTTCTATTTAAAAATCATCTTTTTGCAACATATTTCAATAAAAAAATGTTATTTTAGAGCTTAGAAACTTTTCCAAGCACCATTTCTTGGAGAACTTTGAGAAAGGGTGGTGTATACAAATAGTGCTTTTGAGAAACAAGTGTCACTTTAGAGCTCTAACAACTTCATCAAACTTGGCTAAGCTCAAAATCTTGGATATTTTGGCTAAAAACATGGTAGTCTCTTAGAAATATGGTAATCTAAAAATATATCTTAAGAGAGAATGTGCTCATTTGTGTCTCGTTTTCATGGTAGGCTCAAAGGCTCAAATAATAAGATCTAGGATCATTAGATGCTCTACAGTTTAGTTAACCATTGTCACCAAAAATTCTTTCAAATGAAAGGTAGATCAAAGTTTTCCTCCAAGATTGTTTGGTTCAAGTTGGGAAAAAATGAACATCTCTATAAAGTCTAATTATCTCAAACATGGCTAGACTCACAAACGTGAGTATATCATACACTATACGTGTGACATGTCATTTAAATTTGCAAACTCATGGCCTTGAGTAAGTTTCTACACGCACATTTTTGAGTGAAATGTACTATTATTCGAGGTCTAAGTTTGGCTTAATTATAAGTTCTATGAAAGGATTGTTGATAAAATAGAATTTTTGTGTGATAATTTGTTGAATGCGTGATAATTATAAGTTCTATGGAAGGATTGTTGATAAAATATAATTTGTGTTTGAAGGTTTTGACTGGTGTGTGAGGGTTTTGACTTGTGAGTGAAGATCAACTCATGTTGTGAGTGGGTTTAATCATAACCATGAGTGGAAATTTTATAATTGTAGCCACAACTATACAAATATGAGTCTATGAGAAATTGACTTACAATAATATTTGAAGATAAAAACACGAGTGAAGTGGGCACTCTCATAGGAAATATTGTGGCTTAACTCATAAAAATGTGTTCTTATTAGGTGTTGTGATTACCAAATTCATACTCATAAAGGATGGTCTTAAGTTGTGAGTGATCAAGATTGGCAATAACCGTGAGTGAAGAATAACTCATGCTCATGAATCTACATTGATTTCGAGAAATCCCATGTGTTAGTTATTTTTACCACATCACCTTAAATTGCACTATAATTGTCATATGATTAAGGTCTAGGAGGTGCCTATATTTTCACTGGTTTTGTTAGGTCTAAATATATAACAAAATGAAAATAGTGAAATCTCAACTAGTCACATAAGTCTACAAACTTATGTGTGATGAGTGACTCTAGACTATGGAAAATTTACAAAGAGTGAGAAGTTTAGGATTTTATACCATTTTTAAAGGGTTTTCCTTGGGATTTGAAGCTATGAGAGTTCTAATGTCTATCCTTATCTTAATGTTTCTAATTATTAGAAAGCGAACATCTTAAAGCATCCATTTTGAGTTTTTAGTGATTTTATTATTTACAAAGAAGACAAATAAACATACTATAGAACTTAAAAATTAATCCATTTATTGTACATAATAGCCTCTAGCTTTATGACCTACAAGTTTATAAAGCATGTACATATTCACACGAATTAAGGGTTTTTCCTAACCTAGCATTCTTGCAACAAAAAACATATGAAAAATAGAGTTAAAGACTATGAACTTTAAGAAAAGGGAAACAACTTCATGGATCACATAAGAAAAAATATAACCTACACAATGGTACCCCAAGAAATTGTATAGTTTTTTATGTGTGACCTTTTAATCAACACCTAAAAAAATATACCAATAGCACAAAATAAGTACCAAAACAATAGTGAGAATATTTTTGGGTAATCTCAATAGCACAAAACAAAAACCCAAATAATACGAAGCCCTAAGACTTATCAAACTAGGAAGTTTGTAGTCATTACATAGCTCAGCATAGAAACAAGCCCTAAGATTCATCAAATGGCACCTCAACTATGAAGTTTGTAGTCATTACATAGCTTGGCATAGAAACAAGCCCAAAGGGCACCTCAATTGTGAAGTTTATAGTCATTACATAGCTTGGCATAGAAACAAGCCCTTAGAGTGGGTGGGAACAAGCCCAAAGGGCACCTCAATTGTGAAGTTTATAGTCATTACATAGCTTGGCATAGAAACAAGCCCTTAGAGTGGGTGGGGAAGCCCTTAGAGTGGGTGGGGATAACCTCTTGGTTTTGGCATGCGAAAGCCTCTTGTTGGCTTGAAGGGAAGAGACATGGGTGCATGCAAAGAAGAGAGGCGGGATTTGGTCTCTAAGTATGGAGTGGGGGAGATGCTATGAGAGTTCTTTATTGTTGAAGATGCACATTATGGAATAGAGCAGTAGGCAGAGATGTCATGAGTTCTTTGTTGTTGATGCACATGATTGAATAGAGCAGCAGGCAAAGATGTCGTGAGTTCTTTGTTGATGCCAAGACGACGTCCACACTCCAAGGAAGATAACCGGTAGCTTCCAAGGCGAAGACGCCCCCCCACACACACACACGATGCACATGTGGACAAGAACACATGGGCAAAATGACCATCGTATCAAAGGTGCCCAAAGTAGACAAGAACACATGCAGCACAAGCTATATAGAGAGGGGTGCTCTCCTCCTATGTAACATCTACACCAACACACACAAGTGTTGTAGCTAGTGTGACCAATGTCAAGGGGCTAGATTTCATGGGATCTTTCAAAAAGGTGACACCAAGGCCGAACAAGTACATCATAGTCACAACCGAGTATGTTCATGATAGTGCACATAAAATCAATTACATATTACCCAAGATGTAATGGGCATCACAATTAAAACACTTTATAGGAGGACAACCTATAAAGTCACAATAGACCCCACACCCCTTTTAGGCTACTCTATGGCCTTGAAGCGGTAGCTTCCTTAGAGTTTTTGATCCTAAGTTTAAGAGTAATAAAGTGCAAATCCATTATACTCATTATAGATTTAATTACTAGGTGGTGCGAGATTCATCAAAGTAAGCGAGTGGATAAATGGCCACTTAAAGCAAGTGAGTGGAGCAATGGCCACTCAAAAAAGGACATCGTAAAATTATGGGCATTATTGCCAAAAATCATATAGCCTTGGGGTATGCACTACTAAGAAAATACCACATTTCCATGGCATTCGCTAACTATGTCTAAACACCAAGCCTTTGTGTGAAGTGCTTTATACAGTCATGGTGTTGGTTAATCACTTACCTTTGCCTATAGCCAAGGTGACAGTGGAGGGGAACATCCAGCTTTTGCTTGGTCTAGGCCACCTTGAAAACTTCTATAACCTATAGTGGTTCCCACCTCGAGTGAACATTTTTGAAGAAGTAGTAGGGAACTACAACTGTGAAGGGCATGACTACACACCCATTGTAGGACACAAAGTAGAAGTGCCTTAGTATAGAACATTAAAGATTTCCTCTACCTGTAGGATGAGGAAACATGAGAAGATGTGGAGAAAAGCATGTTGACACAAGTTTTACCCAAGAGTAACAAAAAAGGCCTCACACCAAGGCATCAATTTTAATAAGATGGAAAATCAATGAGAGGCCTCTTTCTACTAGTTCATTAGGATGTTATTTGAAAATTGGGAAATGCAGATGAGAAACATCGGAGAAAATGCACAGAGTGCCTACAACACTAGGTCTTGTTGTTTCTTGGAATGATAAACGACTTTGTAAGGGCCTATCTCATTGAGAAGGAAAAATATATTGGAGGAAAGAGAGCAGCTAAAGAGGAGCTAGCAAGAAAGGTGAAGAAATCTAAAAAGGAGCAAAAAAAAGGATGCCAAAAAGGTCGAGAAGAAGAAAAAAGAGAAGGAAAGGAAAGAAAAAGGAGAAGTAGAAAGGAAAGCTTAGGAGGTGGAAAGGGAAAGGAAAGCCTAAGAAAAGGCAAAGAATAAATAAAGAGAGGGGGTAAGAAGGAAAGCCAAGGAGGAGGAAGCAAAAAGAAAAGTTAAGTGAGAAAAAGCAGCACAAGAACAAACTCGAGAAAAGAGAGAGACATAGGAACAGCAAACATAGGAAGAAATTCAGAGAAAAGAAGTGGAGAGAGAGAGAGAGAGAGAGAGAGAGAGAGAGAGAGAGAGAGAGAGAGAGACCACACAAATAAGCTTGAATAAGCAAGGGAGAATTTACAAAAGGTTCTATAAAGGTTAAATCAAGCAAGGAAGGAGGAAAATAGAACTGAAGAAATCATTGCAAAAGCTTTGGTGGGCTGAGCATAGATACTAATCAGAAGCTTGGAATAACAAACAATCAAAGAAGCCAAGGCAAGACAAAGAAAGGAGCAAGAAGTTGAGAACTCCTAAGAAAAAGAAAGAAGAGAAGTAGAAAACAGAGTGCACGAGCAAGCGAAACAAATAGCTTGCCAGAAGGCACAAAAAGAACCAGAGCAAAAGGCACGGGAAGAACAGAGGCTACAAAGAGAAAAAGCACAATCAAAAGCCGAGAAAGCAAGAAAAGAAGAGGAAGAGGCCAAAAAACGTACTGAAGAAAACTTGGGATTCTAGGAGTTATCACCATACCTCGAGTCAAGCCAAATGAACAAGCCTTAAGAGAGGTGGGCAAAGTAAGAACAAAGCAACCTAAAATTGAAGAGATGCTTTACCTATATAGGGGTGCCAATGGTGTTGGAGCCAAGATTTGAATTAGGGTTAGCTCCAAATGCTGCAAAAATAAGGGAGGCCTCACTAAGAGCCGATCTCACAAGCATCAACACTATTTTTTGGGCTCTCACCACCTTGGTGTCAAGCAACATCTTTGAGTTTAAACATAAAGAGGCCAAGAGCTACGAAAATAACTGCAGGCCAAGAGAAGAAAAGGAAAGGCTTTAAAAACTCAAAATCTAGAACTATACGAGAGGGATGCAAAGAACTAAAACTATAACTTCAGGAGGTAGACTTAAAGAAGAAAAAGAAAAAATCATTGAATGGGAGCAAAGAGTAGCACTAGTAGAAGAAAGAATCAAAGAAGCACGATAGCTTTTAAAAGAACATATCGACGTCAATGCAAATCTTAAAGCAGCCAATGACACTCATCGAAGAACTTACTATCAGCAAGCAAGTGGCCAAAATTTTCTTAAGCACATTCTAAGTGAACTGCTCAAGAAAGGAGGAGACATCACCATTAACTTCCAAGCTCTAGAGGAGATGGTAGAAGGAATGAAGCCAGAGTACATAGGAGCCCTAGAAGAGGCATGGCGGGATCCAGACTCTTCAAAGGCTAAAGCAAAGAAGAGAACTAATAAGACAAAAATTAATGAAATTAACATAACAAAGATGCAATTGAGCAAATCAAAAGAACATATATGAAATCAAACATCTTTTAAACAACATATTAAACTCAAAAGACAAAACTTTCCCTTCTTGATGCATAAATAAACACCTTGCAAGACATAAAGAAAGATAGAAAAAGAGTGTGGCACCAAGCAAAGCTAGGGCCTCCCTTCATTAAGGTGGTGCATGCAACCCCTAAAAATGGTAAGAGAAAAGGGAAATCTGTGCCTAATCTACTCAAACAATGTTGAAAGAAAAAAGAGGGCCAAATTTATGAAATCATTTAGGATGATGACGAGGCAAAATCCTCTAAAAAGACAGTAGAGATAAAATCATGAAATCCTCGTCATCATTCAAGATGATGATGAGGCAGAATCCTCTAAATAGATAGTAGAGATGAAATCATGAAAGATTTGGAAGACATGGAGGCCAGCAAAGTAGAAGAAACCTCGAATGAGAAAGAAGAAAAAGAAGACCTAGAACCTGAAAATTCAAAAGAGGAAGATTCAAATGAGGCAGACTCAAGGCGATCGAGTGGTAGCAAAAACTTAAGAGCAGGCTTAGGAATAGGCAATTCAAAATTCCAAGAAGACTTTATCTCAAGCAATCTGATTCAAGGATCAAGAGAAGTTCAAATCCAAGATAAATTGAGAAGACAACCACCCGAGGGCAGTAACTTATGGAGAAAAGGAGATAAGACAAAATGCAGAAAGAAGCTAGAACATCACAACAATTTGTTGAAATGATAGAAGAAGACAAGCTATACAAAAGTTTCCATAAAATCAAGCAAGGATTACCAATGACACAGGTAGCCTACTCTGTACCATATGTGTCATCCAAGATACATTCATAACTTCTAGATTTAGAACCAGTATAGCAAGTAGCAGAGGATGACAAAGCCCCTCTTTGATGCATGCAACCATGACAAACTTCAGGTCAGTCAGGAGGAGTATGGAGCTGAAATATGTAAGCTCAGTTTATGTTTGTGTGAGCCTTATGGGTGAGTTGATATATTATGTGGGATGTTATTTATTATGAGAGCCACACAAGAAGATGTGGGATAGAGATTGCCACACGGCATGATGATGTGTAAAGGAGATTGGGTCAATGGCTATCTATATTAGAAGCCTTTCATTGTATGCTTGATATCATATGCAATAGAGTATTGTTGAGTGTGCTACTCTCTCTCTCTCTCTCTCTCTCTCTCTCTCTCTCTCTCTCTCTCTCTCTCTCTCTGTGAGATCCCGGTCTCCACCGCGCAACGGATTCGGGGTACTAGCAGCGGAAGTAGCACATCGTGCACGGGTAGGGGTCTCACACTCGGGGCCTCGCCCACCACGGATATCCGGACAAGAGACTAATCCGTCGGTTTGTCCAAAACCGAAACCGGAAAAACTTCCTTTACCCGGAAAGCATGGGCGATTCCACCAGGATAACTCTTTACTCTAACGTAGTCAAGATCATTACGGATCAACTGATCTGACTGCACCTTTAACGGTACTTGGTCAAATCAAGGAAGAAACTTGCACTTGGATCATTGGGATCAATGCTTTTTCCCCCATCAAGAGGCACAGCCGTTGATTCCTATCCATAGAACAATTTCTATCTGGGATTTACTTCATCTATCGTAATAATAGAAATTAAATCTCGATTTACGGATCCATCAGTCCAGCCTAACCCCATCCAGTCCCATGGGTTAGCCATCCAGTCCAAGGGGTTAGCCAACCGCCCAACCACTGTAGTGATGGAATCCAATTAAGAATTTGGTTAGGTTTTGTCCCGGGTACCAAGGAAAAGAGTTCCAAGGCCCCCTAGCCGGAAGTTCATGCAAACATAAAACTAGTCACACCACTTACACACCCAATATGAAATTGCCTTTTTCTTAGCATCAACTAGCTTTAAAATAATCCTTTAATAAAACCATTATGTCACTGATGACAATACTCAAAGTCTCTGGTTGAATCCTTATTTCCAGTCATTCATTCATTGGTTTACTTATGGCATCATTGGCAACCAGAACGCTCACCACCTGTTCGCTCAGGGGCCTTTTCCATAGTTCCTAGCTCATAGTAACCGGCAATATATTCATATAATAGAATGGAATCTCCGTGGAAGATTAGCTAGATCAACCCACAGATCCATATAAAAGAGCCATGGACTCATCCGTTGAGGACCAGTAAGGTCAATCAACTAGATCCATGCCCGGTTTCAGAAAACAACTCTTACTCCTTGTTCCAATATCTTCCACGACGCACGTGTGGGTATCTTCGACGACCCAGAGCCCGGGCATCGTATGGTCAGCACCCTCTAGGATCCTTCGCAGGTGACCTAGCGCTTCACTCATAGGCCGCTTCCTTGGTCCCTCATCCATCGTACCGGAAGCTCACCATTTAAATCGAACCGAGGCTGGTCAAGACCTCGATCGACCTTGCTACGCGAGACATCCTCCATTGACTCTCCGTCAGCAGTTGCAACTTTATCAGTTCGGTCTTCATGACGTTAATCCTCAAGACGGTCAAAATGCTTCTCCAGCATTCTTGACATAAAACAGTCATTTACAAACAGTCACAAAATACAGTTTCTATAACGAACTCTTGTCCTTCCATATTATCCACTCTCGGACCACATTACTTATTCCACATTCCATTCAATGTGTACTCGTTCTCATCCATTCACTCATATAGACTACACATTATCTCACATACACCTTCATATTCATTATTCTACATACATATCCATGTTCGTACGTCCACATCATACATCCAATTTCACATTCATACATACGCATCTACATGCATACATCCACATCCACATCCACATTCATACATCCATACCTCCATTTCCACATCCACACATCCACATTCATATTCATACATCCACATTCACATGCATACATCCATTTTCACATCCTCATTCATACATCCACATTCACATACATACATCCACATCCGTATCTACATCCATACATCCACATTCACCTCTTCATTCACATTCATATCCATACATCTACATCTACATACATACATCCACATCTACATACATACATCCATACATCCACATCTACATATATACATCCATTTTCACATCCTCATTCATACATACACATCCACATACATACATACATACACATCCGTATCTACATCCATACATCCACATCCACATCCACATTCACATTCATACATATACATCTACATGTATACATCCATTTTCACATCCTCATTCATACATACACATCCACATACATACATACACATCCGTATCTACATCCATACATCCACATCCACATCCACATTCACATTCATACATATACATCTACATGTATACATCCACATCATATTCATACAACCATATTACATCCATTCTCGTCCTAACACATCCCATATACATCTTAACACATCCTAACTCATCTTAACACATTCTATCACATCTCATACACATCTTATCACATCTTTTCACATCTCATACACCTCTTATCACATCCTATCACTTTCTATACGCATCTTATCAAATCTTATCACATCTCATACACCTCTTATCACATTTCATATCTTTTTTAAGAGAATTCTTATATTTGATATAAGATTTCTCTACACATTTATTTATGCATAAATTCCATTTAAGGAGACTAACACTTTTGAAATTAAAATCAATCTTTTATGCATCTTCTTATGCATAAATTCAATTTGGTAGGAATTACACTTTTAGAATAAAAGAATTTCTCTTATGCATCTAAGTTATGCATAAAATCCATTTATGATGAAAATCACACTTTTAGTATAAAAAGAATATCTTTTATGCATACCTCTATGCATGAAATCCAATATGATAAAAGTAACACTCTTACAATAAAATAATTAACTTTTATGCATACCTCTATGCATGAAATTCAATTATGATAAAAGTCACACTTTTATAATAAAATAATCAACTTTTATGCATACCTCTATGCATGAAATTCAATATAATAAAAGACACACTTTTATAATAAAATAATCAACTTTTATGCATACCTTTATGCATGAAATTCAAATATGATAAAAGTAACACTTTTGATATAAAAATTTATCCATTATGCATACTTCTATGCATGAAATAAAAATGATAAAAGTAACACTTTTGATATAAAAATTTATCCTTTATGCATACTTCTATGCATGAAAATAAAAATGATAAAAATAACACTTTTGATATAAAAATTGATCCTTTATGCATACTTCTATGCATGAAAATAAAAATGATAAAAATAACACTTTTGATATAAAAATTTATCCTTTATGCATACTTCTATGCATGAAAATAAAAATTGATAAAAATAACACTTTTGATATAAAAATTTATCCATTATGCATACTTCTATGCATGAAAATAAAAATGGTAAAAGTAACACTTTTGATATAAAAATTTATCCATTATGCATACTTCTATGCATGAAAATAAAAATAATAAAAGTAACACTTTTGATATAAAAATTTATCCATTATGCATACTTCTATGCATGAAAATAAAAATGGTAAAAGTAACACTTTTGATATAAAAACTTATCCTTTATGCATAATATAAAAATTCAACTTCTCCATGATTATAATGAATTTCTTTCAATTAATCTAGGATGATAATTCCTAGAATATGGTAGGAAGTCCTCTTTTTATGATTTGAATGAAATTATTTTATGCGTAATTTTTATAAAAATTTTGCCATAGCTCCGCTGCTATGAGACTGAAAAATCTCAAATTTTTTTAAGGGATAAAGCTGATCATTAAAGAAATAATTAGAATGGTCTCTAATTGGATCATTAATCCATAATGGATTGAATCATCAATATACATAAACTAAAAGCATAGAAAAAAACCATTAATTTGGCCTCAAGCATAGCTTAATCTTGGATTAAGGAAAAGCTTCATTTGGATTGAGAATGGGTCATGAGTATGACCATTTCTTGAGTGAGAGAGAGAAATTACATAAAAACCATTAGAATTAAGCATAAATGGAAATTTATGTAATTCTTAACTATCATTAATCACTTAACTTCAATAGCATTCATCAAATTATGTAACTCTTCACTAACATTCATCAATTCACTTCAATAGCATTCAAAAACCATTCCAATTAAGCTTCTCAAGCTTGAGAGGGGTTGAGAAGAGAGAAACATTGAGAAATTATAGAAAAGATCAAAATTCACCATTTACCTTACAAATTGCTTGTTTCTTTGTTCACGGTAGAGGCCCCCAACCAATCAATTGGTTAAGTATGTTGATGGAGCCACCAATGGGGATTGAAGAAAGAGGGAAGCTCCAAAAACTAGTGAATTATTAATGAATTCACAGTTCTTGGCTTAGGTGGAGTAGAGTAACGATGCATAAACACTATATATTTTTCAACAAGGGGGAGGCTTCTATTTATAGGAAAAATTGAGCTCCTAACCAAACAAATTGATTCTAGAATTTTCTAAATCGGTTTGGTCAATATTTGACCATTTTTAGGTCAGTTAAGCTAACTTTTTGGAACTAGACTTGAATGAGGAGAGAGGAGAGATGAAATATCTCAATTTTTATGAGTTTAAAACTCATTCAAGCATGTGAAATATGCACCTCCTTTAAAGAACTCCCCTTCCTTACATATGTGTCATAATGAAATCATTATACCCAAAATATCTCATATTTTTAATATTGCTCATAGTTTTTTACTAATAAACCTTGAACATTTTCAACTCTTCATCTTATGTGATCATTTACTCATTTTTGGATACCCAAAATATCTCATATTTTTAATATTGCTCATAGTTTTTTACTAATAAACCTTGTACATTTTCAACTCTTCATCTTATGTGAGCATTTACTCATTTTTGGGTATCTTCTTTTACAAATTGGATTTATCTCCTCCCTACACATGGATTGATGCTATTGGCCCATAGGAACCTTAATTGGACCATAATCCAAAAATTTCTGAAAGTCTAGACCCTTAGGCTAAGGTCCTTTATACCCATTTCCAATTAATTCCAATTGCACATTGGAAAGTTCTTTTTGAATTTCTGTTTCAGGGGAACTTATTTTTATAAGATGAGATAATTTTCTATCCAAAAATATTAAAATTTTGAATATTCTCTCTCTAGAATATTTTCTCTCTCTAGGTTAAAACAGTTAGAAACAAGTCTTTTATATTTCTGAAGAGGGATTGATTACAGGGGAAGATGCTGGACATTTTGAGAGGTTGGGGAGGAATCTTACACTCTCTAGTCGTGGAATGTTTATCACACCTTAATATTATGCTTTATCTTTTGTCTACCACCATGATCAATCCCATATTAGGATTTTCAACATGGTATTAGAGCTAGGATGGGCTCTTGATTATGGTGGATATCTATGTATGGTAGTTTTTATGAGAGTTAATTTGATTAAGCATATGTTATATTTTTAGCATTTTCTTATGAAAAAAATTAAGCACACTCATTATCATTATGATTGCATTATTGAAAGGGATTATGTTCTTGGTGAACTCTTTGGGTCATTTAAGAGAGTATGAAGCTACCAATAAAAGTTGCAAGGAGAGATTTGCAACATGGAGTGCTACCACAGAGGTTGGAGCAAAGATTTCAGCAAGGATAAAGCCTTGCTGTATCATTAATGGAGCTACCAAGAGAAGTTATCATAGAAGGTAATTTACAAAATTTGCCTCAATGTTTTTGGTGTTTGAGCTTGGATTTGCTCAAGTTGGAAAAGTTGCTATGTGATGGGATCATGAATCCCATGGTTCTTTGCATTGGGCAAAGAGGTTGAAGTTGCAGCTTGTCCAATCGGAGGCAAAAGATTGTGGGGGCTGATTTGCAATCCATGGTGGAGCATAATAGTTTTCTCATGGTAGATCATTGGCAGTGGAATGTTAGTTGTTATGGATGGCTATGGCTAGATATTAGTTATGTGTTCTCCACTTGCACGGCCTTAGTAAGCATAGTGCCATTCCAAAGAAATTGGATGTGGCATGTAGGTGAGTATGCAATATCTTGTTAGTTTGGCTACTAATATATGACTTTGTTTATGTTTGGATATCCTCCTAGGGATCTTTCACATGATTTAAACATCTATTGCATCACTATACACAAATCATCAATGGATGTGTTCTTTGGCCATCTGACAAGTTTTCTTTTTGTTGATGCTCAATGATTTTCTCTTCTTCCATCTTCTTACAGTGCTTCTCATCCAAATTACTTGTTTTGAGAATTGAGAGTTTGCTTTTTGTTGCAATGATGCTCTACTCAGCAATCGTTTCTCTTCTTCCATCTTTTTACACTACTCCTTCTCCAAATTTCCCAAGGATTCAGAGTTTGACCTACACTCACCCTTAAGATGAATGTCATATGTTTATTTAATGCGACCTTTGGCATATAAAATATGATGGCATTAAGCATACTCCGAGCCCTGCATTGGCATGATTGTAATAGAATAAGATTAGAACTAGCTAAAGAACATGTGCTTTTCCACTGAGACCTATATTCAAAGAGAAGACAAGAAAACCCACCTTCGTAATATTTCTTCTATATGTGTACTTATAGCTTTCTTAATTTCACGTATCTTAATATTTATACTCATATTCATTCCATAAGGGTAGACACTAGCCTTGACATCATTCAAGTGCTAATATTTCCTTTATTTGCATAGTCTTGGCCATGGGATTGATAGTAGAGAAGTTCACAAACGAAGGCTTCCACACATGGCAAGTAAAATCAAGTATCTA
This sequence comes from Cibotium barometz, assembly GCF_041138505.1. Classification (NCBI taxonomy): domain Eukaryota; kingdom Viridiplantae; phylum Streptophyta; class Polypodiopsida; order Cyatheales; family Cibotiaceae; genus Cibotium; species Cibotium barometz. The sequence continues at coordinate 15,308,401 of NC_141101.1, forward strand.
CTTATGAGAGAAGAGGGGGATTGTAAATGCGAGAGAAGAGGAGTGTATGCTATAGTTTGAGGGGCATTGTAAATGGGAGATAAGAGGGGCATTGTAAATGGGAGATAAGAGGAGTGTATGAGAAGTTTGGATTGAGATGAATAGATGGAAATGAAAAAACATATATCCATCATTACATTGGGATTAAGTGATGCATTCATACACTATAGTTTATCAAAGGAGAACTCAAAAGGGGCATACAATGAATTGGAAAAAAATTTAGGGCTAAAGTGAAAGAACTCTAAAATCAGCCTTAAATTTCTTCTTCTTTTTTTGGACATGAAATTAATGATTCTTTTCCCGCACATGTCAACAAAAATGAAGAGCATCATGCAACAACTAGCAAGTATTGGCTTCCCCTGTAGAAGAAAAAGATGCCATTGCCATCCTATTGAAAAGCATGCCAAGTGAAGAGATTAGACCGTTGTAAGCCACCTTGAATAATTTTCCCAACCCAAAGCTTAAAGGCATAGAAGTTGCACTTATGAGTAACATATTTTTTACTCTGAATCTCATGTATTAACACATGGGTAGGAACATCACCATACTGGATATATATAGGAGTGGCATGTATGATCGATGCAAATTAGATATCGATTAAAAATTTGGATGTCTTGATAGCCAACATCGAAGTCATCCCCTTGCCTTGACATGATAGAAACAACCTCATTAGCCGTGGGCATGCCAATTACTATCTAGAGGAAGAGTGGCTCTCGTAAATTATCATCTTGAAGACTGCATGTGGATTGCTTCTCAATACTTCCCCTACAGCTCATAAAAATACATGGATATATGGATTGCATGCATCATTCTCTTAAAACAATCCCAAAATACAAGGATCCAAACCAGGCTTGCCATCCAAACGGTTTTGTAGCTCATGCTCTCTATCGTACATGTATAATTATGTCCTCTTGTTTTGCTTCATTTGGCAGCAACAAAGTTCCAACATGATGATATACACTACCATGAACTCAAAAGTTATATACATCTCCATGATAATATACACTACCATGAACTCAAAATTTATATATACCTCAATAATGATATACACTACCATGTACTCAAAAGTTATATATACCTCCATTTTCATAAAACATTTCATTAATATGAGAACCCAATGATACAAAAGCTAGGGCACTATTGTAAGCCATATGTTCTTCCTAAATAATTTGCTTCTTATGGCATCATTGCCATATGATATAATTTTTAGAATCTCAGGTGGTTCCTCTAATGGCAAAAGTGACACATGTCTTACTTTACAACAACACTTTCCCACAACCTAACGTATATATATTTTTGTCTCATGTTTCCAAAATTGAGTATAGAAAAACTACTAAAATGATTAAAATATCCTATGAGTGAAGAGTAGGAGTATTGAACACCAATGGGCATGTACATATCCAGGTGCCCTATACCCTCTCTTAAGGGAAATTGATGAAGAATAGAGAGGCACCCTCCTCTACTTGTCATCACACCCTTGATGTGAAAAACATGTTCTCATATGCAGTTGAATGGCAAGAAGACCTAGTTGGATCGAACTGATTCCAATCGGTGTATCTATACATTCCTTTCTCGAGAAGTATATCATCGCAAGTTGCATTCTTGGTCACTACATTCTTTTGTCAAATGCCACTACCTAGAATAACCAATTCCTATGCTAATAAAATCCACCCTTACTTCTACATTTCTAATTGCATGTTTTTTAAACATTGGTCTTTATCTAGCCATATAACAATGTGCTTTGCATGTTAAATCCAACAATATTCTCCAATAATCAAGACCTGGTAAATGCGAAACATTACCCGATTTCGACAGTCTATCTTTACTTCATCCTACCAACTTCTATTTACAAACACAACTAAGTCAAAGACTTTAAGCTCACCAAATCTCTCTCTCTCTCCCCCACCAGACCCCACTCTGGCATGACTCTAGACCGCCAGCGGGCCATGGCACTACAACGAACCCAATGCCCCAGACTCCTTGGACCTCGCCCAACAACACAAACATCAGCCCCAACTTCAGGAGATCTTGGAGAGGCACAAAGCTACCTTCCCACACCTGGCGGATCTGCAGCCTTCTACAATAACCCCATGCTCAATATCCTTGATAGCCCCCTCCACCTACCAATGGGTTAGCTCCATAGGTTGTACGATGATGATGTTCCCACTTTGTATCATATGGCTCAAATTTGACATTCCACACCCATAGCTCTAGGCTTTGTTTTCTTTTGTACCATGTTGAGATTACATGGACACTATTGTATCACTTTTGGTCTCACAGACCCACTGGGTCTTTTGAAGATGTTGTATCTCTCTCTCTCTCTCTCTCTCTCTCTCTCTTCACGTATTTATACAGACATGCATACACATATATATACATAAAGACACATGTATGTATCTATCTATATACGTGTACTTAAACCACCCTTGCTTCTACATTTCTAATCACATGTTTTTTAAACATTTCTCTTTATCTAGCCATATAATGATGTCCTTTACATGTTAAATCCAATAATATTCTCCGTTTAAGATGTGGTAAATGTGAAACATTATCCAATTTTGATAGTATATCTTTGCTTTGTCCTACCATCTTCTATTTACAAACACAATTAAGTCCCAAATACTTTAAGCCCACCAAATCTCGCTCTCTCTCTCTCTCTCTCTCTCTCTCTCTCTCTCTCTCTCTCTCTCTCCATGTATTTATACAGGCACGTATACACACATGTATGTATGTATCTATATATGTGTACTTAAAGAAAATAATTAACATTTTAATACTTTAAAGAAGTTAATTAAATAATATAAGTTTGAATACATAATGATCATCAAGACGCTTTTCAAATGTGTGATTCATCTTGGTTATTAAAGTTGTAATCTTATTCAAAGTTATATTAAGTTGGTTATTTATACCTAACATGGCAACATGACCATCTAACTTATCATGTTACTCCTTCATAACATTAATAGTCTTTTTACAACCTAGTCCTCTCAAAAAACATCGACACAAATATAACACACGTTCGTGCAGCTTTTTCACAATCTCCTTAATTTAATGATTGCTAGTTACACTGGAAGCAATAGATTCTCTCGTAGAACTACTTTCAGCATGGTCATTACTTAAGTGGCAACCCAAGCTACTAATCATGCTCTCCACATTAGACATGCACGAGTTGGTGGTGACACCAATGGATTGCTATAGTTTTTCTGATTTTGGAGAAACATTTTTCTTCACATGGATTGCAATAGTTTTTTTGAAGTTGGAGAAACACTTTTCTTCACACGGTGTGGCATCGCTCTTATTACCGACCTTTTCATATATCACCCATATACACACAAAATTTGTTGCAAATAAAACAACTTGCTCCTATCTCAAATCACCTCACCTTTTTGAGGTTTTGAATGCTCTGTAGCAAGGCCTTTTGTCATCAACTTCCAAAGAACGTTGCAGTAAGGCCTTTATTATGATCTTTGTTGTCCATGTTATTAAACATATAAGAACAATTAAGTACTTTTATTATAAGTTGTATAGGCCTTTTATTTATGTTTAAAATTTTATTTAATCCTTAGGAATCTTTATTTCATGTGCACATGAAAGGTTATAGATAAATAAAATATTTTTAAAATAATAATAATAATATATGAAATAAAAATTTACCAACATACAAAAAATTAGTCGATAAATATTATAAAAATCTTCTTATTATTCCTCATTAATTTTGATACTATCAATATCAATATTAGTATTAATCTATATTGGTAATGCTAATATTTATATGTACTAATATTAACTTATATTGCAAAGACTAATATTTAAATGTACTAAATATTAATCTATAAATTATTTTAAAAAATATTTCATTAATACTTATTGTTTTCTTTTTATTATCTATAAAAAACACTAAATATTTACCTATACTACTAATATTAATATTTACCTATACTAAAGATTAATTTGTAAATACTTTAAATATTCATCTATACTAAATATTAATCTATAAATACTCTAAAAAACTTATTTTAATATTGACCTATACTATTAATATTAATATTCACCTATAATAAATATTTTATTAATCCTTATTAATTTTTATCTCTTTGTGTGTGCACATGTACGCATGCACGTTCATATAAGGGAATGCATTATGTGTGACTAACATGTGTGTGCTCTATATTATGTGTGACTAACATGTGTGTGCTCTATATTAATCCCTAATAATTTTTATCTCTTTGTATGTGTACGCATGCACATTTATAAGGGATTGCATTATGTGTGACTAACATGTACGTGTTATATTGTTCTTACATGCACTCATAAGCATATACAAACCCATATCCACAAGCATCCACCCAATCATATGTACACTGCAAACACACACAAGCAAACGTATCCACACAAACATGAACACACTCTCAAGTGCATGCATACCTCCCATAAAAATCTCTACATTCTAGAAGGTTCCAATATACACCTCCCCTAAGCTATTCTTTTCACCTTCTAAATGACCAATTCTCTCTCTCTCTCTCTCTCTCTCTCTCTCTCTCTCTCTCTCTCTCTCTCTCTCTCTCTCTCTCTCTCTCTCTCTCTCTCAGATTGACCAAGCTTACCGAACGAGAGTTTGGGGCACACTGAAAGTTGCAAGTTCTCTACTCTCTCTTTGTAACTAACATCTTCGCTTACTCATTTAGCACATCTTCGTTCGTGGGCTACTGGTCTTTGCATATGCGAGATGGTAGTCTTATCATGCTCATGAGTTGTGATCTTCTAACACTCAAGCCATGCCCATTTTATAATATTGTTTAAGCCACTATCCCCAAGATATAGTCATGAGAGAAAGAGTGCAAATGGAACATCCCTTAGGTCATAAAATCATATGGCCAGACATTGTTACTACCCAATCCTTGATGCACCTAGTGTGGTCAAATTTTGTACCCGTGCCCTCCTTAGATAACTATTACTAGAGCGGCTCATCACCTCATCTAGTTTACTAGATCAACCCAAGCTAGACCTTTGATTGACATGTTGAAAACAAAGCAATAACCTTTTTTATTTCCCTAGTGCATATGAAGAAAGAAATGTTTTGTGCAAACAATCCAACACACTAATACAAGGGCACACCTAGAAAGTTTACTTTAGAAGTTGTTGGCTTGGTCTTTTATCCATTACAATTGTAGTGCATTTAGCTCAAATAATTGGGAGAAATATCCATCAAGAATGAAGTGGTCTCTGCTTGCCTTCTTCTATGTCAATATGTGGAGCAAGCTTCTCATGAAGTTTTAGAGATAATGACTGCTTCAATAGACTAAAAACTTAAAGGTTCTATTTGACGATCAAGAAATTATTTGTTAACAATACTTTGCCAAATGAATTTTAAGAGATAGTTGCCACTTCTTGGAAAGAAAATTGTTGTCTCCATTGATAATATAGAGAACTACTTAGGAAAGAAAAGTTGATTGTAAGGAAACAAGAGAGGAAAAAAGAGATACCATGGAAGAAGTGGTTGAAATTATTTAGGCACCTACAAAACTAGGGTTCATTCAATTAGGTTTAGAGCTATGGGTAAACCAAGGGTTAGATGTAGAGTTAGGACTAGGAACATGAATAGAGCTAGGGTTGAGGTTTAAGGTTACAAATAGACTAAGGTTAGAAGTAGGGTTAAGGTTACAATTAGGGTTAGGTCCATGTGTGTGTGTGGAGAGAGAGAGGGAGAGAGATAGAACTCTGTCTCAACCTCTGTGTGACAAAGCTGACATATCATGTCCTTTGGTGTAGCTACCCTTGGCCTATATCTGGCTGTCTCCACTCTAAATTGACGGGATGAGGTGTAGATCTGCTGTCCAATCGCACATCGCACCATGTAGTGTGGGCATGTGATGAAGGCGTCCTTTGTCGAGCAAAGAAAATGCTCCCTATAAAAGGCCATCTTTGTCCCAAGGGGCTAGACAGGTGGGTGCCAAGTCCTTTGAGTATCCAGTCTCACGATGTCCTTCATGAGATGATCATGTTCAGCTCTGTGCAGTTGAGAGAGAGAGAGAGAGAGAGAGAGAGAGAGAGAGAGAGAGAGAGAGAGAGAGAGAGAGAGAGAGAGGTGGGTGTATGTGTGTGTGAGAGAAAGAAATTTCTATTAACATCTGCAGAAGTCCAAAATGGCCTATGAGACCTAAAACATAAATGAAGGCCATAAAGGTCTTATGCCAAATCTTGGGTTCAAAAGAAATTGGAACAAAAAAAGAATGTCCATTTTACTATGCAATTAGGAGATGCAACATTGGATGTTGTTGAGGCTATGGTGACTATAGGTGTCACGATTGAGCAGCTAGCTTCTTTAGGTTGAAGGTTTTTAGATAAGAGCTTTTCTAGTACGCAAAACGACCCATTTACCTTCTTTATGTGTGGCTCAAACTTTAGCAATTTTGATGCCTTTTTGTTTCAATTATGACGGGGTGAGCTCAATCCACATCTTTCTACCTTAAGCTTCTGTGCTACTTCAAGACTTCCACTTTGTTCACTTTGGTATCTCCAAGAGAGGATTGCATGATGAGTACATGTCTTAAGTTTTATTTTTTATGATTCTAGGCACAATCCCTTCCACCTATCAATCTCATAGTTCTCCCAGCCTTCAAGTAATCCTCCAGCTTGGATTTTGAGAGCCACTAACTCCCTTCATTTACTTTCTTCAATTTATGTGTGACACTTCCCTTATGCTACTAATTGTTTCCTTCACCTCTTCCTTTATCTCATCCTTCACTTCCTTCACTTGCATGAGGATTTCCTTTACCTATTGAGTCTCAAAAAGTGCATGGCTATGTTTTCTTTCCAAGGTTGTAAGGCATTGCCCCTTTAGCAAGACAACTTGCTACATGAGATATTATGTCCACTCACCACTTATTGGAAAGAGTGTAAGTCATTTTCATGGTATTGCCAAGGCACCCACAAAAGAGAGTTTTTGTGGCATTTCATCGTATGAATCCACTATAACTTCTTGATTTAAAGTTCTTTTTATTCTAAACTTTGTGTGTTGTGAAGGCGATTGTGGAGCTTAGAGGTAGCCGTCTCACTAGACGAAAAAGGTAAGTTGTTCATCATTCTTGGCTAAAGGTACGAAGCTGAGCTGAAGGCATTGTAGCAATGAGCTGGAACAAATGGAGTAAGGCAACAATGATAAACTCGTGATGCAGTGCTACGTCAGACTTGAGGTGCAGCATTACGACAGACTTAAGGCAAAGCAACATCGTATCTAATAATGTTCTCGTGGCTAAGATTGGGTGGCTGGATGCACTGAGTAGGGAGTCAGATACCAAAATAGAAAGCTCTAGGTGGAAGAAAGATTATTTGCCTGAAGAGCTAGTGGACAAGATAGAGGAACAAGATTATACATATCAACATACATGATACCAATGATTAGCCTCTATGTGGGGAGAGACTACTGCCAATAGTACATTATGAGGCATATCCAGGAATGATCAAGGTTTGTGTGGATGCACAATAACCAAATAACTTTGCGCAAGTAAAGAAGTGTATCAAGGATTGTCAAACATGGTTAATGCAAATGATGGTGCAAGGATTGTAATAGGTAATACTGTAGGGCGTAGAGTTGTGTTACCATACTCTTTTATTTAGGAGGGCCATAGTATTTGTATCAGCTATACCAGAATGCAATGGTAATTATAAGGAAGAAGGGTAAGCCAGATTTGTTCATTATATTCACTTGCAATCCAAAATGGCCTCAAATATTTGAACCATTGCTGCTAGGGAAAAGTGTGCATGATTCATCAGAACTAACAACCCGTGTGTTTTATCAAAAGCATAAGACAAAAAGAGAGGTTTATCACACTCACACATATTATTGATTTTAGAAGATGAATTTAAGCCAACTATGATTGGTCACTATGATTGATTAGTATGTGTAAAGTTGCCTAATAGGATAATGTTTCTTGAGTTACATGAGATTAGTAGACAGTGTAATGTTCATGGTCCATGTGGTGCACTAAATCCCGCTACTCCTTGCATGATTGATGGGAAATATAGTCATGGTTATCCGCATACCTTGTCTCAATTTGATGTGGTAGATATCCATTGATATCCTATTTACATGCATTGGGATGATGGGGCAGGAACATACAATTGAAAGGGGTTATGGTAGACAATCGTTGGATTATGCCATTTAATCCTTTCTTCTCCATAAAGTACAAGGCACACACTAACATTGAAGTATGCTCCACAATCACAATAGTTAAGTATTTTATATAAATATGTGTACAAGGGTCATGTTAGTGCAACAATCAAGATACAGAGGGTAAATCATGTGGAAAGGCAAGGAAAATTGTTAAATTCAACTATGTATGAGATCAGCGGGGGTACTTGGATGTGCGTTATGTGTCATCGAAAGCATGTTGGTGAATTTATGAATATGATATATATGATGAAAAACCCAATGTCTAAAGATTACAAGTTCATCTTATGATGTATAATAACATCATGTTTCGAGATGACAATGATTTATGGAGTGTAGTGGGCAAAGAAAGTAATAGAAAAGCTGAGTGGTTCACATGCAATGAGTTACACGATGATGCAAATGATTTGATTCACAATGACTTTCCATGTAAGTGTGTTTTGGAATGTAGGTATTAATAAGAAGTGGTCTAGAAAGAAGGTAGGAAATAGTATTGGCCACATGTACACAATATTGGTGTGAGTAATATTTCCTACATATGTTGCTTACTGTTTACACGGGTTGTAAGTCTTTCAATGACTTATGCACTTTTGATGGGCTACTTTATCCTACTTTCAAGGTCCAATGTGTATAGCTAGAGGTCTATTGAAAAATTGATGAAGAATGGTTTGTGTGTATGTAAGAAGCTACATTCCATCAAACCATTAGCACACGATTGAGACACTTGTTTGCCACAATTTTGGTGTTTTGTGAGCATGTATCTCCTGACCTTTTATGAGAAAGATTTTCATCGCCACTTTCGGACGAATTTTTTCATACATTACGATGATTATGGCAAATTTCAATGATTGGCAAGAAGTGGCAAAGAACGAGTCTCTATTGCATTTAGAGCACATTCTTCCACAACGTGGCCGAAGGTATGGATGAAGGTTGGCTGATTTTAAGGGAATGCCTCCTATCTCGCAAGACACGTCTACTATGTCGGTGGTTAAAAATGGTTTAATGTAATAAGAGAGAATGTTTGATGCTGATTAGCCAGCCAATCAGATGGAAAAACAACTCTAAATGATTATCAACAGGCTACCCTTAATCAGATTTTGGAGGCAGTCTATGCAGATGCTTATGAAGTGTTTTGGAAGTAGTCTATGCAGATGCTAGTGAAGTGTTTTTTCTAGATAGTCTTGGAGGGTTTGGCAAGAGCTTTCCATATAATTGTTTGCTTTTTTGATTGCATGTGGAGGGGCACATTGCTTTGGCATGTGCATCTTCTGGCATTGCGGCCTTGCTTTGCGATTGGCTACACATCTCACTCACGGTTCAAAATACCATTAGACCTACATGCTGCTAATATAAAGGTTAATGGTCATCTCTGCAAATGTTGTGAAGCTAGCTAAGCTAATAATATGGGTTGAGGAACTCATGGCCCATCAATATGCTATGACCCATCAATATGCCTTTGAAGCATTTTTAGATAGACCTTACTAGTTGTTCCAAAGGGAGGATGAGAGGACGTTGTTAATGACGCATTATGTCACTCTCACAGATCTAGAGACACTAGAATATTGAAGCTTACACAGAACATGCGAATTCTTCAAAATGGCAGTAACTCAAAGGAGCATGAATTCATACATTGGGTTCTAGACATTGCCAATGGGACAATCAGGGGTATAAAAGAAGGTATTATTATAATTCCACCAAAAATGCTTTTAGAGAGAGAGAGAGAGAGAGAGAGAGAGAGAGAGAGTCTATGGAATACTTGATTGAATGGGTGTATAGAGGAATTTCAAGTGTTGTGGAGCATGCTATTCTTGCACCTTGAAACCTCGAGGTTGACAAAATCAATAGCACTGCACTAAGTGTAATGCATGGTGAGAACAAGGAGCAACTAAGTGCGGATTCAATCAATGATACTGGTGAAGGTTAGTTTTTGTATGCAACAGAGTACCTAAATGGTCAATGTGAAATTTTTTAGAGACTTTGTATACAACACAGTATTTAAACAACCTTAACTTTGGTGATGGGTATCCACCTCATCAATTGGTCAATGACCCAATTTATTTGATATTGTGGGCATTAAGAACAACACTCAATGATATTTTGTGTTGCCACTCTTTACAAACCTTAGCGTTATGTGGTCACATACGAGGTTGATTCCTAAGGGGTGGAGGTATGACCTAGCTACCTCAGTCCACTAGTAGCAAGTGTGTTACCAGCAGGTGTCCTTGATCGACCTACCTCGGCCCACTAGCAGGTGTCCCTGACCGACTTACCTCGGCCCACTAGCAAGTGTGTTAGCACTAGCTCTACTTGAGAGTCATAGGCTTACGACAATCAATATTGTTAGAGATCTTAGATGCTTTCGAGTGATTATTTTAGGTATCTTATTAAAGTTATGCATTCTAATTTTTTGTCTGTACCCTCCCTTGCCACGTGGCACATAAGGAGGTTGCATGCTAAAAGAGGCCTCCATATGATGCCACATGGCACTTTGTCCTTTCTTTTGTGTATGTATTTGAAAAAAATCAAATTGTTTTAGGGACAAGGATGTATGACATCATATTCACTTTGGTCGAGGGTTGATGAAGGTTAATATTTTTATATCTATTTTTTTCTATTGATTTATAGCTTTTTTAAATATATGACATTATATAACTTAGTTTCTTTACAGAATGACCTTGATCTTACTCTCATCAGTGGATATGCCATTCCTAGAGATAATGTGTCCAAGAATTACACCGTGGTGCACCATGAACTGACACTTTTTGGGGTCAAGAGAAATTCTATACTCAGCAGCCTGCATAGCTTAAAGACTTTCCTTAGGTAATCTATATGTTCTTTTTGAGAGAAATTCACACATAGCATCCCTTCCTTCTCTCGACAGGCATTATGCTAGACGGCCACAGGGATGGGTACATAAATTATAACAAACCATATAAACATTTGCATGTTTCTTTATGTAACTTCTTAATTTCTACTTTATTTAAGGATACTACTTTGTATGTAAATTTTGTATGTAAATTATAACAAATCATATAAACATTTACATGTTTCTTTATGTAACTTCTTAATTTCTACTTTGTTTTAGGATTCTACCTACAATGAACTTCTTCATGGTCAAAGTTATGGATGAGAGCTTCAAGAGATATGGGATTAGTGTTCCCGGTGAGGAGTTGGGGTTATATTTATATAGGAAAGAGTGTGTTTCTGACATTGCCCATGACATAGAGACATATGTCACCTATTTTGAGGGTTACTTTGTACCAGAGGGGGCTGGGTCTTATTTATTTCATATAGAGCTACTCATTTCGATACAAGTTCTTTGTAGCACTTGCCAACATAGCTTTATCTGCTTTAGGAAGCATAAGCTTCATTTTTCTAATGACTGCTAGATCAGTTGATTTATTCTCACTTCTTTCACTATTTTGTTTTTTGGATATTGGTCTTTTTCATCCTACAAAGCAAGGATGATCTTATTCTATGTGCATGTGTGTTCTATATGTGTGCTTCATGTGCTTGTGTATGTGTTCTATGTGCATGTGGCATAGACACAAACATGTGTATAGAGGCTACGAGTATGCACTATGTGAACAGACATATGTCTGCGTAGGAAGTTATAATTGGTACAAGGACATATGTGAACAAACATATGTCTACGTAGAACCTTACAATCGGTACAAGGACATGCATGTCTATTATTTGTGCATGCCAAAGAGTAAGCCAAAACCCGCTGAAGGTAGGTCCAAGATTACTTTACCCCAAGCATGTTACATCGGTTAGCACAAATGACCCGGCGGAGGGGTTTAGGCCACTCATACTTATTTACGGATCTCAAGTAAATCCAAAATTATCCAGTCATTTACACACAAAAACAACCAAAATTATTCCCAACGTTGGATCCGTATAGTGTCGACCCAAAAACCAACTACTTATGAGTCTTGGCATTAGGTAGAACCAATAAAATATTTATTTAACTTGCTATTTGTTTGAAATTGCTACAAGTAAATTAATAAATAAATGTTTTTGTGTGGGAATGTCTATATATGTGTCTTAGATACATTGCTGGGTTATAATTTATGAGTGTTTTTATATTAACATTAGCAATAACATCATTATTCACGAAAATGGTTTTATCTAATAGTATATATATTTTTATTCTAGATAAATAATTCATGGGAATTGAGGCATGTTGCCTCACCAAGTAAATGGCCAGTTATGGGCCGCTTAGCCAGTGGCCCTGTGTGGATCCGCCATTTCTGTGTCGTTCCAAGGGTCACAAGAAGCAGCCCAACCTCATCAGCATGGCAGGGCAACAAGCTACAGGGCTTCTCTTACGAGAGTTCATCTGGTGTAATTCAAAGTCTTTGTCAACATGGAGAGCTGGACAGGGCCTTTGATGCGCTCTCCTACATCACCCAACATGGCCTTGTCCCTTCAGGTGATGTCTTCTTTGCTCTCCTTAAAGCATGCCACAAGAGAAAAGCCCTCACCCATGTCACCAGATTGCAGGCCCACATGGCCGTACATCGCTTGGAAACCTCTAGCTTTCTTGGTGACTACCTTGTCAGCACCCTGGCTTCATGTGGCGGCCTCGCAGACGCGCTACGGACCTTCCGTAGACTGCCACATGGATCAGTTTACTCCTGGACATCCATGATTTCCAGTTACATTGATTGTGGGAAATGTGAAGACGCCTTGCATATGTATCAGTGTATGCTAGAGGAAGGAGTGGAGCCCAATGCATACACCTTGGTCAGCGTGTTCAAAGCTTGTGGTAGCATACCTAACTTGCAAGAGGGCATGAGACTGCATGATGATGCCCAGAGAAAGGGCTTCACATCAGATGGTTTTATTGGAAGCGCCCTTGTTAGTATGTATGGCAAATGTGGGTGCATTGCAGAAGCTGAGAATGTGTTCAATGGATTGTCAGAGCCTGATTCTGTGTCATGGAATGCACTGCTCTCAGCCTATGTTGAGCAGTGTGACGGAGAGAAGGCTTTGCAGGCGTACAGCCATATGCAGGAGGTAGATGTGAGTGTAAACAAGCAGACACATCTGATTGCTTTTCGAGCATGTTGTGCCTCCGCAGAGAAAGAAACCGGTGTCATGTTGGATGGGCGGTTTACCAAATTGGTGACCCTTGAAATCGGCAGGGTGCTGCATGCTGAAGCTGAGAAAAAGGGCTTTGCTTCAGATGTCTTTGTTGGTAGCACCCTTGTAAGCATGTATGGAAAATGTGGGAGCACTGGAGAAGCAGAGAAAGTGTTTGGTTTGTTGTCCTGGCATGATGTTGTGTCAGGAAGTGCAATGCTCTCAGCATATTTGGAGCAAAGCGAAGCAGAGAAGGTTTTACAGCTTTATAGACAAATGCAAGATGTAGATGAGCAGATGCTTGTAGTGAGCCTACAAGCATGTTGCATGCTTGCAGAGAAGGAAGAACCCGATGGGCAATCAAGGAAAGTGGCGACTCTGGAGATTGGCCGGGCAATACATGCTGATGGTCGGAGGAAGGGTTTTTCTTTGGATATCTTTGTTGGCAGCACTCTTGTGAATATGTATGGTAAGTGCCATAGCATTGCTGAAGCAGAAAATGTGTTTGTTGGGTTAACTCAAAGGGATGTCGTGCTATTCAATGCTATGCTGGCAGCATATGTGGAACAGGGCCAAGGAGAGAGAGCTTTACAACTTTACAGACAGATGCACGAGGAAGGTGTGAGTCCGAATGAGCGGACACTCGTGACAGCTCTTCAGGCATGCTGCATGCTTGCTGAGAAAGATGCAGCTGTTGTTATTGAAAGTTGTTTGACCAGAGTGGTGGCTTCAGAAATCGGCCAGGCTTTGCATGCTGATGTGCGAAGGAAGGGTTTAGAATCAGATGTTTTTGTATGTAATACTCTTGTTAGTATGTATGGCACTTGTTGGAATATCACAAAAGCAGAGAATATGTTTGGTCGGTTTTCCAAGCCTGATGCTGTGTCATGGAATGCGATGCTCTCAGCATACATGGAACAGGAGAAAGGAGAGAAGGTTCTGCAATTCTACAAACAGATGCAAGAAAAAGGTGCAACTGTGGATGATACTACACTTTCCTACATTTTGCAAGCTTGTTGTGAGACAGGGAGCATGGAGATTTGCAGACACATCCATCACATGATTGTCTTTGCTGGATATGATGGGATTTTTCTCCTGGTAAGCACTCTCATTCGTACATACATGAGTTGTGCAAGCATGGCAGATGCTCAGGCTGTTTTTGATGGTCTGGACAGTCCGGACGTTGTGTCATGGACTTCATTGATTGCTGGGTATGTCCATGAAGGGGATTATACGTCAAGCCTTCTTAAATTCAAGCAAATGCAGCATGCTGGTATCAAACCAAACGGAGTTAGTTATCTTTCAATTCTTTCTGCATGCAGTCATGCTAACCTTGTTGACACAGGTATTGAGTACTTCCAATCCATGACTAGAGACTATGGCATAACTCCAGAAATTGAACATTACAACTGCATGATAGACCTCCTGGGACGAGCAGGAGATTTCACTAGAGTGAAAGACATGTTGTCGATAATGCTTGTGGAGCCTGATTTAATCACGTGGTTGTGTTCGCTGAGTGCTTGTCAAAAGCACGGGAATGTGGAGCTGGGAAAACAGTTTTTTCATTGTGCTGTGTGTCTTCAGCCGAAGCATGCTGCTGCATATCTGTTAATGTCAAACATCTTTACTAATGCTGGGCTGCTAGATTGTGCAGAAGATGTGGATAACCTTAGACAGAAAGAAGCTGCTTGGAAGAAGCCTGGACAGAGCTGGATTGAGTTTGAGCAGGAAGTAGGCTCGTTTGTGCTAGGAGACCACTCTCACCCATTGCAGGAACGTCTTGATGACTTGCTGCAACAGAAGAGTTCAAAACTGAAGGGGGACGGGCATTTTCCATACACCGAGTCATATTGTGAGTGGCATTGGAGGCAGGCAAAACCGCAGCCCTTGTGTGAACACAAAACTGTCCAGAGTGCTGGGATGAGTGTCTTGTAGGCACGCGAGGAGCAACAAGCTGGCATGCATTTAGTGGCATGAAACTGGCAAAGGAGTATAATGTTGGTATGCAAGGAGCGCCTGAGTACCTGAAGGAGCCAAAAAGTTTTTGGGTGGAGCCTGGTTTGAGACAAGGGGAACCTATCCCAAGATGCCACGTAAGGGATCCAGCCACACTGGGCATCCAAAGGAGTGCCACACAAGCCCGTAAGGAGTGCTACATACGCAGCTGGCAGCGAAGAACCTGGCTGACGAACGGCAGCAACATGAATAACAAGGAGGCCAAGCACATGGGAGCCAAAGCTTCGACTACAAGGGTGAAAGGAGGCTTTCTTACCAAATGAAGAAGCTCGTTTAGTTTATGGTTTGCCCAGCATATCACTGCGAGAAAATTACTGGTCTCTTCAAGGTGGGTGAGTGTTCTTGTGGAGGCAACTTTTCAGCTTGGCAAACCCTCAAAAGGTTGGTTTTTGTAATGGGAACTGTTTGGGTTTTGTAGATATTTTCTCCTTTGTTTGATGGCATAATGTGAGCTTGATAGAAATGCTGGTTCTTCCAAGCTTGTGGTAACGGCGTCTTCCAAGTTTGTGGTATCTTTGCTATGAAAGCTGAAATGAAACAGGATTCTTCTAACAGGTTGGCTTGATTTGTTGTGTGGACCTACAGGTAAGAGCATATTATGGGACTGCAGTGGGGCATGCTGTCTAGCTATTGGCCCATCCATCTATCACCATGCCAAGGTATAAAGATGTCAGTCCTGTGTTGTAATGCATCACTCTCTCTCCAATCTTAATTAGGAGCTTATTTCTTTGTTTCTCTTTTTTAGAAATTTCTCAATTTAGTTTGCCAACACATTGACATGCTTTGCAGCAGCACAACCGGGCCCTTTGAAGCACAGTTCAAGCTTTTTTAGGCTGGAGAAAAGAAAGGAACACTTGTGGATGGTAAACAAACAAAGGGCATGTTTTTTTTTTCTTTTCACCTTTGTACGGAGAATGTGTCTGCACAGTTTTGTATGGGCCTGGCCTGGCCCAAAGCATCAAAACATAAGCAGGGGCTAGTGTAGTCTCTTGTCTTCAAGGGTAGTTAACAACTTATTGATAATGGTGATGCAGTCAAGCTTAACACACGTAGTGGTATTGGCTGGGTGCATGCCATTGAGGAACTGTTTTCTTATCTCCCTTCTCGCATGCTGTATGTAGTACAGACCACGTTGAGCTCTTCTCAAGCATTTTGTAATGTTTTTGCAGAAGCATTGCCTTGAAGTTGGTAGTAGCCTTTTGAGGTATTTTTTTGCTGTCACTTTTAGGAAGTGGGGGGCCATTTGCAGTGCAGCTTAGTTTGCAAGAGATATTAGTCCCAAGAGAAGACAACTTGAGACCTGCCTCCACTTCAGGAAATGTCTCACTTGACAATTGTGCTTCATCAGACAAGTGGTGCTTCATAAACTAACTCACAACTCCAACAACATAGCTTCAGTACAATGGATTAATGTGAAGGTGTTGTGGTTGTAGATGTTAGCATATTGCTTTATGGCAAGGAACTGCATGCTCCAATCTAGCTAGATCCAAAGTTGTCCATTGGAGCTTGGCCATCAACATCTGCCTAGATTTCTTCATAACCTCCTCTTGACTCTATTAAATTTTCCCACTTCCATCGTTTGTAAGCATGGGCGATAGTAAACGTGACAATGCAGATTTTGAGAAAATCGCTTTCATTTCGCCAAATTACAATTGTGTCATCTTTTGTTCATGAAGATACCTTGTATTAAAGCATTGTGAGAAACTTGAATTAGAGTTGGCGAGAAAAGCTTGTGAATTGTAGAGTCCAAATGTGTCCAACAGAACAAATAACATTGTAGAGTCCAAATGTGTCCAGCAGAACAAATAACATTGTATTGAGAGGTGAACACATGGAGACTCAATGAGCTAATTTCTTGCTAATATGTTGTATCTTATCTATGAGCTTGAACAAAGAATGAAAAAAAAATTTAAGAAAAATATTTTACTTACACAACTAGGTGTCCATATCTTTCTTTAAAAGATTTAGCCGTTAGAGGCTTTATTATTATTGAGGGGTGTTTACACATTATCAATTATTGGATGTTTTTTTTTTAAGTTTGGCGTTTGGAAGCGGGCTTAGTACCCATGGGACCCCCCTTATGGATGTTTAGCTATTTGAGGCTTTCTAATTATTGTTGCGCCATATTTACACTATCAATTATTGGATGATTTTTACATAAACTTTTGATTTCTATGAGGTGAATGACACCTTTTACAAAGTAACGTGCAATCACCTTTGCAACATAGAGATTTGTTCCCACAACAAACTCTAGTAGGTCCAAATTTTCTCACATTCCTAGATATCAAGCTCATGGTTTGTCATGACACTAAGAAAAACCTCTCTCCTAAGGGCACACGGATCTTTCTCTTCCCACCAAAGAGTGAGTCAACCAATCCAATTCTGGTGAGGATTACTCCCACTTGTTCATGATGCCTCATAGTTTATTGTGCTAAGAGAATCTTGTTAGTTAGAGCACTTGTTAGGTAGGGTATATGCTTGGTTAAGGGGTTATTAAACCCATAACATTGTGTAACACAAATAGCATACCTCAAAAAGCATGTGAAATAGAAGACACATGAGCCAGAAAGAAGACATGGGATTGGGTTCCAATTTCTCCCCCCAAGTGTGTGCCAAAAGCATCTCCCTTGAGTACTTATAGGTTTATTAATTCCAAAAATAGATGCAAGGCTATTTTTGCCCGAGTTTCCTCTACAAGCTTTTTTTTACAAAAAAAATTGGGTAATAAAATTCCACTTCCATGATAGCTCTCTTGACTGAGGAAAACAACCATCCTCGATTGTAAATATCAGCGCAACACGGGTGATTAAACACATTAATCGTTCCCATGTGTAAGTAATGATCGCATAGGTGTCCCCGTTTAACCAAAGAGGTTATGACTAACATTCCCTCTTATAAATGTCAGCACACACAACCAATTAACACACATTTAATCCTGATAATATTATACCAATGCACACAGCTAGTTAATACATAGTTAACCCTAGTTTAGACCAAAATATGTCAGTGCACATAGTCGATTAACACACAATTAATCCTGATATTATACCAGCATGTACATAGCTAGTTAACACATAGTCGATTAACACACAATTAATCCTGATATTATACCAGCATGTACATAGCTAGTTAACACATAGTTAACCTTAGTTTAGGACAGAATTAGCTTGGTTTGCAAAGTAAACCCAGAGGTTCTCATGGACATGGAATACCTTGGACAGACTCAGAGACCAATGAGTAACACTCGAATCCAATCCAATAAATCCGAGATTCACTTTGTTTCTACTAAATAAATTGCAACACTAAGATCAAGATGTTAATAAGTTAGTTCAAAAATGTAAAATGCATCATGAATTGTAGATTTGGAATGTAAACTTTTTTTTTCCAAAGTTCTGGCAAAAATAAATTAATACTAGAAAAACAAGCATAAATCTTACATTGATGAATTGTTGGCTACAAAATGGAATGGTTAAGAAAAATAAAAAATTTAAAACAATTCGAAAATAACTGAAAATGTAACCATTAGGTAAAGATGAGGACTTATCATGGCTAAGTCAAGCTGACGGTCTTAAACAACTGCTCAATAGCATCATCAACAAAAGCTCGCTGCTGCTGTTGATGGTGGATGGCGACAAATTCGGTCCTGTCGTTTTTAAACAATTAATTACTTGCGATTAACAGAAATCATCGGTATAACCTGCACATCATGCTTTCACCCACGCATAGCAACATACCCTCATGCACAAACTCAAGACTATTGTCTTGATGATTACAACATAAACTGCTTAAGTGAAATAACCACACAACCTAGAATAACGTTGGCCTTGAGTCAGGGCCCTGAGTCAGGGCCCTGAGTCAGGTGCATAATTTGAAATCTACCTGAGTCTCGAATCCCTGCAGAGAGCAGCTAAGGGCACATCTAAAACCATTGTAGTGCCCCAAATGGTTTGGTCATAAGCGTTTGCTAAAGATACTATATAGCGATGATCTCGAAAATCTTAAGTCTTTTTTTTAAAAAAAACTAATGCATAATCAAACAAATTGTGTGTTGCACCATCATTAACCATGATGCTCTCTTTGCGTCCATTGATAGTTCCTCTCTAAATTAATTAGTACTCAAAGGATGTAACTTCTAAACAATATGTACTTCTTCTCCTCCTCCTCCTCCTTCTTTAAATTTGATCAGTACTCAAAGGATGTAACTTCTAAACAATATGTACTTCTTCTCCTCCTCCTCTCTTTTTCTTCTTCTCCTCTCTTCTTCTTCTACTTCACCTTCTTCTTCTCCTCTCTTCTTCTTCTTCTCCTCTCTTCTTCTTCTACTTCACCTTCTTCTTGCTCTTCTTCTTGTACTTCACCTTCTTCTTTCTCTCCTCCTCCTCCTCCTCCTCCTCTTCTTCTTCTTCTTCTTCTTCGTCTCTCTCTTCTTTCTCTTCTTCTTCTTCTCACGGCTCACATAGAGCTACCACACGGTTCTCTTTTATCCCATATCTCATTTTGTAAGCTTGGACAAAAGGGTATAAATAATAAAATAAGTGCTTCATTTCCTTTGTCTCTTTCTTAAGGAGACACCCGTGGTGCCTGATGTCTGCCGCCGCTCACTGTCAGCATGTCAATAACAACTACCTCTTGCTTTGCCGGCCATCGCTATGCATATCCTACTCTACTACTGTGTTGGCCCTATGGTGTGTGCTTGGCCTACCGGTGTTCATTGTGCTAGATGCCCTAGTTGTCGTCGTTGTGACGTGTGGTGCGGGTGTACTTTGGCATCACTTGTCCACATTAGGCTCTTGGTCTTTGTGTACTGTCACCCTATTACCTTCACACACAAGATCCTTGGTCTCATGCTGGGCTATCTGAGTACCCCAAACACACACCTTTTGTCTAACGACAAACGAACAGTCTGGCAGGTTCTAACAGAGCGTAGCTAGGCTCTCATACCACTGTAACGCAAACAACAGACCTCGAAAAACATGCGAAATAGAAAACATACAAGCCAGAGAGAAGACACAGGATTGGGTTCCAATTTTCCCCCCAAGTGTGTGCCAAAAAGCATCCCCACTTGAGTATTTATAGGTCTATTACTTCCAAAAATAGATATAGGGCTATTTTTGCCCGAGTTTTCTCTACAAGCTTTCTTTTACAAAAGGATTGGCTGATAAAATATCAAAAATTCCACTGTCATGATACATTGTGGGTTATTTTTATAAATAGCATGAAGGCTAAGCAATAGTACTTTTAGAAACTCTAACCTAATCGAAGGATGATAATGCAAAGAATGTAACATATTTTTTATCCATTCAAGTTTTGATGTTTAGGAGTACATTGTGTATCTTTTTAACATACTCAAGAGGATTTGGGTGCCTTGTCATTTACCAATAATGTTGGATTCTAGCATTTATCACTTATCTCGTTGTCTGCTTCTTATATTGAGTGTAGCAGAACAAAGAGAGACCTTGATACCACTAGTGGACTTATTTGTGTCCTTGATTTACATGTAAAACGTAGCGATTAGTTGGTCACACTATGGATGACCTATGCTTTAAGAGAAATTTTCTATGATTTATATGTTGTCACGGCCTTCTAACAAAGAAGTAATGGTTTAATGGTCACCATCTTGCCAAAAATTGCTCTTTTGGATCTGTGTCACTGGCCACGATTGTGTGGTAAGGACTTATTAGCTTTCAACGTTTGATGCAATCCTTCATATTAGGGCAAAGTAAATCCATATTTGCATTATTTACTTTCTCGTGTGAAGCTTTGCATGCTAGCTTGTTACTACTATGACATATTAATGTGCATCAAGTAGTCTCTTTGGTTGTTCATGTGGACTATAGTTCCCTTGTAGACCAAAAAATAACATTTGATGAATGTCTACATGAAGTGATTGTGATGTGTCGAAACACAATTTTAAGATCTATCAATAACAAGCTAGAATTTAGATGTTATTGGAACTAGTGGATATAGTTGGATACATATGCAAATTCTCGTGTGAAAGAGAAACTAATTTCCAAGTTAAACAACTTGTATATTCAACAAAATCAATCATGGACTTGGTTGGTGGATTCTGAGAAAGAGAGGGTTCTACAAGAGTTTTGTCTAAATTCCCATATGTGATTCCTTGGGAGATACTCTAAAACCTTCTCAAAATTTTCAAGTTCTAGTTATAAATGTTTGAAAGCATGAAGAAAATGCTTGTTAAAGCTTAACAAGGGGATGGACAAAGCTATTAGTTTGATGGTCTTATTCATGGATGTGTTTGAGCAACTGCATAATTGGCACTTATGTGTATGAGCTCTGTACCCTTGCTCGGCTCCTAAATTTTCAAACTAAATATGCTTCACTCAGTCCGCGCCTTTATGATGATGTATTTAAGATCACAATTTCCCATGACTAGACATATCTACTAAGGACTATGTTTGATTTAAGATCTCAATGAAGTAGCAAGAAAATTTTTAATTGATGGTCTTTCATAGCTTCTTGCGTTTGGTGTGACAAGAAAATTTGCTTAAGTTCAATCACATGCAATGTAACTTACCAAGAAAAGAAAATTTTGAGAGGGCAACAAAAGGCCAACTACTTGTTTAAGCCACAAAGCCTACGAGAACATAAGATCCTAAAGGCCATCATGGCATAGGGACAAGTAGTCTTTTAAGCCATGAAGGCAATGAGAACATAGTATGATCATGGGGGCACATGAGTTCTTGTATGAAGCATTACTAGGTTATTATGTGGTGAACTCATGGCAATCCTATAATAAACTGCAAGGTTTTCTTCAAAAAAAGATGTGTGAGACTCATTCCACTACCTAGGTATTCATTCAAATAGCTAGCATGCCAAGTTTACTGCCTTGTAGACTATATAACACCAAAAAGTATCTCCTACAACATCAATTAAAAATTATGTACAAAAGGATGCTTTCTCCCCTAAGGTACCACATACAAGTTTTCTACTCCTTAGGTTTAGGTAGCTCTCTAAAACTCCTCACTCTGAGGTGACCCTTCTAGTCCTCATGGACTTCATGGGATGACGATGGTTGTGAATCATGGACCACATCACTTGAACATCCTCATACCCACATGCTTGCACGTCTTGGTATAACTTCTCAAATGTTCTCCCTGCCCATGTATGACCCAAAAATCAATACAATATATAAGCATTAAATGCAATACCTTAAAAGGAAGCAACTGAGGAAAAAAGAAACAAAAATTAATGCAATGTTAAAAGCATCAAGCCCAATTACAAGAGCCAACATTCAAATCACCCAAGTCTTATATAAATCAATGTCAAAAGAAGTCCAAGACACAATTGTAACATGATGTGAAGCAGCAGATTAACGCAATGCTAGCATAATTCCAAGCCTCTAAACAAAACTTTAGGCGAATCAACACAAGAATTTGATTGATAATGATGGCAATAACCATAAATTAACACAAGAATTTGATTGATAATGATGGCAATAACCATAAATTAACTCACCAGAGTCTAAAAAACAGTCCATGATAATTTGATTGATGATGGCAATTACCATAATTTACCTCACCAAAGTCTAAAATAGTCCATGATAAGATTATATAAAATATTGGAAGCAAAATATTAAAGCGATGTTGGCCCAATTCCAAACATGTAAACCAAATCTACACAATAATTTGATTAATGATGACAAATGTCATGATTTTAGTCACCCAAGTTCTAAAGCAAATCCGCCTAAGAATTCGACTCATGATAGAAATTACCATGATTTAAGTCGCTTAAGGATAAAACAATCCAAAACAAGATTATAACATGATTGGAAGCAAAAAATTAAAGCAATGATGGCCCAATTCCAAGCATCTAAACAAGACTCAAGGCAAATCCAACACAAAAATTTGATTGATGATGGTAATTACCAGATTTAAGTTACCCAAGTATAAAGCAGTCTAAGAAAAGATTTGGAAGCAAAAGATTGAAGGAATGTTGGCCCAATTCCAAGCATCTAAACAAGACTCAATGCAAATCCACACGAGAAGTTGATTTGATGATGGGAATTACCATGATTTTAAGCCCAAGGATATAACATGAGGCAGAATTCTAAGCATCTAAACAAAACTAGAGGGAAAGCCACACAATTCTAAGCATCTAAACAAAACTAGAGGGGAATCCACACAAGAATTCAATTGATAATGGCTTTAAGTCACCCAAGTGTGAAGGAGTGAAAGACAAGATTATAACACGATTGGAAGCAAAATGATAAATGCAATGGTGGCCCAATTCCAAGCATCTAAACAAAACTCTCCAGCTAATTACAACATCAAAGGAAATTGCCATGACAAAGCTATGCCAAGAAGAAAAACAAGGGAAGAAAACAAAACGTTTCCCAATTGGGAAACAAAAGGACAGAGAACAAACCCCGACTGCGGCGGAAGAGACGGCCGAAAGAGGAACGCCAGAGCCTGCGGAAGGGGATTCTGAGGCTATGGAGGCAGCCCATGGTTGGAAAACCACTTATCGAAAGGAGGTTTTGGAAGGTGGTTTTTCCTGCAGAGGCGCAGTCTACAGAACACCACCAGATAAAACTAGGCAGCCCGCCCCCTCACGGAAGACCTGGTGTAAAGACACTTGTTTGCCTCCCCCTGCGAATATTCTAAAGCGCCCCGCAGCCCGCGTGGCTGCCCTGCAATCTACCTTACCTTTTTGACCTTACACTCAAAGGCATCCCTTCACCTCTAAGCTTTGCCTCTATGGGGTTGAATTTACGCAACTATCAATTATTATTTTTATTATGCCTTCTAAGGCACCCTTTTTAGATTAAAGCAACCCACTACTCCACACTCAAAATATCCTTCTCCTCACCCCCCCCCCCCCAAAAAAAAACCCTCTAATTGGCCTTCTTCTCTTTTGACGCTTAAAAATTGTCCTTTTTCTTCTACAAGAGCCAGGTTTCTTTGTGGGAGGGTGGAGTATTTCCATCAGCTCACAACGCACCCCCGTCGCGCAACTCGATGGTAGCTTGGTTTCTAACAACTAGGTTTCTTTGTGGGAGGATGGAGTATTTCCACATCAGCTCACAACACACCCCTGTCGCGCAACTCAATGGTAGCCTGGTTTCTAACAACTAAGAAAAATGCCATGCATCCTCTTTATCGCAAAATCATACAACCCATTTTGATATTTTTTCCCCAAAATTTTATGCAATAATGTTCACAACAATCCACCAAATTAAATCTATTAACTTTTTGTAAAATTCAAATGGTTTGCCGCATTAACTCATGATCCAAAGTTAGCTAACTCATGATCCAAAGTTAGTAACACTAAATGGGGATAAAATGTACACTCTTGCTCCATTTATGCACACATTTTTAGCTGATAGCCAAAAGACAAAAAAAACAATGTACTAAGTATTGGACCTTAACTTGCACATGTCAAGTGATCATGAGACAAGGAGTAGGTGAGAAACCCTTTTGGTAATGTAATCACTCAGTTTACTATTTACTTTTAACTTTTAGAAGAGTACTTTTCTTAGATCAAGAAGAAGTAGGTTTATCTAACATTATATCTATGTGTATTTTATGTAGGTACAACATATGCATATGTTGTATATGTGCTATATATGTGTGGGTATATATGTGTGGGATGTCCCAACGACAAAAGGCCAACCGATGTGTATTTCATGTAGGTACAACATATGCATATGTTGTATATGTGCTATATATGTGTGGGATGTCCCAAAGACAAAAGGCCAACCGATGCCGATGTGGTGAAGGTTGGGATTATGTGGGATTGGGTGACGGATTTGTGGAGGGCAAGCTCATGGGTCACTTAGTGACTTTCTTGATGGGCATCTTTGGCATGGGCTCCAAGCACTTTTCCATGATGTGGGCATGGGCTCCAAGCACTTTTCCATGATGTGGTCATCGGCAAAGAAGCTCAAACATATCACTTGGAGAGCTATTCGGACGAAGGTGAAGACGGCCATTTTTGGGGCGTGGTGTGAACGCAGCGGCGGTGATGATGGCATGGGCGAGGTGAGGAGTGGCACGAGTGATGGTGAGGATCAAGTGCTTGCGACACCCAGGAGGAGGAGGCAGCGAGATGACAAGCTAAGAAGAGACTGGGTGGCGAGAGAGGCACAGGGGCATGCAAAGGCAAAGGAGGTCTTGGCATGCCAAGGGGGGGGCACAGCGGGCCTCCACCTATATGACTAGGCAAAGCCACGACCCTCACGATGCGGTGGCCTATGTGACCTATTTTTGGGGAAAAAAATAAAAAATGGTTTTTTAAAATAGAAAATAAAAGGAACTATTAAAAAACGTTAAAATAAATATAAATTTAAAAAGAAAAGGGAAAAAAACTAAAAAACATAAATTGACACTAGGGGGAGGGAAATAAAAATTTTAGTGGGCGACGGGGGAGGGGTAATTTTCTAATTTAGCGGGAGCAATGGGGAAAATAGGGGAGGAGGAAATGTTTTCAACATGGGGGGTTGTATTTATGTGCATGTGGGTGTGGGTACATGGCACGTGGAGAGGGTGTGTGTGAGTGTGGGTGCATATATGTGGGTGGGGGGGTTGTATTTATGTTCATGTGGGTTGTATTTATGTTCATGTGGGTGTGGGTGCATGATAGCATGTGGAGAGGGTGCGTGTAACTGTGGGTGCATAGATGTGGGTGATTGTGTGATGGCAGGAGGTGCGCACGTGAGGGCTTTAACTTTTTGAGAAGTGTGCACGTTCTTGCATGCACGTAAGTAAAAGTGTATGCACGTAAGTAAAAGTGTGCATGTGTAAGTTCACACGTAAGTAAAAGTGTGTGATGTGTGTAAGGTGTGTGCATGTGTAAGTTTGCACGTGTAGGTAAAAGTGTGTAATGTATGTGTAAGGTATGTGCATCTGTAGGTTGTGTGTGAATTTTACACGTCCATGTACACACGTGGGGGTGTACAACGTGTGGAGGGGATGCATGTAAGTGTGGGTGCATGTGCATGTGTATACTTTGTGCATGTGCACATGCATGTGGGTGTATAGCATGCAAGTGTGGGTACACTTGTCTGTGTTTATGTTTATGTTTTTGTGCACGTGTGTGTGTGTGTGTGTGTGTTAGCGACAATTAACATATTCTCATAGTTTTAGGCAAATTCACATTAATGTACCACGAGATGTAATAAGGCATACGTGCCATTTTGGATCTTCATTGTAATAATTATATATACATGCGCAAGGCACTCACTACAAGAGAGAATATGACTATAGTTCTACAATAGTACAAACTATTTCTAGAATTAAACAACTATACCTCCATGTTCTTCTGTGCATTGTGCATTATCTTTGTTTTATGAACCTTAATAAGTGTTAGGGCTGATCCCCAACACTTTTAGCGATCATGCTGCTCTTATTCTTCGTGGTGGGTGGGCAATAGTGTGGTGGCCCTCCTTATGATACAATGTTTTTTCTTTTCAACTAATGGTGGTGGCGGTCGCTATGTTGAAGTATCTTCGTCCTTGATGCCACATGAACAATGCATCGCCTTGACGATGGAGGAGACCTGATGTCAACGAGTGTAACGGGTGACGGACTAATATTATCAGGCATATCAATTCTTATAATTCGCTACTAGCATTCTAGAGGACACTTTGGGCATGACCATTGCAACCCAGTCCAGCGGAATCTCTTGATGAAAGTGAATTTTTAGATGATTTGCCAGAGATGTCATTTCGACCGTCGGATTCTCGAGTTGCTCGAGTTCTTTTGATGACTCTGGCAGCTTTGGGACCCCCTCTGTCGAATTGAGCTTTGGAGTTATTAGCTACCATCTCTCCAAATGGTGCAACATCATGAGAAAATGAAGTATCCTATTTTTAGGGGAAGCATTTAGAGGATCCTGATAGTCGATGGCACTCGAATGGAAATCAAAATCAACCAGAAATAGAATGTGTTCATATCCACTTGGAATCCAAAGCTGGTGGTTTGAAAGCATAGTATGCTAATGCGCATTTTGCCAATTATGCAACATTGTGTGACGTGTTAATTTAGCAGTATCGCACTACTAAGATGTCTTCGTAGGTGCTAGATAAGCTTCGGTCACTTAGGCAAAAGAAGCTACCGATGGAGGATTATGCAGCCTAACTCCACACTCTCCGTACAGACGAGTGGATGTGGTGAATCGTCCATCCAACAAAGTCATTGGATGGTTTGTATAGGGCCTACAACCGAAGCTGCGTCAAGTGCTAGCTTCGATGGATTTAGTTCACAATAATTTTTATATGCTAGTGGAAGCCACTGTATGATCAGAGAAAGGCTGCTAGCAATTGATTTACATTAAATGAAAGAGCAAGAAGAAGGAACACCAATTAAACTCCTCCACATCCAATAGTGGGGCATACTCAACATCCGACAAAGATTCCTCGGACCTATTAAAAGAGGATACGAGTCAAAGGAGCTGGAAAGCTTAGAAGAAAGTCAAAGAACAACTGATAGTAGCTTTGGCTAAGTGCGGAAGCATCCGAATCTGGGGTCTGACCCGAAGTTTGGTGTGGAAAGTATTCCAAGCCAAATTATAATACTAGCCCGATAGTTCTTAAAGATGCATGGCAGGTGGCTAGGGAATGTGATGTATGTCAACGCCTAGGCCAGCCTGGCAGATCGAATGTCTCATAACCCAATTTTGTCTTGGCCCTATATTTGCTAAAAATAAAGGGACCAAGGCTAAAATAAATAGGATAAGGATGGAAAAAGGAAAAATCAAGGTAAATATAGATGAGAGATGTTGGGCACTCCAAGAATTAGATAAAAATGGTTATACTTGCCATAAAAGCGTGCTCAAAATACATGCATGTCCCAAGCTTTTAGGGAAAGCATAGGGGGGTTCTTGGGCTTATAAATATGCCCCTCCACCCTCTTGTTCTCCATGCTTACTTCTTGGGGAGTGTGGGAGTTATTTACAATCATCATCATTATCCTTGTGTAGCCTTTTGACCCTCTTGTTCTCCATGCTTACTTCTTGGGGAGTGTGGGAGTTATTTACAATCATCATCATTATCCTTGTGTAGCCTTTTGAGAAGTACGAAGCTCATGCATTACGAGATAACCGACTAAAAGTAGTGGCAAAGTTCCTATATGAAATGATTTGACCCATTTTGGGTGCCTGATTGAATTGGTGGATGAGAGAGCAATAAAGGAGGACATTTTCTTAATACAATAATCCATAGCCTAACAGAGCACCATATGATCATCCATGAGAAATCAACAGTGTATTATTCTCAGGCAAATGGCCAGGTAGAATCCACTAATAAAATCCTCTACAAGAATTTGAAGGTAGTCAATGAAAATTGGATGGATTGGGATCAAAAGCTCTATTCTACGTTATGGGCCTTCCGGATTGCGTACAAAAAGTGGCAAGTCTCGATTGGATGTGTGAGTAATGAAAAAAGGAATCTCACTTATGGGCATGTGAGGTTACATCGACTCCATAGGCCCAGTGGAGGGTGGCATGCTAGACCTATCGGATTGGAAGGGGCTAGGCTGAGCCTATAGACCTGGTTGAAGTTGGTAAAGGATTAAAATGCCAAAAAGTAGCTCATTGGTGGGTGGACCTGAGGTTGCGGGTGCATTCCAAATTGTGGTCCAGTGGAGGGTGACATGCTAGACCTATGGGATTAGAAGGGACTAGGCTGAGCCTATAGACATGGTTGAAGTTGGTAAAGGATTAAAATGCCAAAAAGTAGCTCATTGGGTGGACCTGAGGTTGCGGGTGCTTTCCAAATTGTGGTTGGGTGGACCTGAGATTGTGGGTGCTTTCCAAATTGAGACCAAAATTGTCTGTAAACACAGAAACTTGGAAAAAACTAGGAATTCGTTTTAGATTGTAATCAATTTTAGGAAAAACTAAGGGAAAATAGTCACCTTCATAATCGAGGCAAAAGACATCCTGTTGAGATAGGGGAGCTGTCGATGACTCTTATTTATAAGAATTATGAATAAGAAACTTATTTGGAGAAATCATACTCAATTCCTACCGTAAGGTCTATTCCAGTCTAGCTAAGTTGAGAAAGTTGTTAGATAGCCGAGCGATAACACATTGATGTATGGAGGCAAGTGAGTTGCTCTACTCTTAGTATTGTCTTTTGATGTAGTTATGTAGAGTTATTAGGGGTAGGGCTCTCACATTTGGTATCAGAGCATGATTTTTTGAGAATGAAACTTAGAGTACTTTACTAGGTGTCTTTTCATATGGTGCAAATGATTCGGCCATATCTCTCTAGGGTACCTGGATTGTCCTAAGAGGACAATATGATAGCCTTTGCATTCAAGCACTTCCTATCGACCATGACGATCGGCTCAAGAGGCTTGCTCTAGCCCAACATTTTGAGGAGTTGTACTTTTCAACCTAGGTTAAGTGGTAGTATTTTTGGTTCCCATAACACCATCACCGCTACTGTAGTTTAGGACATGATGATTTGGGAGAACATCCCTTTAGCCACATGATCTGTTTTAGGATAAGGACGATAGCCCAACTTAGGTTGTATGGACCTATGCCTTTCAAATGGGAATGGGATTTTTCCCAAATTATCTAATATGGTGTTAAGTTGAAAAGTGTAGTATAATCACTCAAAGTTTGACTTCCGTGCAAGAGCTGAAATCTTTAAGATTGCATTTCACCATTTAGCCATAAGCCTTCTAACAGAGCTGAAGGGAGTGTTATTTTTGCTAGCCTTACCAGCCTGTTTTCATGTGGAGGCATATCTAGGATCAAAGAGAAGCAAAGTTTAGCATAGAAATTAATCACTCAAAGTTTGACTTCTACATAAGAGCAAGAAATCTTTGAGATTTTGTTTTAGCATTTAGCCAATAAGCCTTCTATCAAAGGTGTAGAGAGTGTTATTTTGGCCAGCCTTACCAACCTCTTTTCATGTGGAGGCATATCTGGATCAAAGAGAAGCAAAATTTAGCATATAAATTGATGTTGATTACTTACCTTATACTGGCTTCTACCATGAATCTTATATTCCTTTACATACTCAAATGATCCTAGACAAATATTTGTCTAAGGTGTATTGGCCTCTACCATGAATCTTATATTCCTTTGCAAGTTGTATCCTTTCCATGATCATGGGGTTAAGCATAAGTTCAAAGCATAATATACCTTAGACAAATATTTGTCTAGGTTAAATCATCTGAGTATGTATCTCCCTCACCAGAAGTTTGTAATAGTGGGAAATTATAGATAATTTCATTTATTTAATTCAAGGGGTTGAGAAATTACCTAGTGATGTAATAAAGCTTTTGATGAAATAAAGATGTCATCTTCCCTTATTAGGTTGTTGGATTGTCAAAGATTTAAATGGTTGTACAAATTTTGATAAATTCCTATTCTTCTCCATAGCAAACATGAGTCGATCAAGGAAATCCACCCATAATGTGGCACCTGCCATTGTTGAAGAGCTAGATGTTCGAGAAGCCTTGCATACAATGTAACCTTCCCCGTTTGGGTGAAGGGAACAATCTTGATGAGTCTATGCAAAATTGGATAGACACTATGGATGAATCTTTCTACATAGTGGGCTATAATGAGTGCAATAAGATGGCCTTAGTGCATTACTAAAATAGCCCGATCCAACTAGAAGAATCATGTGAAATCCAATCATCTTAATCAAGACTGGATGAGGATGGGATGATATGAAGGCTTACTACTATTGAAGATTTTGTCCTCAAGGTTATAATGAGGATAGGATGAATGAATTTCTTGAGCTCAATTAGGATGGAGAATCATTGGAGGCTTATCACCAAGTATATGCAAGTCTTGTTTGTTTTACTCCACCTTATGGATGAGGCGACATTATTCAATAGATTTATTAGGAAGCTTGATCCACCAATGGACACACTAAGTGTAAAAATGTCAAGCCTGATTCTATTACAGAAGGAGTGTGGATGACAAAAGACTATACCAAGGCTTTTCCTCCTAGGGAAGCCTCTCAATCAAAGAACTTGGCACCCATCACTCCTACGAGAACCTCAACTCCATCAAGCTACCTAAATCAAAGAGAAATAGAAGCAGAGGATCTGATCAAGGTTCTCAAAGTATAGGTATGTGAAGAGAAGACTCTCGGGTGTAACAGATGGGTCATTCCAGAAACTTAAGAAGGAATGAAGATGTTTTAGGTGCCAGCAGCTTGGGCACATAATGAGTGAATGCCCTAATGCACCAGTTTGTGGCTTGCCCTACCCAGAATGTTGCGAGACCCCAATTTCAAAGACTTATAGCATTGGTGCAAAGAGTAATCAAGGACCCCCATCTCAAAATTGGTAAAATCAAAGAAGGAACTTCTTGACCCAGTCTCAACAATGCCTAAAGCTGCTACTATTGCTGGTTTGGAGGATGATGAAAGATGGAGAATTCATGCAGTTGTTGAGAACACTAGGGTCAAAATCATCATTCAAGCACCAATGAACTACCAAGGTAAATAGTTTAAAATTTTGATTGATTCTAGTAATACCCATTCATTCGTTTCGCATGGTTGCTTGCAAAGGTTATAACTAGACCAAAGACATGGTAAACCAATGCAAGTCGAATTGGTTGGAAAGATACTTTTCACATGCCATGAGACAGTTCATATTCAATTTTCTTTGGATGGGAACTTAACTAAATGAAAATTAAATGTCTTACCTTTAAGATTGTATGTGAATTCTTGGAATGGATTGGCTTACCTTTAAGACTGTATAATGGAATTCTCGGAATGGATAGGCTTACTCAAAATTAGGCCGATATATATTGCCATAAGGAAACCATTACTTTTATAGACATTCATACAAATAAAGCACAACGAATCGGAGAGTAACTGAAGCTCCTACCCTTCATCTGGTGAAGGGCAAGGAGTCAAACTCCAAGGAGCCTTAGTGGGCTGAGTGGCTAAGCAAATACACTCAAAATAGGTCGAAATATATTGCCATAAGGAAACCATTACTTTTATAGACATTCATACAAATAAAGCACAACGAATCAGAGAGTAACTGGAGCTCCTACCCTTCATCTAGTGAAGGGCAAGAAGTCAAACTCCAAGGAGCCTTAGTGAGCTGAGTGGCTAAGCAAATACACTGATATATTTCAAGAAGAGTTAAAGAGATGCTCCCAACTTATTATGAAGTGGATCACGAGATAGAGTTGACACTAGGAGCATAACCTTCTACAAATGTTATGATCCATGTTAATCAAATATCTTTTGACATTCAAAAACCATCCTCAAGAAGATGCAAAATGGATGCCTGAGAAATTTGTGCCTATTTAATATTTGTGGGATTAATTTAATTATTAATTGGGCTTATATTTTCAGGTAAAGAAGATTACGAGGATTGATAAATAATGTCGAGGAGAATGTTTCTTATGTTCATCATATTTAATTTTTGGCAAGCATAGTAGC
Source organism: Cibotium barometz (assembly GCF_041138505.1). NCBI lineage: Eukaryota > Viridiplantae > Streptophyta > Polypodiopsida > Cyatheales > Cibotiaceae > Cibotium > Cibotium barometz. The sequence goes on from NC_141101.1 coordinate 15,341,103, forward strand.
TTGCAACCTTAGCAAATGATTTTTCCATTTTGAACTTTAGGAAAGATACATTTATAATGTGGAATTTATTAAAGCCTATGGCTTTACCCTAGTCCCAATATTAGACACTCTATTTTTGTAAAAGAAGAGTGCCATGCTCTCTAAAAGAAGAGTGCCGTGCTCTCTAAAAGCACCTTTTGTATATTTTGGGGGCTATGGCCTATTTTTTATGGAAGCTAATAAAAATACTCTTGTGTGGGGGAAGGCCACGCACAAGGGGGGGGGGAAGATTGCACCCGATGGTGATGTTTTTCTTTCTCTTGCCTTATGTTTTGTTTTATGCTTTAATTTTCAATTTAATTCAAGTAGTTGTTTTAATATTTGATATATTTCATGAGTTTTTGATTATTCTCTTCAAGAAGATTAAAGGGTCCCGTTTCAGTGGTATCAGAGCTTTGGTGTAATTTAATTTTCTTGAAGGCGGTCAAAAGAGGTGAAAGAGACAAAAACAGAGGTGATTTTGGTAATTTTATTGAATTTAGATTGAAGAAGAACACGTTTAGGGATTTTTTTTTATGTATGGATGAAATAAAGCTTGTTTTTAACCATTGGGTAATCAATCTCCATCAATCTATTGCCCAAAGGGTAAAACTAGGTGGAAAACCATTAGTGGGTTTCCCAAAACCATAAAACCACCTTCCTCTTCACTAATCCTCTTCTTAATCTATCTGTATGGATTGAAAGAGCAAGCAGAGGAGCATGGAGAGCCATAATCACAATTGCTAAACCTTTCCTTTGCTCAGTTTCTATAATAGAGGGATGAGAATTGTTCAAGAGTTGTTTTCAAAAATTACTTTTTTTCCTCCTCAGTTGATGCGCTGGGCGTAAGCTTAAAGTAATATATATATATATATATATATATATATATATATATATATATATATATATATAAATTTCCAATTGATTTTTTTATCTCTCTCCCCCTCCTTCATACCCGGGCGACAGCGCGTTTCTGTCTCCATCCGGCCGGCGACGCCTAGCGCTGCGAATTTCAAGGGGAGAGGAATTTTCAGACCATTATTTGTGCTTATTACAAGCTTTGTTATTACAAAGCTTATATTAGCTAAAAGCTTTATAAGCTTAAAATGATTATTTTTATTCTTTATATTAGATGCAGTGAAATTTTTTCGTGGGCTGTTTCCTTTTTGCTCTCCAACGCTTGGCGTTGGGCATTGGCCAGGTTACAATCTTTATAGTAAAGCTTTCATAAGCTTTTTAATAAGCTTAATAAGTTTAATATTAAAAGCTTTATGAGATAAAGCTTAGTATAAAGCTTTGAATTTTTATTTTTTATTTAAAAAAAAAGAAAAACCATGTCTATAAATATATCACCTCTTCTCTAAATTTGGATTAGCTGAGCTGATAGTTTCAGGCTGAGAAATGCTTGAAAAAGCTTTTATTATAAAGCTTTGTTAAGTTTTTTTTTCAAATAAGCTTTCAAATAAGCTTAAAGCTTTACAAATGAGATCAGTAAAATGTTTTACAAAAGAATATATTTTTTGACTATTCCCATCATATTTTATGGAAAAGGATCCCATGTACATATAGTTAGTTTGGATTTCTTCTACAGATTTTTAGAATTTACCTCAAGAGAAATTTTGAGACTTTAGTCAAATTCTTGTGAATAATGTTGTTTTCTAAATCCTCATGAAGTCCGAATAATATAAACAGCTTGTTAGTGAAGATATCATTAAAATGTTGTTTTAACCTACGGCTACTTTTCTAATTTTAAAGGGTACATGGATTATTTCTTGAAAAATTATGCATTTGTGTATTGAGCTAACTTGGCAGGACTCACAGCTCGACGTTCCATATGAGATAAGAAACCTTATCTTTTCTCTTGTTTTAAATTTTTCCTATTCCTTTTAATTGTCAAGAAATGGGTGAATATCCGCAGCACCGTCGTACTATTCAGGAACAGCTTGATTCTCTCCATATTCTTTTGAATCAAGAACGAGAGCATCGGGATAACTTTCAAAGAAAGATTGAACGACATCTGTCAATCTTTCAAAGAAAGATTGAACGACATCTGTCTAGAATGAACAAATATATTAAGAAAAAAGTTAAAACTGTGGAAGCATCTGACATGCCTAGCCCGACCAATGACATCGTATCCAAGCTGTCTGTTGTCAAGTGTTTCAGGTGTAAGATAATGGGACATTATGCTAAATCTTACCCAACTAAAAAGAAGAACCAAATTGCAACAAAAGACATGCTTGACACCGAAGAGGTTAACACACTCGACACATTAACCAAAGGTGGAGGTATGTGTAAAAAAATTATTTATTGTATACAATTTCTTGTTTGCTTTTGTATCTGTTTTCTGAATATTCTTTCCTTCTAGACCTAGTTAGAAAACTTTAGCTCCTGAAAAGAATTTTAGATACCGTGACCTAACTAGAAAGATTGAGTCAAGATTAGCAAAAGTTATCTTCAAGATCTAGTTGCCCAAATTCAAGTAAAAATGATTGCTAGATATTTCATAGAAGATTAAGACCAATTTGAAGATTCAAGAACCAAGCAAGTTTTTCCAGTCTTTGATTCAAGTTATCAATTGCTTCACCATCGAATTTAGTGACGATGAGAAAAGTAAAGAAATAGCTCTCAAGTGACTAGAAACCAAGCTTAAGTTGTATACCAATCACCATTACGAAGTTTATATCAATTCAAGTAAAGTTTCGTCTAAATTTTCAAGCGTTTTAGTTTAAGATCTATTCGAGTACAAGATTCTTTCTAGACCAAGAATTGCTCTAAGTCAAAGATATATTCAACCACAAGATTTAAACCCCTTAAGAACAAGATTTATTCAAGAATTGTAATTATGACTAATCTCTCAATTTTCGTCCATTCAAGTATTTTTAATCTAAGCCATGATTCATTACTAGTATATCAAGTTCTTGCTATCAACTAGGGCGCAAAATGTCTATCTTTCTTCAAGTTTTGATTTCAAGTTTAAGATTAAGCTTAAGATCAAGATCCCCTTTCCATTTCATTGTGTAAGATTCACAAATTCAAGAATTATAAACCTATTCAAATATTATAATTTTTGAATTTAGTTAGACAATTACAAGATTAAGATTAAGATCAAAAATAAATCCCGAGAATTTAGTTAGACAATTACAAGAATAAGATCAAGAACAAATCCCCAAAATTCATCAAGTTATTGACAGTAATGTAAGTGATTATTTTTCAATCTTAAGTTGATAAGAATTTCCATTTCGACCTAATTCATTTTTGGAATAAGACTTGTAGTCTAATTTTGAGGATAGAGAAAAGTTATGTCAGAATGAAAGTTTCAGAGGGAATTAGCTACTCCGTCTCAAACTTCTGTTCTTAAGGTAGTGTCGTGTGGAATTAATCTATGGTATGGGACATTAGATTGGTTTTACATGGCTACACCAGACGTATCTATGTCTTCTATCTTTCACCAACGAGTGTTTGTATGTGAGGTACCTCTGTGGAATGGGACACTTAGATACATTTCACATGCGTTCACTTGTTTGGTTTTATTTTCAGAAATTGTTTGATGTGATGATCTTGTTCTCCACTGGTACCATGAAGCCATCCATTCATTGATTGCGCAACTGAGGACAGTTGATTCCCAACAGGGGGGACTGTTATGATCCATGTTAATCAAATATCTTTTGACATTCAAAAACCATCCTCAAGAAGATGCAAAATGGATGCCCGAGAAATTTTTCCGAGCTTATCCCCCTGAGATCCTTCGTTCTTTTCAAACCCAGCAAACCTGCAATTGAGGACAATTGCAAACTCAAGCAAGAGGGATGTAATGAGAATATATTTTAAGTCCTCTTTAAGAATATTATTTTTCCCTCTTGAGTAATTTGGGGACGCCTAGGTTACTCTTGCGTCATGCCGGCTAGGTTAATATCGTGGGTGACACCGCTATAAATATTAATACGTGCGATATATGACGTATGCTTGGGGCCGTCTATGATTATTTCAGTTAGGTTTGTATTAGCAGGGTGATTCCTGGAAGTACTTACGCCTGGTAGTCATGAGTTGGTTATGGTTTGTGCCTGTTTAATATTTGTGGGATTAATTTAATTATTAATTGGGCTTATATTTTCAGGTAAAGAAGATTACGAGGATTGATAAATAATGTCGAGGAGAATGTTTCTTATGTTCATCATATTTAATTTTTGGCAAGCATAGTAGCTTGCAACCTTAGCAAATGATTTTTCCATTTTGAACTTTAGGAAAGATACATTTATAATGTGGAATTTATTAAAGCCTATGGCTTTACCCTAGTCCCAATATTAGACACTCTATTTTTGTAAAAGAAGAGTGTCGTGCTCTCTAAAAGCACCTTATGTATATTTTGGGGGCTATGGCCTATTTTTGATGGAAGCTAATAAAAATACTCTTGTGTTGGGGAAGGCCACGCACAAGGGGGGGGAAGATTGCACCCAGTGTTGTGTTGATGGTGATGTTTTTCTTTCTCTTGCCTTATGTTTTGTTTTATGCTTTAATTTTCAATTTAATTCAAGTAGTTGTTTTAATATTTGATATATTTCATGAGTTTTTTATTATTCTCTTTAAGAAGATTTAAGGGTCCCGTTTCAACAAAGAGAGCCTAAAAAATGTTTGTTCCTGAGGCCATCGAGCTCAAAGAACAATTGAGATAACTCTTGGAGAAAAAAATGTTCAACCTAGTGTGGGGTGTACCTGTGCTCTTTCAGAAAAAGAAAGATGGTACTTTAAGGTTATGCATCGGTTATCAAGTATTAAATTTATTTAATAATTAAGAATAAGTAGGATAGATGAACTCTTAGATCATCTACATGGTGCTACTCAAATGTTAAATTACAAAGATTGATCTAAAATCTAGGTACTATCAAATCAAAATGGCATACCAAAGACAGCCTTCCATACGAGTTATGGACATTACGAGTTCACAGTAATGCCTCCACAGTATTGTCCTTTGGTCTTACAAATTCCCCTGTAACTTTTAATCGAATGATATAAGGGATATTCATAGAACATTTAGATGACTTTTGTTCTTATGTTCTTTCATGGCATCTTGGTTTATTCTAAGAATATTGTGGATCATAAGAAGGATGTCCTCGAAGTTTTTGAGATTCTCAAAAAGCATGGACTCTTTGCTAAAAAGATTAAATGCACCTTCTTTACTGATTGCATTGAATATTTGGATTTTATTGTTTCAAAGGATGGTATCTTAGCTAACCTAGCCAAAGTGAAAGATGTCATTGATTGGTCAAAACCAAAGACTATGAAAGAGGTTCAAGGATTTCTTGGTTTTATAGGTTGGTATTGGATATTTATCCATCCAAAGGTATGCTAAGATTTCCTCGCCTTTGACATCACTTCTTACTTCTTAAGAAGTACATACCTTTCAAGTGAAATCCAATGTGTCAAAGTGCCTTTGACCAAAGTTGCATCGGTGACCAACCTGGTGCTAACGTTTCTAGAATTTCGCAAGCCATTCGAAGTTATCACTAATGCAAGTGGGTTTGCTATTAGTGGAATACTTATGCAAGAAGGTTGACCTATGGCTTATGAGTTTTGGAAATTGAAGCCTCATGAGAAAAATTATGCAGTTCATGACCTAGAACTTGTAGCTATTACTTGTGCATTAAAATTGTGAAGGCACTATCTTCTTAGGCAGAGATACACTCTAATGATGGATCACAAAAGTTTAAAATGGATATTTACCCAGAACGACCCCAACATACGGCAAAGGAGATTGATGCAGAATCTACAAGAATTTGACTTCGAGATATATAGGTATGGGAAGGAGAATGTAGTTGTCAATGCCCTTATTCGGAAAGCTTTCTTGTTAGTAATAACCATGATCTCCATGCCATTGCCTAGTGAAATAAAAGAGAATATTGGGGCATATGAGTTCTTCACCCCCAATAATTGCCTTCAAAGAGAGCAAGGCTCCTAAGGAGATAATAAAAGTTCAAAGAGAGCACGGCTCCTAAGGAGCTAATAAAAGTTCAAAGATACAAGATTGAAGATGGTTGTTTATATTTTATACAAGATTGAAGATGGTTGTTTATATTTTAACAAATCGCATGTGTGTCCCCCAGGAGGGTGATTTCAAGAGAAGAATCTTGCTTAAATCTCATAAAATCCTTAATGTAGGACATCCTAGTTACAGTAAAACCTTTATGCTAGTTCGTTACTTTTGGCCTGGATTGAAAAGGGATGTGCTCAATCATGTTCGTCGATGCCTTACGTGTCAGAAAATTAAGAGATTGAAAGAGTGAAAATGCTTGGAAAGTTGCATCCCTTGGACATATGAGGTGGGAATGCATAAGTATGGACTTTATCATTGGTCTACCATTAATAAGTGTAGGTTATGATTCCATATTCATGGTGGTCATGATAGGTTGAATAAAATCACACATGTGATTCCAGTAAAGAAAACCTTTACTACATTTAACATTGCCAAAGTGTTTTTGCGTGAGATATCTTCATGGATTACCTTACATAATTATAAGTGACACGGATGCCAAATTTGCCTCTCAATTTTGGATATTATTTTTTGAAGCAGTTGGGACTTCACTTAATCGTAGTACTTCTTATCATCTTAAAACTAATCGGGTTGTAGAAGATACTCTCTGAGATTTTTGTGGGGCTCATCAGCGTAAGAGATAGTTGAATTATCTTCATCTGGTGGAATTTGCTTATGATGCCTCTCACCATTGAAGTATTGACATGAGTTCGCTTAAGGTGTTGTATGGGCAAGAATTTCTCACACCCTTATTTGTCAGATCCATTGATCTGTGTCTGAAGTCTTGAAGAAAATGTTGGATGAGATGGATCACCACATGCAGAGTCTAAGAGGTCTAGCTGAGAATTCAAAAAAGGTGATATGGTTTTTCTTCGCGTATGACCCAAGAGAAGTCCTCTTTCTTTCGGAAAGTATTAGAAGTTATCACCAAGGTATTGTGGACCATATGTTATTACTTGAAGGATTGGAGAATAAGCTTATGAACTTCTTCTTCCTACATATCTTCCTCTTGATAGAATGATGCGAGTTTACGCACTCTAATGATTTGCTGACTACTACCAATATTCGTGCCATTTGGTAAACTTCTCATGCATATAGAATGACGTGAGAATAACCTTTGCTTCATTGCTTGACAACCCTCTTTCGCACCATTTGGTTATCCTAATTACTCTTAGCTATAGCAAATCTTTGCAAATTACTCAACCAAACGCCATGAGTTTTAGCATCACAGATATCTCCAACTCCATCTTTTCACACTGTTTGGCACACCATGGAGCAGCATGCAGGTACTTCAGTAATAGGTCTATGTGAGATGTTGGATGAAACACCTGGTGAAAATCTCCTTGACTTCATGCGCAAGGGGGGATAAGAATTAGGTTTCTTTAGTGTTGCAAGAGAAATTTTTAATACAGAGTTTGATTTAGAAGATTTTCTTGATCACTCTAAGGACTTCCTTTCTAAAGAGAGCCAAATTTTTAATACAGAGTTTGATTTAGAAGATTTTCTTGATCACTCTAAGGACTTCCTTTCTGAAGAGAGCCAAATTTCAACTTCTGTGTGAGGGTCGAATAATCAAAGTGAATGAAGTTGAGTATGTTCGTTTGTATTTGATTGGTGGAAGCCTAGCAGACAGGGGGAATGTGACAAGAAAGTTTAAATCATTAAACTTTGCTCAGTATCAGATGCCAACACAACAGTTATGCGCTGAGCATGATACAGCTTGCATATTAGTTCACAAGTCTCTTGCATAACTTTTTTTCTTGGTTGACATTAGGGAGACTTTGGCACAGATTGAGAATACTTCATCCCTTAGGAGAATGCTTTGATTTTGAGTGAATTGGAAAAAGAAGAAATTGAAGAATTGGTTGAACCAATAGAGGATGAAATTGAAAAGGAGTTCAGTGCAGGTTTGGATGTGACAGTGTTCAAAGTTGAAACAAGAATTGAAGAGTCTCCTATCCTAGAGGAGGATGTTTCAGAGTCATCATTTACCTTGCCAAGCCTCCCCTCCTTCCATATCAATGAGAAAAAATTTATTTGGCTTTATCCAAAATTTTTACAACCTTAGAGAGGACTATTGTCTATCAATTATAGCAGAGGGTTGTGATGTTGCTTTAGGCTTCATAGACATTGACAATGAACATAAGGAGGAGTTCATTTCTTTGGATATAGAGACCTCCAATGAAAGATTTATTAATGAATCAAATGCCTTGTCTTTGTGTATTAGAAGGGCATTAGAGGAACCTCCAACTCTTAAAGATGAAGATTTTGAGTAGAGGCTAGAGACCCTTGGAGTTGCTGATTTTGGGAGAGAGAAGCAAAAGGTTTTTGAGCCAATAGAAGAGAAGTATGGCTTCATTAATTCATGGAGAGATAAAGTTCTTGAAGAAGATGAAAATCAGAAAGTGAGTTCAACTTTTTGTAGGATTAATTGGGCATTCTTATCCTTGGTTTTTGTTTTCCTTTGTTTGTTAAATTGACTCTATTTGTTTATTGTGCAGATTGAAATTGTAGAGATGAAGACAACTTCTTGGGCAGAGGAATGGGTTCAAGGGGAGCTGTAGAGAAGGATGCTAGCAAAAACGACTCAGCCCTTGCCCTATTTTCCACATATGGACAAGGAGGTTTTCATTGTTTATCAGAGTGTCTTCTCAAATAATCCAGATGTACCAATGTTAACCCTTAAAGTTCTTTCAAGGTTGATGGGATACTCCCATATCTAGTTTCATGTAAACAAAGTAATGCTCTTGGAGAATATAGCTCGAGTCATAATTTCGGATATGATCCTAGATTTTGGGCCTCAAGGGCTGGCTAGACTAAACCTTAGGATATGCATGAGCCCCTTTTTTCCAAGTTAACTAATAGAGATGAGATAACACCTAGTTTTGGGCAAACCATTTACCACTTGCCGATTCCCAAATACCATAAGTTGTTGACCAAATGGCACCAAATAATGCAGTGAGCATAGCAGACACTCATGGAATGGCTAAATTTGCGCCATATGGTTGAAGAGAGGTGTTTTTTTTGGGAAAATGTGAAAAAGGAGTGTTTTTTCTTTATATGACACATTGCCACGTGTCATGGCCATTGAAACAGCAATCCATGCAACGAATGGGAGCTCACACGTGTATGATTGTTGAGTGCCCATGTGTCATGACCATTGGAGCCATGTAACCAATTACATTGTGCCACGTGTCACTCATTTCCCTTTAATAACGTAATTTTTTCATTTTCCCTTTAATAACGTAATTTTTTCACTTTCCTCATTTTTCTTTGTCAATTCACGCTTCACTATTTGCCCACAAAGCCTTCTTTATGCTCATTGCTCAATTTTACCCTCATTTCTTGCTCTTACCAAAAACAGCATGAAATCGAGTGCTCATATTTGCTCCAACACCCATTTCTCGCACCATTTGGAAACTGGCCCATTTGTTCTGTTTTTTATCCACCGTCAACAAAATAGCGAAATATAAGCCCTTCTTTCACTTCTAAACCTGCTATTTTGCACCGTTTGGTTTGTTTGTAAATTCATTTTCCCATCACTTTTTCATGGCAAGAACGAAGAAAACTATGAGAAATGTTGGCACAAGCCCCAACTTATCATTTGGGAAGAAAGCAACGAACAATCAAGCTGCAATGCAGAGGAAGAAAGTCAAGTCTAGGCTTCACTACCAGCTCAAATATCTTAGGGAGATAAGAAAAGCTCAGAAATCCACCAACCTTGTCATCCCATGGGCACCTTTCATGAGGCTCATAAGGCAAGTTTCAGACAGGCTCTATAGGCAAATGAAGTCAAAGGTGTTTGAGTTTGTCAGATGGTATTTTTCTACTATTGCTTGTCTACAAGAGGCTTCTAAAGATTTTCTCATAGACTTTATGAATGATAGCTATATTGCAACTGCCCATGCCAACCTTGTCAGCCCATGGGCATCTTTCATGAGGCTCATAAGGTAAGTTTCAGACAGGCTCTATAGGCAAATGAAGTCAGAGGTGTTTGAGTTTGTCAGATGGTATTTTTCTGCTATTGCTTGTCTACAAGAGGCTTCTAAAGATTTCCTCATCATATGAATGATATCTATATTGCAACTACCCATGCCTACATGGTGACTTTGATGAATACAGATTTTATTGTGGTCAGCAGGATCAGGTATAGATTTGAAAAATTCTTACAACCTATCCCAACTTCTGATAAGAAGGCCTTTGATATCCTCAACATCCCACCTGCAAGGCATGTCAAGGAGAAGCCTATCCAGGTTGAGGATGTCACTCATTTATACCAGATAAGAAAAGCTGAAGATGTAAAGGCTAAGAAAGAGCATGAGAAGTAGGAGACACATGAAAGAACAATGCTTTCAGAAGATGAGATCTTGAAAGAGGAAATAGAAAGGAAATATCAGATAACTTGTTTCGTGATAGTAAATTGTTTTGTTTTAGAGCCATTATCACAATTTTGCCAAAGGAAATGTCAGATAACTTGTTTGTATTAGATCCTCTAGTCAGTTTTAATTTTTTGAAAGACTCTGATAGTAAATTGGAGCATTTCTTTAGTAGGTTGGATGTGCTATTGTGTAATATAATTATATTGCCTTATAATGAAAGGTTTGCTCATTTTTCGTGGCCAAGCTTTTATTAAAGGCTTTAGATTATACTTTTCTTATCATGCATTTTTCTTTGTAGTGGTCATCATCACTGAAGCCTTATTTTATTTGACCTTCTTGGAAGACAGGCCATATTTATGAATTCTCTAAGGGGAATTCATGGGTAAAGCAAACTGTGAGTCATATTATTAATTTTATCATTAATTTATTAAAATTTTACATTGTTATGTCAAATAATGTCATTTTTACAAATTTTAGCTCATGCAAAGCTATCATTGCATTTTTGGAAAAGAAATATGAAGATCTCCAAAGTGAGAATCCTTTTACGTATTTAAGTCAACTGGTAAGATTATTTCCAACTATTCCCATTTCCTTTGTTTCACCATGATTCTGTTATTCAAGAAATGTTTGTTTTATAGGTACCTATTCAGCCAGGCTTCACATATTATGGATGGAGAGTTATTGCTAATGCTTGGAGATTTATTGAAATGAAATACATAATGACTACATTAATTGTAAGTATCTACTACCTTTGTGCTCTTCAATTTGGCTCTTCAATTTGGCTTTAATTTCAGTTTCTAATTTTAAAAAAACTTTGCACTTTCTAGATGCATGACTACCTTGATTCATGGGTTTGGTGGATCAGGAAGAAATGCATTTCTTGCATTCTTGAGAAAGCAATTACCCCCTATGACCTAGATTCCCCATTTCCACAACAAAAAGAGAAGATGCATAAAGAGCAAAGAAGCTAAAGAAGAAAGGTAGCAACAAGGGGATGGCCATGTATCCTCCCCAAAAGCATGGTCATTCCCAGAGCCAGAATTCACCCAAGAAGCCCTCCTCCAAGCACACTCCAAAGGACAAAGGTGTACCTCTGAAGTTCTCTAATTTAAAAAAGACTTCCTCTAAGAGAAGTAAGAAGAATATATCAGAGGCCAGGAAAGCTCTAAGTGTGCTAGAAGGCAAGTGAATTTTAGAGCCATTGAAGATGATGGACAGGTGGAGGGGGGGCTCAAACATGCAAAGTTGTAGATACACAGGTTGAAGAGCCTGCAAATGCCCCAGTTGTAGAGCCTTCATCTGAAGTGGCCCAAAATTCCACAACTGTAGCCTAACAAACTGAGGCGGCCCAATGATTTTTGTCTATTTGAGGAGCCCATTACACATGCTCCCTATGGAACCTTTTTGAGTTTATCCCAATGTAAAATATTTCCATTTTATAGAGCTCTTTTGAGTTTATCCCAATGTAACATCTTGTTATGAGAATAGAAAACATCTTTTTGTGAAAAGAAAATTGTGTGATGCTTCCTTGTCACTCTTTACCATTTTCTATCAAATAACATAATTAAGATAACACTTGAATCTTAAGACACATAAATACATGTTTAAGTTGAGAAAAAACATGTTTGTATTCATCAATTCTCTTCATTTCTTCTCATTATTACTAATGGCTCAAAGGCAATAGTATTTGGGGGCATACATTTGATACAAGAGGTTGATTATTCAACCCTCTTTCCAATGGCAGCATCATTGATCTTGAACCTATAGTCAGAGTTTGTACAATAAATAAACTCAAGTGAATCTCTAATATATTTTAAGGTCGAGTTAGCATTAACAACAAGCTTTCTAGGTTCTTGAAAAGGGGAAACCTTGATCTCTATTTCAAACTTTGGACAATTTTCTTCAGAGTCAAGGGGGATCCAACTGCCAAGACTTTGCCTCCACCTCCTATAATCATACCCTAAAACCAAGGATTGATGGGCTATTTGGTAGGAGAGGTACAATGAATTGGGACTCGACTTGCACCTTATAGATGAAAGCTTTCCCTTGATTTTCACATGTCTCCAAGAGTCCAAATCTTGTTCAGCCAACCTTCTATTCAGCAACATATTCTTTGTTCTTTACAACACCAAGGACTTGAAACAAGCAACAAACACATAAAGAGGAACAAACCATGAGAGCATTATTCTCCTTGAGATCCTTCCTAGTGTCATTGCCTTCTGGACGTCATGTGAAATTTTGGTTTTAAAGCTTAAAACTGTTGATTTATATGAGATCTCCCAATTGAGTGAATTCAAAAGAGGAATGGGTAGATTTTCAAGCTCTCCATATGAACCTGCTCTAGATAGAACTTTATATTGTTCAAAGTAAACAAACAAACCATTCTTGCTGAAAAAAATGATGGTTGTTCAGGATATAGAATATCTAAAATTTCTTTTATGAATGGCTTGAAATGTGTCACTTAAGCTCTCCCCACCACAGGCTACATTCAACACATGTTGATGGAAACACGTCTAGAAATCAAATAGCTACATGTTTACTATTTGCTATAGGCAATAACAATACATATTAAAAACACGTCTAGAAATTTCTTTTATGAATGGCTTGAAATGTTGATGGAAACACGTCTAGAAAATTCTTTTATGAATGGCTTGAAATGTGCCACTTAAGCTCTCCACAGGCTACATTCAGCACATGTTGATGGAAACACGTCTAGAAATCAAATAGCTACATGTTTACTATTTGCTATAGGCAATAACAATACATATTAAAAACTCCACATTATTAGATTGCATCACAAAACTTACAATGTGAATGCAACACATGTTAATGGAAACACGTCTAGAAATTTCTTTTATGAATGGCTTGAAATGTGCCACTTAAGCTCTCCACAGGCTACATTCAACACATGTTGATGGAAACACGTCTAGAAATTTCTTTTATGAATGTCTTGAAATGTGCCACTTAAGCTCTCCACAGGCTACATTCAACACATGATGGAAACACCTCTAGAAATCAAATAGCTACATGTTTACTATTTGCTATAGGCAATAACAATACATATTAAAAACTCCACATTATTAGATTGCATCACAAAACTTACAATGTGAATGCATAGATGGGTGCACTGCAGGGTTCAAGAACATATCCTTGGCCGTGTCAACATGTTGAACTTTTGCAAACCATCCATGTTTTGTCACCTTGAATGCAGTGATGTGGTCTTTCCAATGGTTTCTAATGTCCTCTCGTTTAGTTCTCTTCACTCTGTAAGAGCCCTTACAAGATGGAACCATTGTTACCCAATCATTGACATTCAAAGTCAATGGCTTCCAAATCCCATCTTCTCTTATGTTATGAAATATACAAGAAGTAATAGTGTGAGTAGGGCATCGAGAAGAAGCCATTAAAGCTTGAAGAGTAGAAGAAAAATAGCGAAAATAGTGTTTGAGAGAAATGGAGGGTATTTTAATGTGAGAGGAATTCAAATTGCCAAAAAGGGATAGTTAATGCACCTTGGTTTTTGAACCTCATGCAAAAGGAGATTTATTCCACCCTTGAAACTGACGACTTCACCTTGTTAAATTCAGTGTATTTTGGCTAAATTAAAGAAAGATGGCCATTTTGAATTTGAAAATAAACCCAAAACCTGCAAGATAGAGGAGACAAGAATGTCATATTTTTGTGCATGTGGCAACTTGTTATTTGTCAATTCCTTAATGAAAAATTAAAGAAAAGACCTTTTTTTACCTTTTGGCCCTAATGTGGGATGACCTTTTATTTTGCCAGTACGTGTCTGCTTCCTATGGATCACATCCTAAACCACCCTATTATCTTGGGGTTGAATTATATCAAAAATTATTTATGCATCAGCATGTGTTGCTTGGTAATTCAAATAATGAAAGAATAGTTTAGTAGATATTTGTATCTATGGGCTAGAATCCAGCTGCTGCCTGCTTGCAGAACCTCTCTGTCTTCTTCACAGATATCTGGTTATTCTTCATCTTACCATGAGAGTTTATCATGTAATGTTGATTTTCTTTGGAATACAATCCAAGTTTTAGATCATAATATGGTATCTTTGTAAATGAGTTGCAATGATAGTGGCCCATGGACGTAAAGAATATTGCGTACACATGAGTTGCAATGATAGTGGCCCATGGACGTAAAGAATATTGCGTACACATGTGCTTTCATGTATTGTTGCGTGTGTTCAACATCTTGTAGGTGTTTGTCATCATGTAATGTTGTGGTCTTATAAATTTGCTTTGGAAGTTTTAGATCATAATATGATGTCTTTGTAAATGAGTTGCAATGATAGTGGCCCATGGTGTGTAGTCATCAACATCTCGTAGGTGTGATAGTAGAGGGAGAGGAGTAGATAGATACAAGAAGTGTAGAGAGAGAAACTACTTACCTCAACACCAAAAAGCACTCGCTCAAAAATGCTCGCCGAAAAAATACGCCCCTAACTGAGTTGCCTAATCTGCAGCTTGCTTTGGATGTCCTGATTTGTTGTCCGGAGCTCAGTGATGATCACCATCTCTAACTCACCTCCTCTCCTCCACATTGTTGTTGGCTGCCTCCTCAAGTTAATGGAAATAATGATGTATTTCTGGTGGATCAAAGCATATGTATGCCATTACTAGTGGATGATTAAAAATATGATTAAGATGAGATTAAGCTAATCACACAAGTGTGAAGAGGGTATGAATCAAAACACATGAATTGATTTCTCATTCCCAAAGGTGCCTTTTTATAGGCCAAGAGTACATCCTTGAATATAGGAGAGGTGGCTTGATTTTAGGAGATATGGAGAGGAATGTGGAGCAGGAGAGGTGGAGTGAATGTAGGTGGGCACTGCCCTCATTTTTCTCCTTGATTCTCTACAGAGAAGCGTCCCCTCTTTTCACCTCTTTGGATAGATTCTTGTGCCTTTTACAATTCTAAAGTTACATGGATAATAACCTTTGAACCTTGGGCTTTATGTTTGGATTATTTTACAATATTATCAATGGATCATTAAACATATGATTTGTTGCTTATGGATCATTGTGAAAGCATAGGAACCTCCAAAGTCATCTTTGACCTGCTTCATCTCTCCTTTAAACATATGATTTTTTGCTAGGAAGAAGACCTTGTCTAAGAGTAACCAGATTTTTTCATAAAGTAGAAAGAATATTAGCTCATTTTAGTAAGTGTTATGTATAGACTTACATATTGTAAGATGTGGAAGTAGAAGATACATGCATAAGTAAAGCAAAACCTCAAAGTGTGAAAAATTTTTGGAAACCAAAAGTGGCCTAGACTAGGATATAATACAAGATTTAGAAAGGAAGAGTCCTATAATATCATTCTAATTAGAGAGATAAACATACAATCCTTGACTAGGAAACCCAAGATGAGTAGAAAAAGTTTTTTCCTACAAATTTCTAAGAAAAGCATGAAGGAAATAAAAAAATCACGTAAAAAATTTAAAACAAGAAAGAGGAAAAGAAACTAAAGGCCGACAAAAGTGGGAAATGAATCTAGGCTATGAAGACAAAAAGAGTGAATGTAAAACTACCTATGGAATTTTTCAAAGAATTGGAAGCATGATTCCATGAATTCAAATATGTGTTTACCTAGGAGCACACATATCTCAAAGGGGTAGATCTAGTATTATGCTAATACAAGATATTACTAGTGCCAAATGTGCAAGATATTACTAGTGCCAAATGTGCAAGACCTATTAGGATGCAAAGGTATCAAATGAATCCAAACTAAGCAAAGAAAGTCCAAAAATAAATTGATAGTTTTTGAAAGTAGGATTCATTACACACAAGTCACAAGAAATGGTTGGTTGCTTCCAATAACTGTGGTACCCAAGAAGAAGGGAAAGTTGAGGGTGAGTGTAGATAACATGAAGTTGAATGCATAGACAGTTAAGGACCCTTTTTCCTTTACATGGATGGCTATTGTGGATACAAACAACTCATTATTACACGTGAAGACAAAAAGAAATATACTTTCATACTAAGTGGGGACCATTTATAGTGTGATGCCATTTTGACTATGTACTGCTCCAGTAACTTTCTAGAGATGTTTGATGGAATCTTTTGCTCATTTATTACACAACTTTATGACTATTTTCTTGGATGATTTAACAACATTTTTAGCTATGATAAAGCATTTAGTATGTTTGAGAGCTATCTTTTAAAGATACATGGAAAGGAGGTTTTTTTAAAAACCCAGACAAGTGTCTTGTAAGTTAGAATTGCTTGGTCATATCATTTGTTGTTGATAGGGAATTCATGCTATTATAAAGACATGTAGACCCCTCAAATCCGAACACATGTTTGTTCTTCTATTGTGGAGTATGTGAGGTTTTATAAAGGATTCATTGATGGATTTGCATGAATAGCTCTATTTCACTATATGAATGTCAAAGTTGGATGCTAAGGTCAAATGGGGGGAAGAAGAAGAAAATAATTTTTAGACCTTAATGGAAAAGGCTACCTATTTTAAAGCTTTTTTAGATGGGATGTCATTTTTCATGTGCATGTCGATGCCTCAAAATCAAGAAAATAGGAGTGATCTTGGCTATACTTGAAGGAGCTATTATTTTCTATTATTCTATCACTATCATAGTTTTCTACCATTGAGTAGGCATTCATACACTATAACTCAATGAGAAGCTCTCAGAATGGTGTTCAATGTATAAATATTCATTATCTAATGGGAAATTTCTTCCATTTCTAGTTATTCTAGAAACAAGGTTATATGTCTTTTGGCATTATTGTTACTCACTATGTACACACCTATGCGTATCACAAAAATACTCTCTTTGCATGAATTGTTAACTTAATAAGCATCACAAAAAAACACCTCAACTACGTTAAGTGCACTAATGGCTTGATGTACTATTTCATGAACTTCTGGAGTGTATAAAAATAACCCTTGAAAATGTGAGCTTTGAGATTCAATGTGGTGTGCACTTCTAATATTTTGCAGAGCTTTAACACCATTTGTACATAGTCTTGGGTTTGATCTCCCTTTAATTTAATACTTTTATAATTGACTGCACCCTTTTAGTTGTGAATTTAATCCTTTCATATCTACATATAATGAGAGGAATAAACGATTTATACTGGTATTTTCCAACCCTCTCTCTCTCTCTCTCTTCTAAGAGCCCACATAGCTAAACCTAAACCTAAACCTAAAGAGGAGGAGGATGAGCTATGCCACGTTGCGGCCCTCCCTCCCTTCATAACCAAAACTAAAGGATAGCCAAAAGTTCCCATGACCAAGTTGGGGCACTACTTTAAAAGTGAGAAAATGAAAATGAAAATGAATGTCGTGTTACCAAAGGACAAGCTAATGTCTTCGTGATCTTGCATAATGGTGCTAATGTCATCATAATTACCAAGGATTGTTGGGAGACTTGGGGATAGTGAAGATGAGAACCAAGACTAGAGGCTGATGAAACTGATATTTCTTGGCAACAGCGGAATCTCTTCCACAAAAGCTTAGAGCAAGGTTTTGACGCCTCCATGGAAGGATCAACTTCTACATCGCCCAAATTCACCCAACTAAGAAAGAGAAAACTGATTAGAAAGCTAAGAAGTATCTTCTCCCTATGGAGATGGATCTTCATTGGCTTCACTACATTGAGGTTGCATGATACCTACACCAGATACCTATGGAGATATATCATCATTGGCTTCACTAAATTGTGGTTACATGATATCTTGACCAAACAATGGGAATATGACCTAAAAAAGATCACCCTTTAGACCAAGACAATGGGCAATGAAGGTGACAAGAAGCCCATGAGCTTCGAGCAAGCCAAGCTCTTTCGAGCTCAATAAAGTCAAGGCTAAGGTAGAGAAGAAAGAAAAACTCAAAGAGCTCACTGAGCCTCAAGAGGGAAATTTAAGGTAAGTGCCTAAGTACTTTAAGTCCTACACTATTGGGGATAGAGTGATACATAGCAAGAAGGCTCAAAAACACATGGGCAGATAACTCATGCCTCTTATGAGATAACCCCGTCAAGGTCAAAGAAGTAAACCTCATTGGCCTAGGTGAAGAACCTAAACCATTAATTATTGCCAAAAGACCTCACCCATGAGTAAGAAGGAGGATTGATAGCCTTCAACTACTTGCTCAAGTATAGGCTCTAATAGCCTACAACCTCCTCGTCGCAAGCTCTCTTGGTCTTTTTCATTCTTTCTTTCTCCAAGACAAGGTTGGGGTACTCCTTGAGTTTGGAAGGTTGGGGTGGTATGCCTTGAGTTTGGAAGGTTTTTATAATCAATGGCCCAATTATTTCCTTTGGGAAGACTTGGTTTAAGTGGGATATATATCACTCGACTTTCTCTACAAAGGAGGAAGATTTAGAAGTCTCGTTCTTCAAACCACTTTCAATAGTCATACCATGGTTGTCCTTTATAACTCATATGTGGAAGATCACTCGCTATCTCTGCAAAAGGAGGTAGCTTCAGAGCCCTTACTAAATCATTTTCAACAGTCATGCGGCATCATTATCTTTTACAACTAATTGTGCATTAGATTTTTGCGTGCTCTTCAAGGTCTTCTTCTTTTAGACCTTTGGTTCTGTTTCATTAGCCTTTTTTGGGACTAGCAGCCTTGGATGTTTCCCTGGCTATTGACCATGGTTTTTGGAGCCTTGTGATGGGATTAAGAGGGGTTGTGTATGAAGAATTCCTCCTTGTACACATTTCAAGGCTCGTCAAAGTGGTTGTTGAGAATGGTCAAACAGGTTTGGTGAAGGCCTTAGCCCTTTAGTTCTTACTCTAAGGCTCCATAGGTTCTATGATTGGAAGGTGTCCTCTTAACAATTCAAAGCAAGTGCTCATGTTAAAGAACCTTCTTGCCCTTTGCATGGCCCATCCTAGCTTCCCCCTTTTAGAACAGTCCTCACTCGATGCCTCCATCTTGGGATTTGAATGAACATTCATCCAAATCCAAGGGGGGCTTAACAAAGCATTATCAGATTTTGGCCAGTTAAAAACTTTTAGTTAATTAATAGAATACAAATCCTAGTTTCACTATTCACCACTTTCGTTGGGGGAAGGAGACTCGAGCCTAGATCCAACCTTAGTTATGAACCCTGTGATCCAGCCTCCACCACCCAATCACTTGGTCCTAGTAGGGATGGATTTAATTGTAAGACAAGCATGTAATTTCCAAACATCCATTTCCAATTAAATTTTTCTTAACCTAATTCCTAAGTCCTCATAATTCTACAAGACTATTATTTGCCCATACTCGATCATCTCTAGATACCTTGGTACACCCATGGGTCCAATACCTAAATGTACCCTAGGATTTTTGAATTACACCACTTTTAGACTTTTGTAAGAGTCTTGAGTCATGACCTTTTTGAGGTCCACATCATGAGACCTAGTCTTGGTCACCTCATGTGGGGACCCAAGGAGGGGGTAGGTCAAAGTCCCTCAACTCCTCATCTTTCCTTCATCGAGCGAGTTGAGCAAGTTAGTGGGATCATTGGATTGCCATCCCACATTGGGAATAGTTTCCATTCCTTAGATGAGAGGCCATCCCCACCTGAAAATTATTACAATTTGTATCCACATAAGACAATTAATACAATCTAAGGGATGGAACAGTGTCCATCCCTCAAATGGGGGGCCATCTCCACCTAAAAATTCTTACAATTTGTATGTACATAAGATAATGAATACAAATCATCATCAACAATCTAATCCTTTTGTTATTCCCACATCTTATATGTGTTCATATGGCTCCATCCCTGGGACTTGAGTCTCCCATTAGGGGAAATATGGGATCCAAATGGGCCCTTTAAGGGCTTTCTCTCTCTTCCTAAAGTCTAGGAAAAGTGAAAAAAGAGTATTATTATATTGGGTTTCTCTCTCTTTTTTTAGAATCTAAATTCACCTTTTCTATATTTTCTAAAGGGATTCAATGCTTATTTTATTCTAATGTGCTTGAATTCCACGTACCTTCAACCACTGTGAGTTAAAATTCATAAATGTGAAAAGCTAGTACTCTATAAAGTAAGAAAACAAGTACGATAATACTTTTGACATAAGTAACTATGTAACTTCAAGTACAACATGGAATTGAAAGATGTCGATTGAAAAAAGTGGTGTTTAAAAAAAAAACTTGAATATATCTTGAAGCAAGCTTATTATTTTAAAATTTTTATCCATTGCATATAAACACGCTTAAGTTCTATTCTAGTGCATTTTCATGAAGTTATGGTAGTAGTTGTTGGGGGCGAGTTTTCCTCAGCCACTCTTTTGGCCTAGCTTCCATTTTAATTTTCCTCTATTTCAAATCTTCAATCTCTCAAGAATGCCTCTAAGCTTACACCTGAATCTCTCAAGCTAGCCTCTAAGCTTTCGAATCTCCTCTTTCCTCACATTCTATTTATGCATGGACAACAATGAATAGAGATTTGATTTTAAGTACCCTTAAATGGAACCAAAAAGTCATATTTGCCTTCATTGATTTTCTATACCCAATTCCTCTACTACTGCCCCACTAGGAAGCATTGTTGCATCAATAACTATTGTGCTACAATGCTCAATGGAGGTATGGATATGTTTAGAGGGCATTGATTTTATATTATTTGAAATGCAAGTGTCTGAAATTAATGATAATGTTTTACTACACTTATATTTTCACAAAGAAAGGAGTTAATTACAATTTCATATTGTTTTATGGTTTGTAGAACATCAACGATTTATACATGTGAACCTGGATGATGAGTATGCTCAGAGGCTTCTAAGGTCAATCCTTATGTAATGCAACAGGCTAGGGCATTAGGGAGATATAACATGTTGATATATGGGTCAAAGGATCAAATAACCCACCTGATCCCTCAACCCAACAACCATCTAAATTTTCCTAGTTGGCGACTAATAGGATCTTCTAATGTAGAAGGCCCATTGGAATGAGAAGGTTTTAGAAAAATTCTTCTACAACTAAGACACAAAGTTCAAACCTCTGCAAATTTCTTCTTGAAAGCTTTCCAGGTGGTTGGATCTCATCCACTCATCTTCAGTACCATATCCATTAGTTTTGGCAACTACTTCTTTACAAAGTTGAATATGAGATACAAAGGGGATTGAGTTTCCTTTAATGCCGGTATGTAGTTCAAACTTCTTCTACATCCTTGAATGACTGACGAGGCTTACTGATCATGCCACTGAGACTATATGAAAATTTAAGAAAATTATTCAATATCAAGATGATGTGTGTTTCTTGGTTTTTTTGTAAGAACCTAGCAATGTTTAATAGGTTTTGAGGCATAAAATATTTGTACTTAATCAAAAAACATGTTGGGGCCTCCTCTAAGATAGTGAGCCCCCAACCTCTCACACATAGATTCCCAACTTTTTATTCCTATTAATTTAAGTTTGAATTCATATTTGAATAGAGCATGAAAAATTGAGCACTTTTGCTTTTTATAGCTCATCAATCTGAGCTACGGAGATCAAAAGTTATGGTCATTTTTTTGACACCCTTGAGAAAGTCAATACAAAGCGAGTTGGGACATCTATCAAGATTGTGACCATCTAATCACCTTGTAGTGATTCTACTTTATTTTCACACATAAGTTATACATAATGTAATATAACACCATTTATTTGACACCCTTGAGAAAGTCACTATAGAGCGATTTGGGACATCCAACAAGAATGTGACCATCTAATCGCCTTGTAGTAGTGATTCTACTTTATTTTCATACATAAGTTCTCCATAATGTAATATGACACCATTTCTTTGACACCCCCTTGAGAAAGTCACTACAAAGCGATTTGGGATATCCAACAAGATTGTGACCATCTAATCGACTTATAGAAGTGATTCTACTTTATTTTCACACATAAGTTCTCCATAATGTAATATGACACCATTTCTTTGACACCATTGAGAAAGTCACTACAAAGTGATTTGGAACATCCAATAAGATTGTGACCATCTAATCGCCTTGTAGTGATTCTACTTTATTTTCACACACATCTCTCACTAGTAAAAGTGATTTCTTTGACATATCTCCAGAATTATTGGGCAGAAAGTCCAAATGAGCAAATGAGATGACAACACTCTAGTTTTCATATATATTAAAGAAGTGACAATATGAACTGTGGTCTAAGTATTTTATTAAGCAATTTATATTTATTTTTTAATAATATATTATAAAAGGAATATATGAAATATATCTAATCATCAAAAGTTTGATTAACGGTGGCTCTCTTCTTGTTGCTGCAAACTCTTTCTCTCTCTAGAGAAAAAAGGCCCGAAATTGAGTTCAATTCTCCCTAATGCTTTTGCGAGTGTGTTAGTGATTTAAAAACTTTGCCAAATCACTAAAATACGATAGGGGTTGCCATTTCCAATTGTTGCACCCTTATCACGTTGTAGTGATTTTGTTTTCCTAGTCTTTTGGCGACATTATACACTTAATGCTTTTGCCAGTGTTGTAGTGATTTAGAAACTTTGGAGTCTAATTCTCCCCTAATGCTTCCGCCATAGTGTTGTAGTGATTTGGAAACTTTGCTAAATCATTACAATGTGATAGGGGTCATTATATTCAATTTTTGGACCCTTCTCATGCTGTAGTGATTCGGCAAACTTTTCCAAATCACTATAACGTGATGGGGGTCAATATGTCCAATTGTTGGACCCTTATCGTGTTGTAGTGATTTGAAAACTTTGCAAAATCATTGCAACGCGATAGGGTGTTGACATACACACGATCACACATGGAGATATGGAGGATGAAATATCATCATCATAGTGGTGTGTGTGTGTGTGTGTGTGTGTGTGTGTGTGAGAGAGAGAGAGAGAGAGAGAGAGAGAGAGAGAGATTGCACAACTTGAATGGTACTCATTGTGTAAATGAAGGACCCAAGTACATGCTTTTATAGGCACCAAGGCCTCTGACTTTTGACCCAAAATAAGAGGGTGTTCACACCATAAAAGACACTAGACTCCAGACTAACTCTAAAATATCCAACAAACCCCCCTTTGGAGTGATGGTGGCATTGCATGCATTACCTTCAATAGTCCCATACATCAACACAAGTAAAGACACAAGACGTGTTCCCTGCTTTAGACCTAGAGGCTAGTAAACGTGGCTCAAAGGCCAATGAGCGTGGCACAAAAGGCTCAGAGGCTTAGCAAGCATGGCTCAAGGAGGCTTAACAAGCATGGTCTTCGTGAAAGACTCAGAGGTTAGGTTTGCCTCAGATGACAAAGACAGTCTACATCGGCATACCAAAACAACCCCCCCCCCCCCCACCTCAAGCAAGGGCAAAAAGGGTATGATCGAGAGGAGGCTTTTATAGAAATAAGGCATTACAAAATCTAAAAGGATCCAAAAATAAATAAGGCATTACAAAATCTAAAAGGATCCAAAAACTCAGATGTTGGGGACTACCCAAGCAAAGAACCCTTGAATCATAAAAAATAGAAAATCTAGAAGCAAAGGCCTCGATGCTGGTGTAGACCCTTTTGCGTCTTCGTTTGCCACGTGATGGATACTTGAGTCGGGAGCTCATTCATGAACATAGAAGTTGTTGAAGAAGATCCCATGGTGGAAAAGATGGGTGTTATGGAGACATGGATTTCATATGCGATGTAGAAGGGCTCAAAAGCCGGGCACCCAAAGGTGTCCATGTGAATAGTAGGTTACGAGCTTTGATGGAAATGCATGAATAAATGAAAAATAGCTTATCTCTAATTTTTTTGAAAAAAAACATGCTGCGTTTTTTTTTTTTTTTTTGGGTTGTGTTGTTGTTGTTGTTGTTGTGCTGATGAAGAGCACCTTGGGACTGTGTGGGGGCATTTTGTTCAACTTGCTGAAGGCGTTCCACGGGGCTGAGGCTGGTGGCGTAGTGGGCCAGATGTAGTTGGGGGCCCAGTAACCGCGGCACAATTGGGGGCTTGGGCGTGGTGGCAGCATAGCAGATGGTGGCTCAGCTGTGTGGGCAGAGCTATGGGCACTTACGCTGCCCAGTATGAGGGGGACTAGTCAGCGGGGCAGAACCCTCCAAAGTAGCACCGCCGCCCATAGCTCGGCAGGCTGGGGCACCGGTCATTGACTGGGGCCACCGCGCGGGCGGGCTCTGGGGTGGCTGAGCATGGTGGGATTGGGGGCGGTTGAGCATGGCGGTGCTCGCACAAGTGAAGAAAACACAGTTGAAGTAGAGCCACGAAGATGAAACTATTGCTTTTGTTGGTGACGGTTGTAGCATGTAAACCAAGACTTCACTTGAAGAAAACACACGATGACAATGATAATCTAAATCCAAGCTCTGATACCATGTTAGCATCCATAGAATTACACATGGAGCTATGGAGGATGAAATATCATCCTCATAGTTTTGTGTGTGTGAGTGTGTGTGTGTGTGAGAGAGAGAGAGATGATACTCATTGTGTGAATGAAGGACCCAAGTACATGCTTTTATAGGCACCAAGGCCTTTGTATTTTGACCCTAAATAAGAGGGTGTTCACACCACAAAAGACATTAGACTCCAGACTAACTCTAAAATATCCGACGTAGGGGTCGTCATGTCCAATTGTTGGACCCTTATCGCATTGTGAGTGATTTTGTTTTCCTAGGGCTCTCTTCTTGTTGGTCCAAATTATTTATCTCTCTGGAGAAAAAAGGCCCGAAATTAAGTCCAATTCTCCTTTAATGCTTTTACATCAGTGTTGTAGTGATTTGAAAACTTTGCCAAATCACTACAATGCAATAGGGGTTGTCATGTCCAATTGTTGGACCCTTATTGTATTGTAGTGATTTTGTTTTCCTACTATTTTGGCAACATTATGCACCTAATGCTTTTGTCGATATTGTAGTGATTTGGAAACTTTAAAGTCTAATTCTCACTTAATGCTTCCATGAGTGTTGTAGTGATTTGAAAACTTTTCCAAATCACTCTACAACGCGATAGGGGCCATCATGTCCAATTGTTGGACCCTTATCGCATTGTAGTAATTTGGTAAACTTTGCCGAATCACTATAACGTGATAGGGGTTATCATATCAAATTGTTAAACCCTTATCACGTTGTAGTGATTTGGAAACTTTGCCAATCCATTACAATGACGCGATAGGGGTCATCATGTACAATTGTTAGAACCTTATCGCATTGTAGTGATTTTATTTTCCTAGGGCTCTTTTCTTGTTGGTTGGCCCAAACTCTTACTCTCTCTAGAGAAAAAAGGCCCAAAATTGAGTCCAATGCTTCCGTGTGTTGTAGTGATTTGGAAACTTTGGCAAATCACTACAACGCGATAGGGATTATCATGTCCAATTATTGGAACCTTATCGCGTTGTAGTGATTTTTTTTTCCTAGTCTTTTGGCAACATTATGCACCTAATGCTTTTGTCAGTGCTGTAGTGATTTGGAAACTTTAGAGTCTAATTCTTTCCTAATGCTTCCGCTAGTGTTGTTAGTGACTTGGAAACTCTACCAAATCACTACAAGGCAATAAGGGTCGTCATGTCCAATTGTTGGATCCTAATCCTGTTGTAGGGATTTGGCAAACTTTACCAAATCACTACAGCATTGATAGGAGTCGTCATGTCCAATTATTGAACCCTTATCATGTTGTAGTGATTTAGAAACTTTGCCAAATCACTCCAATACAATAGGGGTAGTCATGTCCAATTCTTGGACCCTTATCACGTTGTAGTGCCTTTGTTTTCCTAGGACTCTCTTCCTGTTGGTCCAAACTCTTTCTCTCTACTAGTGAAAAAATACCCAAAATTGAGTCCACTATACAATGTGATAGGGGTCAGTCATCATATCTAATTATTGGACCCTTATTGCGTTGTAGAGTGACTTTTCTTTTCTAGTCTTTTGGCAACATTATGCACCTAATGCTTCTATCAGTGTTGTAGTGATCTAGAAACTTTGGAGTCTAATTCTCTCCTAATGCTTTCGGCCAGTGTTGCACTGATTTGGAAACTTTGCCAAATCACTACAATGTGATAGGGGTCGTTATGTCCACTTGTTGGACCCTTATTGCACTGTAGTGATTTGGCAAACTTTGCTAAATCATTACAACACGATAGGGGTCGTCATGTCCAATTATTGAACCCTTATCACGTTGTAGTGATTTTATTTTCCTAGTCTTTTGGCAATATTCTACACCAATGCTTATAGTTATTTTATTTTAAATGGATCCGTTCAAAATTATTTGAGAATAAATCTTAAAATTTTATTATAGATGGAAAGGTTACAATCTCAAGGTGATTCCACAACCTCTAGGATATGTGGTTCAATACAAACACAAAGAGCAGGTTTTGGAAGCTTCACTCATGCTTTCGATTTTCCTATTATTGAGCGTCCGATAGGAGCTAATTAGTGGGACTTGATGGACATAGGCTGACAGTAAAAGGCCAGCATACTAATAGTCATGCACAAACAACAACATACACGTACGCCCATGGTAATCATATGCACTTTATTGTAATAGTTTGTTAACACAATGAGTCTTGTAATAGTAGAACAATGGTTGGATGGGACAACAAGAAGGTCCTTCCAAGATAGTAAAGAAGAAGGTAGTTACAAGATAGGTATAGAGAAAGAGAGAGACGAGAATAATAGAGACTGAGTTAGTCTGAAGTACATAGCATTGTACAAGTTTGACAGTAATATAGAGCCCTTGAGCATTATTTCATTGTGTACTATCAGAGTGAGTGAGTGAGTGAGAGTTTGAGCATTATTTCATTGTGTACTATCTGAGTGAGTGAGAGAGTAAGCTTTGTAGTTCTGTGCGCAATCTCTATTTTTGCTAACGGCTCGTGAGTTACGAACCCATTGGGCTTAGGCATTGATAGAATTACCTCTGACTAGTGGTACTGTCTTGCCCGTCGGATTGACCATCGACACTTTGGCGATCATGCTACTTTCAATCTCACCACTTCTCTCTAGAAGAAGGCAACATTTCTAGCGCAACACTCTAAAAGGGGAGAGAAACTTCTTGTAGAAGCAATAGCAAGATGGCTCATCACCCACTCTACGTAGAATCAACTGCACCAGCAGCACGCCCGGCTCGGCTTGCTTGAACACTCCACATCTCCCCACAATTCATCAACATCAAATGGCTCATCAAGGAGGAAACAACAAACACCCAACCTACAAGGGTAAGAAGTCCAAATTACCTAACATCCATGTCACGAAATTCGAGGCTATGTGGAAGGTAAATCATACTCGTGCCAATGTTCCTGTTGATGAAAGGAAGTGGGCCCAGTTCCAGGCCACATTCAGGGATATACCAACTAGGTGGGTATCCCAGTATGACCCGGACCACTTCCACACCTTCCATGCACTAAAAGAAGCATTCATCAAAAGATTTAGAACTGTCAAAACTAACTCTTAACTACAGGACAACCTGCAAAGCCTAAAACAGAAGGTGTTGCGCGCCCAGTAGAAGATTATGCAGCCAAGTTTCGCACTCTATGTGTAAGACTCTCTCTACCTAATAGATCATCTGAAGTAGTTCTTATGGACTGGTTCCTGCATGGTCTCAACAAGAAACTAAAACCAATGGTGGCAACAACTAAACATCGATACATAAGGGTTCAATGGGCTCGTGGAAGCTCCTAAACGAGCAAAACGCAACATGGGATTGGAAAAGAAGTTAAATAAAAAAAAGAGTAACTCTTCAAATAGTGACTCTGACAGCGAGTCGAAATTAGAATACTTAGAATCTAATTCAGAAGCTGAGGAGGAATCCAGGCGTAATAAGAAGAGCAAATGCAAAGGCAATAGTGACGAGGTGGATGTCCTGGCCAAGAAGGTGGCAGAGAAGCTCGCTATCTGGTAAGACCTCTAACTCCTCTCACTATAGAATAGGTGTCTTCTGCCCGACTTGCAAAAATGAAGGTAATTTTAACGAGGAATGCAAGATGTAGTCGACCTACACCATTTGCCAAATATTCACAGATCTGACATCGATTGCAGATACAATGTCAAACATAGGGTAGGTGCAATTGTCAATGTAATAACAATAGCAGCACACATAGTTGCTATAATAACACCTTATAGACCTTACTATGGCCAAGGGCAACATCTAGGAAGAGGTGGTGCTAGAGGCAGTCAGATGGGTTCCAATGTTATTACTGTCGAAAGCCTAGAAGTCATAAGAGAAACGATGTGGGTTGGGAAAAACAAAAACAAGTCAAAGACTCTGTAACAAATGAGGTGCAAGAAGCATAGAAAGAAAATTGGAAGAAAACCCTTTCGATCGGACAACTTCCAAGAGGAACATAAGAAATCCCGAAGGAGGTAAAAGAACAAAAAATGTGAGAAGATAAGCCTCGCAAGGAGTTAGACAAACAAGTGACAAGGGAGAACAATCCCTGCATAATGGCCAGGATGGCAAAACAAGGGAAGTTGCAAGACGGTAAACCTCACAAGGTACAAGAACAAGCTAAAGAACCAAAGGAAGAAGAGAAGCACAGCCATCCACGGTGAGTAGAAGATAATGTGCTCATGAAGCATGCATAACCTGCACAAGAATAGCAGAATAGAGTGGGAGCATGCAAGCTCACACAAAGAGCTCAAGCAGTAAACTGAGGTGGAATCCTTAGGCACTACATGGAAAGAAGACAACAGCAAGCAACAAAACAAGTTCCTCTGCAAAATAGCAGGCCACAAGAGAAGGCAGGACAATATGACATATGGGAGGATATGAAGGGATTAAAATTGGACATATCAACTCCTGTCCTTATTGCCCAACTAGAGGAGGAAATTGCTAAGTAATATGCTTGGTCCCAAGGAAGAACATAGTAGCTTGTCTGATTCCTCTAGAGCAGCGAGTCAAAAGGACTGCGAGTTAATCAAAACAACAAAAAACACAGTAATAGACAATGATGTACCCTAGATAATAGTAATGTTGAAAGGGAAGCAGATCCATGGAGAAATACTGAATGAAGGCCCGGGATTAAACATACTGTCAAAATCCACAGTAAAAGAACTCGGCCTCACAAACTATGACCATGCTCCTTTTGCTGTGAAGGTGGAAGATCAGTGCGCAAAGTCCAGCCCCTAGGATAAGTCCGCCGAGGGGAACACATTCAAATCACTGGATATGATTTCCCTATCATTTTTCTTGTTCTCCAAATGGAAAATGAGGGATCATACCCACTGCTATTAGGAAGACCATGGCTCTGACACAAGGCAAGATCAAACACCATTAGCACAGGGAACAAATTACAATTAGAAAAGGAAAAAAGAAGGTGAAGATCTCCACAAATCCAAAGAGGGAAGTTAATCCCGCTGTCAGGCCATTGTATGTAGAAGGATTGAACATGCTAGAAGGAATTGAAGAGGATGATGAGGAAAGAATCCTCAGAGAAAACCCATGTCTCAATATCCTTATTCCAGTTGGACATAGAAAAGATTGTGTCCAAATACTCAACAAAAGCACTGAACATCTAACTAGAAGAAACTTCAACTGACACAGAAGTAGTGTCAGAGGATTAGACAAGAGAAGCTGAACCTCCAAAAAAAGAAGCTACAACTAACCCAAAATCAGTGCCTTAGGTAATACAGAAGAAGACCCATCAACCAAGGGGATAAAGGAATGGATGGAAGCAATGCATTGAAAAGATAGGGAGCAACAACAATCCATTCAAGTACAAAAAGAGAAGCTCATGAAGCTCAATCTGGGGGAAAGAAAAGTAACCACAGATAGTAAAAATCAGCACAAAACTGGAAGAAGCAATGTAGAACAAACTCCAAGAATTATTGATGGAGTATAAAGATGTCTTTCCCTGGAGCTACACAAATATGCCCGGCATTGACCCAAGCTTCTACACCAACACAAAATAAACCTAAAGGAGGACGGAGTTTCGATCAAACATCTTTATACTGCTGATGTGGTATAAAGATGTTTTTTCCTAGAGCTACACAGATATGCCTAACATCGACCCAAGCTTCTACCAACACAAAATAAATCTAAAGGAGGATGCAATTTTGATCAAGCAACAACGATACAGGATGAACTCCAACTATGCCAAGAAAGTCAAGGAGGAAATTGACAAACTATTGGCAGTAGGATTCATCCAACAAATAGAAAAAGCAACCTAGCTAAGCCCCATTGTGATCATGCCAAAAAAGAATGGCAAGCTCAAAGTTTATGTGGATTACAGGAAGCTGAATACAGCAACCATATCAAACCCGTTTCCTTTGCCATTCACAGAATCTCTGGTGGATGCTATAGCAGAGGCCATGAAATGTATTCTTTCTTGGATGGATTCAATGGATACAACCACGTTAGAATGGCACCTAAAGACATGGAGAAGACTGCAACAGAGTGGGGAGCATTCGCGTCATCAAACATCATGACCTCAGGACTCCAGAATGCACATGCCACGCAAATTCATTCCAACACATGGTACAATAAATTTTGTATGATTACTTAATTGAATTCATGCATGTGTTTGTAGATGACTTCAGTGTCTTTTGGGAGGTGTGTGGAGCACCTGCACTAGCTACACCTAGGCCTAGAAATGTGTAGGCAAACGAAGTGAACCCAATGAAGTGCACGTTCGTGGGGCGGAACACTCCTTGGACACATAGTGTCCAAACATGAGATTGCTGTCAATCCGGCGAAGGTCAAGATGATCAGCAAGCTGAATCCACCTACAGAACCTAAAGGAGCTCAATAGACAATGTACAACCTCACAAAGGAGGGGGCAGAATTCCTCTAGATAGAAGAGCACAACGACACCTTCCAAAATCTTAAAAGAATGCTTGCCACCCCATCCAAGCACCAGAATGGGACAAGATGTCCCATGTGCTCGTGGATGCATTAGATACAGCAATTGGAAGTGTGCTGATGTAATAGACAGAAGAAGGGTGGTACAGACCCGTTTACTATGTTAGTTGGATGCTCACAAATGTCAAGAAAAATTACAGCACCACTGAGAGGGAAGCATTGGGACTGATTTACTCAGTCACTAAATTCCATCATTATCTACTGGGAAATCACTTTGTATTCCATGTAGATCATCAAGCCCTACTGTATCTGGTGAGTAAGCTAGATCTGACTGGGAAGCTAGCAAGGTGGATGCTTCTACTGCACACCCCTAGTAACCAAAATGCAGTAGCAAATTTCCTCAATAGAATATAAACAGGAGAGCCGCCTATAGGGGTGGCTCATTAGTTTTCGGATGCAAGCCTGTTTACTATTCAGTATGCACCCATGCAAAGAAATTGGTACTTTGACATACTGCAGTTCATACATCCAATCAGCATAGTCCTACCACTTGAACCCTTTCACAAGGAATTGGATAGCCGCTGCCAATATGATCGGATGCCTCATTAGCCAGTCCTATCACTTAAACCCTTTCAAAAGTGGGGAATGGATTTTGTGGGACCATTCTCATGGCAATGTGATGTGTGTCAATAGATCAGATAGTCGTCAATTGATTGGATGACTCATTAGCCAGTCCTACCACTTGAACCCTTTCAGAAGTGGGGAATGGATTTTGTGGGACACCATTCTCATGGTGGCTACCTAACTTTTGGGGAAATCATCATGGGTAGGTGCAAATACCTCAAAAACACAGCCCCAATCAAGGAACCCTACCACAACCAAACTCCTCTCCCCCCTTGCTCTCCCTAAATCATTTGTAAATCGCTCTCTCGCTCTTTCCCACTATCTCGCCATCTCAAGCTCTCTCGATATCACCCATCTTTCCCTCTTCTTGCAAAACTTTGCAACCAGAACCTGCCATGGATAATAGTAGCAAGCCAATGGAGTTTGATTCTTGTAGCACCATACTGAACCCTGTGCTTCAGCAAGAGTGGTTGTATAAGGTCAGACTATTCAGCTTTGTAGCAAAGAACTAGATGAGCCTGCAAGAAAACATTAAAGCCAAAGTGTAGCTAATAGAGTTGTCTCAAAGAACAACACAGTCAAGATGGAAGGGCATAAGGCTATGCCGGTCACACCAAAAAACATCGCCAAGGCGGGCATTCCATCTTCTTGTGGAAGGCATCACCAATGCTGGCTCCTATGATGTGGATATTGAGGGGGAACTCTCAAAAGTCGGTAAGGAATCCTCTGTGCCACATGCTATGATCTAGACAGGCAAAAGCAATTCAGATTTTACCTAGACATGATATGTGTGCTTGCCAAAAATGCCAACATAAGCAGAACCAACTACACACTATTGGCAATGAGATAAAACATGGCAAGAAGGTGAATTGGGCAGCAGTGGTGGATAAAATCATGTAGCAGCAAGCTCAAAAGCTACGACTATCATGAGGACACACAAAGATGGCAAGACACTTAAAAGCCTTGGCACAGCTCAGTGAGTTAGATAAGGATAGTTGCGCTACAAACTAGGAGAGCGTGAAGAAGTAGAAGGAAGAAGAAGAAGCCAAGGAAGAGACTAGAGGAGGAGTCTTAGAGGCAAATGATGGAAGAAGAAGCAACAAGGAAGAGACTAGAGGAGGAGTCTCAAAAGTAGAAGGAAGAAGTAGCTAAGAAGAGATAAGTGGAGGAAGCTGACAGGCAAAAACTGGCTGCAGAGGTAGAGCAAAAATGCCTTGCAGTTGAATCTACAACCAGGCTGGCTAAAGAGGTAGAGTAGAAATGCCTTACATTGAATCTATGACCAAGAGCAGAGTAGACACAACCTTAACGGAATGTGAAAAGAAAACACAAGAAGAAACCTCCAAAGTATGCTCCCTTAAAAGGAAGTTTGAATGGTCTCAGCACATCACCACTCTCAAAATGAAGAAGCAAAAGGAGGCCCAAGCAACCAAGGAGCAGCAAAAGCAGCAACTTGAGGACATAGGTAAGCAATTGGTGAAGAGTGGATTTCCCCCGAGCAAGTGAACAAGTAGCAGAAGAAGCAGCACACACAGGGGGAAATCCAAAAGGCACCAACCACATTAAGTGCTAGGCTGAGCAAGATGAGGTGGACAACTGGCCCAACTAATCAGAGCATTCTCACAGTGCTAGAAAATATTACAAATTGTGTCATGGGGAGAAGCTGGAGAATGAAGAAAGACATGCAAAAATAGATCAAGTGGAAGCACAGGTGCAACTGCTGTCCAAAAAAGTCCAACACAATAGAATCAACAAGAAGTTGTAACTGTATTCGGGGACTATCAAATACTCCTTGCGCCAATCTGGCTATATGCCAAAATCCGCTAGTAAGGGGTTGGTATCATCTTTTTGG
This sequence comes from Cibotium barometz, assembly GCF_041138505.1. Lineage (NCBI taxonomy): Eukaryota > Viridiplantae > Streptophyta > Polypodiopsida > Cyatheales > Cibotiaceae > Cibotium > Cibotium barometz. The sequence continues at coordinate 15,374,734 of NC_141101.1, forward strand.
ATTGCAGTATAGCCTCCCCTTGTGGGTGCTACTTGCACCACCTGCAAAAACAATAGCTGATCATGAATGTCACAATTCAAATTTCTAGTAGGTTGGCCAAGGTGTGAATTGGCCAGATTTGTGTGACGAGCCACATTCTCCCACAAGTGCGGATTGGCCAGATTTGTGTGACGAGCCAAGTAAGTCTTTAGCAATGTAAACAAGTTTGGTATCCTCCCCTAGACAAGGTCTACCTCCTTAACTTCCATTGGTCCATCGTAAGACATGGATTGGCCATTTTTCTTTACTCTTTTGGTCATCAATTGGACCATTTTTTGTTCATCAATGGTGTATGTTTTAAAATGGTTCGGCATTGAGAACAGGTCTGGCTTGTCATCCTCCTCATCTTTTGTCTGAGCCATCGCCTTCTTTGCCGCCTCATGCTTAGCCTCAACCAAAACCTTATTTAGTTTTCTATGTCTACCTTAGTGAGTTTAGGCATTTCTGGCTCTTATGGTGTAGCCTTTTCCTCTTTTTTTCCTTCCAGGGTTATCATACTCAACTCCTCACCCCAGTTCTTACAAAACTCGTCGTGCACCTTAGTGACCTCGAGATATCTTAGCCACTGTGGGTGTCTGTGGGTTTGCTTCAAAATAGGGCATTTTGTCAAGCGATATACCTCTTTTGCTTTCGCCATCTCTCTTGAGTGTTGGGTGCTATTGCGGCATTGTGATTCAGACCCTTCGGTGCTGGAGGCTTCATCCTCTGGTTTCTCTTCTCTTGGTTGCACATATACCATGCGCACTGAGGCGGTAGGAATGTTTCCCAATTCAACATATTGGATTCCTCTCAGGAACACAGTGGCACAAGCACATGCATCCAGTTTTCACTAAAATCCGTAGGTGGAAGCGCCGCATACATTTCGGCCTCTTCCTCTTCCTGTGAATTCTCCTCAACTGGTTGACATACTTGTAAGGATGTCATTCGTACTGTGGTGACCGAATCATTTCCAAACAATTGTCCTTCCATGGGGTGTGCCTTCCATGTATGTAGATCAATTTTTAGGATCTACAAATCCTTTCGAACATACACTTGATCTAACGCCCAATCATGCACCAATTTAGCTTCCCTCATGAAGGGTCTCCCCGAGATAATGTCATATGAATCTACCTAGAGTAGGAAGTCCATTACAACAAATATATGATGGTAGCGAAATGAAAAGACCTTGGGTCTAACATTTTTCAACAGCCCCATTGGTTTTGAGAATGTTCTATCTGCCATCTTCACGACTAGATCCGCTCTTTCCAATTCTAGTCTTCCCCAATTTTCCCAAAATCATTTGGTAATAATGCTCACACCCGCACCTCCATCCAGGATAGCCAGTGCTTGTTGGTACCTGTTATGGTGGATGGATTGGAATCGTGGCATTTGTATCATCACTCTGATAATATCGACCCAATTGGTTAATATTTTGACAAATCTGGGTGTTTCCAATTGGTTGATAGGTATTTTTCTCTGATAATATCGACCCAATTGGTTGATAGGTATTTTGACAAATCTGGGTGTTCCCCTTCCTCATGCATTAGGTTTTTCTCGGCCAGAGGTGATTAGCTCTCCTTTGTAGTGGACATGGGGCTCGTTCTCTCTTCAACCCAGTCCTTGACATCTACCCACAATGTCGAGGTATTGCATAACAATGGTCCTAGTGGCATTTTGACGTTGTGGACACTATTGCTGCAATACTGCCTATGTCTCTAGGTTCTCTAGCAAAAGTGAGGGCTCCTTCCATGTGTTTGTCACGTAGTCAATCCTAGGGAATGAATGGATTGACAAATATTGATCCACTTCCTCAAACATTCTCTCCATGAGGTCACTGTGAGTCCCTTCCTCAGACTCTTCTGGAATTGGAGTAGGCACATCCAATCTCCTTTCCTTTAATAGCTCATTCCTTGGATGCACTATATCCCTAGCCCCGTTAGCCCTCAATTTGTCTTCGTGATTGCGTTGACACTCTTCAACTAGGCCCTTAGAGTCTTCAAGCTTCCTTATTTCTTCTTCACCAGCATTTGGATATTCTCCAATCCACTTAGGGGTTGCTGGTCTCTCCCTTTGCAGTTTCTTGGGCATTCCCATCCTATTGGCACTTGGTCACCTTCTTCCTTTGATTGGGTGGATCCTGTGTCAATGGTATCTTCTTTGGATCCATCCTAAATTGTGACCATGGTATCTCCCTTACCCACTTTTTTCACTCTCCTCCTTCTCCTAGCCTTGGAAGTTGTAAAACCACCTAGGTTTTTCTCTTTGTCCACTTGTTTCGCTTGCGCTCATGTCAAGACATTCAGGGGCGTGATATTTCTAGGTTGTACACTTTTAGTTCTAATGGTGGTGTGGTTAGAAGTAGAAGCAGAGCCATTGGTGCGATATGGGCAGTCCTTGATCAGATGATGAATACCACACATAATACATAAAAGTGGTGGCATGGCGTTGGTCTGTGCTGCCATTGGCTGAGTTTGGCCAGCATTAGCCCAATTCTTAAGAGGAACACTTCGCCACTCTATGAGGTCCATTACAATGAAAAAATTGTATGGGTCCCCTTATCATAGTTGAGTTTATGTCTTTCCTTTTCATTGTACCATGGTTTGAAATAATGGTTTGAAACACTGGTACTGGCATGCTATTTTGTAAGACATAATATTCTGGTGTGATCTCTGTGGGCTCCTCATAGTATTTGTTATTAACTTCTACTACCTGGCACATGATTTCTGCTTCATCTAAGGGCTCCTCAATCATCACCTAGTTTATTTTAGCATGTGGTGGTAGAACAAGTGGTGGCAAAGGCAACATGCCCTGCCTTCGGAACATCCCTCTTGGTTAATAGGTATTTGGTTGCCCTGCAATCACATTGGTTTGCACTATGGTGTTGGTAAGGCTAGTGGTACTCTGGGTGTTCACAGGTTTGTTAAGGGCTGGACCCTCGGATATCTGCACATGGCCGTGTCCTGGTTCCCCAATCTATGACAGTGAGCATAATAGAGCAATTGTCTTAGCCTTAAGTGAGGGCATTCGGTGCTCGTGTGATTTTGTCTACAAATTGAGAACCAAAATAATTATCTCCGAGGAGGGTAGAGATGAGCATTCCCTGATGCTTCTCTCCCATCTTTGACTTTTCATTTCTCCAAGATGGCATTACTAAGTTCTTCCAGTGTCATATTGCCAACTTGCTTGCTCTTGGTTCCTGTGTCCTGATGGCTAGAGACTTGCGATGTTGCCACTACCGAAGTTGCCTTGGCATCTTCTGGTTGCGACAACTCAAGCATATTATCCTCAGATTCAATTGCGAGCTTACAACAAGTATCTAGAGTAGCCGGACGGGCTAACACTAGATAATCATGCATCTTATGATCTCAAACTCCCCTCCGAAAGCAAGGAAATAACTAATCATGAATTAGCCTCTCTCTCAACTTGCATCTTGAATTTAAGTGCTTGAGCCGAGAAACATAATCTCTCATGGACTCATTGTCCTTTTGCTTGATGTTGCAGAGTTATGCCACATGACTCCATCTGTCACCACTTTGAGCGAAGCTCGATATATACACATTTTTAAGCTGAGTGAAATTAACTTTATCCTTCGTCTTTAGTGTTCAATACTATTAGTGGGCGTCCCTTCTAGGGTCAGAGAAAAAGTATGTATCATGGTTACATTGCTCACTGGCCCCCCACAAGTTTTTGCAAGTAGACTCAAAGACTTCTACGTGTTGCATCGGGTCCTCATCTCCTGAGAGCTTTTACAAAACCTTTGAAATTATATGTAGCTTCATCTGGGATGGTTTGGATTCCAGGGCACTCCCTAGTTCCCTAACCATACCTCTGCCCAGTTCAACAACCATATTCAGCAGATCCACCCTTGTGCCCGCATTTAGGTTTGTGTTAGGATCCACAATTGGCCTTCGAGGAGCTACCCCCCTACCTAGACCACCTCCTCTTCCCGTGTTGATTCTTCTATTCAATTTGGGTCTATGGTTGGGTTCGGGTAATTCCTTATTGCCTAGCTCATTGTTTGTTAGCGGTCTCATCCCACCTTTGTTGGATCAAAATTTCCATGCTCTACAAGAACGTGGGATCATTGATCATTTCTTGTATATCCTCTCTTGTATAGAGACGATCCTCAGCTCTTGTAGGTTCCCTAGGTAGATTATCCTCCTCTTCTTATGTTTCAAGGCTTTTGTCAGCCTTTGGTTCGTCATTGATGGGTTCTAGAGTTGGTATCACTCCTGTTATTCCTATCCACATGCTATCAGTGGCATTTCTAGATGTTTCTGGTTCTTTGCCACATGGTCGGAACAGATTCACATTCTCCATTTCCCTTTGTTCCGCCCTCATTCTTTGTGTATTGAGATCTTGTTTTCTTAAGTTCAATAGCCACAATTATCACTCTACCTCAGCCATCTTCAAGTCCATTTCTACTTCCTCCGATGTGGGGAAGAAGACTTGACCTATCCTGGCAGCGTTTTCCTTATCCCTCCTAACCCTGGGGGTCATCCCACTAATCCTCACTGTGTTAGTATTTGTGGGACGAGAAGGTTAGGTTGGTAAATCAGGTCTTAGACCGTATCCCACGCTTGTTGATGGGCACATGCCCGCATATTGTGCTTTATCTTCCGTGCCGTGCTGGAGAACAAAAAATCCCTGAGCCATATCAAAGATTCTGTTGGATCTCGTAGGAGAAGAGTGTTTTTCTTCCCTCCAAGGCTAGAGAATCTTAGCCCTTCTTCCATGGATTCCTCTCACTACTTGTTTCTATGGTGGTCAGATTCCTCCAAGCGGAAATACTCAATTGAGTGCTCGCTGAGCGGCCTGAGGCAACACTTTTTGGTAGGAAGAACCTGTGTTAAGGGTGATTAATCCACTTCAAGAGACAAGAAATTTTAGAAAATGTGTCAATTGGGGTCCAAATTGATCATCTAAGTAGTCGAAATTAGTGTTTTTGAGTGTTTTGAGATCATCTAGGTGCATCAAAACACCTAATTACATCAATTGGAGGAATTTGACTCTCTTTTGCTTAATTTTACCTTAAAAGAAGAGACCAAAATTAAGATTTTGATTAATTTCTAATTATACATTAATTTACACATTAGTTGATGCACATAGCTTAGCAATTCTTTGCTCTATCCAATGATGTACTCAATTGTCTGAATTGATGAGTGATTAGGGGTTAATTAGAGCCCTTGATTAGTCTAAAAGAGTAAAATATTAGTGAAAGGATCAATCCTTGATTAATTCTTAATCACTTTTTTATATAACTCATTAAGGCTAATGAGCATTAAAAGAGTAGATACTTATAACTCATTAAGGCTAATGAGCATTAAAAGAGTAGATACTTATGAGTTGTCAAATTTTCCATTTTGGGGATCATTTATAAAGGGTGTAAGGTAAAAAGGTTGACTTTTTTGATTCCCACTTGCTTTTTTGGGAAAATGCCCATATCTCCTTAATTTAAAATTCAAAAAATATTCCCTCCAAACAAATAAATTCAAATTTTCCTCAAGATTTTTTTTAAAACCGCTCATGCCTTAAGTGTTTCATGCCTTCAGGCCTCACACGTGAAAAAAAAGAAACCGGCTCGCGCCTTAAGGGTCTTACGCCTTAAGGTCTCACGCGCGGGAAAAAAAATCGGCTTGCACCGCCTTAAGGGTCTCACGCCTTAAGGCCTCACGCGCAAAAATAAATAAATCGGCTCACGCCTTAAGCATTTCACGGCTTTATTAAAAAAATAAAAAATCAATTCACGTCCTAAGCATTTCACGTCGTGAACCCCTATTGAAACAGTCCCTGCACAAAAAATAATAATAATCAAATTTGATAAAATCTATGAAGTCTTTTTCACGCCGTGAACTACACCCTACTAGTTCACGTCGTGAAAGGGGTCCATCGGCCAAAAAAAGTAGCCCTATTTTTGGAGGCTCGTATTTCCTAAACCGTGAATCCGATGAAGGCGCTCTAGTGCTCAACAAAAAGTCAACATCGAGCTCTTCGAAATCGGTCTTGACCGTCCGAGGTCAAAATTGATCGTTTTGGCCTCTGACAACCTCAAAATTCAACCTGGAAATCGAGGCAAAAAATAGTCAAAGTACTAAAAATCACCCCAAACAGCGCAAAAACAATTGCGAACCATATTCGGGCTACCTTTTGAGGGTCTAAATGACAAAATCACGAAAGACTCAAAGCGACAAAGTTATAGTACTCCAAAAATACTACAACTCTCTCATACAGAGTTTTTCCAATTTGCTTTTGGAACACCTTCAAAAACTGGCTACGAAACAAGAAAAGAATCCCATAAAAAAATTCGTCTTGAGGCAATGATGGAAAATAGGTTTTAGGACCTCCTCTTGCATCTGGGGGGAAGCTACTACCATGCACCTTTTCCAAAAAAATATCTCTAAGAGATTCACGTGCATGTAGCGTCTAAGCTAATGAGGGCAAATGGACACTTGTTTGACCCAATGAAGAGTACGCTACTTGTTTAAATTCACAACTAACAGGGTGCAGTCAATTATAAAAGTATTAAATGAAAAGGAGATCAAACCCAAGACTATCTACAAATGGTGTCAAAGCTCTGCAAAACAAATATTAGAAGTGCACACCACATTGAATCTCAAAGCTCACATTTTCAAGGGTTATTTTTATACACTCCAGAAGTTCATGAAACAGTACATCAAGCCATTAGTGCACTTAAAGTAGTTGAGCTGTTTTTTTGTGTCGCTTATTAAGTTAGCAATTCATTTAAAGAGAGTATTTTTGTGATACACATCGATGTGTAATTCATACAAAGTGAGTACCAATAATGCCAAAAGACATATAACCTTGTTTCTCTAATAGCTAGAAATGGAAGAAATTTCCCATTAGATAATGCCTGAATGTTTATACATTGAATAATATTCCAAGAGCTTCTCATTGAGTTATAGTGTATGAATGCCTACTCAATGGTAGAAAACTATGATAGTGATAGAATAATAGAAAATAATAGCTCCTTCAAGTATAGCCAAGATCACTCCTGTTTTCTTGATTTTGAGGCATCAACATTCACATGAAAAATTACATCCCATCTAAAAAATATTTAAAATAGGTAGCCTCTTCTATTAAGGTCTAAAAATCATTTTTATCTTCTTCCCCCCATTTGACCTGAGCATCCAACTTTGACATTCATATAGTGAAATAAAGATATTCATGCAAATCCATCAATGAATCTTTTGTAAAAGCTCACATACTCCATAATAGAAGAACAAACATGTGTTCGGATTTCAAGGGTCTACATGTCTTTATAATAGCATGAATTCCTTGTCAACAAATGATATGACCAAGCAATTCTAACTTACAAGACACTTGTTTGGGTTTTTTTAAAAACCTCCTTTCCATGTATCTTTAAGGTCATTAGTGCACTTAACGTAGTTGAGGTGTTTTTTGTGATGCTTATTAAGTTAACAATTTATGCAAAGAGAATATTTTTGTGATACGCATAGGTGTGTAATTCATACAAAGTGAGTAACAATAATGCCAAAAGACATATAACCTTGTTTTTAGAATAACTAGAAATGGAAGAAATTTCCCATTAAATAATGAATGTTTATACATTGAACACCATTCTGAGAGCTTCTCATTGAGTTATAGTGTATGAATGCCTACTCAATGGTAGAAAACTATGATAGTGATAGAATAACATAAAATAATAGCTCCTTCAAGTATAGCCAAGATCACTCCTATTTTCTTGATTTTGAGGCACCGACATGCACATGAAAAATGACATCCCATCTAAAAAAGCTTTAAAGTAGGTAGCCTTTTCCATTAAGGTCTAAAAATAATTTTCTTCTTCTTCCCCCCATTTGACCTTGGCATCCAACTTTGACATTCATATAGTGAAATAGAGCTATTCATGCAAATCCATCAATGAAACTTTTATAAAAGCTCACATACTCCACAATAGAAGAACAAACATGTGTTCAGATCTGAGGGGTCTACATGTCTTTATAATAGCATGAATTCCCTATCAACAAATGATATGACCAAGCAATTCTAACTTACAAGACAATTGTTTGGGTTTTTTAAAAAACCTCCTTTCCATGTATCTTTAAAAGATAGCTCTCAAACATACTAAATGCTTTATCATAGCTAAAAATGTTGTTAAATCATCCAAGAAAATAGTCATAAAGTTGTGTAATAAGTGAGCAAAAGATTCCATCAAACACCTCTAGAAAGTTACTGGAGCATTACATAGTCAAAATGGCATCACATTATAAATGGTCCCCACTTAGTAATGAAAGTATATTTCTTTTTATCTTCACGTGTAATAATGAGTTGTTTGTATCCACAATAGCCATCCATGTAAAGGAATAAGGGTCCTTAACTATCTATGCATTCAACTTCACGTAATCTACACTCACCCTCAACTTTCCCTTCTTCTTGGGTATCACAGTTACTGGAAGCAACCAACCATTTCTTGTGACTTGTGTGTAATGAATCCTACTTTTAAAAACTATCAATTTATTTTTTGACTTTCTTTGCATAGTTTGGATTCATTTGATACCTTTGCATCCTAATAGGTCTTGCACATTTGGCACTAGTAATATCTTGTATTAGCATACTACTAGATCTACTCCTTTGAGATATGTGTGCTTTTAGGTAAACACACATTTTAATTCATGGAATCATGCTTCAAATTTTTTGAAAAAATCCATAGGTAGTTTTACATTCACTCTTTTTGTCCTTATAGCCTAGATTGATTTCCCACGTTTGTTGGAGTTTAGTTTCTTTTCCTCTTTCTTGCTTTAAATTTTTTATGTGATTTTTTTATTTCCTTCATTCTCTTCTTACAAATTTGTAGGAAAAAAGCTTTTTCTATTCATCTTACGTTTCCTAGTCAAGGATTGTATGTTTATCTATCTAATTAGAATGATATTCTAGGACTCTTCCTTTCTAAATCTTGTATTATAATATCCTAGTCTAGGCCACTTTTGGTTTCCAATTTTTTTCACACTTTGGGGTTTTGTGTTAGTTATGTATGTAACTTCTACTTCCACATCTTACCATATGTAAGTCTATACGTAAAACTTACTAATGAGCTAATATTCTTTCTACATGAACCAATCGAGTTACTCTTAGCCAAGGCCTTCCTAGCAAAAAAACATATGTTTAAAGGAGAGATGAAGTGGGTCAAAGATAACTTTGGAGGTGCCTATGCTTTCACAATGATCCATAAGCAACAAATCATATGTTTAATGATCCATTGATAATATTGTGAAATAATCCAAACATAAAGCCAAGATTAAAGCCCAAGGTTCAAAGTATATTATCCATGTAGCTTCAGCATTGTAAAAGGCACAAGAATCTAGCCAAAGAGGTGAAAAGAGGGTGCCCTCCTCTATAGAGAATCAAGGAGAAAAATGAGGGCAGTGCCCACCTACATTCACTCCACCTCTCCTACAATCACTCCACCTCTCCACATTCCTATCCATCTCTCCTAAAATCAAGCCACCTCTCCTATATTCAAGGATGTACTCTTGGTCTATAAAAAGGCACCTTTGGGAATGAGAAATCAGTTCATGTGTTTCGATTCATACCCTCTTCATGCTTGTGTAATTAGCTTAATCTCATCTTAATCATCCACTAGTAATGGCATACATATGCTTTGATCCACCATAAATACATCATTATTTCCATTTTCTTTCATGGTATCAAGGCTAGGCCATCCCTTGGTACCTTAATTACACTCCTCTAATCACCTTTCACAATATTATGAACAGATCATTAAGTTTTTTTATCATAAGCTTAATCTAGGTCTTCTTCCCACAACACACACACTCCTTGGAGGGCTTAGATCTCTATGCACACTTCTTCATTTGGCGATCTACAACTTGGAGCTTCTTCAACACATCAGGGTGCACAGTCAAGGCTACTCAATTGCACTGAATCATCGCGTGTTACTGTCGATTTCTGTGTTTTTTAGAAAATGACACCGCCAATTTTGCAGAGTCCATAACTCATTGAAGAGTGAGTCATTCAAGAAATTTATTGAGGGATTTTGTAGCCCTATAATCCATCTTCAAACCTCTAAAAGGGTTCTCAAAAAATCAACCACACAGGCTACATAAGGGAGGTCATCAGTTGCCTGTTTTCTGCAGAATACCACAGTAAGAAAAACTTTTTAATTTGCTCAATTAATCTTTGCATACTTGGTTTTTGGAGCCATTCAAGTTTTAAATATTCAATTCATGTTATTCTAAAGCCTTATATAGCCTCACATCAAGCTTCCCTTCTTATTTGGTACTCCATTTGAGCACTCCAAATCAGGGTACCCCCTACACATGCCAACAGTGATCTTACCTCTGAAAAACAAGCAATTAATCCTTATAATTGAAGTGTTTGGTGACCATTGCTTGGTCTAACCCAATATTAGAGAGTTTTTATTGATGTTTATTCAAAAAAATTTAACTCTTACTCTCATTTTCTACCCTAATGTACCCACAAAAGACATATAGTTATCTGCATACAAAACAGGGTATATCAATGTAATTGGGGTTTTGGGATAATTACTTATATTAATCATAATTGTAAGAGATTAGACACTACCCTGGGTTCATCTCAGCAGTGGGTAAGATCTTCTCATGGCCTCATCTAAAGTGCCAGATAAGTTTAATGGCCAAGGTTTCCACACCTGGCAAGCCAAAATTAAGGGTACTTAATGAAGAAGAATATATGGAGTCTTGGCAAACCACAACTTGATGGAGATGAAACTTTTGCTATTACTACTAGAGCAACCACTTCTGCATTGCAAGCCAAAGATGAGTAAGATTTAGGCATCATAATCACTACACTTGATGATGGTTACATTCATTACATTGATGATGATGACACTGCTACAAAGTCATGGGACACACTTGAAAAGATCTTTGGTGCTAAGGCTAAACACTCTAAAATTATTCTTAAAATGAAATTGTATCAGCTTAAAATGGAAGATAGTGAAGGTTTGGCTTCACGAATCAATAGACTTAAGAGTCTTATGACTCAACTTGTGTATGTGAAGGCTCCAGTCTCACTCACGAAGATGCCAGTGCCATACTGCTAAAGGCTATACCTTCAAATTTCAATCAAATAGTCACTGTGCTTAAAGAGAAGGAACCCATTCCTTCTTTGGAAAGTATGATTAACTCTTTGCAGGAAGAAGAGAAGAAGCGGGTCAAAGATGACTTTGGAGGTGCCTATGTTGTCTCCTCCAACAATATAAAGAAGAAGTGTGCAAGCTCTGGAAGAACAAATCACCTTACTAAAGACTACTTCACCAACAGTCCATGTGTGCATTGTGGAATGACTAACCACTCATCTCAAAGGTGCTACCTCAAGGACAAGAAGAAAGGAAAGGAGAAAGTTAACACTGTTGTAGAAGAAACCAACCTTGCTCAATTGTGTGAAGATGTAGATGACTCTTATGCCTTTTAAAGCATTATCTAAGTCATATATTGGCTATGCCTTATGTTTGTGGGAACACTAGTTGTTGAGTAGGCCTTGTTGTGCTATTAGCTTAAATCTTTATTGTGTATACCCACTTGTTGTTAATCCATACCTTAAAGTTTGTAAGAGAAGAGTACACACACCCTATGTTGTGATTAAGGGGGGACTCTATCTCAATGTATCAAGGAGGATTTGTTGTTAGGAAAAGTCAGTCATAAGTCATTGTGTTCATGTTTGGATTATAGGGGGGGTTGGAAATAATCCAAACGTAAAGCCAAGATTAAAGCCCAAGGTTCAAAGGTTATTATCCATGTAGCTTCAACATTGTAAAAGGCACAAGAGGGCGCAGAGAATCAAGGAGAAAAATGAGGCCACCTCTCCTACAATCACTCCACCTCTCCATCTCTCCTAAAATCAAGCCACCTCTCTTATATTCAAGGATGTACTTTTGGCCTATAAAAAGGCACCTTTGGGAATGAGAAAACAGTTCATGTGTTTTGATTCATGCCCTCTTCATGCTTGTGTGATTAGCTTAATCTCATATTAATCATCCACTAGTAATGGCATGCATATGCTTTGATCCACCATAAATATATCATTATTTCCATTACATATGTTTAGCAAGGTGGCTTGATTTTAGGAGAGATGGAGAGGAACGTGGAGAGGTGGAGTGATTGTAGGAGAGGTGCAATGAATGTAGGTGGGCACTGCCCTCATTTTTCTCCTTAATTCCCTATGGAGAAGGGTGCCCTCTTTTCACCTCTTTGGCTAGATTCTTGTGCCTTTTACAATGCTGAAGTTACATGGATAATAACCTTTGAACCTTGGGCTTTAATCTTGGCTTTATGTTTGGATTATTTCCAACAACCTTGGACTCTAAACCTTTAAATTTGATTATGATATAATTAATCATGCCTCGATTCTTTTTATGCAGAAAGCTAATATATATTTCCCATGTTTATTGTTCTTTAGTTTCTTTTCCTCTTTGTTGATTTTATGATATAATTAATCATGCCTCGATTCTTTTATCTCTATCAAAATATCCAAAAATCCTTAAAATTTTAGCTTACTTCTTTTAATTGAGAGTTAATTTGGGTGCATGATTTTCTTATTGAAACCCAAAAATAGGAGGGTGTTATTTGAAAGAATTTGAGCCTACTTAACCTTAGGAAATTATGAGTTCTATGATTAAAGTTCTCAACCTAAGGTAGGGCTATGTGATCTTACGGTACTATAGTCTCTTATGTTTTAAGGGAATAAGATAGACAAGAGTTTAGTAACTCTTGACAAATGTTATGGACCTAAACTTGGATCAAGTGTCACGTTATTAAGTTATTAATCCAATTCTAGGATTAACAAGAGCTACAACCATTATCTTACATCAAGGAGTCACGGTAGATACACCAAAGGGTCATACATTCATGATATGAAGCAATAGTATCCAAAGCTACAACTTGGACGGGTGCCCGTAATGGTGTGACGGAGTATTTATGGCAATTCCCGCTTCAAGAGTGTGTGGTAGCAAGTTAGGATGAAGTCCTAAGTGATGTACTTCATGGATATATTATGAAAGTAGTCATTGTAATAGCATTAGGCCCCTTATGAGCCTAAAGTGCTCGGTCGACCATAGTTTAAGTGAGTGTGAACGCTTATGGCCATGTATATAAGTGAATTTATCTCATAATACAACATACTCTCCCATTGTGCAATTGAGTCTTGCTCTTGCTAATCTCTCTCTCTAATGCATGCTAGTGAGTGTGTGTGAGTGAAGTGAGGTGAGAGGAGGGACGAGGACCCATGGTGCAACGTGACGGTGTGACAACGCTCATTAGAGACATAGTAGAATTGCTTCTCAAGGAGTTGTGGAGCTTGGAGACCTTAAGGGTTACTAGCTCGGCCATTGGAAAGATCCTCATGACAGTTGCGATTCACCAGGTAATCTCTTTTTGGGTGTGTTTCAAGGAGGGTTAGGGTGAGCCATAGCATTTTTGGCATCATTGCCAGGGAGCCATCCCTTGGCTTTTTCCATCGTTTTGTCTTTAATTTACGCATAACCCATTGCCCATTATCTTGATTAATGGTTTCCCATGAAAAAGATGTGGATTTGATGGTGATTTGTGTGAGATTTGGTGTAGAATAGCTCTCTTTTTTGTTTTTGAAAAGAATGCTTTTTGCTTAATTTTTAGATTAATTTGTTGTTTTTGTGGTTTTTCATGTTCTTAGGACTTGTACATAGTTTGTATTAGACTATTGCATCAAAGAATGCAAGAGAATGCATTTCTTAGTAAATGTTAGCTCTCTTTAGTTTAAACATAGATCTAAGATTATTAGTTCTAGTTAAATTAAGTGTTTTTTATTGAAATTGTTTGGATTAGAGTGTTAGCAAGCATTAGGAGTAGCTTAATCTTTCATAAAACCATAAAAAAATCCTTGAATTTAATTAATTTCTCTTAATGGACTGGTTTTTGTCATTAAGGGTGATTAATCTTGTTCAAGAGGCTAAAAATTTAGAAAATGTGTTAATTAGGGTCTAAATTGATCATATGAGTAGGGTGATTAATCTTGTTCAAGAGGCTAAAAATTTAGAAAATGTGTTAATTAGGGTCTAAATTGATCATATGAGTAGTCGAAATTGGGGTTTTTGAGTGTTTTGAGAGCATCTAATCACATCAATTTTTTGATCAATTGGAGAAATTTGACTCTCTTTGCTTAATTTTATCTTAAAGAGGAGACTATAATTAAGAGTCTAATTAATCTCCTAATTTAGATTAATTTACACAAAGATTAGTTTTTCCTTGCTCTATCCAATGGTGTGTCCAATTGTGTGAATTAGCTAGGGATTAATGGTTAATTAGAGTCCTTGATTAGTATAAAAGAGAGAAAGATTAGTGCAAGGACTAAACTTGGATTAATTCTTAATCACTTTTTTACATGACTCATTAAGGCTAATGAAGATGCTCATAAGTTGTCAATTTGTCCATTTTGGGAGTCATTTATGAAGGGTGTAAGGTGTGTCATTAAAAGGTTGACTTTTTTTATTCCACTTACCTTTTTTTATTCCACTTACCTTTTTTGGAAAAATGTCCATATCCCTTTTACTTTAAATTCAAAAAATATTCCCCCAAAAAAGAAAAATTCGTATTTTCTATTAGACTTTTATTTTTATTTATTTTTTAATCAAAATTTATTTTCCGCGTGAAGTCCAGTTCACACATGAAAACCGTTTCATGGCATGAAACACTAGTTCACCTGGCAAAAAAAAAATTAAAATCAAAATTTATTTTCCACGTGAAGTCCAGTTCACGCGTGAAAACCATTTCATGGTGTGAAACACTAGTTCAACGCAGCAAAAATAAAATGAAAAAAAATCAAAATTTATTTTTCGTGTGAAGTTCGGTTCACGCGTGAAAACCATTTCACGACGTGAAACGCTAGTTCACGCGGCCAAAAAAAAAAGCAAAATTTATTTTCCTCATGAAGTCCGATTCACGCGTGAAAACCGCTTCACAACGTGAAACACCAAAGTTTCACGTGGGAGGAAAAAAATCAAAATTTATTTTCCGCGTGAAGTCCAGTTCACGCATGAAAACTGTTGATGATGTGAAACACCTGCTAAGTTACACGTGGGAGGGGGGGAACAAAAAAATAAAAAATTAAAATTTATTTTTTCGCGTGAAGTCCGGTTCACGCATGAAAACTGTTTCACAACATGAAACACCAGAGTTTCACGTGGGGGAAAAAAAAACCAGTTTCACGTGGGGAAAAAAACACCCCTGTTTGGAGGCCCGTATCTCCTAAACCGTATATCCGATGAAGGCGCTCTAGGGCTCATCAGAAAGCTGACATCGAGCTTTTCGAGTTTGGACTTAGTCGTCTGAAGTCAAAATCGATTATTTTGGTCTCCGACCAGCAGCCTCAAAATTTGACCCGAAAATCGAGGTAAAAATAGCCCAAAAACCACGAAAAATCGTAAGAAACAGTGTAAAAACAACAAGCCATATTTGGGCTACTTTTTTTGAGTCTAAACGATAAAATCATGGACGACTCATGGAAACAAAGTTGTAGTACTCCAAAAATACTACAACTCCCTCATACAAAGTTTTTCAAAATTCCTTTTGGAACACCCTCAAAAACGTGCTTTGAAATAGGGGGAAAAAATTCTCGAGAAAATTTTTCGTCTTGAGACAGTGATGGAAAATAGGTTTTAGGACCTCCTCTTCCATCTGGGAAGTTCCTAGCATACGCTTTTTCAGAAAAATATCTCAGGTCATTCACGTGCGTATAACCTTGTTATATCTATCCACTGGCTTTACTTGCATAAGCATGGACATGGCTATGCAAGCTTTCTCATATGCCTCATCTCTTATATTCTCACTCTGCCCCATTCGAGTTAAAGGAAACCCTCTTCAGCATGTCCATAGGCATCTGATTAATTGTATGGACGTGTCGGTATGGGTGGGGGTAACTGTAGAGAATCTCGTATCATTTCCTTTGTGATGAGGACCTACTCAATGGAGCCATCTGACTTGGTGACTATACCTCGCTTGGCATTTCTGTCATGTCTTCAGAAATTCCGCACATCGCTGTGGATTGATGGTGCAGTGAAGGACCTCTTCCATTCTACCTAGTCTGACCTTCATCTTGTTCCTATCATCTATATCTTCTAAGATCTTCAAACACTCCGGGTTGTGATATTGGAACATAATCTTCCTGTGAGCTGTCTGAATGTCCTTGTGGATCACTGTACCTTGTACTTTTTGTACATACGGCCCAAGGTAAGTAAGCTTGGTGCCGCGTGGTGCTCTTTTCCTCTTTTTTACTGGTGACCCTGTGGTACTAGCCTGAGTTACAACCAAGGTTTCCTCAACCTCTAGTTTAGAAGTAGCAGAGGAGGCCATCAATAACATTTTGAAAAGATTATCAGTCATTATGATTGGTAGGAGCTCACGAACCTTTTGTGTGTGTGTGTGTGTGTTTGTGTGTGTGTGTGTGTGTGTGTGTTTGTGTACATTAATGTTTGATGGGAAGAGTGTTAGTTGGGTGAGCAGTGAATTAATAAAGGGTGTGTATTAGTGTTTATCGAGAATTAGTCCTAATCCATGAAGTAGCAAGCCATGGAAGGTTAATCCGTGAAGCGTTAGCACGTGAAGGGTTAGTTCGTGAAAGGCTTAACCCGTGAAGTGTTAGTACTATGTGAACTATTAACCCGTGAAGTAGCAGGTGTTAATTCGTGAAATAGCAGTGTGTTATTATCAATGTTTAATAAGTGTTGATGGGTAGCCTATCGTGTAAGCAATATCGTTTTAGCAACTAGCATTTTTTACCCCAAGCCCGAGATTTTCAGTTGACTCCATGAAATAGCAGACTGCTATTTCATGGGCCTTTCTTGTATGCATGTATGATGAGATTTGGTGGTCGATAAGATGATAACAAAAATGGCAAGATGTATGAAAACTAGAAATGGTACAGATGCAGGCAATGTGTGTGTAAGCATAGAGATTATTTAATGAAAAATTAATGAAACCATGGTTCACCAATGATTTAATGAAAATTAATGAAACCATTGAAGGTGTGTGAAGAACTCATACCTGACAATTAATAGTCGCAAGCAATCACGTGAGGAAGAACCCTAATGAAGAATGCACTCCAAAAGACGATGCAAATGATGATGCCAAGAAGCAGAGAAAGCCGATTGATGAAAAATGACAAAAAAAGGGGAAAAAATGTATTTATGATCTAGCCGTTGGCCCTCGACGACCATCTTAATTGGGCATACCACGTGTCGGCCTGCGATTCATCGTGGAGGTTTTTCTTACCATTTCACAACATGAACTAGCATGAGTCAGTTCATGATGTGAACCATTTTGAAGTGTTTCACAACATGAAGGTCCTAAGCATTTCACGATGTGAAATAGCTTGTACCCTTATGCATGCAAATATTGGTACCCTATGGTTTCCTATATGCTCAAACACTCCAAGGCCGTATGTTATGCATTCTAAGGATTAGAAGTGTACACATGAAATGAATGAACATGTTTCACAACATGAAAAGCATACCCCTTTACCTTGTACCCTATTGCTTAGAGTTGGGTACCCTTCATCATCCTCCTTCATTTTATTGCCACAAGAACCAATGTTGTACCTTGGAGCCAATGGATATTTGTTGTTGCAACCGCTTGAGTTCTGAGTGAGAACTTTGATTTTTCCTTCCATCCAGTGGAGTAGTACATCCATTGAATCCCGGGGAACCTGTTTTTCTTCCTGTGCATGTGAGTGCACATCTTCCTTTGCATGGTCCACAGCTTGGTTCAGCTTTTCGTCCTTGGTGGATGGCATTGGCAGTGACGCACTCCTTTGTTTACTTGGCTACTGTACTGCTTTTTCTCCATACTAACTTTGGTGCTTCCTTAGCACTTAATTTAACTGGGACTTGTAGCATGCTTTTTTGATTTGTTACCCATGAGGCCTTGTCTGTCTCGTAGTATTCTTGTGCTTGAAGTCAGGCCTTGGGAACCCACTAGTTTTTACCTGGATACTTTTGTTGCCTTTTCTTTGGTTCTCTTGAAGAGGAATGTTTTTTTGATGTGGATGCTTGTTTTGTTAAGCCTTCTATTTTTCGTGGTATTGGAGACTTCATGTCGCATGCCACTACCTGTTTCCCCTTATTCAATGGACTCCATAATGGCACGGTGATGGTGTCCTGGCCATCATTGAGTTGTACTTCTCATTTTTCCCATTGGATATGGCAGTTGCTCACGCAAATCTAGGATCGTCCAAGAAGCATTTCCTCTTCCATGGTTCCTATAGGCATAACAAACACCTTCCTGACCAAGGGATAATTTTTTATTGAGATGTTTCAAAAGCCTTATTGTATGTGTAACAAATGGATGCACACTGCGAACCTGTGCATCCTCTCGGGGGATGTTTAAGGCTGCCCATGTCTCATAGGAAATCAAGTTATGGCTTGACCCCGTATCAATTATTGTCGTGTGACCCTCCTTTGTAAAGACTTTTACACTGAGTCATGCAGGTTCAATATCCAGGTTATCCTTGTCAAGCAAGGTGAGTGAAGCCATGTTCACATGTAGCATTTTCCCTTGAAATCTCTATTTTGCTTTGGCTTCCCTTGCCTTGGCTTCTTCTCAAGCTTGTCTAATTTTTTCCTTGACTAGCTCTTTCTTTTGTTTTAGAAGATGCTCTCGGGCGCGCATTTCCTGGGTCAAGGGTCCAAAATACTTTTTGAGTTTACTCCCATTGATGTACCCTTCCATTTCTACTCCCTCGATCATTTCGATTCGGGCTGACCCTTGAGGGGTGATTTCGGACACCCTAAAGGGTCCCTCGATCATTTCGATTCGGACTGACCCTTGAGGGGTGATTTCGGACACCCTAAAGGGTCCTAACCCTTAGTATTTTAGTTTCTTTTTCTTGGTGCTCCCAACACCATACATGAGGACGAGGTCCCTCATTTCCAGTTCTTTTTGTTTCAGGTTGGCTTCTAAGGTTTTAGTCAGGATAGCACATAAAATCTTGTTCGTGCTCTCTTCTTGGCCATTCACCTGTGGGTAATAAGGTGATGACTTGTGATGGACTACAAGGAATCCTGTAAGTAAATGTTCAATCACCTCATTAATGAAATGTGAACCCCGGTCACACTGACTAATTCAAGTGGGCAGTCAAATCAAAAAATGATCTGTTTATATAAGAACTTGACCGTCAACTCTTTTAGAGGCTCTTGCCTCTTCCCACTTAGTGATATAATCCGTGTCCACGATCACATAACAGGCTTATAAAAACGGATGCACTGCTGGACTAATGGTTCCAACAAAATCAATACCCCATTTCTCAAATGGTTGTCTCACAATCACAGGGGTAAGTGGCATCCTATCCTTTTGTTAGGGAAGAGAAAATTGTTGACATTCCTCGCATCTCTTAACAAATTCTACGGGGTCCCCGCCACCATAGTCCCGCTTGAAGCACTTTGTGAGCAGTAACTTCACCAGCAAAATGTCCTCTGGCTATTCTTGGGTACGCTTCTTTTAAGATTGTGACAAACTCATCCTCTCACACACATCTACTAGAGATATCGTCCTTGCCTAGCTTATATAATTCTCTAGCAATCAATTGGTAAGGTGTGGCCAGCTTAATAAGTCGAAGCATTTTATCCTTGTTCAAAGGTTGTTCTTGTGGGAAACCATGTGCTAGGTAGTCGGATATTTCCTTACTCCACTCCAGCACCATGTCAAGTTTGAACAGACAAGCAGCTCTGGGAGGTCATCATCAACGCCAGTTGTAGGCTCTTCGTTTAGAATTCTAGACATATGGTCCGCCAAAATGTGTTGTTTTCCTTTCCTCACCGCCGTGACCGTAAAGTCAAATTCTAGGAGTAGAAGTAACCAGCCTGTGATCCTTCATGTGGTGCAACGCTTGTTCACCAAATATAATAGGGCTTGATGGTCCACAAAGAATACAAATTTGTTAGCCAACAAGTAATGTCTATACATCTTTACAATATAAACCATGGCCAACCCTTCTTGCTTAGGGTGGTGTAATTTTCCTTTGCATCATTTAGATGGCGACTGGCAAAGCAAACTGGGTAATCCAATTTGTATTCCCCAAGTTGCACCAATATGCATCCTATAGCGAAGTTTGATGCATCAATGTGTACGTGGATATAAGATCCCACTTGGGTGGTCTCAGGATTGGTGCACAGTGCATTCTTCAAATTATCATAGGCCTCTTGGCATTCCTCAGTCCATTCAAAGACAATGAGTAGTCTATACAATGGCCTGGCAATTTTAGCATAGAATATGATGAAGCGTCGATAATACCCAACACGCGGCCCATAAACCACTGTACACCTTTGTAATTGATTAGTGGGGGTGATTCCAAGATCAATTTTACTTTGCTCTCGTCTATGGAAATGCCATTCTTAGACATAATGTACCCTAAGATTACACCGTGCCTGACCCAGAATTGACACTTTATAGGGTTTAAGGATATATGATATAATTGACATCTCTCAAACACCTTTCTGAAATAAGCCACGTGTTTAGTCCAGTGTGACTGTGCACATAGATCGTCAATGAATACCTCTAACCACTTTTGCAAGTAGTCCTTGAATGTTATGCACATCAGTCTCGTTGGAAAGTAGCTGGGGCATTGGTAAGGCCAAAAGGCATAACCTTATAAGCATATGTTCCCCACATCTTATTGAAAGTCATCTTATATTGGTCTTCTGGTGCTATGAACATCTAGTTATAGCTTGAAAATCCATCTAAGACGCTGTGGGCCTCTTCACCTGCTGCTGCTACCCATTCTAAAACATGTTCCATATAAGGCAGTGGGTAGTGGTATTTCCTAGTGGCTGCATTAACCTTTTTAAGATCAACACAGACTCTCAATTTTCCATTCTTCTTTAGCACAATCACGATTGGTGAAAGATAATATGTGTGCTCAATTCATAAATGAAATCCGCAGCAACAATGAGTTTATCAATTTCCTTCTTTACAATCGCTGCATACTTCGGATTTAAATGGTATGGATTTTTCCTGGATGGTCTTGATCCTTCCATGATCAGAATAGTGTGTCAAACCACCTTTTCGTGTATTTCCAAGCAAAACAGTCTTTGAATTCTTTTAAGAGAGCAATGAGCTCCTCTTCTACCGCCCTTTTAAGTCTTTAGCAATGTAAACATGTTTGGTATCCTCCCCTGGCTGTGCAATGTCTACCTCCTTAACTTTCGCTAGTCCATCGTCGTAAGACATGGATTGGCCATTTTTATTTACTCTTTTGGTCATCAATTGGACCACTTTTCGTTCATCTCAATGGCGTATGTATTAAAATGGTTCGACATTGAGAGCAGGTCTGGCTTGTTGTCCTACTCATCTTTTTCCCGAGCCATCGCCTTCTTTCTGGCTCTTGTGGCGTATCAGATTCCTCTCGTTTTTCTTCCAATGTTATCTTGCTCAACTCCTCACCCCAGTTCTTAGAAAACTCCTCGTGCACCTTAGTGACCTCGAGATATCTTAGCCACTGGGGCGTACATGGGTTTACTTCGTAACAGGGCATTTTGTCGAGCAATATACCTCTTTTTCTTTAGCCATCTACTGAGGTGTTGGGTGTTGTTGTGGCCTTGCGAATCAGACCCTTTGGTGCTTGGAGGCTTCATCCTCTGGTTCCTCTTCTATTGGTTGCACATATACCATGCGCACTGAGGTGGTATAGGAATGTTTCCCGATTCAATGTATTGGGTTCCTCTCGGGGAAGGCAACACATCTATAGTGGCAAGCACATGCATCCGAATTTCACTAAAATCTGTAGGTGGAAGCGATGCGTACATTTCAGCCTCTTCCTCTTCCCGTGAATTCTCCTCATCAACTGGTTGACATACTTGTAAGGATGTCATTCGTTCTGTGGTGACCGAATCATTTTCAAACAATTGCCCTTCCATGGCGTGTACCTTCCACGTATGCAGATCAATTTTTAGGATGTGCGAATCCTTTTGAACATACACTTGATCTAACACCCAATCATGCACCAATTCAGCTTCCCTCATGAAGGTTCTTCCCAAGATAATGTCATATGAATCCGCCTAGAGCAGGAAGTCCATTACAACAAATGTATGATGGTAGAGGAATAAAAAGACCTTGAGTCTAACAATTTTCAATAGCCCCATTGGTCTTGAGGATGTTCCATCTGCCATCTTGACAGATAGATCCGCTCTTTCCAATTCTAGTCTTCCCCAATTTTCCCAACATCATTTGGTAATAATGCTCACACCCGCACCTCCATCCAGGATAGCCAATGCTTGGTACCTATTATGATGAATGGATTGGAATCATGGCATTCATATCATCACTCTGATAATATCGACCCAATTGGTTGATAGGTATTTTGACAAATCTGGGTGTTCCCCCTTCCTCATGTATTAGGTTTGTCTCTGCCAGAGGTCCTTCTAGTGGACATGGGGCTCGTTCTCTCTTCAACCCAATCCTTGACATCTGCCCACATTGCCAAGGTATTGCATAACAATGGTCCTAGCGGCATTTTGACAGTTGTGGACACTATTGCTACAATATTGCCTATGTCTCTAGGTTCTCTAGCAAAAGTGAGGGCTCCTTCCATGTGTTTGTCGCGTAGTCAATCCTAGGGAATGAATGGATTGACAAATATTGATCCACTTCCTCAAACATTCTCTCCATGAGGTCACTGTGAGTCCCTTCCTCAGACTCTTCTGGAATTGGAGTAGGCACATCCAATCTCCTTTCCTTTAATAGCTCATTCCTTGGATACACTATATCCCTAGCCCAGTTAGCCCTCAATTTGGCTTCGTGATTGCGTTGACACTCTTCAACTAGGCCCTTAGAGTCTTCAAGATTCCTTATTTCTTCTTCAGCATTTGGATATTCTCCAATCCCCTTAGGGGTTGCTGGTCTCTCCCTTTGTAGTTTCTTGGGCATTCCCATCCTGTTGGCACTTGGTCACCTTCTTCCTTTGATTGGGTGGATCCGGTGTCAATGGTATCTTCTTTTGATCCATCCTGAATTGTGACCATGGTATCTCCCTTACCCACTTTTTTCACTCTTCTCCTTCTCCTAGCCTTGGAAGTTGTAAAACCACCTAGGTTTTTCTCTTTGTCCACTTGTTTTGCTTGCGCTCGTGTCAGGACATTCAGTGGCGCTTGTTTTGCTTGCACTCGTGTCAGGACATTCAGTGGCGCGATATTTCTAGGTTGTAAACTTATAGTTCTAATGGTGGTGTGGTGAGAAGTAGAAGCAGAGCCACTGGTGCGATATGGGCAGTCCTTGATCAGATGATGAATACCACACATAACACATGAAAGTGGTGGCATGGCGTTGGTATGTGCTGCCATTGGCTGAGTTTGGCTAGCATTAGCCCAATTCTTAAGAGGAACACTTATAGTTCTAATGGTGGTGTGGTTAGAAGTAGAAGCAGAGCCACTAGCGCGATATGGGCAGTCCTTGATCAGATGATGAATACCACACATAACACATGAAAGTGGTGGCATGGCATTGGTATGTGCTGCCATTGGCTGAGCCAGCATTAGCCCAATTCTTAAGAGGAACACTTTGCCACTCTATGAGGTCCATTACAATGAAAGCATTGTATGGGTCCCCTTATCATAGTTGAGTTTAGGTCTTTCCTTTCCATTGTACCATGGTTTGAAACACTGGTACTAGCATGCTATTTTGTAAGACATAATACTCTGGTGTAATCTCCGTGGGCTCCTCGTAGTAGTCTTTATTGACTTCTACTACCTAGCGCATGATTTCTCCTTCATCCAAGGGCTCCTCAATCAACACCTGGTTGATTCTAGCTTGTGTTGGTTGTGGTCGTAGAACGGGTGGTGTGGCAAAGGCAACATGTCCTACATTCGGAACATCCCTCTTGGTTGGTAGGTATTTGGCTACCCTGCAGTCATGCTAGCGGTACTCTAGGTGCTGGCAGTTGTGTTAGGGCTAGACCCTCGGATATCTACACATGGCTGTGTAGATATGGCTGGACCCTCGGATATCTACACATGGCTGTGTCCTGGCTCACCAATGAGCACAATAGAGCAATTGTCTTGGTCTTAAGTGAGGGCATTCGGTACTCGTGTGATTTTGTCTACAAATTGAGAACCAAATTAGTTCTTAAAGCACAAAATCATCCAAAACAACACAAAACGACTACGAACCATATTCGGGCTACGTTTTGAGGGTCTAAACGACAAAATCACGAAAGACTCAGAGAGACAAAGTTGTAGTACTCCAAAAATACTACAACTCTCTTATACAGAGTTTTTCCAATTTACTTTTGGAACACCTTCAAAAATGGGCTGCGAAAAACAAGGGAAAAAATCTCGAGAAAAAAATTTCGTCTTGAGGAAATGTTGGAAAATAGGTTTTAGGACCTCCTCTTCCATTTGGGAAGCTACTAACATGCACCTTTTTCGTAGAACCTTGAAGTCAGCCTTTATCCATGGCTTTTCAAGACAAGGTGATCGGTGGAGTGCAAAGCGAACTATATTCAATTAAGCATAAACCAAACGAAACCATTAGGGACTTTATCCTTCGGATAAAACTCTTGGACTCACAATGTGAGTCATGGAAAAAATTAAACGATTCTCAATTGAAGAGATGTTTCATGATGGGCTTAAAGAAAAACAACTTACACAACTTGATCATTGTATCCAATCTAGAAACATTTGATCATTGTTATAAAGAAGCAATACATTTAGATGACAACACGATGGAAGATGATCATGCTACGAGATATTCCTCATCTAAACCAAGTGAAGCAATGGAAAAAGAAAGATTGATCTCAAAATTGTCATTCCCTGAATTCTATGCAACCTTGCCTAAAAACTTACAATCGACATCTCTAGGAGAGGATGAGCACCTCCAAAACCAAACATCCTTAATGCCTCTCCAAGTGATGAGTGAGATGCCTTATGTTCAGTGCAATCACTACGACCATCCCAATCCCCATTGTGCATATACAAGGCACCTATTTTTCTGTACTATATATATTGCAAAACCTTGGGTCATGACACAACCCTATGTCCCAATCCATCTACAAATAACTGAAAACCTCCATCTCCCATGCATCAAGCAAAAACACTCGAAAGGGTAGAAACAGCTCATGAAGCAGTTAAGCAAACACTTCAGTGTTTCTATTATCATGGACCACACAAAGTGGTTGATTGCAAGCACAGTTTGGAATACTTCCATGCACAGACACTTTGCAACCCCTGTGTGAATGATGTGGCATCGACCATATGTTCCAAGATTGCCCAAGGCGAGTTGCTTCACTGCAACATGTCTCACAGAATACAACTCTAAACATCTTAAGTGTCCAAAACGGGCAATTGTCCATGGTACCCTTGAATGTGCTTATGCGATTGCAAGCCAAGGCACAAGAAACGGTCAAAAAGAACGTAAAAGAAAACACTTTGAAATGGGTAGAGGAACATGCTTTAAAACAGGAGCTAAAAGAGAAAGAAAAACCTTCTAAACTCAAGAAAAACAAGGGGCAACAAACTATCAAAACCAAAGCTGAAATAAAGGACAGGGAAAAAGAGCATGTGGAGGACATAACCCCAAAAGAGCTAAAACTTACACATGATGCAGAAGCATCCACCTCAAAGGTTACCACACAAACCACAAGACCCATATGTGCGACATAGGATACAAAAGCCCAAAAGAAAGTTTGCTCTCGTCGCATGGGCAAACATAATGAAAACCTAACAACAATCCAAAGAAAGTCAGAAGATGAAACAAGTTCTAATACGTCGCTAAGAGAGGATGAAACAAGTTCTGATTCAGCACTAGGTGCACCTCACAGACCAATTAAGAAACTAGAACCCGCCCAACCACTCCAAATTGAAAATCATGATCACATGACATATGCGGAATGCAAAAAGCAATCTCAAGAGAGCATGCTTAGCATGGTTGAGTGTCTTATAGGATCACCGGTTGTGATTGAACCTCATAATGCCAATCCTAAAAAAGTAACCAAAATACAAGACCTTGAGGAGTACGGCTTCCCCTTTCAAGAGGAAGACGTACTCTCTACAGAAGAGTCATTAGAGACATATTACAAGAATTATGTAGTTGAAAAAGCACATGAGAAATTTGATGAATCCCTTACGAAATTTAAGTAGTCTCTCAAATCCTCAATTAGAGGAGTGCTCTTCTCTCATGGGGTGAAGCCAGCATAGCATCAGCAATTGCACCTTTAAAGGCTAAACATGAGTTATTAAAAAGACATCTAGAGCTACATAGAACAAGATTGTGAGGGTTCACAAGTTTCCAACCAGGCCTCAATTAGAATTGTCACAAAGGACCAAGTGTACCATTGTACACATTGGGGACTCTTGAAAAAGCTGAGAGCCAAAACGAGGATGGAAGTGAATGGGAATATGAAACCAAAATGTGATCTGAAGCTGAAACAAAAACTAAAACATCCATGGTTCCTCTTGAAGATTCTATCATGGTATAGTAAGATTTTCCTACATGCAATGATGTTAAGTGTAAATGCGCATTGATTAGCCCTTGAGCTAGTCATAACATCATGACAATAGACACTTGGGTGTCAAACATTGAAGTTCCTGCTACTTTAGCTATGCTACTCAAACAATCGGTGGAGATGTGGAATTTTTATTCCATGTTACCATAGATCCCCTTAAGTATGATGTCATCTTGGTGGAACTTGGATACGTGACTCGTTGTATTCAATTGATGAATCCATGCAAACAGTCTCACCTTGAACACTCCTGCAAGCATTG